>NC_133575.1:18224821-18845000 GCF_048773025.1 Camelus bactrianus
ATCTGAAAGTACAGGTACTAAGGTGTTAACAATGATGCAGCTCTGCGGGGGCAGGGGGATGTTTACGAATTTCCCATTGTTGCTGTAACAAATTACCATAAATTGAGTAGCTTAATACAACACGAATTTATTCTCTTACAGGTTTGGAGGCCAGAAATATGAAATAAGTCTTAGGGGACTAAAATCAAGATGTCTGCAGGGCTGATTTCCTTTGGAGGCTCTAGGGGAGAATCCATTCCTTGCCTCTTCCAGCTTCCTGAGGCTGCTAGCATTCCTTGGCTCTGACTGCCTCACTCCAGTATCTGATTCTGCCATCACATCACCTTCTGTGCCTTCTGATCCTCCTGCTTCCTTTTTATAAGAACCTTTGTGATTACACTGGATCCACATGGATCATCCAGGATAATCTCCCCAAGTCAAGATCCTTCACTGAGTCACATCTGCAAAATCCCTTTATGCCGTGTAAAAGGTCCCAGGGATTAGATCGTGGGCATCTTTGAGGGGGGCCATTACTGTCTACCACAGAATGTGATGTCTTTATTTTTGTGTCTATATTTTGTAATTTCAGATAATGCATATGTGTTACTTAAAATGTATAAGTTAAAAGTAGAAAATGTCATAGTTTATAGTATCAAGTGACATGAAATGTAGTTATTTATAAACTTTTATCTGGCTCCATGTGAAGCTTCAGCTTTGCATCCAGTTATATTCTTACTTTTTATCTATACGAAATCGTGAAGTTCAAATTCAAGTTATAGGTTGCCAGAAATGGCAGCAAGTGTTTGGTCACTGAGTCAGAGACTTTTGGATACTGGATTGAACAAGGACACATATATTGAGAAATCATTCCTTCCATTCATTGGTGCCTCCAGCTGCTAAGTGGATGAAGTAGCAAACTCAAATTTTGTAAGGATGAATGTTTCACCTTTGGAGAGTGGCTCTCACTGAGAGCAGTACCACCAAGGGTATGCTTTGAAAACACATGGGCTATTTTGGTTGTTACAGTGATTGACAGGCATCCCCTGGCAGTTAGTGGGCAGGAGCCAAGAATGGCATGTGTCCTTCAATGCATGTGACATTCCTACAAGGATGAATTTTCCTACATCTTACATAATTTTCAAACGTCCCCCTAGCCATTTCTGTAGATGAAAAACCTATTTGTCATTAGCTAAGCCTAAGGCTAACCTCATTTATGTGTAAACTGAAAGTACTCTTTTCTTTTTCTAAAATTTATTTTTTAAAATATGGGATGCTGTCACAAACGTGCATGTCACTCTAGCGCAGGGGCCATGCTTATCTTCTCTGTATAATTCCAATTTTAGTATACTGCTGCTGGAGCGAGCATAACTCAAAGTATTTTTTGAACCGTTTTAATATCCTGGAATTTTCCAGGAACGGAACTACTGTGTAAATTGAAAGGAGTGTGTGTCGTTTTGTTTGGAACTTTACCAAGAATGGTTTAATGTTTTAGAAAATCACACCAATGACATCAATGCCATTTATGGGCTGTGCTGGATATCTTCCATTTGCCCTTCCAGATTCACTCCACCCTCTACCTCCTCTCTGTCCTGGGAAGGGATAGTATCAACAAGGTTTCCTTGCCCTCCAGCTTCTGGATGGGTTTACTCAATGGGAAGCCTGGGCAGGAGATCTGGAAGATGAAAGGAGAGTGAGGTCTGCCACTTGAAATGACCGTCGGGAACGAGGTGTTATCTGATTCATGGAAACGTAAAGTTGGATGTGACCACGGTACTTTATTTGAAAATGATCACATTATGTACACGATCGTGTCCAAGCTTTCAGAATGTGCAAGTAAAGCGCCCAAAGAGGTGTTTTAAACTCCCATGGTACTTGCCCCTACTGATTTACTTCTCGCTTAATCCACATTTATGGATTCCCAGAGAATTCTCAATGACTGGTTAACAGAGAAAAAGCACAGGCCTGGTTTTTGCACAGTTTGCTGGCAGCAGCCAAAGGTGGATGGTAGCTGCATTCCAGCCCCTGAAAGACAGTGATGAAAGAAAGTATTCCTAGGGGCAAAACTTTGGGCAGTACGTCTTATTGTTCACTTCAAGTGGAGGGAAAGATGGCCTATTTTCTCTCTTGGCATAATATTATTGGGAGATACAGTCTGTCACAGCCCATAGTGTTCCTGCTTGTTCTTGTTTTCTTTGCCAAGAATGCAAGGCCCTGACCACTTTACCTGGGTCATTTCTCGGCTGTATTTTCAGGGAGCTGCATCGAGGGATGAGGTGATATTTCCTTCTGGGGTAAAGAGCAGGCTTGCTATAAAAGATGCGAATTCCCCAAGGCCAGTATTCCTTGGCTGTGATGCAAACATGCACTGTATACAGAAGGCTTTTTTTTTTAACAAGCCATTTTTTACTCTTTATCCTTTTTTTTCTTCTTGGTTTATTTGTTTTGGGGGAGGTAATTAGGTTTACCTATTTTTTAATGGTGGTACTGGGGGTTGAACCCAGGACTTTGTGCATGCTAAGCACATACTCTACCACTGAGCTATACCCTCCCCCCTCACTGTCTACATAGTATGTCCACCTAGCGCCTCTGCATGGCCCCCTGTGGGACTTGGGGACATGTGGAACCCACACAAGTATGCTGATGCTGGGCATACTGCTTACTGTGTTGCTGGCATCCAGGAAATAGTAACAGGCTAACTTGTTAGCTTGTGAGTAAGTAGGAGAAAATCCTATACCCTGACAAATATTTTTTAAACACTTTGCACTAGGTTTTACAGGCTGTTCACATATTATGTGACTTATACCTGATTTTGCATTGAGGGATGTAATTAATTCAGAGTTCTTCCTCTGTAGTTTTGGTCCCTTAGGGGAAAATGTTGCTGGTTTTTATGTTTGAATGGCTTATTTTTTTCTCTATTTAGGCAAAACTTCCCTGGCAGAGGTGTCATTGCACATCTGTTGGGAAAAACAGGTAAGTTTTAATGACTTCACGAAACTATTTGACAAAGTTCCATAGCAAACAATGCTAAGGACTAGGGGTAAATTGAGTGCCAATATAGTAAGTCAGAAATTCAAAATTCATTGTCAGTTTCTTCTATCTGCACTGTAGATGGGTAACATGACATGCTCCTATTCCAATTGTTTATAATTCTATTTTGTCCCTTTCCATTCCATAGTAAGTTTTAATCTTCTTAGATCTATTGTTATTTCTCACAGTTCTAAGTAATGGAATTTTAGCATTTAGTGTGAAAAACCACAGGCCCTCCTCACTGCTGCTGTAAGAAATCCCAGCACCAGAAATAAGAAGATGATACCCTGATTTCTTAAAATGTCCTTGAAAATGTTATTTCTAACAAAGGAGTGTTGTAAGACATCTGGAACTCAAAACTTAAGGCTTTTTCTGTGAACGTAACCTTGGCCTTAAAAAGCCTGTAATTCTTTTTGTTTATATTATTTAATAATGTGTTTCCCTGGTAATGATATTTAAATTGACATCTCCATGGCCTAAGAGCTATGAATACCTATGAGTTGTCTTTAACAGCCAAGGGAATTGAAAATTTATGTGCATACCAAAATTTGTATGCAAATGTTTGTAGCAGCTTTATTCATCAAAAACTGAAGACCACCAGATGTCCTTCCACGGGTGAATGGATAAACAAACTGGTACGTACATACAATGGAATACTAGTCAGTAATAAGAAGGAAAGATCTAGTGATTCACTGAACAACATGGGTGAATCTTTTTTCAGTGGCAAAATATACGTAACATAAGCACGGGTGAATCTAAAATGCATTTTGCAAAGTGGAAGAAGCCAGACTCTGAAGTCCCAAAAGTATTGTATGACTCCATTCCTACGGCATTTTGAAGAAGGCAAAACTATAGAGATGTGTATTAGTTTCCTATTTCTGCTATAAAACATCACAAACTTGGGGACTTACAGCACAGGCTTATTCTCTTACAGTTCTGGAGGCCGTAAATCCAAAAGCAGTTTTGCTAGGCTATGTAAAGTCAAGGTGTGGTAGGGCTGGTTTCTTCTTGAAGCTCTAGGGGAGAATTCATTTTCCATGACTTTTCAAGCCTCTGGAGACCACCTGTATTCCTTAGCTTGTGATTCCTCTCTCACATCTCTCCAACCTCTTGCTTCCATCCTCATGTCTCCTACTACCTCCGACTTTCTTGCTGTGCTCTTTAAGGACACTTGTGATTATATTTAAGGCCCACCTGGATAATCCAGGCTCATCTCCTAATCAGGAGATCTTTAATTTAATCACATCTGCCAAATCCCTTTTGTCATATGCCTGTTGTCAAGATTAGGACATGGGTATCTTTTCAGATCACTATTCAGTCTAGAGGAGGATGAAAAGCATATCAGTGATTATGAGGAATTGGGAGAGAAGGAAGGATTGAGCACAAGGGTGGTGATGGATACATGACAACACAATTGTCAAAACCTGTAGACTGGTACACCACCAAGAATGAACTCTACTGTACGTAAATTGTAAAAATTTACCTTGGCGCCTTGGTTGTCAGTGATCCCAGGATGGAAGGCAGAGTATGACAAAATAATTTAATTGTATTAAAAATAGATGACATAACTTCATGGAAAAGGATAGGGGAAAATGCTAAATAACTTCGAAAAACAGTGTCTTCAAGCTCATAGATACAGGGAACAGACTGATGGTTCCCACAGGTAAGGGGTGGGGAGTGGGCAAAATGGATGAAGGGTCAAAAGGCACAAACTTCCAGTTATAAATAAATAAGTCATGGGGGTGTAATGTACAGCATGGCAACTTTTTTTCATGTCAGATTCTACTAATGTGTTTTCATCTTTGATTTTTTTTTATTTGGGGGAGGAAGTTAGGTTTTTACTTGTTTTATTTAAATGGAAATACTGGGGATTGAACCCAGGACCTTGTGCATGCTAAGCACCCACTCTACCACTGAGCTATTCCCTCCCCCTCCTGTACCGTATAACTGAAAGTTGCTAAGAGGGTACGTCTTAAAAGTTCTCGTCACAAGAAGAAAAATTCTGTAGCTGTGTATGGTGGTGGATGTTAACTAGGCTTACTGTGAGCATCATCTTGCAATATATACAAGTATTGAATCATTATGTTGCATACCTGAAACTAGCATAATGTTGTATGTCAGTTATACCTCAATTAAAAAAAAAGAAAACCTGTATTTTGACTAGATAATGTAGGGCTACCAACAAAAATAACTTTACATAAATATTGAACTCTAGTTGGTAAACAGATACAGAAATATAGATGTCTGTATACATAGGGTAGTATACTTAGATATATTTCCTGGGTCTGACTGCTGAGATGGCCTAGAAGCAGTGACACCTGAGCAGCAGTGAGCACGCTTAGCATTCAGATCTTTTGTTTCTAAATACCATTCTCTAATAAGGGGATCAGGGCTTCTTGAAGAAATGGCTGATTCTAGGCCTGGGGCAGGGAAGATACAAGATGAGGGCAGAACATCTGGTAGGACCAGAGCGGGGAAAACAAAATAGGAGCCTGCACTTGGCCTTTCCAGACCCCGGCTGTGAGTCATATTCTGTGATGTATATTCTGACTTTCATACTCTATATGATAGTGTGTCCTTTCCCTGTAATAAACTATACATTTGTAAGTTTTGTCATTTTGGGTCTTGTGAGTCTTCTTTAGCAATTGAGCTCTGTTTAAGTGCCACTGTTAGTGCAGCTATATCTATCTATTCAATTTTTACAAATGTTCCATGGGTACTAAGAAAAAAAGGTGTATTGTCTATTATACATGTTTCTTTCCAGGGAGCTATTAAAAAGCAAGACTTATTAATCATATTCTTATTTTTATTGAAGTATAGGTGATTTACAATACTGTATTAATTTCAAGTGTACAGCAATGTGATTCAGTTTTTTTTTAGACTTTTTTTCCATTATAGGTTATTACAGGTACTGAATATAATTTCCTGTGCTGTACAGTAAATCCTCGTTGCTTACCTATTTTATGTGTATTAGTTTGTATCTCTTAATCACATACTCTTAATTTGTCCCTCCCACCCCCCTTTTGGTAACCGTAAGTTTGTTTTTTATGTCTGTGAGTTTGGTTTTGTTTTATATATAGATTCTTTTGTATTATTTTTAGATTCCACATATAAGTGGTATTTGTCTTTTTCTGTCTGACTGACTTCACTAAGTATAAAATTCTCTAGGTCCATGCCATGCAAATGGCAATATTTCACTCTTTTTTACTCCATTGTGTATCTATATACCAACTCTTCTTAAGCCAATCGTCTGTTGATGGGCACTTGGATGTTTCCATGTCTTGACGATTGTAAATAATGCTGCTATGAACATTGGGGTGCATGTATCTTTTCGAATTAGTTTTTGTTTTTTCCAGATACATACTCAGCAGTGGAATTGCTGAATCATATAGTACCTCCATTTTTAGTTTTTTAAGGAACCTCCATATTTTTTTCCATAATGGCTGTACCTATTTACATTCCCACCAATAGTGTACAAGGGTTCCCTTTTCTCCACACCCTCTCCAGATTTATTATGTGTAGACTTTTTGATGATAGCCATTCTGACCAGTGTGAGGTGGTACCTCATTGTGGTTGTGATTTGCATTTTTCTAATAATTTGCAATATTAAGTATCTTTTCATATGCCTGTTGGCCATCTGTATGTCTTCTTTGAAGAAATGTCTATTTAGGTGTTCTGCCCATGTTTTGATTGGGTTGCTTTTTTTTTTTATATTCAGCTCTATGAGCTGTTTGTATATTTTGGAAATTAGTCCCTTGTCAGTCGCATCATTTGCAAATATTTTCCCCCTTTCTATAGGTTGTCTTTTCGTTTTGTTTATGGTTTCCTTAGCTGTGCAAAAGCTTTTAAGTTTGATTAGGTCCCATTTGTTTATTTTTGCTTTTAATTTCTTTTGCCTTGGAAGACTGATGTAAAAAAATATTGCTAGGATTTATGTCAGAGAATATTTTTGCCTATGTTCTCATCTAGGAGTTTCATGAAGTAATGTCTTACATTTAGGTCTTTAAACCATTTTAAGTTTAATTTTGTATATGGTATGAGGGAGTGTTCTAATTTCATTATTTACCTGTAGCTGTTCAGTTTTCCCAACACGACTTGTTGAAGAGACTGTCTTTTCTCCATTATATATTCTTGCCTTCTTTGTCATAGATTAATCGACCATAGATGTGTGGGTTTATTTCTGGGCTCTCTGTTCCATGGATCTATATGACTGTTTTTGTGCCGATGCCATGTTTAATTACTGTAGCTTTGTGGTTTAGTCTGAAGTGTGGGAGGGTTATGCCTCCAGCTTTGTTCTTTTTCCTCAGGATTGCTTTGGTAGTTCTGAGCCTTTAGTGATTCCATATAAATTGTAGTATTATGTGTTATATAAAAAAATGTCATGGGTATTTTGATAGGGGTTGCATTAAATCTATAGATTGCTTAGGGTAGTATGGCCATTTTAACAATATTAATTCTTCCAATCCAAGAGCATGTGGTATCTTTCCATTTCTTTGAATCATCTTCAATTTCTTTTATCAGTGTTTTATAGTTTTCAGTGTTTAGTTCTTTCACCTCCTTGGTTAAGCTTATTCCTAGGTATTTTATTTTTTGATGCAATTTTAAACAAGTTTTTTTTTAACTTTCTCTTTCTGATATTTCATTATTAATACAAAGAAATGTAACAGATTTCTATATATTAATCTTATATCTTGCTACCTTGCTGAATTCATTTATTAGTTCTAATAGTTTCTGCATGGAAATTTAGGGGTTCTCTATATAGAGTATTACATCAACTGCAAATAGTGACAGTTTTACCTCTTCCCTTCCAATTTGTGTGACTTTAATTTTTTTCTGGTCTGACCGCTGTGGCTAGGCCTTCCTATACTATGTTGAATAGAAGTGGTGAGAGTGGGCAGCCTTGTCTTGTTCTTGAATTTAGCAGGAAGACTTTCAGCCTTTCGCTATTGAGTATTATGTTGTCTGTGGGTTTGCTGTAAATTGGTTTTATTATGTTGTGAGATATGTTCTCTCCATATGTATTTTGGTGAGAGTTTTTAATCATGAATGAATGTTGAATTTTGTCAAATGCTTTCTCTGCATCTATTGAGTTGATTCTGTGGGTTTTGTCTTTCCTTTTGTTAATGTGGTGTATCACATTGATTGATTTGTTTATATTGAACCATCCTTGTGACCTTGGAATGAATCTAACTTGATCATGGTGTATGATCCTTTTTATGCATTGTTGGATTCATTTTGCTGATATTTTGTTGAGGATTTTTACGTCTATATTCATCAAAGATGTTGGCCTGTAATTTTCTTTTTTTTAAAGTGGCTCTGTCCGGTTTTGGTATCAGAGTAATGGCGGTTTCATAGAATGAATTTGGGAATATTCTCTCCTCTTCAATTTTTTGGAATAGTTTGAGAAGGATAAGTATAAGTCCTTCTTTGTATGTTTTGTAGAATACTCCAGTGAAGCTATCTGGTCCTGGACTTTTGTTTGCAGGATATCAATCATATTATTGATTATCCTTCTACATATAAATTTCTTTATAAATTTTAATGTCATTTAAAAATGTCAAATTCTACTAATGTAAGTATTTTCATCTTTGATTTCTCTTAATTGCATTTGTTTTATTTGTTTCCCCTTCCTTTACATTAATCTTTTTGTTTCATTTTGTGCTTCATTTAAATAATATAAAATTGAATTTTAATCCAATTTTAATCCAATTAATTCTGGTGGGAATCTAAATTTTTGATAGGGGAGTAGATTCCATTCATATTTATATTTATCGTGATCAATAATACATTTGTTTTATTATTCATGTCATATTTTTCTATACCATTTTAATGTTTCCTTATTTTTTATTTACTTTATGATTAAAATTTTTTTTTTTCTCTTTTGAGTGTTTGCTTTTATCTGCTTTATTTCTTTGAAAGGCCTATTTACTCCTTTTGATATTGGTAACTGTGACTTTTAAGTTTTCAAAAACATTCTATGTGACTGGGGAAGGCTATGTACACAGTATTTTAGTAGCAAGAAAGTTGTCTGACTGTTTGGGTCATGTCAAAAGGACTCCAGAACCAACTTAAAGAAGTTCCCAGTAGCCACAGTTAGATTATTTGAGCATCACTAAAACTAGTTGCAGTGGATTGAAACACATTGAATATGTTTGAATCATGAGTTTATAATATCACCAAACAAACTTATTTTTCTCCTTAAAAAAAAAAAAAATCTGATTGAGGTAGCAGACTTTCAAAATGGTGGGGTGAGGAGTTTGGGAGATATGCTCCCCAGTGAAATAACCATTTAACGATGAAAATTATTTAAAAAACCCAATCATTTAAAGTCTCTGGAATTTGTTCTAAGGATGCACAGTGACTAGAGAAACATTCATTCAAGAAAAATCTACTACTAAACCTTAGTAAGAGCAATGGGGGTCTGTGGCATTTGAGCCAAGAACTACTTCCTATCCTCCCAGCTCAGTGTGATGGAAGCTCTACTCTTGGAAGATACAGCTAAGAAGACAGGGCTCCCTTTCCTCACAGCTTCTGGTGTAGAGCTGTGGTTTCACTCCAGGAAGGGCAGGCTATTAGCATCTCTCCTCACGGCTAGCTCTGTGTTGCAGAAGATGTATCCAGGTAGGTGCAGGGCGAGGACTGGAGGCCTCTTCCCCTGCCCAGCCTTCACTGTAGGACAGAGGTTCTACTGCGTGTGAGGTAGGCTGTAGTACTGGGCCCTGATCACTCCTGCCCCAGCTTGCTCACATGGCAAAGGTTCCATATCAGGAGAAGCAAGATGGGAAGACTAGGGGCTACTATCCCTGGCCAGATACCCTCTTGTAGAGCAGAAGTATCACTCTGGGAGAAAAGGGCCACCATCTCCCGTTCCCCTAGCTCAGGTACAGTAGTGCAGAGGTCCTCTTAGAACTTAGAACATTGCCTGTCACACAGTGTATGGTTAATATTTGTTAGCTATTATTGTGAAAGATAATTTGAGCACAGAAATCTTTGGTTAGTCTTTTTCTCCAGAAAGTCTAACTGTTGCTCCATTTTCTTCTGAGAGCTGATGTTGCAGAGAAGTCTGAAACCAAACTCACTTTGTTGCCTACAGCACAGTGGTTAAGAGCTCTGCTCAGACTGCCTTGGTTTATATCCTGGCTCTTCGGTTACACTGGATGTGTGACCTTGGGCAAGTCACTTGACCTCTAATCCTTACTGTTGTCATCTGTAAAGTGGGGCAACTCATAGACCCCCCTGTCGTGGACATTTTGCTTTTGTTGGCCAAACCATCCTTCCTCTCTTTTGTCTATTTTTCTTACTCCAACCTTTTAATTCTGGTGGGACTTCTAAACATAGACCCTCAGCCCCTGGCCAAATAATCTCACTCCATCCTCTTGGTCACCGTGATGGATCCAAGGGCAAGCGCAGAACAAGATAATGGGTGTCCTTCTATGGTGAAACCAGAAGAGGGACTCTCTTCCTCCTGGGGTAGCTGAGCTGGGACAACGTGGGCCTGGAGCTGCCTGTGCCGCGTCTGGGGCAGCCTGCCTGCTCCCACGTGGAATGAGAGAGCTGAGGCAGCTGGAGAGCAGAGGGATCCTGACACGATCGTCCGAGTTTCTGGATCCAGTCCACTTAAAGGCCAACACCAGCACTCTGTTAGAATGCTATGAGGTTTCAATGAGCAAACTCAGGGAAAGCACCAAGTAGCGTGCAGAACTCAAGGTAAGCCCTCAATTAATGATGATTTGTTTTCTCCTGTCATTAGATTGTAGGTTTTTCCCCCTTGTAGTTAAAACTTGTTGCCAAATGTGTCTGTGTGTAGGTAGTTCGTTTTCCCTGAACTGTAGTAAGTTCTTTCAGCCTGCAGATACAAATCTTCTTTAAGTTTAGGAAAACCTTTTTCTAAGAAGATCTTTCATTGCATCTCTTGGCTAGGAACAGCGAGTCCCTGTGTGCCAGTGCTCACTCTCCGTTCTCCGTATCTGTCATCTCTCCCATCATTTTCTCTCTCCTCTACCTCTGCATGCTGAGTTCCTGGGGGCGTGGACGTGGGTGACAGTGTTGATCCCAATAGCGGTTGACTCCTTCGTTGTTCTACTCCCAGCCCTGGGCCACAGAAGGCCCAGGGGGATGGACAAAGCCCCTGGCCACCACAAGCCAGCGCCTTTATCCGGGAGGGTTCCCGAAGGAATGGGTTCTGCCATTTTCCCAGGGCTACTGTCTTTCTAGCAGCAGTGCTGGCAGGTACCTGCCACACATACTCCTCAGTGACAGACTTAGGCAGTCAGGGGAGGATCCCAGAGACCCCTGGGAGCTTGTTGGAAATGCAGAATCTCAGGCCCCATCCTGGA
This sequence comes from Camelus bactrianus, assembly GCF_048773025.1. NCBI lineage: Eukaryota > Metazoa > Chordata > Mammalia > Artiodactyla > Camelidae > Camelus > Camelus bactrianus. Next base: position 18,236,164 of record NC_133575.1, read on the forward strand.
CCCACTGCCGCAGAGGGAGCTTTTTTTTTTCACAACACCCCTGGGCGATTAGTGTGCCCATTAACATTTGAGAAGCTCTCTGCTCCAGAGCACAAGCACAGTTTAACCCTTTTATTCATAATCCTTTTTTATTTTTGGTCTACTCAAGAAGTCATTCTTTACAGCAGAAAACTTCCCAAACCCCACACCAGACCAGATCCTGTCATGTTCTGACCTTTCACTATGTACTTCATTGTCATGTGAATTTTCCCTTAATGTAATGTTTTTCCATAAAGTTGGGGCTCCACGCCAGAGACTAGTGGTCTTATATGCACAATTCACACTTCATTGAAACTTGAATTTTACTAGGTCAGATTCCTGCTGTGTCCTTGGCTTGCCTCACCTTTTGGAGAATTACGAAACTTTCCACATTTCTGCCAGATGCTTCTTCCTGTTTTGTTCTCAATTTGGGCTGTTTGTTTCTATTTGCTTGATGTCTGTATGCAAAAACAATCAAAAAACACTTGTGGTTCATGTAAACACAGAGCACAATTCAAATTTTTTCCATATGGGATTCTCTAACGAAGAATTTTTATGTCCTGTAATTACTTTAAATTGTAATGTTGAATTATCCTTCTTTTAGCATATTTATTTAATGTATTTTGGGGTGAAGAGTTATTATATCATTAAAAGAGTCTTTGTTCAAAATGTCGAAGATTTTTCAAGAGCTGCTTTAACAAATGTTGCTAGCTGAAAGGTCATTCTGCAAGATAGTGATGTTCTTGGCAGAAATCTAAAGCATGAGCACATCAAGAATTGGCCAAGGACCGGGAAACTGGGAATTGTCTTCTGCTGGAGGGAATGTATACTAGTACAGTCATTTTGGACAGTAATATTGAAAATATGCCACATCCAGCAATTTTACTTCTTTATACTCCAAGAGAAAGTCTGATAAATGTGAGCAAAGAGGCATTTACTAGGATATACTTGTTTTCTTAAAGTATCATTGGTGTGTGGGCCACTTGTTTGTGTATCACCTGAGCGCCTTATTAAACTGCAAGATTCTATAGCTAGTAAAAAATCAGAACTCCTAGCAATTGAGACCCAGGAATTTGCATCTTTAGCAAGGTGTTCTCTTCCAAATTTGAAAACCATTGCGATTTTCCTAATCACTTGTGGTCTGGTTTTATTTATTTTATTGCTTAACTATGCGAATTGCTTTGAAAATAAGTGCTGTTATAGGGCTACAGAAAAGTGAAAAGGAAGCAACAAGTATCTGTAATGCTTATCCTACTCCAAAGATTCTTTTAAATTTGAAGGTAAATTTTTCTTCTTATGTTTATTTGCTTAGCCAGTCTTCTTTCATTTATATCCCCCACCACTTCTCCCTCAGTGTCTTTTCTGCCCTCCCCATCTCGTATTATTTTGAAGGCCATCTCTGATAGCATATCATTTTATCTGTAAATGTTTTGATAATGTATCTCTAAAAGAAGGATTTTTTAAAGATATAATCATACCATCTTTGCCCCTAAACCAGACTAACAATAATCTGTTTATATCAGCATATATCCATTTAGCATTGATAGCAATCCAGTCAGTGTTCACATTTCTCCAGTTGTCTCATTTTTAATACTTATTTGTTTGAATCAAGATTAAAATAAAGTTCATATACTTCAATTGATTGCTATATCTTCTATATCTTTTAAGTCTTTTCTCATCTATTGGCTTCTGGTTTCCCCTTCAGTTTTTTTTGTTTGTTTGTTTTTTCTGACAATGTATTTGTTGAAGAAAGCCTGTCTCATAGTGTTTCCCACCATCTGGATTTTGTCTGTTGCATCCCTGTTGTTTCATTGATATATTTCTCTGTCCCTGTATTTCTGTAAACTGGCAAATGGAGCTAGAGGGTTGATCAGGTTCTGGTTTGATTTTCTGGCCAGTGCATTTTGTACTTCCATCATGAGGCATATATCTGGTTGTCATTCTAGTGAGCGGCCATTGATGATTGTTGCTTGGATCCATTGACTCATTAGTGGTTGCAAAATGGTAATATTCTAATTCTATTAAGCCTTCTTCATGTATTAGGAATATTTCTATTAAAAGAAAATTCTCTTTATCAACTATTTGTTTAGCCTGAGGTACAGTTCATACAGGATAAGTGTTTGATCTTTCCCTTTGCTAGTTTTCAAAATAATGAATTGGTTCTCTAGTATTCTCCAAAGGTGACCATTTTTTAGAAATCAGGATATAATTCACATCCTATAAAATTCACCCTTTTAAAGTGTACAATTCACTAGTTTCTAGTGTATTGACAAAGCTGTGCAACCATCACCACTAGTTGATAATATTTAAAAGCCTCATTATAAACTTATGAACATACTTAATGTGTTTCGATCCATAGTGATTATTCTTTTAACATTCAAATTTTTCATCTTTAGCAACTGGGCTTCTTTAAACTGGCTCCTGAGACCTTTTGACACACGGTAGTCAATTTTGACATTATCTTTTCTTGCTTTCTGTTATGAGGAGATATTCCTGGTTCATCTTGTACTTTTCTGCTCCAGCCCAGTAATCAGTCATTTCTCCCAGAAACCCTGGTTCCTTTTAACGGAAAATTGAGTATGGAGGTCCCAAACTGGCACCTGGGGTGCTCATTGTTACTGGATATTGCTTCTAGGGCTCACATATTGATTTTCACCTCTTTTGTGGAGCTAATTTGTTTGCTGTGTCCTGTGATTTATGATCCATGAGGTAGAATTTGACTATTGTTGATTTTCAGGAATTAAACAACATCTTATTCAACTGATGACTCGTGTGAAAAATACTGTTTGAAAACCACCTAATTGTCAGTCACTGTTTATTTTAAAATTATTTCCCTTGTGGAGGGTGTGTGGTTAAAGACTCAGATTAAAAATTCTTACTTAGCATTAATTACAGCCAGCTGAATTCCAACAGGATACAACTTGTTCATGTTAAGATAAGTATAAAATAACTCAAGTATCAAGCACTAGATAAATGGTTAATTTTTATAGGGCATGCTTAGTACAATAAAACAGGGCCTCTCTAGGGGAAAGCAAATCTTATTTAATCTTTGGGATATAAAATAATGAATTACAACTTTATTCAAGAAGGTCTATATTTTCTCATAAGCTGATAATTTATTGTTTCTTATTTGGATTTCCATCAGTCAGTGATGGGGAGTGAAAGTCAGCGTCTTTTTCTTTTTTTTTTAACAGCTTCTTTTCTGAATAATCTTTTTTTTTCTTCTTCTGGAAAAATAATTGAAAGACTTTGTACTATTCCTGGCTCAAGGACCTATAAACATGTCAGGAAGTTTTAGTTAAGTTACTAAAACACTGTCAGAACCTTGAGTAGTTACTTTTAACTATCTGATATACATTAACAGCTCTGAAGGAACAAATAAATTTTAGCACGTAACCAAAATCCCTTTGACTGCTTTGAAACCATCTATTTCGTATTCACAGCAAATGCCTTTGAAACGTTTTGCTCTCAGTCTCCCTAAATAAAATTTCACTTTATTGTGTGTTTAAGTGAGAAATGAAAGCACTTAAGAATGTTTGTATTTAGCCATACACAGCCTCCTTATCCTAAGTTCCCCAAGGGCAAGCACCACATCTTTTTACTCCCTGTGCCAGAATTCTCTAGGTCCCTAATACTAAAACAATGAACAAAAGTATCAGTGCAAAATAGTCTGTAGCAGGTCCTTTAAGTGCAAGGTGCTTAAGCACTCAGTGCTTGATTTCCAAATACTTTCAGTGATCTTAGGTGCCTTCAAGGTTCTACTGTGAATATTTTCACTAAATATATTTTATATTTTAGTATAACATCGAACAATTTCTGATCTCTGCTGTTCATACTTCCTTTGTGCCTTCACTTTATCACGAGACATTTTTATGAAATGTACTTCCAGTAAAATGATTTTTATCATATAGTTTTTATAGCCTTCCATAAATGGATTTAAAGTACAAATTACTTTCTCTTTTAAAAAAACTCAAAAAAAAGTATAGCTGACCTCATCATCTGTACAATCATCTATAGGATAATCTTTGTTGGACTTCAGTAAAGGTTTATTTAATATAATTAATAGAGCTAGGCCACCCTTGTTTCCCATCAAACTTAAGTCTCTTTATGTATAAAAAATAATGGCAAAGGCTCTTTAAAACTATCAATACCTAAACTACTTCTGGTTTTTTAAATTGAGCAAACATCTTTTTCGTTTATGCTCCTTGACATTTTTTTAAGTGCTAGTGGACTTACAAGTATGCGATGGTAATTATGGAAGAACTAACAAAAATGCTGACATTAGGTTGTGTTCATGCTGCTTACAGTTGCATGATTGATGAGACCCTATTCTGTTGTTTTTTCTTTTTTTGATGAGACCCTATTCTTGACATGCGATAGCATTAAATGGAGGCCCTTGGAAAGTACTTAAATGCTGGTTATCAATATTTTGAGATTATATTAGTGTGGGTATACAAGCTATTTCTCTTTTTTTTTACTTGAAAAAGTATTACTGTTTTATTTACCTGTGAATATTGTATCACAGCCCAATGGAATTTTCTGTAAATGATTAAGACATATCATGTAATCACTTTAAAAAAAATCAAAGTTAAAGCCTTGAGAGGAAATTTACCATCAAGTACATTCTCACAGATTTCTTCTTACTGTACCTTTGCTCTTCTTTTTTGAAAGCAATTTTATAATTTTAAGATGTCTGAAGGAAAGGACAAATTGCATTCTGGGAGTTTTGGAAAGTTATGACAAGAGACTAAAATACAAGGCCTCTGTATTTAAAGAAATTTCACACCAGTATGCTTGCTTTATAACTTTTGTGTTCTTTACTGCTTAAAAATAACTAGCACTTAGTGAATTGAAAAAATAAATAAAGCGTATCAGATTCCAGATTAATGTAAAGACATTATTTAACGTTTAACTAGTAAGTTTTAAACATAGTTTGGGTCCCAAGTTCGGTATGGAAAGAACATAAAAATTTAACGAAAATGCAAAATACACATTTTTGGAGTTGAAAAATGCTTTGTTTAATCAAATACATATTTTTCTTTCTCTCCTGTCTCTTTTTAAACTTTAAAAGGCTTGTTTGGGTAGTTCTTAAAAAAAAAAAAAGTCCATATCCCAATTGCACCTCTATTAAAGAATGTGAAAAATTCATTATTTACGAAAAAAATTCATATTGTGAAATATGTCACACAAGACATAGTTCACAGGTTGCCGAACTCTAAAACACAGATACAGAGAGAATATACATTAAAAGTTTTTGTTCATTGTAATGTGCGAAACCAGTTTCAAAATGTAACCCTATTCCTTATTTTCTTTCCCGCAAACTAATAAAATCAGTTAGGTTCTCTGATTGAACGCTTATTAAAAAAGAAAAATTAAAGTTTTGTAGGTGCTCTAGGATAACCCTTCTACCCCTCCTCTTGCCCACACACCCATTTAGACTGGCAAACCTATTTTCATTTTATTTCAAAGATTTTTTTTTTTTAAGCGAAGGCAGGGGACGGCGGGGGTTGCTAAATTTATCTCCTTCTCCAGCCACGGGGATGAAGAAAACACATTTACTGCGGGCGGGGGTCTGAGGGCCTGCAAACAACTCGAGCAGGCGCCTCGGCCAGGACCGGCGCGGAGAGGCGGTAGGTCTCCGGGGAGGGCCCCGGGGGCGGCCGCGGCCCACGGGAGATGGTGGGGGGCGGCCAGGCCGAGTGCGGGCCTCTTGCCTCTCCACGGGGTTGGCGGACCGCGGCCCCGCGCGGGCTTTACGGCCAAGGCGGCGGCAGCGGCGCGTGTGTAGCGGCGGCGGCGGCTGCGGCGGGCGGGAGCGCGGAGGAGGTGGAAAGAAGGGGGGCGCTGTCACGGAGACTCCGGCCGCCGGAGACCCCGCCGCAACGAGGCCACTGGGCTCCCCGGTCGCAGGGCGTGAGCGCGCCGACCGGGGCTCCAGGGGTACACACCGGGCGAAGGAGGGGGCCTATCTACCCTTCCGCATTTTCCTGGGTCTCTCTCCCGGGCGGTGACGTGACGTGCTGACGGCGGGCCCGTGCCGGGGAGCTGGGCCGCTTTTTGTCAGCTCCGAGCTCGGCCCCTCCTCCCTCCCTCCGCCCGCCCCACCAGCCGGAGCCCGGCCCAGTGCTCCAGAGAAAGGCCGGCCTGCAGCACCCGCCACCGTCGCCGACCGCCCGCACGCCCGTCCGGTGAGTTCCGGGCGCCGCCGCGGCCGCGGGGCCTAGCGCGCGCGCAGGGGCCTGGTCCCGGCCTGGTCGGCGGCCCGCGTGGCGCCCTTCCGCGCTAGGCCGGGCCGTGTGGCGCGCGGCGCCGAGCAGGCCCCAAGGAGGCCGCAGTTAGGCCCGGGGAGGAGCCCGGCTGCCCCGAGCGGCGGCGGAGGCGCGCTCCGCAAACGGGCGGGGGCTGGGGGAGGGTCGCCCGGTGGCCCGGGAGGCGGCCGAGGGGCCCCAGGTGGGCTCCGCGGCCGGCACGGGGCACCGCGCGGGGGCGAGGCCTGGCAAGAAGGCGAAGGCTGCAGGCGTGAGGTGAAGGCCGCAGGCCGGCCGGGCCGATTTTCGCTATGTAAATATCGGCGAGGGGGGGAGGGACGGGGGACAAGATGGCGGCGCCTCGGCGCCTGCTGCAGGGGACGATTGAGGGGGTTGCCGGGAGGGGGAGCCGCCATCTTGAAGGCGGTGTCTGAAGAGAAAATTCCGCTACAGCCCGTGAGGGGGGGTCGGAGAGCGGGCGGCGACGGTAGCGGCTCCGGTGACGGGTCCCGGAGGCCCGGCACGGCAGCGTGTGCGCGCGGAGGGGGCGTGCTCGCTCCCCACGGCGGCCATTGCCCTTGCCGCCATGATGGACTCTCGGGCTCCTGGCGCTCGGCGGCAGCGCCACCTTCCTGCCCTGCCTCCCGCATCCCCGTGACTGGCTGCTGCTTCCGCTGCATTTTAACTGAGCTGCGGCAGGCGGCCATCGCCGCCGCCCGGGCTCCGGGGCCATCTCGTCCGTCTGCGCCCCTGGTCGCGCGCCTTTTCCCCGCTCTTGTAGCAACTTGAGGGCCGTCGGGGCGGATGGCCACTCCGTATCTAGACTCACCACTGCAAAGGGGACCCCAAGACATTTTATTTTTACTCTAACGAAGTCATATGTGACTGCTAAGAGTGCTCTCGATGTAGTTGTTTTTCAAGTCATCGCCTTCTCGAATAAAGGAAGAAATAAAAAAGAAAGGAAAATAAAATTTGATGGAAAAGAAGTTTTTACCATTCTTCTATCCAGTAGGGGGAAAAGTGCAAATTGCACAGCTCAGAAACGGAGAATAAAAATTTTTAAGTCTTCAGAATTTCAATTATTTGGAAACAACTTTCTTGAAAAGGTGCATTTAAGCTACTAGCGATGTGTTGGTAGTTTTTTTTTTTTTAAGTATTTACTTTTTTTGAGGAGTAAGAAAAGGGCAGAAAGTTTTTTAGTTTTCTTGCTGAAGGACAATATAATGTGATGTAGTATTTATTGTTCATGTACCTGGCATGGGGTTTAGTTTCTCTATTTGATTTGAAAAGTTATAAGGTGGAATTCCATCCCTTAAAGTGGTTTTGACTGCAAACGACACAACTCTCCTGTAAACTGCGAGCCCAGTGTTAGCGATGCACTGTGTTAGGTGCTAAGAATTAAAAGGTCCTTGTAATGCAGACGGTGGCTGCAAGAAGTTCGTTGTTTAGAGGGAGATGAGGATGAAAGGCACTGAAGTGCTGCGGGGAAGGTACAACCAATTACTGGGCTTTCAGAGGAAGGCAAGGCTAGGGGACATTTTGAGAAGGTTACTGAAGGATGGGTAGAACTTTGTTGGTGTGAGATGGGGGTGGGGAAAGGGCATTTCAAGGGTGAAGCTTCTTTAGTAAACAGCAAGTATTTATAATTTGGCTGGAGTAGATGGTGTAGGTAGAGGAGTGGTGGCTTAATAAGGCAGATGTGGAGGAGCTTGCTTTCCAGGTGGAGGGGTTTATACTCGATGGGGGAGGCCGGGGAGCCCTCACATAGGCGGGTGATGACGCACCTGAGCCTGGCTTTGTATTCATTTAGCACTTCCTTTGGACTAGGAAAAGTTTGAAAGTTGAGAAATTATGAGAGTGGCAAGTTAACCATTGTTTTCACTATAGAAATGATTATCAAGAATGTTCAGAAGTTAAGCCAATTTTGCTACTTTTTGAATGATCCACGTCTAGTAGACAATTGCTCCTTTTTTCAGTTCCTCATTTCTCACTCCCAGTAACTTTTTGCTCAGAGTTGTTACAATCTCTCTAGTACAGAAATGGGGAGGAGTTTCTAGCTTTTCATTTACTGTGGTTGAAAATTACAGAAACAGTGCTGTGGGTTACTTTATGAAAATGAGGAATGAACCTGTAAGTATACCCGTGGTAATTTTTAAAGAAGTCGTTTTTGAAAAGTAGGTTAGAAGAGCGATTACTGAAAAGGCAGCAGCCTTCAGATGGCCTTTTTGCAATCCCTGTTCTTCCACCGGGTAAGAGGAATTACTTTTTCGTTTGACAGGGTAGCTTAGGCTATTTGCTAAGCTGAGCTGTCTCATACTTTGATTAGTATTTGAGTATCCTAGATGCACTTTCTGGAATGTTTTCTAGAATTTTATGATATATAGATTTATAGGTAGCGTAAATATTCACTGGAAAGTTGTTTCAGTTTTTCCATTTTTCCCAGACTGCAACAGGTCAGAGCTGTGATACTCCGTGAGAGGAAGCGAAGGAACTGAAGATTCTCCTGCTTCTCGTAAGGGGCCATGGTTTAGAAAAGTTGAGACAGTGCGTTGTAGGATGCTGACTAGAAACAGGTTGCTAAGGCGGGCTGTGGTTGTTGAGATGGTAAGGGTAAACGTAAACTTAAAAGAACCAGCTGCTTTATAGCTTGACAGCTAGAAAAGACATAGAAGAGGCCTAAAAGAAAATTGTGTTGCTGTACACGCAGTACAGCAGCAGTAGATGTTCCAGTACGGCACTAGTGGATGATTAAAAGTTGGACTCAAGTTGTATAGTTCAGAAGACAGAAGGGTATGGTTTAGAATTTCTGTCGGAAACAGTTAAATATAAAATGCTTTTTGCCTGAAAGGGTAGGCCTTATGGTCCGGAACACTGACTGGTGGAACACCTTGTTTACCCAACCACCTTGGATAAACAAGGTGTTAGTTTTTAATTTATGTGTATGTTTCAGATAGATGTGAGTTTCCTTTTTGGAAAATATACTCACAGTGCATTGAAGAAAACTTGTTTCCACATGGCTTTTGGTAAATGTTTCCTCTCTAAACCCATCTGGATTTGTATTGCCACTGATGACCTTGTTTGTATGTTTGTGTTTGTGCTCACTGGCGATTCCAGACATTCTTTTTTACTCTTAAACTCAACTTGTCCTTGAAACCACTCAGCCTCAGCAGAGATTACCTACTCTTTAACTTAAGCCAGAAAGGTAGACGGCCATCTAAGCAATTGAGTTTCCTTCCTTCCACTTCATGCTCTTCCTCTGTCTCTACCTGGACTTTCCTCGTGTTCTTTCCTTGCATGAAGAATTGGCCTTCTTTAGGCCCAGATGCTCTGCCTGTGGGATCCAGTGGTCCCAAAGGATGGCGTTCTGTCAGTGATTCTGCTGCTTGCATCATTGCCCTCTAACTCTGCTGGTGCCTTTCCCTCTCCTTAGAAACATTACGAGGTTTGCTCATCTTACAAAAACCGCACACCTGTCTTACCTTTCCTTTTACTAGTAGTTTCATTTCTTTTCATCCCACTTATTCCTAAATCCACTATTTCCCAAATTGAGAAACTTTGCCCCAGCATGTCAGCAGGTGTGTGGTATGAAAGTGTTCTGGGTTTCAGTAACACTCTGTGCCTTCTCTGTCTTCTGTCATGGGATTTCCCTCAGGGTCAGCCCTCTACCCTTTTTTCTTGACTCTTCTCACCTGGTTTTGGTGTCCTTTACCATGCTTACCCTCTCTTCTAGTTTCTCATCGAGCGTTTCCAGTGGCCTACGGATTGTCTCCACTCAGGTATCTCACTGCCTCAGCTTGGCTGAAACAGGATTTCCCTGGTACATAGTAGATACTTAGTACTATTTATTGGAAAGAAAAAATTTTTTAAGCCCAGAGCCCTGAAAATAACTCCTGCCTCAAGCTTTCTGATACTGGCACCCTCATTTTCCCAAACTCATTCTTCTCTGTCTCATATAGCGATGCGGACATCTTTAATTTAGCATTTAACTGATTATATTTTAACTGTGTGTTTATATTTTTGTCATTTTTTCTAAACTCTGGGCGTAGAGCTAGGTTCTCATTTATCCTTGTGCCTAAGCAGTACCTGGCACGTGGTAGTGACAATTATTTAAAGACAATTATCTCAATTTTTGGGTGCAGAGAATTTTATGTAGTTGAATAGTTTTCAGCTATTCAAGCATCCAGCCACTGTGTCCTTTGACCAAGGGGTATACATACCACAGAAGTTTTGCTTAGGTAGTTGTTAATATGGCTAGTCTATTCTTACTCCTGTCAAATTATTTTTCCAAAGAACTTTTTATAAAATCCAAGAATCTTGTAAATATATTTTACTCAGAGGGAGGTACATTTTAAGGAAACTACTTGGCCTTGAAGAATATAGCCATTAGGATTAAAAAAAATTTAAAAATTTAAAAACTATGAAATATTTCAGAATTACTGAAAAGCAAGTATCAGATTTAACAGATCTTAATATTTTATTACATATTTGTTGCATAACTTGTTTGTTTAAAGAAAACCTTACAGATCCAGTTAAAGAGTACCTCCTTATCCCATTCCTGTCTTTGCCAGAAATAACCAAGTAATGCTTTATGTGTTTTAACTTTACATAAATGGTGTCATACTTTGTGTATCATTTGATATTTCACTTAGCAGTGTGTTTTTGAGATTTATCCATGTTGTATGTGGATCAAGTTGAGCAGTTCTCAGAGTGTGCTCCAGGAATTCTCAGGGATCCATCAGATTCTTCCCGCCGCAGTCCTCTGCACACTGCACAAGTCCTGTACAGAGGCTACACGAAGCATGATGTCATAGTAGATTGAACACAGAAGCGGTTATGGGAATCCAGCTGTCCTCTGTTAAGCCTGTCTTTGAAGAGATTTGCAAAAGTGTAAAACAATGCTCCTCTTTTCACAATTTTTTTTGTTTTGAAAAAGTTACTTAAAAATAAATGTTCATGTTTACATACAGTGGGTTTTATTTTTTATGAATTAATATTTTTTAAATGCCTCAGATTTAGTTTCTAATATAAACATCTCTAGATAGAACCTGTATAAACAAAGACTGGGGTCCTCAATTTTTAAGAGTGTAAAGTGATCCTCAGTCCAAGAAGTTTGAAAACTGCTGATCTAGTTCATTCGTTTTGTTTTTCAATATATAAGTATACTGTGGTGTATTTCTTCTTCTGGAGGGACCATTTGGTTGTTAGCAGTTTACTGCAATTTTAAACAGTGTTGCTGTGAACTTCCTTACAAGGTTCTTCTCCCCTGAGATGATAGAAATAAAATCGCTAGATTCAAGAATATGTGCATTTGTCAGCTTTAGGGGGAATTGCCAAATTGTTAGATTGTGTTCCATTTGACACTCCCACCAGCTGTGTATGGGCCTCTGTTTCTCCAGACCACTGCCAAAAGATTAGACTTTGCAATTTTTCCCAATCTTTTGGGTATAAATGGTATCTCATTGCTGTTTTCATTTTGCATTTCTTAGATAACTAGTGTGGTTGAGGTTTTTTTCCCACGTATTTATTGGCCGTTTGAGTTTTCTGTGACTTCCTTGTGCCTATCCTTGGTCCATTTTTCTATTGGATTGTTGCCTTTTTATCATTGGTAATGGATATTCTTTTAATATTCAGAATACTAATGATTTGTAGTTATACACACTGAAAATATCATTTCCTAGCCTGTGGCTTATCTTTTTTGTTTATGGAATATTTTTTGTGTAGGACTTGTTAATGTGAAGGTAGTCAGTTTTCTCAGGTTTTTTTTCATTTATGGCTTATGTTTTCTTGTGTCTGCAAGAAATTCTTCCCTTGCCCCAGGGTCATAATGATACTGTGCTTTTTCATATTTAGGTCATTAATTCATCTGGAACTTTTTTTTCTACTGTGTGATGTAACGATCCAATTTTATCTTTAATATAGATAGCTGAGTAGTTCAGCCTTTCTCCCCACTGATTTATAATGCAACTCCTGAGATTTATCATATTTTTATATATATACATTTGTTTTTATGTTCTCTTCTGATTTCATTAGTCTGTTTGACTATATACCTATACCACCCTGATTTAATAATGATAGCTTTATAATTAAATCTTGAGTGTTCTGTAATCACTGTTGTCCGGGTAACTGTCATGATGTAGTTATCATTGCTTTACATGCACAAACCTGGTCAAGACTTCATTTTGTCATCACTTAAATGAGTACTTGCATTGTTGTGTTGTAATTTCATGCCAAGCAATACAACTGAAGGCAGAAGGAATTGTGAAGTGGGTGTCTGACTAGAAAGAAAATCCTATATAGATAATGAATGTTTTAAGAAATGCTGCATCACCAGCGCTCTTGTTGGCAGAGGACAGTATTGTTAGGAAAGATTGAATAGCTTTGGGTAGAAATGCATTCCACAGGAAGACTCTGAATGTGAAGTTTTAGGAGTATCCTACCAATTTCTTTTGCTTCTGTTTTTCCTTCTATGTATGCACAAGCTAGGATGAAAATAGTTTAAATAAGTCTAAAAGAATTGTCTTGAAAAATCTAAAATGAAATTTCTGGATAATAAGGTGTTGCATCAGCATAATTAACAATATATTTTTCTTAGTTGTAGGTAAAATAAGGATTTTAAATTTGGTGGTATATTTAAATTCAATGAAATGTGGGAGTAATGAGAGTTTATAATTCTTCTGTATTTTCTAAATACGTAGGTGTTTGTGAATAATGATGTTTTATTCTTTTCCATTCCTTTTTGCCTCTTGTTTTTTTGTTTTCTTTTACTTCATTGACTAATGCCTCTAGCACAGAGTTGAATGAAAGCATTAATAACAGGCATCACTGTCTAGGTACGTTAGTAGAATGCTTCTAATATTTTATCATTAAGTATGATACTGATTGTGGAGGGTTTTTTGGAGAGGTAGATATTTATTAGTTTGTGTTCTATTTAGCATTTTAAAGTTTTCATTATGAATAGGAATTAATTTTTCTAGTGCTTTTGCTGCATCTATTGGTGTGATGAATTGTATTTATTGATTTTGTATTTTAAACTGTCTTTTGAGTCCCTGGATATTTGCATCCATTTGTTATTGCCATGAACTTTACCTTTTTATGCTAACGTCTTAAGATGTGTTGGGGAGTATTTCTTCTTTGAAACAAGTTGTATTTAATAGAGATGAGCTGTTTCTGGGAAGTTAGATTAGAAATCATCTGTGAAACTCTCTGTGCCTGCTGTCTTTTGTGAGTTGTGTTTTGATTAATAGTTTCTTTCATGGTGATAAGTCTTTGGCTTTTCTTGAGGGTTTTTTTTGGTTGTTGATTATACAAAATGAACAATATTCCAGAAATATACAAAATTTCAAATACATTGGTACAAAATATGGGTTTCTCTAATGACTTTAAAATGTCAAATATCATCAATTTGTTCCTTTTTTTTTGATCAGTACTGCCAGTAAGTTGCCTATATTATTAAGGCTTTTCAAATAGTTCTTTATGTTGACCCTTTCTATTTCTGCTCATATGGTTAATATTTCTTCTATTTTATTTGCATTTATTCTGACATTTAAAAAATTTAAATTGGAAGTTTAGCTAATTAGTTTTTAATCTCTTACATATCTTGAAAACTATAAATTTTCTTCTGAACTATAATTCTGGATACTGTGAATTTGATGTGAATTGATTTTCATTATTTAATTCTAAACGTATTGTGATTTTTACAATTTTCCTCTTGTCCATTGAATTACTGAGACTTTTCAAGTTTATTGGAATTTTTTGAGGGGAGGCTGTTATCTTTGACATTTATTTCTAATTTACTTCTATTTTATAGTTGGGGAACATTGATTAATATGCAAAAATAAATTGTATTTCTCTATACTAACAATTTGAAAATAAAATTTAAAAGCCTATACAACTTATAATAAGGTCAGAGAACATCCAATACCTTGAAATAAATCCAGCAAAGCATGCTAAGACTTTTAGTAAAAGCATTACTGAGAGAAATGAAAAAAGAACTAATAAATGGGGAGAGATACAATGTTCATGGATTGGAAGTGTCAGTATATAAAGATGTCAGTTTTGATATATAGAGATTCAGTGAAGTACCAATCAAAACCCCAACAGGATTTTTTTTTTAATAGACCAGTCCTCAAATTTATGTGGAGATACAAAGGGCTTGGAGCAGCAAAGGCAATCTTGAAAAAAAAAAGTTGGAAAACTTAACTACCATACATCAAAAGCTTATTATAAAGTTGCAGTGATTAAAACAGTGGGTGCAAAGTCAGACTGATCAATGGAACAGAATAGAGTCTAAAAGCAGACCTGCGACTATAAGGTCAGTTGATTTAAAAAAGTGTATTGGAATTTTGATTGAATGTAAAAGTAAATTAAGAGAGAATTGATACTACTGATCCAGCATATTCAAGAGCAAGATTGATTTCTCTATATATTTGTCTTAAAAAAAAAAAATCCCGCTTAGTAGAATTTTCAGTTATTCCCATCAGTGGGATTTTACATTCTTAAGTGTTACATGAGAAAGCTTTTGACCTCAAGTATATTAATGTTGTACCAACACGCTTTATGAATTAATTCTGCTGTTAGTCTTTTAGTTGATTCCCTTGTATTTCCTAGATAGGTCATATATAAATAAGTATAATTTCTTTTGAATAATAATAATATCTTGGATTTCATTATCTTATCTAATTGCATTGGCTATCTGTTCCCATACAATCTTTTTTTTTTGCCCTGTACAATCTTAAGTAATAACAGTGGGCAGCCTTGTTTTAAGTTTGACTTTAGAAGGAGTATTTGTAGTGTTTTACCTTAGTTTTATAATACTATGCCTTTTTGTTATAAAGTGATACTGATACCATTCTCCTATCTGAAAACATGTTGTAACCTGATCTAGTTTAATATTTGCAGGTATTTGTATTTTTTTAAACAGCTTTATTGAGATAAAGCTTCTATAACATTCACCCTTTAAAATGTACAGTTCAGTGGTTTTTAGTAGATTCAGAGTTGTGCTACCATCACCAGTAATTTTTTTTAATTAAAAAAATTTATTTAATGGGAGATGAGTTAAAACCCCCCTCATCCCCCATCGCCCAGTAATTTTGGAACATTTTTATCACCCCCAGGAGGAAACCCTGTACCCATTAGCAATCACCTCCCACCTCCTGTCCCTGGCAGTCTAATTTCTGTGGTTTGTCTATTCTTCACATTCCATATAAATGGAATCCTGTAATATATGGGTTTTTTTTTTTTTTTTTTTGCATCTGGCTTCTTAGCATAATGTTTTTAAGGGTCATCCATGTCATACCATGTACTAGTATTTTATTCCTATTTATTGTATTTTTTTAAACCTTTTAAGAAAATGTCTTTCTATTCCAATTTGACTGACTAGTTTGTTTTAAGTAAGAAATAATATTGAATTTCGACTGTTCATTATCTTTTGAGAACATCAGGATTTTCCTTTCTTGACCTGTTAGTTTGGGCCATTATTTGGTTCCAGCCTTGAATTCTAAAATAACCATATTTTGTCAAAGCACTAATAGGAAGTGTGTGTGTGTGTGTGTGTGTGTACAACATGTGTGTATATGTATTTTTTGCATGATGTATCAGATTTGCAAATACTTGACTTGAAATTCATTATTAACCAAGTCTGTAGTTTGGTTGTATTGTTTTTGTTAGTTTTTTTTTTAATGGTAAATTAAAAATTAAGAATTGAGAAGACTTTCCTCCTCTGTGCTCTAGCGTAGTTCAGATATCTTTTGGGAAAAGCCTGGAGCTTTTTGAAAGGTTAACAGACAGCTTTCTCCTCCCTGCCCTCCTCCCCGCAATTTCACAGTGATTGGGTTTTCTCTCTCTTAAGTTAATGCTTGTAACTTACATTTCTCCTCAGACTATTAATAGACTTATATATTATAGAATTATAAGACTGTTTTCTTACAACTTTTTACTTTATCTGTGTGTTTTTTCTTTATTTCAAATTATGTATGTTTGTGCTTCCCCTCAGTTTCCACCTCTCTTTTAGATTATTATCCAGTAGCATTTTACTGTCTCCCCAAACCCCTGAAAAAAGCCAGGTATGGATTTTTTTTTTTTTTTTTTTTTTTTGGTGTAAATTGGCTGATTCCCTAGCTTTTCTCCAGAGAATGATCGTGGAATTAATGCTGCTGATGCTCAGTGGAACATTCCTGTTATTGGTCATGTTAGAAACAGGTGGGGGTCGGGGGAATTAGATGAAGGTAGTCAAAAAGGACAAACTTTTAGTTATAAGATAAATACTAAGGAGGTAATGTGCAGTATGATAAAGATAATTAACACTGCTGTACATCATATATGAAAACTGTTGAGGGTAAATCTTGAGAGTTTTATCACAAGGAAAAAAATTCTTTTTTCTGTTTCTTTAATGTGTTTATATAAGGTGATAGATATCCACTAAACCTTGTGGTAATCATTTCATGATGTAAGTAAGTCAGATCATTATGTTGTATACCTTAAAGTTATACAGTGCAGAATGTCAATTATATCTCAATAAAACTTGAAAAAAAATAAAGATTAGCAAACAGGACAAAAAAGAAGCAAATGTATTGCAAACTATGCCCTGCATTGTCCAACCTGTTCTTTTAATTTTTTTAATGATTAAATGATTTACTAAGTTACATGTACAAAGCATACTTCTAATTGTATTAGCGAAGAATCAATGTAAAAACACTCCGTAATTCTACAAATGTCAATTAAAAAGAATTTGTTATAGTTGTTGAAAGGCCTGGTATTCTTGTCAGTATTTAAGATGTACAGAGAACACTGTTAGTGTCAGCACTGCGTTGACAGAACCTCACATACCCAAAGTGATGTATTTAGGAAAAGCACTAATAGGAAGCCTGTGTTCATGTAGGTGAGGGGAAGAGTAGAGTCAGTATTAGTCAAGTTACTGTGTTGGTGATCTGGCAAGACAGTGATTTTAAGAAGTTTTAGGGTTTGAAAAGACTTAAAATATTTTAAGAACTATAAAACTACAATACATGATTTTTACAGCTAGTTAACTAGAAAACTGAGGAAAGCAGTTATTAGCTTGAATAAAATAACATGAAAGTGTGAATGCTTTAGTCTTACCAAAAAAACCAAAATTCTAATGCATTATCAGAAAGATTTTCTAATATGAGGAGACATGTTGCTCATTAAGAAGGAGTTTGGTAAGAAAAACACTTACTAAATTAACAGTTGTGGGAATGACCAGTTCAAGGATGAAGTAAATGCCCAATTTTTGGAAAGATGGCAGGTGCAAGAAAAAGGAAAAGCGTAAAAAAATTTCTGATGATACCCACCTTTCTTCATCATATACTACATTTGACAGAAATTAATCCTTTAAAAAGTTTTCCCCTGACAGTTTTATTTAGTTTAACTATTCCATGTACTATGTAGTCTAAATTAATCTCCACTTCTTATGTTAAAACAGTCTTCATCCTTTGATCACATCCAGTGTTTCACAAACTCCACTCCAGTATACCTGCAACTGAAGGCAGAATGCTTACTGCGTTAGGGGAAACATGTAAATAGGACTTCTGTTCAGAGTCTCAGCAAAAGCTAATAAACCACTTTTTTTTTTAATTTTAAACTTTTTTTGAAACTTGAAAATCAAAAAGAGATGTTGTTAGACATTATGGTGCACAGTAGAATGTTAAGTAATGAACCTGGATAAATTATTGAGTATATTAAATAGCAGTATTTCATGAAGGAGGCTGTACTGTTTTACATAACAAAAACTAGTTAAAAAGTGCATGCATTTCCTAACATCCAGCTGCAGTCTTAAAGACAAAGGCATTTAAAAAGTGTAGTATTTAGTGTTCATAGCATATCAATGCAACTAAGTTCAGAGGATATTTTGGCAACGCTTTAAACATTTTTAAATATTTTTTTATTTTTAAAATTATTGAGGTATGATTGCAATATAAAAGCTTTACACATTAAATGTATACAGTTTGATGAGTTTGGGGATAAGTATACACCTGTGAAACTATCACCACCATCAAGGCCATAAACATTCATCATTTGTCAAAGTTTCCTCCCACCCTGTCATCATCGTAGTCTTTTTTTCTTATTGGTAAGAACCCTTAACATAAGTTTCTTCTTTTAGCAAATTTTGAGTGTACAGTACAGTGTTGTTAGCTATAGGCATTGTGCTGTATAGAGGGGTCTCTAGAACTTTGTATCCTCTGACCATTACTTCCCTAATATCTCCTTTTCAACTCCTGGGAACCAACATTCTACTATCTGCTGCTCTGAGTTTAACTGTTTTAGAGTCCACATACAAGTGAGATCATGCAGGATTTTTTTTCTGTATCTGGCTCATTTCACTTAGCATAATGTCTTCCTCTATCCATGTCACAAATTACAGAATTTTAAGGCTGAATAATATCCCACTGTATGTATATACTGCATTGTCTTTATCCATTATCTATCACTGGACATTTAGGTATTTTGGCAACCCTTAATCTGAACATGAATAGGGGCTTTGGAAAAATAAGATTTTAAGAAGGTTTGTCATTTTAGGACCAAATTTGAATAAATTTTGAAAGTTGGAACTCTTACACTTTAAACAAACAAAACCTTGAAATTATTGATTGGCTCAAATGGTTTTGTGGAAAAAAACTAATCTTTAACAAAAACTTGGCATTGAGTTTTTGAGCAAAGTGTACAAAAGTTCCAGGTAGGACAGGGCAAGGAAGGACAGGGGCTCTGACATTTTCAGCATTTTCTTTTCCTCTTCTTGACACAGAGAGTCTGCAAGGTTGTTTGAAAATAAAATAGTCTATTCTTAGGGAATGGAATTTGGATTAAAGCTATTAGATTAATACTATTAATTATATACATCTCTTTCCTTATTTTTTGAATGTTTGCTTTGTCAGGCCTTGATAAGAGTTGTAACTTTCACTGCTATTTTTTTTAAATTTCTGTCTCAGTTTTTTATTTTTACCTATTTCCATGCTGTTTTATTTGACACGTACAAATTCATGACTTCAAATTCAAGATAGGCTAGAGAACACATGTTTATTTTTCTTTCCTTTCAAAATCACACTGAGGAAGAAGTATAAAAATTCAGAGAAACAAGAAAACCTGAGAAGTATGCCACCTGCAGACCAGAATATGATGAATTTCTGGTTGAATAAAGCAGTTGGGAATCAATTAATGGCAAAACTCTAGAGAGCTTAGTCAACCTGTGGCCCCATTCAGAAAGTGGGAAGGACCACCCCCAAATTGTCTTTCTGCATTATCCCCATTGTCAAAAGCAGGGATGTCCTAGGAGAAGGAGCAAGACATGGGCTTAGCCAGGTTATAGTTATGGAAAGCCAAGCTATTTACTTATCATTATAGATGTCTCTAGTGGTTTTCCTCCTGAGATGATGCCAGAAATTCAGCTCTCTGAATTGTAGATTCATCCATAGGAAATTCTAAAGTGGATACTGTGGGAAGAAAGTGCAGGACAGTGCTTTAGGTAGCTTGTACCTATCTGAAGGATATTGGTCCTCCAGTACCTGCAAGGTGGCGTAATTGTCCACCATAGTGAGGTAAAGCCTGGCTGGTTAAGTGGTTCCTTTCTCTCTCATGGCCTCATTCTAGACAGGACTCTTTTGGTCAGAAGTTAAGTTCATTGCTATGCAAATGAAGATTCTCACTTGGGCTGAGGAAATACAGCCCGGCTATTTGAATGTAACTCTAGCCTAGACCCTCATCCACAAATAAGAATGGACAACCTATAAGAACCATACTTTTGAGGAGAACCAGCAGTCTGAAAGAGAGGCACCAAATTCAACCCAATGAATAATGAAACAGCAAGGACACAGTTTAATACACTGTACAGAATAAACTTTAAACCCTCAGAGATATTTGATAAGATATAGTATCTACCAAAAAGAAAAGATTGCTGTGAAAAAGAAACTTAAGTTTATATTGACATTAAAACATGATCTTTTAAGTAAAACTTCAGTAGATGGAGATAAGATGAAGATGAAGTTAGCTTAGAAAAAAGTCTAGGCATTCTGAGAATGTACTAGAAAGGCAAAGATAGAAAATACGGGAGAAAAAGTTTTAAGCAATATGGAGGCTAGATTTAGGAGTTCTTATATCCTAAAATAGAAATTCTAATAAGAGTGAACACTGGGGGGAAAAAAAAGAATGGACAGAGAAAATGGAAGAAAGTATGGAAACAGAAGAAAATGGGAAAGGCCCTCTGGGTTCTGGATATAAGATGACCAGAGCTTGTTAGAGTGGTAGCAATGAAAGTATAGGAAACATGATGAATTTCGGAGTGACTGGCTTTGAGACATACTTAATTTAAGGGCTGAATTGGTGAAAAGAAGTGAAATAGAATTCCAGATTTGAAAATCAGATATCTGAAGAAATGATGGCTAACATTGAACAATATGCGGAAAAGTCGGGAAAGAAATGTAGTTTAAGAGGGAAGATGTCAACTGGGCTTTAAATGTAAATTTTCACCCGTTCCTATTTCCCTCTGAGAAAAATTCTGTTATAGACAGATCTGCTTTTGTTTGCCTTTCCTATAGCTTGCACAGTTCCATCTACCGTGTATAGTATCATTTGGTTCTCTTAGCTTGGCTTAAGGAGAGGATAGTCAAGTCATAAAATTAAAAGGCATACGATTCTTGTGTGCATATTAGCTGCAAAAAACAAAGTGAATATTTAAGCACTCTGTTAACTTGTCCACGAGGGAGACCATGAAAGTGTCTAGGCATCAAGAGATATAAAACAGAAATAAATTATATTCATTATTCCTAATTTAAGATAGATAAAATGCTGTTGCTGTATCTATTAACTTGATGTGGTATTTTTATTGCTTTATTTTAAAGACTGGAAGAAAGTTATTGTGAATTTCCTGAGTTTTCTCTCAACCTGTTATTTCCCTTAAAACTGCACTTTTTTTTTTTTTCTTTTAATTGTGGATTCTTCCACAGCATTTTCAGAATCATGACTCCTGTATCCGGGCAGGGAATGTTTTACTGAGCTTAAGGTGAGAGTGGGGTCCCAGAAGTATTTTGAGGACATTTGATAATCAGATTAAACGTTAGTATGTGTTTACCCTAGTTGTTAGGATCTTGCTTCTCTGAACCAATCTGCTTATTTGTCTTCAGATTCACCTGGTCTTTGGGCATGGTTCTTACAGCAAAGGTAGGAGCACTTTCAGTTACATTATCAGCGTCCACTCCCCAGTTACTTGATCACAATCCAGAGAACTCTCCCGAGTACGTTCCATTCTTTGAACATTGGTTTTATTCTGATTTTCAGGGAGAATTACTTCTAATTCTCCCCACAGGGGTTATGAAGCCGAAGTATAGTCATCTCTGCTTGGAAGTACAAAACATTTTTCCTGATTTGAGTTTTTATAATGACAAAATAGAAGGGAAAATAACCAGTCAAAACTGTATTTTGAACAGTTACTGCTTACCTGAGTCAAAATGAGGTAAGTGGACACCTTCCATTTGGGCCAGAA
Source organism: Camelus bactrianus (assembly GCF_048773025.1). Taxonomy (NCBI): domain Eukaryota; kingdom Metazoa; phylum Chordata; class Mammalia; order Artiodactyla; family Camelidae; genus Camelus; species Camelus bactrianus. The sequence continues at coordinate 18,257,917 of NC_133575.1, forward strand.
TATCTCTTAAGAAATGGACATGATGTAAAATGATCGGAATAATAACAAGTAAGTCTGTTACGATAGCTTGGGTTAATATTTTAGAGCACCCCGGATTTGGGGGAACTGCTGAAGCTTTCTGAGCAGGGCGTGCCTTGATCAAAGCAGTGCTTCGGAGGATTCGTCTGCCCACGAATTGCAGGAATGCCTTGGTGTTTGTCACCAGCCCTTATTTGTAGGTTCCTGGTCATTTGTTGTGGGAGTGGCAAAAAGGAGCCAAAGGCCAGTTGAGAGGCTATTTTCGTTCCCTGGGGATCAGGAAATATGAAGCTGAGAGTGCATGGTGACAGTGGGAATAAAAATAAGGGACAGATTTCTGAGAAGTTGTGGAGAAGGAATGGACATGGTCTGACAACCGGACTGAAGATAAGCCGGGAAGAAGGAAAAGGCCATAGTGGTCATGTCAGGAGAAAGCAGGGTTTCCTCCTGATGAAACTGTTGGGCAGACAGCCTGGTGGAAGTGTTGGGTAGTACCCTGAGTATGTGGATTTAGGGAATCATCTTTGTGTAAGTGGGAGTTGAAACCCTGGAATAAAGAGAAAACAGAAAAGAGGGCTGAGTGTGGCGCCACGGGCAAGGCTGGCAAGGCTGGCAAGGCTGCAGTTACGAGAAGGGCTGCGAGTGAACAGCGGATGGGAGGGGGGAAGAGAAATAGGTCATCACTTAAACTGAGGAAGGAGGGAGCTCCAAATCAAGGGGATTGATTATCTGTCCAAAATATAATAGAAAAGCCGAGAAAAGGACTTACTGTGCAGGTTGAGAATTCTTAGAGCTGATGGGTTTGGATTTATGTACGGAAATTGGAGAGAGGAGCCTTAAATGCCTTAATGAATCCCATTTATTGCCTTCTAAATTGGCTTAATTTCATGTCATTACGCTTAGAAAATTAGTTTACGTTTATCATTTTGTAATTACATTTTTAAAGGAGGAGAAAGAATTATGGCCAGAGGTGATTTTGTTAAGGAGAGAGCAGTGACAATTTATTTAGAGCATGTACATGTTCCATTTTTCATAGTTGAAAAAAATTTTTTTGTCTATTAGTCCTTTTAACTTGAAGCACTTTGAATAAGTAACATGCTCTTTCTGGAAAAAGAGTAGACTATGTCTCAGGGTTGACAAGCTGAAAATCCATTTATTATATTAATATTAATTAATTGAGTTTCTCATGGATATTTTGTTAAGGAATATGTATGCGAATTTAGCATCTGAAAATAAGGTCTATAAATGATCATAATTTATAACAAATAAGTACAATTAAAGAAAAAGGATAAAGTGTTAAAGAAATTCAGTGGAAGGGGAGATTATTTTCAGCTTTTCCTTTTTTGTGTGTGAGCAAGGGGGTTTGGGGAAAAGGTGTTCCAGGTAGAAGAAACCCTGAGCCAAATACAGAGTTTGGGTCTTACGGGGACATTGGGCATTTTTGCTTGGTTGAAGTGTGTGTGTGGTGGTGAGGGGGGAGGTGCTCGAGGAAAGGTTAGAGAAGATAAGGATAGAAGGATAATTTTCAGCTGGAACTTAGACGATGGCAGGAGTTTGAACTTTATTTGGAGGCAGCATGGAGCCAATAAACATTTTTTGAACAGAGAAGTGATATCACCTAGCTGATGCTTTAGAAAAATGACTCTTGTTATTTAAAATTTTAGTAAGCAACAGGCAGCACTTATACCATCAGCAAAAAATGATGAAAATGAAAGAAATACGCGTCTAATAGTACCATTTAGGTTGGATTAGAAAGTGAGAAAGTAGAGATAAGGAAACCAATGAGGGAGGAGATGTAAGTAATACAACATGAGTAAGCCCTAATCCTTGATGTCTGCTCTTTTGAAGCAGTGATTAGTGTTTAGTAGTATATTATTTGATTGGTTAAGTTCTTTTTGTTTTTGACTTAAATTGAAAAGAGAGCGTTAAGGTCATTGGGGTGGCTTGCAAAAACTCAAGGCAGACAAGGTTTTGTAGCTGGACCTCAGAAAGGTCTAGAATCAGGAGCTAAAAATCTATTGATAAGCCTCCTCTCCCTGCTCCCTCTACTCTGTTTTTCAGAGCATTCCCTGGATTCTTTTTATTTTTTATTTGTAAACTTTATCTCACTAGTCTAAGCTGAAGTTGGAAAATGGCCTTTCTTGGCTCCTGTGTTCCAGCCACCAAGAGAGAAGAGAGAGACAGAGAGAGCCAGGTTGACCTTTGCTTATGGTTTCAGGTTCTCAGGGATAGGACTTTGATTTTATTGTGCTCAAAGATGAACTTATTTTTACTGTTTTATATCTAGTGCCAATCAACTATGGCCAGGAGAATATAAATACACTGTGGGAGTTAACTTCTAGATTGGAGGGTTGGTTAAGAGGTCATTAAGTTAGGCACAAATCCCAAAGGGTTTTTACTACAGTTATGCACTGTGAATTTTTACCATTGTTTAAGGTATTGGTTGAAAGCAGACTACATTAAATTTAGAGAAGTAATAAGAAAATTGTACAGGGGTTTCCTCCCAATAAGCGTGTAAGTTGAACCTTAGTAAAACCAGTTACCTTTGTGGTAGTGTGGAGTATACAGACTGAGAGGAGTCAAGAATGCTGGGGTGCTGGAAATGTTCTGTATCTTGATCTGGGTAGTGTAGTGATTACACAGATTTTGGCATATGTCAGAATTCACCAAGATGTTTGCAGTGTGTATGTATGATGTATGTATGTAAGCAGTATCTCAAACAAAAAGTCTAGGCCAAGTTGACTTATTTGATTTAGCCACCTTTCTTTGTCATATAGATGCCCATGTATCATTATGTTTTTGGCAATTTAATTTAATTTTAACTTTTCCCTTTTATTTCAAATAGATACATTTTTGTATCTATTTTTAGCTGTTCATTTGACATGTAATTTGAGGGTTTCAGAAATGTAAATATGATGATGATGTTTTTAATACATGATAGAAAAAAAAGTAATACTTGATTTACTTTTTTGCCTGATTTAGGAGCTGTGACTGATGAGAATTAAAGGCCATGGATGAAGATGGACTTGAATTACAACCTCAAGAGCCAAACTCATTTTTTGATGCAACAGGTATAACTACTTGGGTTGTTCCACTTAACAACTGCCAAATTTGGAGTTGGTTATCAAGAGGAAGAATTGCTAGACTCATGTTGATATTCACAGTTAGGTGTCTTATTAGCCTCTCAAGCCTACAAATGTTAAAGTGAGTACATTATTATTCCCTGCCTTAAAAATTTGGCTCCCTCATAACCAACATTTATTCTTGTCAGAAACAGCAACAATATTAAAACCTTAATATTTACTTTAGTTATTCTCATCTTGCCCACTTATAACACTAAGTCCTGTTAGAGTTCTCCCTTTGAGAATGCTCCTTGCTTACCTCTCTTCATTCTACTTTCTTCCATGTAGACCAGCTCTCTCATCTCATTCTTAGTCCGCAGTAACTTTTAAATTATTTTCCTTACTGTGAGTCTTGTTTATCTAGCCCACCAGAGTACTCATCATAAAATAACATATGGATCATGTCATTTCTCTATTTTCCATTACCCAGCAGGTAAAGTATAAACCTAAGGCCCTCTGCATTCTGACTCCATCCTGCTTTCACAACCCTCTCTCACAAAAGAGGCATTTGCTTCAGGAAGATGGAGTCTTACCTCACTCCCCAAATTGGACAAGGAAAATTAAATTCATGAAGTTCTAAACATAGAAAAATGATCACAATTTCAGATTACCCATGGTACCAGTAACATAGTGATTATGCTAGGTTTTATAATGTAAAATGGTTTTATATCACACTAACTAGTTACCCTTAGAAATAGAATGTTAATGAGTTTTCCATTGGACTTGAAATGACCATATTGCAGCATATTAAAGAAATAGCAATTAACTTTATCAAAAAATTAAATATTGGTGATTTTTAACTTTAACTTTTCTTTAATCTCTAAACCCAGTGGGGTATGTGTATTTTTCTTAACAATTTGGGAGTCTTTTGACTCACGTTGAGTAATTTCAGTTTGATAATGATAAATGCGAAGTTAAGATTCTTTCTTCATTAGAACATGAAGTATAATTACTGTGCTTGGAAGAGAGACTAAGCTCTTTGGAGAAAAATGCACACTATTTACTAGCTTAATCTTGCCACAGACAAGCCTGGATCGTGGGCTAAGTGGTAGATTGAAGGCTTTGCATTTTAGCCCTGATTGTTAACACTTATGGTGTTTGTTTATCTTTGAGCAAGTCACTTAATCTGCCAGGGCCTCCATTTACATATGTCCTAATAATAATGAAACCTTTCATTACAGTTTTTCAGAACACTTCCCATATATTCCCATTTGATCATCACAGCAGTCCTGTGAGGTATGCATGGCAGATACTACTGTCCTCATTTTACTGATGAGGAAACCGAAACTCAGAGGTTAAATGACTTGCCCAAGGTCACAAAACTAATAAGTGTCCAAACCCTGCTCTCTGATATAGATGTTGTAACCAGTACGCTTGCCACTAAATGCTTTTGTCTTCATGTCTGCAAAATGGAGATTATAGTGATCTATTGCTTGATGTTAATATTGAGAATATTGAAAACAGTATAAAGCGTTTTGTAAGAGTTCTATAGGAATTAAAGCAAACATACTGTTTATTATTTCTAGGTGTGGTTAAAATGGTTATTAACTGGCTTTAAGATTTCCTACATTTTTAAAGGTTCTTTGGCCCTTGTTGATTATTTGTGTTGCCAAACAAAGTCATGTGTCTTTCTGAGGGCCTGGCCAGTGACATACAGTCATTGAGTTAGGTGGCTGCTTGGACTCAGCCTGGTCTGAGTCACATCCAGAAGCACTAATGGACTGAATAGCTTTGTAGGTAAGACTTCTATAAAACGTTGTTTGCTTTTCTCTGGATTAGGAGCCAAGATACCAGATTTGTTTTCTTTTATCTTACATTATGTTTTTTGGCAAGGATATCTGATTTGGATTCTCATTTGTGGCATTCATTCAGAGTAATACTTACTGAGCACCAAAATCTGTGCAAACTGTGTGATCTTGGTGAAGTCATTTAATCTCACTGGGCTTCAATTGATTCACCCCTCTACCTTCATTCCTTAACTGCAGAGTGGACTAGAGTAGGGTTTCTTACATGCCAAGGAACTGCCTGGGGAACTTGGATCTGGGGGGATGGGAGGAAGCTGGATGGAAGCAGACTACCTTGGTGATGCTGGGGCAGGGCCTGCTCCAACTGACCTCACCTTCCATTGCTGCAGAGCGAGTGCACTTTTCTGCAGCTTACTATCCACAGAGGCTCCTTGACCAGTTGTCTTTCCTCCTTAACTGTGGTCTTCTAGCCTTCTTTCTATTTATGGCCCAATCCTTTTTATATTCTAGATTCAGAATTTCTAAATTTCCATAGTCATAAGTGAAAGATTTTGGTAGGCTATTGTTCTAGAATAAAGGGGGAAAAAGGTGAAAAAATGGAAGGGAAGTAAAAGAAGACATGGGAGAGATGAAAAGAAGAAGAAATATGAGTTGAGAGGTGGAGTAAGAAAGGAAAGAAATGACAAACACATATAATGAAGAAAAATAATATATTTGCCACCTGAAGTTGCCTTACTTGTTAATTTTTATCATCCCTTAAGTACCTGTTCACATTGGCTTAATTTTAGTCAGCCTAGTTTTTTACTTTCATGAATATTTTTCTTCTTTGACTATCTCGATTACTTTGTTTTTCTATTATTTTTCCTTATTTATTAATTGATTTGGGATGAGTATAAAAGTTCTTATATTAAAATTTTCTATTTCTCATATGAGTCAAAAATAGATACCCTCTTTATTTCTTTAATCTATCTTAATGTTTGAGGAAACTGAGGAGCTAGCCTGTTTTCCCGGTAGAAATTAAATAACGTTTACATTAATGGAGGTAGTCATGCATGTCTACCTGAAATTTGTGATTTTAATTTTTTTTCTTTAAGGAGCTGATGCTACACACATGGATGGTGATCAAATTGTTGTGGAAGTACAAGAAACTGTTTTTGTTTCAGATGTTGTGGATTCAGACATAACTGTGCATAACTTTGTTCCTGATGACCCAGACTCAGTTGTAATCCAAGATGTTATCGAGGACGTTGTTATAGAAGATGTTCAGTGCCCAGATATCATGGAAGAAGCAGATGTATCTGAAACGGTCATCATTCCTGAGCAAGTGCTGGACTCAGATGTAACCGAAGAAGTTTCTTTAGCACACTGCACAGTCCCAGATGATGTTTTAGCTCCTGATATTACTTCGGCCTCAATGTCTATGCCAGAACACGTCTTGACGAGTGAATCCATACATGTGTCTGACGTTGGACACGTTGAACATGTGGTTCATGATAGTGTTGTGGAGGCAGAAATCGTCACTGATCCTCTGACAGCCGACGTAGTGTCAGAAGAAGTGTTGGTGGCAGATTGTGCCTCTGAAGCAGTCATAGATGCCAATGGGATCCCCGTGGACCAGCAAGATGATGACAAAAGCAACTGTGAGGACTACCTTATGATTTCCTGTAAGTCTTGGGGTACAGTGATTGTCAGAGGTATTTTTGAAGGCTGTCTTTCCTAACTTACATCAGGGGTGAAATTTTCTTGACTTCTATAAAATTCAAGTGACTCTCATAGACCTTCCTTTATTGTTATTTCAGTTTGGATCCTGTAAGATAACTCAAAATTAAGAAAAGTAAAATGATGCAGAGTAGAGTCATTTTTCTAGACACAATAGAAAGATGAGATTTCTTCGGTCTAGAGAGACAAAGACAGAAGGGAATAGAACTGAACTTTGTGAAATCATGGAGGATGTAATTAGGCTGTTACGAGCCTTTGTTAGAATTAGGAACCCTCTTGAAACTTCAAAGGAGTTCAACTTGGAGAAAAATGTATAACCAAACTGCTTATATTCTTCTATGTGGCTGTACAGTACTACTTATATAATATTTATGTACTTACTCTACTTATATAATATGTAAAATGCTATTTACATAACAGATAGCATGGAAGGACTCTGGTACAGAATTGAAACATTAATGATTCCAAAACATGATTTTAAGTATGATGGACTCAGGTTATTGAAGAAAAGTAAGGTGTTTTGGAGCACACCTCTAACGTCTGGGAGGACAGCTGTGTCTTACAGTATATTTCTTGGTAGCACTTTCAGAGATAAAATCCTTAGTTGGATAGACCACAATTCTGACCCAGTATGGAAATTCTTATGCCTTTAGGAACTAAACTTTAAACAAATAAAAACTCAGACTATTTGCTTATATAAATTCACAAGACTGTTTGCTTCGCTTGAATACCTGTTATAATACAGGAAATTAATGTGACTTATTGGAGTCCACCAGCATTTTAGGAATTACCTTTTAAATGTTCTTAAGATGTTGGAAATCAGAGAATTCTTTGTGTAAAGAGGAAGAAAACACCTTCGTTCAACACGTGTTTATTGTGCCCCTGCTATGTGTCAGACGTTGTAGGTAGTGCAGATATGGATATATACTAAATAAAAAAATACATTAAACCGTTGTCATTGGAGAGCTTACAGTCTACAGTAGGGGAACGTGAACAGATGTGTAAATCTTCTCTTTAAAATTTTCAGTAAGTCATTGAATCTCAGAGTCTACTAAACAGTTTTTAAAAAGTTTTTAGTATCCATCTTGGCAGATTTCCCTCTGAAGGTCTCATTTTAAATGATGACAAAGTAGCAAGTAATAGTGTCATGGTGGTGCACAAATGCTCTTTGTCACCGTATAGATGCCTTTGAGGTCAGGTGACCTCTCCATCTGGTCTTTGCAATCTAGATGTTATGATTGCTTCTAAATTGATTGTATATTTCTTCAGGGGAGGAACTGTCTATTGTGTCTTAGCTACTTACATATCTTTCCCATCAAACCTTGTGGCATATTAGATGTGAAATATTTACTGAATGAACGAATACATGAATGCTGTATCTGAAAGTCTGTGGACATCATACCTCATCCAAGATATTAGTGACACATTTCTTCTCTACCAGTAGCTATTGGCTCTTACTTGGTTCTGGTCAGGCTAGATATGGTGCTACTGCTTGATGGCACTTGAGTTTTCTGGCTCTCAAGAGGTGGAGTGTTTGAATCATCCCCTTGTTACTCAGATTGTTTCTTAGTTCTCCTTTAATCTGAGACAGCTGCCAGACATTCCTAATTTCTTTGCATTGGTCTTCACCCTCCTAGAGTTTCACTTTGCAGCTTCATAGTCAAGACACTATTTTGTGAAACATCAGTTTGTACAGTAGGGAAAGTTGGAGAAGATCTGGTGTTGATGAGTCAGGCACTGCCTTACAACAGCTGCAGGAAATAAAATATTCTTAGGGTGCCTCTGATATTAACATGGTCAGTGAGATGTCACTCTAGATCTTGTTGACATCTCCCATGTCTTTTAATTAGAACAGTTAGGTAGGAGATGAACGGGAGTTAGGCATTCCTTTCTGATCCTAGATTCAATTTAGGTGTTGAAATAAATTTTTTTTCATAACAGCTTTATACACATACCATTGCTGTTCACACACTTGAAGTGTACAATTCATTGGTTTTTAATATATTCATAAACTCATGCAACTGTCATCACAATCAATTTTTGAAAATGTTCATTACCCCCATAGAGAATCTGAATCCCTTTAACTATCACTCCTGTCAGCCCTCTCCCTCCCCTCCAACTCTAAGCAATCTCTAATTTACTTTCTGTGTTTGCCTATTCTGGACATTTCTTACAAATGGAATCCTATAGTATGTGGTCTTTTGTGACTGCCTTTTTTATCTACTATAACGTTTTTAACATTCATCCATGCTGTAGCATGTATCAATACTTCATTCCTTTTTATTGCTGAATAATAATCCATTGTATGGATACCCTTTTTAGTCTGTTCATCAGTTGATGAACTTTTGAGTTGTTTCCACTTTTTAACTGTTTAGGACTATAATATTAACATTTGTATACAAATTTTTGTTGGACATATGTTTTCTTTTCTCCTGGGTATGTATATAGGAGTGGAATTCTTGGGTCATATGGTAATTCTATGTTTAATTTTTTGAGGAATGCCAGACTGACTATTCCAAAGCAGTTGCACCATTTTACATTCCCACCAGCAGTGTAAGAGGATTCCATTTTCTCCATATCCTCTCCACTACTTGTTAATACTTTTTGTGAGTTTGTGATAGCCGTCCTAGTGGATGTGAAGTGGTATCCTATTGTGGTTTTGATACACATTTCCCTGATGGCTAATGATGTTGAGCATCTTTTCATGTGCTTATTGGCCATTTGTATATATTATTAGGAGAAATGTCTGTTCGGGTCCTTTGACCATTTTTAAGTTGAGTTATTTGTCTTTTTACTAAATTGAAAGAGTTCTTTATATATTCCAGATGCAAGTCCCTTATATATGATTTGCAAATATTTTCTCCCATTCTGTTGGTTGTTTTTTTTTTTTTCCCATTCTGTTGGTTGTTTTCCCTTTTTAGATAGTGTCCTTTGATTCACAAAAGTTTTAAATTTTGATGAAGTCTAATTTTATGTATACAGGTGTACCTTGGAGATATTGCAGGTATGGTTCCAGACCATCACAGTAAAGCGAGTCACATGGATTTTTTGGTTTCCCAGTGTATATAAAAGTTATGTTTACACTATATTGTAGTCTGTTAAAAGCTAATGTATAATAACTTTATGTTCCCCCAAATGTATATATCTTTATTTTTAAAAATCTATTCTAAAAAATACTAACCATTATCTGAACCTTCAGTGAGTTGTAACAGCAAAGATTAGTCATCACAATTCATTATAACAAATATAATAATAATGAAAAAATTTTGAGTATTGTAAGAATTACCAGAACATCACACAGAGACATGAAGCAAGCAAATGCTGTTGGAAAAATGGTACCGATAGACTTGCTTGATCCAGGGTTGCCACAGACCTTCAATTTGTAGAAAGCACAATGTCTGAAGTGCAATAAAATGAGGCAAGCGTGTAAACTTTTTTTGTTGCTTATGCTTTTGGTGTCATATATAATAGATTGTTGCCTAATCCAAGATTATAAGGATTTACACCTGTGCTTTCCTCTAAGAATTGCCTTTACGTTTAGGCCTTTGATCTATTTTGAGTTTATTTTTGTGTCTAGTGTGTGGTAAGGAGCTAACTTCATTCTTTGGCATGTGGAATTCAGTTGTCCTAGCACCTTTTGTTGAAAAGACTCTTCTTTCCCCATTGAGTGTTCTTGGCACCCTTGCTGAAAATAATTGACTTTAAATGTGAGGGGTTTATTTCTGTACTCTAAATTCTATTCCATTGATCTGTATGTCCATCCTTATACTATTTTCATGCTGTCAGGAGTGGGCAGTGAATTTGTAAAATTTACTACCCTAAATATTAAAGTCTAAATTTTAAAGTCCAGGCAAAAATACATAATTCAACTTTTAAAGGTTTAGCAAAATTAATAAGTGATGACAACATAATGCATTCTTATGGAAAACAAGGGTACTTGAGTATGTGTACCTGCCTTTTATAGTAACATTAAGGGAAACAACTAATAGGCCTGTGGAGCATGGGGTCCCTCCTGCCAAAACCCGAACACTTGGCCAGAGTCTCTCTTCTAATGTAAACTGATATGATTCTTCATTTCTAATACACATTTTAATAAAATATGTGCTTTCAGTTATTTTAAGCAGCTTTAAAAGAGACAAATTAAAAAAATTAAAGCAAATAATTTGAGCTTAGAACCTTTTAAACTAGTTGGGGTTAAGTGAAAGTATGTCACCATTTTTAACATGTTTATTATACAACTGGAAATTTTGCTTTGTGGAGACCGTTAATAAAACTCTTCGGTGACAGTGAGTGGGGAGTAATAACACAGCTGTGTTCTCTCCATTTGGTTGTTTTTATATTCTAAGGCCAAAGACTTTTTCACTATGATAAGATTGTATTCAAAATATTATTTTACAGTATGCAACTGCTTTTTATAAAAGCCAGATGTTAATACATCGTTACATTGGTTAGTTTTTAACTAATGCTTATTAAACTCCTTTGGTCTGGTGGCATATATAGATATAGATATAGATATAGATACAGTTTAAGTCCATTTGAATTAATATTTCGAGAAAGAGTTCAGGTGCTAATGTGTGCAAATTGCTTTCAGACTCATCAGACCCATGAAACCCATCTCTAATGACCCTTGAGTCACTTGGCATTTCCATCAGGAGATATAAATAAGTTTGTTTGGTGAGGTTTGTTGTTAATAAAGTTTCCTTTTGGGGGGAAAAATGTTTAGGGTTGTATTTTTTTGTGGTTTGATTTTTTAAAATTGTCAGTGTGGACAATTTAAACGTTTTTTTTAAACTTAGGCTTTTTTATCCCAAGAAAGATTATTTAGTTGGAGATTTGTAGCAAGTTGATAACAGTAAAAATAGGTAATAGTAAACCTTAATAAATAATATGTGTGTCTGAACTTAATATATTATGTTCCTTACCGCTACCTTGTAATGTTGGTGTTATCATTGTTTTACAGATTGGGTAACTGAGGCTCAGTTTATGTAACTTGGCCAAAGTTACACATCCAGCTAGCATTAGGGTAAATGTTTGGAATCAAGTGTGTTTCATTCCAAAGTGTTTACTTTCTACTCTCATATTGCCTTTCTTTGTGTTATGTGTGTATTCGTATATAAAGTTAATACTATAGAGCAGTAGAGTTTGGGATAAATAGTGCTTATTGTGGATGGAGGAGGCAAATAGAATTCTGGTGTTTTACTAAAATTTACAATATTACTGAATACTCAATTTCAACATTAGGAAATAATTTAGAGGAGGCTTAAACATTTTCTTAGTTTACCAATGATAGCACAGTCCGCCCAGACAGCCTCCAAACCCTGTTCCATTGTTTTTCTACGTTAAAAATGTTATTTAAAAAAAAAAATTATGCTTACATGAGAAAAAGGAATTGTATATAAACTATTTTTTTTTCTTGCCCATGTTTACTTTTCTTGTGTCTTCATTCACTTAAAACCATTTATTGATAAACCACAATAAACTAGGAATCTTGCTAGCTATTAGAGATAAACAGTAAAGTCTCTGGTTTTTTAGAGTTCGCAGTCCTGGAGAGAAGACAAACAGAAACTGGTAATTATGGTCAAGTTTGAAAAGATATAGAACTGGATGTGCAAAGGATTTGGAAGCACTAAAGGGGAAAATGTTGGCAAATTTTGGGTACACTTGAGTGAGCTAAATGCTACAAAAGTTTTATAAGCCAGAGTTCTGTGGAAACGTGGTTGAAGACATAACTGAACTTTTTTAGACATAATTATATTTATTCCATCTCTGTGCATTTCCTTCCTTCCAGTATTGTTTTGAAGCAAATTCTACATATCATTTCACTCATAGGTATTTCATTATATATTTCTCAAAGACAAGGATTTAAAAGAAACAGTAATACCATTATCACATCTTTAAAAAATAATTTCGAGTGAACTTAATTTGAGGGATGAATAAAATGCTCACTGGGTGGCCGAGGAGGGCAGAATGGTAGAGGGGAGAGCGTATTAAAGGTGGGGAGGTGTGAAAGATCTTTGAGTGCTCAGAGACTTTGTCTTTGAGTTGCAAATAATGTCTTCCATGAGGCAAATGGAGGCAAGGGCACAAATCCTAAAGGCTCTTAAATATACTAAGAAGCCTGCTTTGCTTTTTTGATGTGGGGAGTTACAGGGTTGTAAACAGATTAATACTAACATGTTTAGATTCACAATTTGGAAAGGTAACTTTAATCGCAATGTTGAGAGCAGACAAGAAAAGAGTAAAATCAGAAACAAAAGATACACTTTGGCAGGAGGTAGTAGTAGTCCAGGTAAGAAACAGATGATAGTTTGAAATAAGGTTCTCTCAGTAGAGTTTGGCAGAAACTGCTTCGTGACGTGCTTAGGAAGTAGAATTTGGATTAAATTTAGAGTTGAGGGAGAGGGTATGGTTGAAGCTCCCTGTCTGGCTTCTGGCTTGTGCAACTGGGCAGATGGCATGACCGTTACTGGAGGCAGAGCACATTTAGGCAAGCTGAAGGCCTGTGTGCAGGGTTGCTGCCTGCAGCTGTCCGCTGTACAGCAGCTGTGTAAAGGGCACCCTGCGGATGAGTGTGGTGGCCCTGGCCTTTTAGTTCAGGGGTTTTGAGCTGTTGGTCTGATGTTATTAGTTAGCTCCTAATTAAGCACAACTTTGGTCATAGTGCAGACATCCAATAAAAAGTTGTTTGGTGAATGAATGAATAAATAAATTCAAACCATCAAATGTTTATTGCATAAACTGAGGATCAGTACAATCTAATGACTTATTTATTGATTCTAGGGGCTATTAGCACAGGAGACATGGTAAAATGTTTGTTTATTCCTTTATTCTATAGGCTGATTGTTATATGTGTATGTATCTTACCATTATTTTCATATATGTGCTCTATCAGTTTTCTTTCTTAAACCATTTGATAAATCACAATAGAAGTTTAGATTAAAAAAAAACACATGTCCACAAGGGAATATTTCTGAAATGTGAGAAAAGTCTTATTTATTGAACTAAGAGTATTTTAGAGAAGATGTCTAGTTCTGATAAAATTCAGAAAAATTTCTGTCGACTCATCTAAAATTATTGTCTTTACTGTAGGTGTTCTGAAATTTATATAGAAATCACTAAAATGAATGAATTAAGAGTTTTCAGTTTAATATTCAGGCTGGATGTCAGATTTATACTAAGAAAAAAGTGCTCAGATAAGATAAAGATGTTGCAGTTCTCCCCTCTCCCCACCACAAACACGATTGGGATAAAAGGTCTACATTTTGAAAGTCTTATAAGTAGTTGGAGCTTCAGGTTGGCCTTGTGACTCATATTGACTGTTTATCTGCTTGAGACGGAGACAAAATTGTCTGACAGCTTGCCCTTTGAACAGGTCTCTGATTACTTGGTGCGATAATGGGAGTTGGGCCAGGGGTAGGAGGGAGAGAGAGAACATGCCTCTCCTCAGAATCTTAGAGAAACAACTCGGTATATGGAAATAGCGCCTGTGGCTTAGAGTCAGCCAGCCTTCCATTTGGATGCCAGCCCTGCTGCCCACTAGCTGTATGAATTTGAGCAAATTACTGACTTCACTTCGGCATTAGTTTCCTTATTTGTGAAAAGGCAGTAATACTACCTGACCTACAGCATAGTTGTGAGAATTAGAGATGCCCCAGGCATCCAGCACAGAGCGTGCCTGTCAGTAACTGCTAGCCATTGTTGTCATCCATGCTGAGTCTCTGTGTCGGTGGCATCCACTGGGCTAGCAAGACTAACACTGTACTGGCTTTGCTTAAGACCTTCCTGTTCCATCAGGAAGGGACAGCCTTGGGTAAAGGCAGGCAGAGGGTGGAGTTCTGATAGTCATTCCTTTTCCCCCCTGAAATTGTTAAGAAATCAATTCTTGGTTAACTAGGTTCAGTTAACTATGTTTTAAACCAGTTCAGGGCAATTTTGCAAATATTTTTCATTAATTATTATCTGTGACGCCCTGTTGGAGATCACTATAACTTAGGATAGGCACTTGAATGGCTCTGATCCTTTAATTCCCTGTCTATAGAACGAGGCTAATTTTATTAAGCCTTTTAACCTCTCTAGGAAAGTTTTAAGAATTAAAGATCAGATTTTACCAATTCTTTGAAATCTTTTATAGGCTATATAATAAAAATAAGGTTTAGCCCCAGAAAGAGGGTTCCTGAGGAGGAAGGTAAGAGAGGGAGGTCTGAAAGTGCACTTTTAATTTATCTACTAGAATATCTGCCCCAGCAGAATGCTTCTTGCAAGTTACTCAGTCTTTTAGGTGCCCCAGTTTCACATCTGTAAAATGAACTTAAAACACCTAAGTTGTGGAGTGGTTGTCATTGATTTCATGATAAAATATTGGGAAACCACCTACCATAGTGTCTGGAACATAATAAATGGTCTTGAGCTTAGGTATCCTTTTAGGGGGCACTACTCATCCATGGTATCTTCACTATTAAATACCAGTCACCCACACAGGAACCGTTAGGATGTTGAATAACACTGAGTTTTTATTCTGTAGTTTTTCTTTTGACTGGATTTTGGGTTTAGAGGTTAAAAAAGTTGAAGTGATTAAGTAGTAAGATGACTGTTGAACTTATCAGAGTAAGTTAACGTAGGCACCTGGTTCAGAGATCAAATTCTCTCTTTAGCAGCAATACTGAGGTACTGTTTTGTGAAAAGGCCTAGTGTCCCTCCTTGACATCAGTCTTATTTACAACCTGGGAATCTTGTTAAACATTTTAAAAAGATGTGTATTCAGATTGTCCCTTGAAGTAACTTATTTAGCCCATAAAATCATCTTTATTTTTCTTTCAGATTAACTTGTTTCAAGGTCTGTGAGGTAGCTTCCAGTTCTGGAAGGCTGGGATTTAGTGACTGAATCCATGTCTTCCTTGTGCGTGCTGGTCATAGGTTTATAGACTTCAGGCTTAATTAGACTTTGAGACTGATTCTGTCCTCATAGAATGGGTTTTCCTTAATTGTTTGTACCTTTGAATAAATAGAGTCTCAAATTTGACTCATTTCTCTATCCAGTTAAGTTTTTCTCTGAGTTATTCTTTTCCCAGTGACTCTCCTCTTGAAGCTTTTATCTTTTTGATCCATTCTGGATTAGTTCCTTTTTAGGCTTACTGTCATACAGATATTTTTCCAAAAATTTCCTTCTCTCATTTCCTGAGGCCGGTCCATTGTTTTCTGGAGCCCATGTCACCTTCTTCTTTGATTTACTCTGTTACTTTACTGGCCCACATATTGAAAACTTTCTAAGCAGTGTGGATTTGTATATACTAGGAATATTTTTATTCTGCCCTTAAACTTGATTGATAAGTTGGTTAGGTACAGAAGTCTAGGGTGAAATGAATTTTCCCTGAGAATTTGTTATGGCGTGTTTCATTGTCATCAAGCGTTTGTTATAGTTTAGAAGCCTGTTGATATTTTGATTCTCAGTTCTTTGCAGATGTTTCTTTTTCTTCTGAAAGCTTTAAAGATCTCTTTATCTCTATTGGTCTGAAATATCATAGGGTTGTGTGTAGTGAGGTGTGGGTCTTTTTTCATGTGTTTTGTTTTCATGGATGTAGTCATTAGCCACATGTGGCTAGTTAAATTTAAGTTTAAATGAGTTAAAGTTAAGTAAAATCAAGTATATAGTTTCTAAATTGCACCAACCACGTTTCAAGTGCTGAGCAGTCACATGTGGCTAGTGCAGATATATGGGACGGTGCCATCATCACAGAAAGGTCTCTTGGTAGAACATTGCTAACAATATGATCTCTTAAAACTCACAGAAGAGTTACAGAGGTTCAGAAAATATATTATAGGACAACAGAGGCAGATAGAAAGTAGGCTGACAGAATTCAAAGAGAAGTTGTAGAGAAAAGTGGAAACGTGATCAAGATAAAAGCCACTATAGAAGCAGCTATAAGGATAAATATGCTTCAGTATATAACCAGGTGCAGAGGGAATTGGCTTTAGGAAATCACAAAAATGTATAAATGAAATGGATAAAAATAAAAGTTACAAAAATGATCATGGAGAAGATGGATAGACATGGGAGACAGATAAAGGAGACAAATGCACAAAAGTGAAATTCCAGAAAAAGTGAATAAAACCAGTGAGCTAGAAAATAGAATGGGAGGAGTTTTTCTGAAATAAAAATTAGAATCTTCAATTGAATCTTTCTTATTTCAAGAAATTGACAGAGTGATAAAAACAACTAAGTCATAATCACAGTGATGTTTAGTGAACTTTAAGGATAAAGAATTATAGGGACATCCACACAGAAATAGTGGTAGAAGACTGTGGAACAATGCCTACAAAGTTCTGAGAAAATGTAACCTACGAATATTATACCAAGCCAATTTGTCATTCAAGTAAAGGCCATGGCCTGACATTTTCAGGTATTTGGGAACTTAGGGGCTATAACACCCATTAGCCCTTCTTGACAGTCCTATTTGGTAATGAATCTAGCAAACTGAAAGGTCAATCAGTAGAAAGAACTCTAGAATGGAGAGACTCTGATAAAAGCATTGGTAATGAGTACTGAATTCACTTAATATAAAACTAACAAAATATTTGGGAAGGGGAGGTGTGTAAATGTCTTAATTTTTACATCTTTCATAGTAAGGTGATAGTAGATACTGGCTTTAAAATTGATTCATGTATTATAAGCAAAATATGACTCTTAATGTTCTTACATTTTTTCTTTAGTGGGTTATGAACTGATGCCATAACGACTAATATTTACTTGAAGATCGGTATTTGTATATTTAACAAATGAATGTCTTGTGCTTATTATATGTCAGGCAGTATTGTAGGTACCTGGGATTCATCAGTCAACAAAACAGAGGACAGTGCCTTTCCCTTTTGGAGACTGTATTCTAGCAGAGTTACACAGACATAAATAAATAATACATGTTTGGGGAGGTAAAAAGGAGTATAAGGAGGATTTGGGGTTAGAAATGTGGTCAGAGTTTTGGGAAAAAGGCCTAGAGTAGAGATGCAAAATTGAGAGTTGTTGGCATATAGATGAAATTTAAGCTATAAGGCCGAATGACATCATCAAAGGAGGGATTGTAGATAAACCAAGACCAAGGACTAGGCCATGGGGTTTGCAACATTAAGAAGTAAGAGAAGGTTCCTGCAAAGGACTGAGGAGGCATGGCCAGTGAGGAAGGAGAACACCAAGAGCCTGTGTTCTGGAAGCCAAGTGAAGAGAGTGAATCACAGGAGAGTGCTGCCAAGGCAAGTCAGATGAGGGCTGAGAACAGGCAACCTTGATGAACAGTTTTGGGGATGTCATGGGCCTGACTGAAGTGAATTTAGAGGATATAGAATGACAGGAAGTGGAGAAATGAAGGTGGCAGAGAAAGGAGATCAAGAGTTTTTGTTTTTCAAAGGGGAAGAAAGAATAGCTTGTTTGTATGCTGGTGAAAATAATCTAGTAGGGCGAAGTATAGGGTATAGCTCAGTGGTAGAGTGCATGCTTAGCGTGCATGAGGTTCTGGGTTCAATCCTCAGTACCTCCTCTAAGAATAATTAAATTAAATAAACTGAATCGCCTCCCCCCACCCAAAAAAAAAAAAAGGAAAGAAAATGATCTAGTAGAGGATCTAGGGGAAGAGAGGGCAGCAGAGGTGCTGGAACAAGAAAGAAGGGGCGGGCTTTAGCTAGGAACACAGGTGGGTTGTCTGTGGTAACAAGCTGGGTTTAGTTGCTGGTCAGTGGGTAGGTGTGGCAGACAGCGGGTCTTCTCTTCTGATTGTTTAATCTCCGTGAAGTAAGACAGAAGATGATCAACTGAGAGTGAGAAGGTGAGGTGATAATAGGGATTTGAGGAGAGAGGAGAATGTGGAAAGTAGGAGGGGAAAGTTAGTAGAGAAGGTCCACCTTGGCCTTCGAGGGATTTCACTGAAGCTCCCTTGAGCAGTATAAAGTATGCCTGTATTTTGCTACAGTTTTGCTGTTGTTAGTGAGATCACTGATAGTCAAATTTTTCTTCAGTTTTAAAGTTTAGAACACAGGATGAGATGAAAAGGTTATTATTATTATCTTTTTAATGGAGGTACTGGGGATTGATTGAACCAGGGACCTCGTGTCTGCTATACTTGTGCTCTACTGCTGAGCATACCCACCCCCTAAAGATTATTACTATAAGGCTTGAGGAAATATGATGCCAATTTTATTTAAAAAAAAAAGAAAAGAAAAAACTGGGAAGGAAATTTACTAACAAATGATGCAATCTTTGGTTAGTGGGACTATTTGTGATTTTCTTTTTAATACTAAATTTTATCCAATGAACATACAGTTCTTTAAAAAATCAGAAGATGAAAGTGAAAGTCTGGGTTTTAAAGACAGGCACCTCCTAACTCTCCTACTCCTCACTTATTATACCAACTGGCAAATCACATATCATCTCAGAGCTTTCCTGTCTTTATCTGGAAAAGGTGTGAGAATCAAATGAAATAAAAGTACAGAGAAATGCTAAGGAAATTGCAAAATGCCATGCAAATAGTAGTTATTAATAGAAGTGTTCTTAATTTCCAGAAATTACACTCTTCTATTTTGGAAAGGCCTTATTCTAAAGCTCTAGTTCTTCATTACAACAGCAGAAGGCACTCATGCAGAAATCATGTATGATGACTCAGTTTTATCGAAGCCTTCTTTGTCTGTTTTTAGAAATTCATTTTTAATGGTATCTTTAAAATCACAGTGAAATTTTTAGTACTTAACAGGACCATCAAAGTGGTATGTGTGTGTGTGTGTGAGTAACAAATCACTTCTATAGTATTTCATATTTGGAATAATTTCGTAGATTGAGTTAGTAGGACAAATTCTCAAGGTGAAAATCTGAAGGTGAATTCTACTTTTGTCTAATAATAGAATAACTTTGCTCGACTCAGGTAATCCTGTATATTTCAGATGTGTTTCCCACACATTTATGAAAGCAAATAAAGGTCTTTTACTCTTAAGTTACTGGTAAGTGCATGACATTTTGCAAGCTCCAAAATGATTAGATTTTCTGGTCATGAAAAGGTTTTATCTTACGAGTACAGCAAGCTAACATATGCAAAAACAGCTAGCCTGACCTTGTTCTTTGTAAACACAAGGACATTTGATTTTCCAGTACCTGTTAGAATCCATTTTGACAAACCTTGCCCAAAGAGGCCAAGCTTCATCAACAGTATCAAACTGTTCTGAGATCAGTTCTCTGAAGATGTACTGATTTATTCAGAACTCTCCTTCTAGTTTGGTGAGATCTACAGCCTTCTAATGCTATCTCAGTTTGAAATTCCAGAGCCACCTTTAAGAAAACAAGTGACTCAGTCAGCTTGGTCTGTCATAAAAGTATTTAGCTTTGAAAAAAAGGGTAAGTACATGTCAGACCAGAAATAAGGACATAATGCCGATTCTTTTCCTCTACAAACCATTTGTATAAAGCAGAGTCAAAATACTTGAATTTAGGTAGTTAGGTTCAGAGTTCAGGAAACCTCTCTGTTTTTGTTTTTGTTTTTCTTTTTCTTTTTGAAACCACATAGAGTTTAACCAGCTAGCACCTTCATATCGTTAAGCTTGTCCTTGATCAGCTCATTGTCTCTAGCTTCTCAAGCTCTTAACCCATTCACCATTCTCTTCCTGGTAACCACAGTGCTCACGTCCTACTTCATGTCCACAGTTGAAGCCGCCGGCCATGTACTCCTTCAACTCTTCTGCCATTACAATCTTCCCCCTCTAAACACAGCATAAGCTGCGTTCTTATCCATATTTACCTCCTTAGATCTCAGAAGGATGGCATATTGCTCCCCCGTTTTATAGAAAATTCCTTCATCTTTATGCCTGGTTTCATCTCTCTCTTCTTCTGAGATCTTGGTCCCAGAATTTCACCAGGTCCTCTGGCTTCAGCCTCTCACTTTCTATTATATTTTCTCTCACAGACCAAGTGTGCACAAATGTTTTTATCAAGTAAACAGAAAAGTCCTTGACTCTGCAACCCATTTTAGTTACTACCCCTTTATGCTCCATTTTTAAATTGGACTTTTTGAAGAATTTTACACCTTCTATTGAATCCTCAACTCGACGGTAACCTGACCCCATATAGCCTTCACTACACTACTCTTCCCCGGGAACATTGGTGGCTTCCGGGTTGCTCTAGTAAGTGCAGACATTCCTTCTTGACTTTTGTGCGTGCTGCATTATTGCCACTGGCTTTACTAGGATTCTTGGAACTTTTCATTCCCTAGCTTCCTTCATGACCTTCCACCAACCTAACTTTCCCTTCCCAGGTTCCTTGGTGAACTCTTCTTCTTGTCCCTCCCTTAAGTTAGGACATTCCCCAGGATATCCTCAGCCTACTGTTTGCTCACACTGTAGGTTCTCACTGTCATCTCAAGGCTTAGTTAACACAGAGCTGATGGCACCCAAATCTGTGGGTCAGCCCTTAGCTTTCAGATTTGAATATCCAGCAATGGACGCCACATCTCAGTCATTCCTTGAATCATTGATTCATCAGTGTTCTGAGCATCTGCTGTCAACCAGACTCTTGTCTTAGAAGACTGAATAATAAAAATACAGATTCTGCTTTATCAGTGGGAAAGATGGGGCAAAAAAAACCCCAGATAGTGACAATACAATGAATCCTATACTCTGAGAGAAGCAAAAGGTGCTGTGAGTATAGAGGCATAGGAACAGCCACTGAGTCTGAAGCTTTTAGGGATGTTACCCTCTTGGACCTTAAATTAATTATCAGAAGTGTTCCTTTTCCTAATTTCCTACCGTTTCTTCCTCCAATTATTCAGTCATTATATCAGAAATCCCATGATTATCTTTGTCATGTTCAGTTTTCAATTGAGCACCAGGTTCTACCACATCAGTCTTAAGATGGGACTGAAGTCTGACCCTCTTCTCCATCCATACTACGTCTGTCTTGATAGAAGACCTTGTCATTTGTCACCTACATAATTGTAATAGACTGAAGAGTGGTATCTGTGCTTTATGTCTTGATCCCTTTGAGTCCACCTTTTTCAGGGCCAGCATGGTGGAGCGAAAATGGCAACCTGACCTTGTCACTGCCCTGCTTAACAGGCGCCTACCACCTGCAGCAGAGGTTCTCAAACCTCTGATTAGAATCCCTAGGGCAGGGTACCTCTAAATCTGTCTATCAGGCCCTACCCCTACAGATTCTGATCCTGTAGAGCTGCTTGTCTGGGGCCTGTGTTTTTAAGTTCCATAAGAGATTTTGACACCTGACCAGACTGAGAAACCTCCTGTCTACCAGGGTCAAGTCTGAGCCCCTCTGTCTGGTTGCACAAAGCCCTCCATGACCTGGCTTTAGCGTAGCAGTCAGCCACATTTCCCACCGTGCCCTGCGTGTCTCATTGTTTATGTAAAGTCATCCAGTTTTATGTGAATCAAGTTAGAGATTATATTTGTAAAAAAGGGCTTTTTGAAAATGGTAACATTTTATTTATTTAAAAATCTACTATTATTATTTGTAATGTGTTTCCTGCCTTTTCAGTGGATGATGCTGGCAAAATAGAACATGATGGTTCCTCTGGAATGACCATGGACGCAGAGTCGGAAATTGATCCTTGTAAAGTGGATGGCACTTGCCCTGAAGTCATCAAGGTGTACATTTTTAAAGCTGACCCTGGGGAGGATGACTTAGGTAAGAGGAAATCTTCAGCATATTATTCATCCTGATCAAACACTTCAACCTGATTACTTTTTGGTGGTGTAGACTGAGACTATTTAAAATCTTTTCTGAAGATAGCTTTTAAGCGAGGGTTCCAATGTAGCAGTAGAAATGTGTGTGAAATGCAGTAAGTGAAACAGGTAGAAATGAAGTTTTCACATAAATTCTTCGAGTTGTCATCTTTCCTGATAGGTGGCACTGTAGACATTGTGGAGAGTGAACCTGAGAACGATCATGGAGTTGAACTACTTGATCAGAATAGCAGTCTTCGTGTGCCAAGGGAAAAGATGGTTTATATGACCGTCAACGACTCTCAGCAAGAAGATGAAGATTTAAGTAAGTAGGTGGCCTTTCTGTGGGAGAGAATTTTGTGTACCTATAGCTCTTACTTATTTTTTAAAAATATGGCCAGTATTTGAAGGAAACAGAGTAACATTATTGTAGAGATTATGCTGCCATATTTCATAGGAAACATCAATGACTTGTTAGGTATGCTTAGAATGTTGCTTTAAAAACAAATTATGGTGAAAGCCAAGAAATGTATGACTCATTCAGCAAATACCTATTGAGTGCTCACTACACGAAAGTTGTGTCCTAGGTATATAGCACTTGAACCTTCTTGTCTGTTAACTGAATTCAAATGAAACTGTCTTTCCTGGGATCTCTGTAAACCTGGTCACATAAGTTTCTGTAATTTTCCACTTAGATGTTGCTGAAATCGCTGATGAAGTTTATATGGAAGTGATTGTAGGAGAGGAAGATGCTGCTGCAGCAGCGGCAGCAGCTGCTGCACATGAACAGCAAATCGATGACAATGAAATCAAAACCTTCATGCCAATAGCATGGGCAGCAGCTTACGGTAAGTCACATAGCAGCTCTTGGCACTGACGTGGTCCTTGAACGTGAGTTCATAGCTGAAAAATGGTTTCTGTGGTCTTAGGTTTCACAAATCTGAAATACCAGTACCCTGTGAGGGTTATTTGATTTGAACAAGAGTAGAGGAAGATTATAAAGTCTACTTTTTGTCTTTATTTTTAACAGGAATTTCCTTCATGTGTATATTACGTAGAAGGAAGTACTGCAAGAAGTACACAGGCTTTCAAGCTGAAACTTTTCATCTTGATTATATGTGGCCAATGACTTTACAATTTTGGGAGACAACAAGGGAGTCCATGGGGCAAAATGCTGACATTTTTTTTAGATTTGGAAGCTAGGCATTTCCTACGGTCTTGATATAATAAGTGGTCGTAAAACCCATTACCTAGAATGGGGAATCTCTGTCATTCATGAGTATCATGGCTTACTTTCGTTGTTGTAGTTAATAAAGAGTCCCTAATTCTTTATAATTTATAATACTGTATAATTTTGTTTTTTAATGCGCATTGTTAGGTAATAATTCTGATGGAATTGAAAACCGGAATGGCACTGCAAGTGCCCTCTTGCACATAGATGAGTCTGCTGGGCTCGGCAGACTGGCTAAACAAAAACCAAAGAAAAGGAGAAGACCTGATTCCAGGCAGTACCAAACAGGTGAGGGCACACGAGTTCCACAGCGCAGCGTGCTTTGCGAGCTCTCAGATGAAACTCTAGTATGTATCCACAAAGGTGTTGTGATGGCATTTTAGCTGCTAGACCACATAGAGCTTTTGTGTATTGAACGTGAAAATATAATTTTAAGAATTAAGTGATATTCATGAATGATTTCCTTGGTTAAAAAAGAAAACAGGGAATGGATTGAACATGGATGAAAAAATTCAAAACTTGGGTGATTTTTATGTGGAAATGAAAAGAAATCCCTCAAATATGTTGCAAGCATTGACTTTTTTAGAAAAACTAAGTTAATATATTTAAAGAATATGATTATGTCAGCATAGAGCAGGAATAATTTAAAGAGCAGCAGGACAAGTACTTCAGTTCATGTGACATTCCTGTCTATTCTTGTATGCTGATTTGCATATTAAAATTTTACAGGTGTATTTAAGCTTTAATTGATATAAATTATGTTGTTAGAATCACCAAAGCAGAAGTTATGACTATGAAACTTAATTTTTATCAATAATTTCCCACCAGTCTCTAAATTGTTACAGCTTTAGTCACTAGTTGACGGAAGTTACATATTTATTCATTTCTTTATATTTTTAAACTGGAGGCAGTGAGATTGGTACAGTCATACTGAATGAAATTTCCAGACCAGGTTCTCTTTATGATGAGGCTGCTGTGTCTCTTATGTTGAAAAACGGTAAAAAGAATGTTAAGTAGAAGATAGCCTAACATAGGAGTGTTTGCCCAGTAATGTTTGGAACATACACTTCTAAATTCTTGAAGAAACCAGAGCAGGACTTGGTTTGATCACTCATGCTCCTCTCTTTTCCTTTCTTAGCAATAATTATTGGCCCTGATGGACATCCCTTGACTGTCTATCCTTGCATGATTTGTGGGAAAAAGTTTAAGTCACGAGGTTTTTTGAAAAGACACATGAAAAACCATCCTGAACACCTTACGAAGAAGAAGTACCGCTGTACTGACTGTGATTACACTACCAACAAGAAGATAAGTTTACACAACCACCTGGAGAGCCACAAGCTGACCAGCAAGGCAGAGAAGGCCATCGAGTGCGATGAGTGTGGGAAGCATTTCTCTCATGCTGGGGCTTTGTTTACTCACAAAATGGTGCATAAGGAAAAAGGAGCCAACAAAATGCACAAGTGTAAATTCTGTGAATACGAGACCGCTGAACAAGGGTTACTGAATCGCCACCTCTTGGCGGTCCACAGCAAGAACTTTCCTCATATATGCGTGGAGTGCGGTAAAGGTTTTCGACACCCCTCAGAGCTCAAAAAGCACATGCGAATCCATACCGGGGAGAAGCCGTACCAGTGCCAGTACTGCGAATACAGGTCTGCAGACTCTTCTAACTTGAAAACACACGTAAAAACTAAGCATAGTAAAGAGATGCCATTCAAGTGTGACATTTGTCTTCTGACTTTCTCCGATACCAAAGAGGTGCAGCAACATGCTCTTATCCACCAAGAAAGCAAAACACACCAGTGTTTGCATTGCGACCACAAGAGCTCGAACTCAAGCGACCTGAAACGACACATCATTTCAGTTCACACGAAGGACTACCCCCATAAGTGTGACATGTGTGACAAAGGCTTTCACAGGCCTTCTGAACTCAAGAAACATGTGGCTGCCCACAAGGGTAAAAAAATGCACCAGTGTAGACATTGTGACTTTAAGATTGCAGATCCATTTGTTCTAAGTCGCCATATTCTCTCAGTTCACACGAAAGATCTTCCGTTCAGGTGTAAGAGATGTAGAAAGGGATTTAGGCAACAGAATGAGCTTAAAAAGCATATGAAGACACACAGTGGCAGGAAGGTGTATCAGTGTGAGTACTGTGAGTATAGCACTACAGATGCCTCAGGCTTTAAACGGCACGTTATTTCCATTCATACGAAAGACTACCCTCACCGCTGTGAGTACTGCAAGAAGGGGTTCCGAAGACCTTCAGAGAAGAACCAGCACATAATGCGACATCATAAAGAAGTTGGCCTGCCCTAACGATACTTACACAGACGTTTGTAGAGATGTTGGCCTTGAAGCAGAAAATTCATTTTAAAGCCAATCAGTCTCGTTCACATACGATACTGTATATTGATTTATGCTGTGTACAAATAGAATTATTGCTTCTAGTTGACTTTTTTTTTTACATTTTGTTCAATAGTGTGTTCTGAATTCTATTCAGTTTGTTTAATAAATGGGGAAAAGTGGCAACAAGCAAGTTGCTTTTAATAAAGTAATCCCTGATTCTATACTGAATTTTTCTATCTTAGAAGTTTTATATTTATTTAAATATTTACCGTGCTTACCTTTGGTACTCTTCTAAGACCATTTAACTTAAAGTTAAGGTAACTTTAGATTGGTAACTCTGAAAGTACTCATGTTGACTCTCTCTTTTCCCATAAATTTCTCACAATAAAATTGTCAGAGACATCTACTAACATAAATGGGGAGATTTTTACGGTCAGGTCTAATTATCCTAACAGAATTCATTTACTTGTCTTGTTTAATATTTTCAGACCACATGACAGTGGAAGTTTCCATTTGAGCTTTTGTGTCCCTGGCATCGCCGAGTAAAGAGCAGTGGCTGGGTTCGTGTTACTTTTCGTTTTGTTCAGATGCAGTATACTTCTGGGGAGGCTTTCTTTGGAGTATTTACATCTGTTGTCAGCATAGCAAACTTTTAGAAAACTTTATTGAACAATTTTGCTTGATCCTGTTGTATTTTGATTATTCTGTCTGTGCTGCTTTGTCTTGGAATGGTTGTGTGCTACAAATGAGACTTATTGAGGACTGCATTTGGAATCTCCTAGAGGTAATTCGTGGCTCATAGGATCTTTTGCAACTTTATATATGTAAATGTACCCTGAATTATGTATATGCACATATATATAACATGTATCTGTGTGTATTGCTTATTTTACATATTTATACACACAACCCCAAGTAGTAGTTGTTTAAAATCTATAATGAGAAGTATTAAATTTACGATAACATGAAAGATGCAGGGATGCATGAGAGAGCATTTTGTTAATCATGCTCTTCAGAGAGACTACTCAGGTGAAGAATTAGAAGGAAAATAAGGACACTAGTATTTTTAAAGAGTAAAGGTATTTTCTTTTAAATATCTTTGGTAACTGAAAAATAGAAGTTAAGATGTTTCTAGATAGAATGTTTTCATATAACTTCAGCTCCATGCCTTTATATTTTTCTGAAAAGCTAATGAGTATCCAGACCTAACTCTTGTCAGTTGTCTCTGGGAAGCTCGTGAGGGAACTCTGTGTCACCAAGTGTGGGGGGACAAAGGAAGCAGCAGCTCCGTGGACCAGAGAATGGGTGCTAATTACGACTTAAACTTGGCAAGTCCAGCCTGCTCTGTTATTTCTTAGTTATAGTCAGCAAACTTTAAAAAAACTTAACGCTTAAGTTGACTTTGATTAGAAGATAAAGGTGTGTTTTAAGTGCATGAGACAAATCTGAGGCCTTATTTGGAACATCACCTACTCTTTCACAGTTTGGTTTTTCTTTGAAAGTTGACATTTTTTAACATATAGTTCCAAATCAGTATCAAAAATTCATAAAAACGAACTTGGTTAATTAGAATTTGATTATGTTAAGGTAAGTTGGAGAACAGAAAACCATTTTGGGGGCCCCAATTGGCTGTTGGCGCATGAGTATCTGGCACATCATTGAGAGGCAGGAATTTTCTTCCCACTGGTTAGCTGCCTAGCCACTTCATTATGGTGCTCCATCGCCTTCGTGCTATTGGGTTTTTACCTTTCATCTTTCTCTTTGCCATTGATACTTGTAGGCGAGAGTTATTTATAGGGTTAGAAGTCGAAGTGTCTAGTGTTTGGCAAGCCTCTGAAGTGCTAGATTGATTTAGTCCAGCTCTAAATCAAGTGCTTTAGGCTGGTATGAACTCCAACCCGAATGCCAGTCAAAGCCATGGCATAGGAGCCCCTATGCCCTCTTGGCCCCATAATGTGCTTTCTTTTTCTTTCTTTAAAGTAACTTACAGTTGTGTGATTCATTACCCTGCAGTACTTTTCTTGAACGCTCTGTCTGTTTTTTTGTGAGAACCTTTAAAATCTCCCTTATTTTTAATTTTTCCCAGAAATAATGTAAAAGAAAACACTTAAATGAAAGTGGAAATTTATTAATTTTAAAACATCCTGTAAAAGTTAATACAGAAAATATAAATAATTGGTCCTTTAACTATATTTTTTTAAATAAACTGAAAGATAAAGAACACAACACTTTACACACTTTATATTTCTCTTACATAGTCTGGAATCATACACAGTTCTTTTCTTTTTAAAGCACAATATTGAAACCTTTAAAAGGTATTTAAGGGTTTGGTCAAGTGAATATGATAAAATGTATTTGTCTGTATAAAGAGAAAATGAAGTTGTAGTCACTGTTATGTACTGACATTAGTTACAACCTAGTTTTAATTCTTAAAACAATTTTGATTAGCAAAGCTAAAAAAAATGGATGTTTCAGTTAAATGTTTTAAAGAGGTACAGATTTTTACAAGGACATAATATAAGTTATTGTTCTGTAGAAATATCCTATTAAATATTGTATGTCCCTCCCTCTGTACACTTTGTAAAAAAAGTAAAATACATAAAAAGAAAATCATATAGGGATGTGTGACATTATTGTAATTGTGTACTTGAGAATAACGTGCAAAAATAAAAATCAGAATATTTTCCTGTTAATGTTTAGTCTATTTGATACCAGTACTAAGTTAATGGTTTTTCTTAAGAAAAAAAAATGTACAGTTTTTGTAAACCTAATAAACATCAAAAGCAGTGGATTATTTTCATTTCCCCATTTCTTAATTCCTTATATGCAGCAGTGGAATGCAAAATGCTTGATGGCTTTGAATTTTGTGACCTGGATTTAAATACTAATATTTCAGTTCTGCGAATTTGCAAGTAACATTTTAGAGAAGTTAAGAGGTGATTGGTGAGTCCTTTGATGAGCATGTCCTTGCAATTCATTTTTTCTTTTATCTTCATAAAGGATTTGTTTTATTAGCATCTCTCATTCCCCTGAGATAAAATTTCCCATGCATAAAGTGGTTTTTGAGAGCGCTTAAAAGTGTATTTCAGTATCAGTCTACAGCACATTTAATCAGTGGGATTGTCCCCACCTCCATAGCAGAAACCCTCCCCTTGAGTTACCCCTCTGTGCCCAGTTTGGAGGGCTTCTATAGACACTCAGATACTAGAGAATGATCATGGTCATTTTTAGAAAAAAGAAGTTAGTTAAAAGTTAGCAGGAGTCAGAAGAAAATGAGATAGATTTGAATCATCTTTGATTTTTAAAGATGAGATCGTGCAGTTATTTAACTATGCTGGAACAGTAAATAATCAAAATTTGAGGTCAGTGAGGTCAGTGACCAAGAAAACATGGTCAATGTCACTGTCCAGGGCCATAAACAAGACAAAACCATAGCATGCTGAAAGACTTAATTCTAGTAGAACGACTGCCAGATAACATCATACTGGTCTGTGATTCCAGCCAGTCAGATAATGTACTACTCTGTCCTCAGAATCTCAGTATTAAATTTCCTTTATTTCTCACAAATTCTAGGATTCGCATAAGGAAAAGCTTGACCAGTCGAAATCTTAAAAGCAGTGTTTTCAAAGTGCGGCCTGGCAGTGGTGGCAGCATTATAATCAGCTGGACTTAGTTAAAGATGCAGCTTCTCAACCTCACCCCAGACCCACTGAATCAGAAACTGGGTGTGGGGCCCAGAGATCTATGTCTTAACACGTCCTCTAAGTGATTCTAGTACATGCTTAAGTTTGAGAAGCACTGTTACAGCACTTGAACTTAAAAGATTACCAGTGCAGCATTTTGTGTAGTAGACAAGACACACACGCACCCAAACCCCAGAAATAAGCAGTGATGGTGAAATGGGACTCAGTTTATCAACCTTCACTCTTACACAACTTTACCCTCTTTGAAATGTGAGCCTGTTGATCAGTAAGTATATCCTTTAGTACACTTGTAAATAGCCTGTGCTTCGTAAATCTTGTGTGGCTCCCCAAAGTTAATATTCCTCAAAGGTAAATAGAATCCAAAGAAAGATTCAGCAAGTGAAAAAAAGGAGCTGAAAAGTGTGTGTTTAATTGGCTCAACATTACTTAAGTAATTCGTATCTGAAAAAACATTTTGCCACATTCTGCAGCTGTCTAGATAAGGTCAAAGTTAAGTTTGCCCTTTTGGATTTCGTTTTGTGTATATATTGTTTGCCTTTTTCATAAAATAATTCTTGGATTTGTCATACATTGTTCCTGTTATTTTTGACATCTTTGCTGTTGTAAATAAATTCCTATTTTGTTTTAAGTTACCCTAGTGGAGTGTTGGCTATAGACAAGGCACACACAACGCAGAAATGAGGCTTAAATCTCACAGTAAATCCCCAACACGATGTAAGCTGAAAATGATGCTACCCCTTCGGTGGTTCAGCACTTCTAGCACCAGTGAGGGTATCACTGTTGACCAGAGGTGGGTGTAGCATCTGTACCTACTTGGACTTTAAAATCGTTTTCATGACCTCTGAGATGGAATTTCTTAACCAAGTTTGACCAAGTTTGTGGTCAAAATGAAAAATCAAGAATTATTTTCCTTTACTTGGTTTTTCCTTTTCTCTTGGTCTCGTCTTGCTTATGTTGCTTGTATTGGTGAACACAAAGATTTGGCTTTGTAGTGATCTGCTGATGCTGTAAAGCCAATGGGACAGTTTGCTACAAAAAGCCTGCCTAGGGCTTTTAGATGATGTTTGTTCATTCATGATGTGAATGATCATATTTAGAAATATCTAAGTGTGTTGCTAAAAAAAAAGTTAACTAGACCTATATTACTTTACTTTTCAAGAGAGGCCAATTTCTGCTTTTCCTTCATGCTTGTGTTTGGCTTTAAATGCAGAACCCATTTCCTTTTGCCGGAACTTCTTTGAAATAAGGGGAAGTATTGCAGAACCATCCGATGGGGTGTGGGATGTTCTAATCACACCCGTCCTCTCTGGGCTCTAACCACATTGAAAATAGACGTAAGAAACCACCAGTTGGGTGTGTGACTTAATCTAGTAAAGCTGGATTGGGAGACCCAGAGGGCAAATCTACTTCCCTGCAGTCTAGGCATTGGCTGATGCAGCCAGTCACTTGAAGGTGTGGGGCCCACTTTACCCTCTGTGAGCTATGGAGAGCCTGCTCGGTCCCCAACCAGAGAAAGGAGCAAGCGGGTAGGGTGTTTAATAACATTCTTTTTGGAGAGAATATGGGAAATTTAGAATGGTACAGAGAAGAAGGTAAAATGCTGTCTCCTCTTATCCCATTACCCAGAACATTATTATCCTTTAAAAAATATATTTATTGAGTTTTAGTTTTATTAGATTTTTTCAGTTGTAAAATACATGTTACTGTAACATGTTGTACAATACAAAGTAGGTATAAAGACAGCTTAATGATCTCATCTCTACACTTCCTTCAAGCCAATTTCCTAGAGGTAATCTTAGTTAACAGACTGTATGCCTTCCCTCCATGCTCATACAAACGGGCACAAAGATAGATATGTAAAGACAGCAAGAGGAGGCTTCGAGGAATTTCCTTTTTTTTTTTTTTTTTTTTTTAACCAAAATGAGATTATACATCTTTGCAAGTCACTTAATATATCATATCTGTCCCTCTGGGAAAGTAGACCACCAAGCTCTTTCTCCTTCTCTTTAATAGGTGAAAAACTTTCCAGAGATTGTACCCACCTTAATATAGTCAACCATTCCCCTTTTGATGGACATTTGAATTGTTTCCAGTTTTGTGCCAATACAAGAATGCTGGAATAACTATCCTTGTGCATATAATCCTTATTCACTTGTGCTTTGATTTCTGCGGGATGGATTCCCGCAAGATGTGATTGACAAGCAAAAGGATATGTGATATTAAAAAATGTTACTAGGTATTAGCAAATTGTTTTTTGTTAGAGTGTAAATTCCAGAATTGCAGGCATTTTTGTCTATTTTGTTTATTGTTGTTCACCTAGAACAGCAGAGTGCATAGCAGGTACTAAAGAAGTATTTGTTGGATGCTGAGGTTTTCAGGATTATAGCAATTCACACCCCCAGAGGAATATATGGGAGGGCCCATTCCCCTGTCTTACAAACAATGGGTGTTAGAGCCAATATCACAAATAAAAAACATATATATATTTTTTCTCTCTCTATGTCATCATTGTTTCTGCTTTGTAAGGTCAATCTGCTTTGACCTTACTCCTAGTGGAGTCAGGTAATACTTGAAGAATCACCTGTTCTAATCTTGTGCCCCATTTTCTACTTAGAGTCTTTTGTTCATTTAGCCGATTACATTTCTAATACCTTTGCTGCACATTTTTCTAGTCTGTGATTTATTTTGTTATTGACCTCATCTGTCATGCTTCTCCTAAGACCCTCAGGGTCGGCCTGTTGCTGCGCTGGAGTTGTTGTTGTTGTTTTAATAGGATTGAACCCGAGACCTCAGACAAGCTAAGCTTGTGCTGTACTACCAAGCTACACCTTTGTATACCTTTGTTTTGTAAGTAAGTCCACTTGTGTCTTTTTTTTTTTTTTTTTTTTAGATTCCACATATGAGTGATACCGTATGGTATTTTTCTTTCTCTTTCTGGCTTACTTCACTTAGAATGACGATCTTCAGTTCCATCCATGTTGCTGCAGATGGCATTATTTTATTCTTTTTTATGGCTGAGTAGTACTCCATTATATATTTTTATATATATATATATATGGTATATTTATATATACCACATCTTCTTTATTCCATCATCTGTTGATGGACATTTGGGTTGTCTCCATGTCTTGGCTATTGTAAATAGTGCCGCTGTGAACATTGGGGTGCATGTGTCTTTTTGAATTAAGGTTCCCTCTGGATATATGCCCAGGAGTGGGATTGCTGGATCATATGGCAAGTCTATTTTAGTTTTTTATACATATCACTTTTGATTTCTTTACAGTAGTGTTTATAACTTCCAAGTAGTAAAAAGTTTTTTATTAGTCTCTTTAGTGTTGATCTCTAATTTTATTGGTTTGGGTTCAAAGTATAGCTTGGATAGCCTCTACATTTTTTTGGAATTTTATAGTTTTCTTTTGGGGCAAGGCACTTAATAGTTTTTTATGAGGGGAAATGCAGCACCGGCTGTGTAGTATAGTGTGTATTTTTCCATTTCTGATATAAATTTATAGATAAAATTGAGCTTGTTGATTGTGTTTTCAAATCTCCTATATTCTTACTATTTTTTGACTCCCTGATTTTTTAATTTTTGAAAAAATAATAAAATCTCCCATCATACTGGTGTTTTATTCAGTTTCCTTATATTTCAAGTTTTGTGTTGTGTATTTGGCATCTGTAGATTTTTGTTACATAGATGTATGACATATCTTCTTCATGATACAAAACATCTGTTTTTGTCCTCTTTAACATTTGATCTTGAATCCTGCTTTGTCTGATAATGTGTTTTCTATTTCAACAGTCCTTATCTCTTATGTTACAAATCCTCAGTCACGCTATCATAATCTATTTATATGTAAGTGTACATTGCAGGATTTAGTGCTACTGTTGTTTCTTACTCATTTTATCTTTCTCCATTTGACTTCTCTGTACTGAATAAATTGTCATTTGATTGATGCATACCAAATGTTTGTTCCCTCGTGTCTGGTATGTGGGTGTATTATATTCTTTCTGAGGCCCTGACTACCCCCAAAATATCTGCTTTTGCCGTGACAAATGATATCTTAGTTGGGAGGTATAAACTTTTTGTCACTGTCCCTTTTCTTCCACAGTTTATAGATGTTATTTCACTGGTTTTCTGTTGTATATCTTGCTTCGTTGTTTCCTAAAGTTTATGTGATTTTTTTTAATCTTTGGAATTCAGCCATTTCATTAAGATCTATCTAGAGTGTGTGTGTGTGTGTGTGTGTGTGTGAGAGAGAGAGAGAGAGAGAGAGAGAGAGAGAGAGAGAGAGATGTGTTTTAATCAAGTGTGGGAGTTGTTATTTGTTGAGCCCTTTCTTCCTGATGAGTCAAGCCTCTCTTCCTCTGAAGGAAACTTCCCTATATTATGTGTGTAATTATCACTGCTCTGACTGGCATTTTGCTTCTTTGGGCATTACTATCGTTCTCATATAAGATCTTCTGGATTTGTCTTGTCATCATAAAATGTCACTGAGAAGAAAGAATCTCTTCAATTTCACATCCCAGCATGTGATTATTATTGTACTGAAAAATGTAAATATTTGAAACCGATGTCTCTTGAAGAACGAAGCAGGAGAGTGGTGACAATTCTGTAAATGTGTAGCGTGTCCTCATGGAGTAACAGTGCTTCTGAGTTATTTTTCTCTAGTAGAAGGAGCTTCAGCCAGAAGTTTCCTGTCATAGAATAACAGCAACTGGGTGCCGCCTTTGCCTCAACTTTAGATATAGAAGCATATGAAAATATCTTAACTTAACACTTAGCATATAGTTAACATGGATAAGACTTCATCCTGTCCTTCTTTCCCAGCGTGTTGTGCATCTTGTTGGGCTAGCAAGAACGAGAGCGTTATTGTAGCAGACATTGCCATTATCTCCGAATATTTTTCTCACCTTATTCAAATTTAATATGCAATGCCAAGCTTTGTTTCAAAATTAACCAGTTTACATTCTCACCAGTAAAATCTGAAAATATTAAGTTTTGGTGAGGATGTGCAGCAATGTATGAGAATTCCCATTGCTAGCTATTCTCACCAAAGTGTGTTCTCAGACTTTTAAGTCTTGCCAACCTTGTGCATATAAAAAAATTACATTGAGGCTTCAATTAACATGCCCCTAAATATGAATAATATTGAGCATCTTTTCACATGCTTTGTCATTATTCGTGTTTCCTCTTCTGTGAAAGCCTGTATAGATTTTGGGGGGCCCATTTTCTGTTGGATTGTTTGCCTTTTCCTTGGTGATCCATACACATTATATATTCTTGACATTAGTCCTTTGTCAGCTATATGTAATTTAGCAGTCTCTGCAAATCTCTTCTCTTGCTCTGTGGCTTGCCATTGTACTCTATTGTTTCTTTTAATGAACAGAAGTCTTCATTTTAAAGAATTAAAATTGAAATATTTTCGTTATGTTTATTGCTACATGTCTTAGGAAAGCCTTCCCTTCCCTATAGTAATGAAGATAGTTTCTGATGTTATTTTTAAAAAGCTCTGTAGTTTGAATTATCACACATAAGTTTTTAATCCAAGGAGTCACCTTTAGGATATATATGAGTTAGGCATCCAATTTTAATTTTTTTCAATTTCAAACTGATACAATTTCAAACTTAATACTTTATTGAAAAACCAACACTGTCTCCACTGATCTTCAGAGCCAGTTCTGTAATATGTAAAATATTCCTACAGATGTCAGTCTATTTCTAGGTTCTCTGTTTTATTCTATTTGTCACTCATCTTTTTCTGCAACTTTACAACACTCTTTGAATTACTGTAGTTTAAAAAACACCTTTATTGAGCTATAATTCACATACCATAAAATCCACCCACTTAAAGTGTACAATTCAGTGTTTTTATAATCAAAGTGCTGTGCAGCCATCATCATGCTCTAATTATAGAATATTTCATCACCACCAAAGAAATCCTGTACCCATTAGCAGTTACTCCTCAGTCCCTGCCTCCTCCCAGCCTCTGGCAAGCATTAGTCTACTTTCAGTCCTTATGGATTTGCTTTTCTGGTCATTTCAAATAAATGGAATCATACAACACGTGCTCTTTTTGGCCGGCTTCTTTCCCTTAGCGTAATGTTGTCAAGGGTCATCCATACTGTGTCATGTATCAGTACTTCATTCTTTTTTATAACAGATAATATTCTATTTTGTGATTTACCACATTCTCTTTATCCATGCATCAGTTAATGGACATTCGAGTTCCACTTTTTGACTCATGAATAATGCCACTGTAAACATTTGTGCACAAGTTTTTGCATGTACATGTATTTTCATTTCTTTTGGGTGTATACTTAGGAGTGGAGTTGCTGGGTCAAATGGTAATTCTATGTTTAATATTTTGAGCAACTGCCAGACAATTTTCCAAAGCAGCTGCATGATTTTACAGTCCCATCAGTAGTATATGAGGGTGCCAATTTCTCTGCATTCTTGCCAACACTTGTTATTGTCTATCTTTTTGATTACAGTCATCCTAGTGGATGTGAAGGTTTATCTCCTTGTGATTTTGATTTGGGTTTCCCTAATGACTGAGGATATTGAACATTTTTTCATGTGCTTGCTGGCCATTTGTATATCTTCTTTGGCGAAATGTCTATTAAATCCTTTCCTTAGTTTTAATTGGGTTAACTGTCTTTTTATTATCGAGTTAAAAGAGTTCTTTATGTATTCTGGATACCAGTCCCATGACTTACTATAGTTTAAGAATAATCCCTATATTTCTTAGGGCAGGTCTATCCATTTTGTTCTTCAAGGGTGACTTGGCCTTCTTGGTTCTTTGCAATGTCCTTATACTATGTATTTTGGGGGTTTATCATGTGCTTGCAAATATATCATTCTTAATATTTTCCTTTAAAAAATCTTTACTTTTAACCTTATGGTATCATCATGCTTTAGATTAGTCTCTTATAAGCAGTATATAAGCAAAATTTAAAAATTCAATACAATTTTACTCCTGTTAACTGTTTTATTTTTAATGTACTCAGTGAAATATTTGATATTTATCTGTCTAACCTGCTGCATACTTTTTAACATTTTTGTTGTGAAAATTCAAACATAACAGAAGCAGTCAGAATAGGATAATGGACCCCCAATTTCCCATTATCTAGATTCAGTAATTACCAACATTCTGCCAATTTCTTTTCATCTGTCCCTCCCATCCCATTTTATTCTGCAGTGTTTTAAAGCAAATCCTAGATATCATGTAGTTTCACTGCTAAATACCCAAGTATGCTTCTCAGATGACATTTTAAAAAATTTATCATGCCCTCATCAGATGTAGAAACA
Organism: Camelus bactrianus; assembly: GCF_048773025.1. Taxonomy (NCBI): domain Eukaryota; kingdom Metazoa; phylum Chordata; class Mammalia; order Artiodactyla; family Camelidae; genus Camelus; species Camelus bactrianus. The sequence continues at coordinate 18,294,816 of NC_133575.1, forward strand.
TTTACAATAATTGATTATAATACATTATCCAATCCATATCTAAATTTCCCTAATTGACTCTTCTTTCTTTAAGAGTTCTTCACTCACTACCCACCCTTTTCTATGGAGTTACTTTTTCAGAGAAACCAGGCCATTTGTTATATGGAATGTCTCACAGACTGCATTTGGCTGGTTGCTTCCTCATGATGTCATTTAACTTGCTCTTCTATTGCTCTTATTTCTTGTAAGTGGGTGGTTAGATCTGAAACCTTGATTAGATCTATATTCAGTTCTTTTGGCAAGAATACGTAATAGGTGGTGCCATACGCTTCATACTGCATCAGAACATTAGGCACATAAGATCTGATTTTCCCACTTTTAGTGATTGTTGAATAAATTTAGCTGCATATTTACCTTTCATCTATTTCCTTATTTTGGATTTATTTTTTACTACTCCGCTTTTTCCCTTCTGTTAGTCTGCAAATAAAAGAAGTTTCTTTTACTATTTCAATAATGGTTACCCTGGACATTACAATATGGTTTCTTAACGTATCAAAGTCAAATGTTAATTGGCACTTTTACACTTCTCTGAAAAAAATGCAAGGGCTATAGATTAGTCTCCCCAACTTAAATGTTACCTTTGTGATTTATTTTAATTCTCTGTGTGTTTTAAACCCTAGATAAAGAATTCTAGGTTGACAGTTCCTTTCATTACATTGTTTTCTGAATTCCATTGTTCCCATTGAGAAGTCAGTTATTGATCTCACTATTGCTCCTTGGAAAGTAATCAGTGTTTGCCCCTCTATGTGCTTTTTCCCCACTGTAGTTTCACCACGATATGTCTAGGTGTGAATTTCTTTTGATTTATCCTGCTTAGGATTTGTTGGGCTTCTTGAAACCAGAGATTAATGACTTGTTATCTCTTCAAATGTTGCTTCTTCTTCCATTCTCTCTTGCCTTTCCTTCTGGGAGTTCAGTGAAATATGAGCTAGTTCTCTACATCGTATCTCCAGTGTCTCATACTTTTTCAAATACATTTTCCATTCTTTAAGTCTCTCCATGCTTCATTCTGGATAGTTTCTTTTGACCTACCTTCCAGTTCAGTAATTCTGTCGTTGGCTGCATATAATCTACTCTTAATGCTACTACTCTTTTTCTTTTTCTTTTAGTTTTGCTTCTTTCATTCAGCGTGGTTATTTTGAGATTCATCCGTATTGCTGCATATACCAATAGTTCATTCCTTTTAATTGCTGAGTATTATTCCATTGTGTGGATATAACACAGTTTTTTTTTTATACATTCACCTATTGGTGGATGTTTGGATTGTTTCCAGTTTTAGGCTATTATAAATAAAACTGCCATGAACATTTATGTATTTGTGTGGACAAATGTTTTCATTTCTTTTGGGTAAATGGAGTGACTTGTTTGCATGGTCTATGTGTTAACATTTTAGTCACAGGTAAACTTTTTTCCCAATGTACTTGTACCACTTAACAATTCCACTAGCTGTACTAAGAGTTTTAGTTGTTCCACATCCTTACCAGCACTTGTTGTGGTCAGGTTTTTAAAAATTTTACCCATTTCAGTGGATATGTAGTGCTATTAAATTTTTTCTCTTTTTAAAAATTTTATTTTATTATAAAATAACAAACAGTACCGTTGACTTTTTTGGTGTAAAGTTCTAAGAGCTTTTTAGAAATTAACATATAGTAAAAATGACTCTTTTGTTTTTGGGGTACAGTTCCATGAGTTTTAGCAAATGTTTAAATTTGTGTAACCTCTGCCACAAACTGGATGCAGAAAACTTGCATCATTTAAAAAATTACCCTCAGCCTGCCCCTTTGTAGTCATACCCCTAATCCTTGGCAACCAATCATCTTCTCTGTCACTATAGCTTTCTTTTTTCCAGAATTTCATATAAAATTGAATCATGCAGTATATAACCTTCAAAAGTGACTTATTTCACTGAGCATAGTGCCTTTGGGTCTCATCTATGTTTTTATTATTGCTCATATTCGATTATAAGGCTGCACCACAGTGGTTTATTCATTTACCCATTGAAGACCATTTGGGTTGCAATTATGATTTGAGTTGCTATAGACATTCATGTTTTTGTGAACATAAGTTTTCATTTATGTAGGGTAATTCCCTAGGAGTGGGACTTCTGGGTAATGTGGTAAGTATATGTTTAACTTTATAAGAAACTGTCAAAATGTTTCCCAGAGTGGCTATACCATTTTGTGTTACCATCAGCAATGTATGAGAGTTCCAGTTGTTCTCCATGCTTGTCAGCACTTGGTATCATCAGTTTAAAAAAATTTTTTTAACCATTCTGTTAGGTGTGTAACGCTATCTCCTTGAGGTTCTAATGTGCATTTCCCTAATGACTAAGTAACATTGGGCATCTTTTCATATGCTCATTTATCATCTATATATCCTCTTTATTTTAGTGTCTGTTAGTGCATTTTGCCCATTTCTTTCTTTCTTTTTTAAATTGAAGTATGGTCAGTTTACAATGCTGAGTCAGTTTCTGAGTCAGCATAATGCTTCAGTCATACATATACATACATATGTTCCTTTTCATATTGTTTTTCATTATAGGTTACTACAAGATATTGAATATAGTTCCCTGTGCTATACAGTAGAAACTTGTTTATTTTATATATAGTAGTTAGTATCTGCAAATTTCAAACTCTCAATTTATCCCTTCCCACCCTTCATATACATATAGAAACTTCTGGAGTATTTACAGTTAACATCAATCTTGTGCTTTTATTGCTTTGGCTTTGTAATCCCAGGGCCTAGCTTTGAGTCTTGGAGACAAATAAATTTCCAGGAAATATGGCTGGTTTGCATCAATGCTGGATCACTACTCTTTGCTTTCTTTAAATTGGTGAAATCCTATGTTGTTGATAAAGGGAGCCAATTATGAAATCATAGCAGTGAAAGGCACAGGAAACAGCCCTCTGGTGTAGGTCCCTGATTTCAGGCATATGAGTGTGTAAGTTTTCCTGGGCTATCAGCAGCCCGCATGTTCTCCTTTGATAGGAAGGAAATAATTTTCCCTTGGGCCAGGGAAGGGATTATTACCTGAAAGCGGCTCTCTCACTGACTAATTCTACCTCCTGTATGGCATTATTGAACACCTCCTTCCACACCCACACACAGGTTGAGCAGTCCCAGCATTTAGTCCTTAACACCTAATAGGGGTTTGCCCACTGAAGATGCTTTAAATGAACCTGCCCTGTTCAGACAAATATCCTGGGATTGCATGAAAACCCAGAGTGTAGGACCTATCAGTTACCCCCACACCTCCCCATCATCACTGCTTCTTCAGCCTCTACTGAACTTTGTGTTCACCTCCCAGGTCTTACCTCAGCACCCTGGGATGCAACAGCCCACTGTGAACCCACTGGCCCAACTGATCTTGTTCTTTAGATTTTCTAGTTATACAAACCAATAAATTCCCTTTTTTATGCTTAAGTTCTTTAAAATTGGATTTTTAATATCTCAAAACATAAAGAGCCCCAGTGCAGAAATATAAAGTATATTGAATGCCAGATGTAGCAGTTTGAACATTGATTTGATAGGGAGAGGGAGCCCTTGAAGTTTTTTGAGTAGGCAAGTGGCATCCTTTTGTTTATTCAATCACTCAAGAAACATTTATTGAGTGCTACCATGTACTTTCTGCTGGCTCATGGGCATCCACCGGTAAACACAACAACGTGATCCCTGCCCTGAGGACCTCCCTGTTAACTTCACTCAGTAAATAATGTTTGACTGCTGATTATATATAAAACGCTGTGTTAAGTGTTTGTTGATATAAGGAACGTAGTTCAAGATGGTGGCAAAAATGGTCAAACTTGCTTGTACCAGTGTACACATGTTCTGGATGGACTGGACTGAGGTGGGGATGCCACTCAGGGGCTGCTGCAAGGCCCCAGCTACAAGGTAGGGGAGACCTGAGTTAGAGCAGGGATGACAAGAAGGGAAAGCCTTGAAAACAACCAAGAGGGAAGGAAGATTGAGGAATTGATTGATTGCATGTGGGAGCAGAGAAAAGCAGAAGTAGCAGGTGGTTTTGAGGACAACTTGAATGGCTATGAACAACAGCAGGGACATTGGGAGAAGCTGGTTTGATGGGGTGGTGAGGAGAATTTTTGCAGCTATGTTTATGAGCGATGTTGGATTGTGGTTTTCGTATCTTGTGATGTCTTTTTCTGGTTTTGTATCAGAGTTATGCCAGAAGTATTCTTTCTTCTTTAATTGTCTAGATGAGTTGGTACAGAATTGACATTATTTCTTCCTTGAATGTTTGATAGAATTCACTATCAAAGCTATCTAGGCCTGGCATTCCCTTTGTGGGATATCCAATATCATCAATAGAGAGCTATTTAGGTCATCTTTTTCTTCTTGAGTGAGTTGCAGTAGCTTGTGTCTTTCAAGGAATTTGTTCATATAAGTTGTTGAATTTATTGGCATAAAGTTGTAGTCATATTCCCTTATTATCTTTCTAATAACTATAGAATCTGTACTGATGTTACCGCTCATTCCTGATTTTGTTAATTTTTGTTTTTGTTTTTTTTTTCCCTGATCCGTCTGGCTGAAGGTTTATCAGATTTATTGAAATTCTCCAAGGACCAGCATTTGGTTTCATTAATTTTTTCAATTTTTCCTATTTCATTGATTTCTGCTCTGATCTTTGTATCATCTTTCTTCTGCTTAATTTGGATTTAATTTTCTCTTCTTTTTCTAGTTTCTTGAAAGGTGCAGACTGAAGTCATTGAATCTTTTCTTCTTTTCTAATTTAGGCATTTGGCTCTGTAAGTTTTCATCTAAGTACTACTTTAGCAAACCTTACAAATTTTGAAGTTCTGTGTTTTCATTTTCATTCACTTTAATTTATTTTCTAACTTCTTTTTGACCCATGAGTTATTTAACTGTGTTATTTAGTTTCCAAATATTTGAAAAAATTTGTATTCTGCTGTTTTGGGGGAAGTGTTCTACAAATGTCAATAAATTAGATCGAGGGTTGATAATTTTGTTCAAGTCTTCTATATCCTTCCTGATTTTTTATTTCTTCTATAAATTATTGAAAGAGGGATATTGAAATCTCTAACTACAATTGTGGATTGGTCTTTTTCTCCTTGCAGCTTTATCTGTTTTTTCATATATATATATATCATATTTCTCCATTCATGCATAATCCCTTATCCATTTATTCATTATGGCCACTTAAATTGTTTCCATATCTTGGCTATTGGGAGTCCAGATATACTTCATGATACTCATTTTGTTTCCTCTAGATATATACCCAGAAGTGAGATTGTTGTATTATACGGTAGTTTATTTTCAATTTTTTTTGTGAAACCTCCCTACTGTTTTCCATAATAGCTGCACCAATTTACATTCCCATCAAGAATGTACAAGGGTTCCCTTTGCTTCTACATCCTTGCCAACACCTGTTATGTTTTGTCTTTTTGGTAATACCCATTCTAACATGTGTGAGGTGATATTTCATTACGGTTTTGATTTGCATTTTCCTGATAATTTGTGATGTTGTATGTCTTTTCATACATACATCTGTTGGTCATTTGTATGCCTTCTTTTGGAAAAATGTCTATTCAGTTTTTTCCCATTTTTAAATTGGGTTATTGGTTGTTTTGCTATTGAGTTGTATGTGTTCCTTATATATACTGGACATTGACCCTTATCAGATATATAGTTTGCAAGTATTTTCTCCTTTTCCATAGGTAGCAACATTTTGTTGATTGTATCTTTTACTGTACAGAAGCTTTTTAGTGTGATGTAGGCTCATTTGTTTATTTTAGCTCTTTTTGCCTGTGCTTTTGGTGTCATATCCAAAAAATCATTGCCGAGACCAATGTCAAAGAGATTTTCCCCCTACGTTTCTTCTAGGAGTTTTATGATTTGGGGTCTTATATTTAAATCTTTAATCTACTTCAAGTTTTTTTGTGTGTTTGGTATAAAATACAGGTCCAATTTCATTCTTTTGCATGTGAATGTTCCCAACACCATTTATTGAAAAGACTGTCTTTTCCCTATTGTGTGATGACTTCTTTCAGCTTTTGTAAGTCTGAGAAGTGTTTCCCTTCATTTTTGAAAGACCTTTCACTTGGTATAGAATTCTAGGTTGACTTTTTTTTTCTTTTGATATTCTAAAGATGTTTCATCACTGTCCTCCACTTTCAACTGTTCCAAAGAAAAATATGATGTTGTTACATAATGTGTTTTTTGAAATTGTGTGGCTGCTTTTAAGATTTTCTCTTTATCACTGTTCCTTTTTAAATTTAAATTTTTATTTATTTAATTAAAAAAATTGAAGTACAGTTTACAATGTGTCAATTTCTGGTGTACAGCATAATATCCCAGTCATGCATGTATTCATTTTCATATTCTTTTTAATTTAAAAGTTATTACAAGATATTGAAATATAGTTCTGTGCTATACAGAAGAAGTTAGTTTTTTAATCTATTTTTCTATATAGTCTTTATCACTGGCTTTGAGCAATATGATTATGATGTGCCTTAGTATAGTTTTCTTCATGTTTCTTGTGTTTGGGATTCATTGAGCTTCTTGGATCTGTGAGTTTATAATTTTCATTTTATTTGGAAAAATTTTGGCTATTACTAATTTGCTATTAATCTTTCCAGCGTAATTTCATCTCAGACATTGAAATTTTCATCTCTTGAAGCTCGATTTGAGTCTTGCAAAAAAATATATCTCCCATGTCTTAACTTTTGAGGGTATGAAATACTGTTAGAATCCTTGTAATGTTCTTGTCTTCTAATTTTAACATCTGTGTCATTTGGGGACTGGTTTGATTGATTGACTTCCCCCCCTTGTCTTGGGTTGTATTTTCCTCCTTCTTTGCATGCCTAGTAATTTTTTTAATTGGATACCAGACATTGTGAATTCTACCTTGTTGAGTGATGGATAATTTTCCTATAAACATTCTTGAGCTTTATTCTGTGACACGGTTATTTGGAAACAATTTGATCCTTTCAGGTCCTGCTTTTAAGATTTGTTAGACAGGACCAGAACAATGTTTAGTCTAGGGTTAATTATCCCCTCAACTGACCTAAGATTATTCTGAGTACTCTGCCAAATTCCCTATGAATTTTGAGGTTGTCCAGTCCAGTTAGTGGGAACAGGCAGTATTCTTGGCCCTGTGTTAACTCTGAGTACTGTTCCCTCTAATCTCTTCATTCGATGCTTTCCCTGGCCTTGGGCAGTTTCCTGACATGCTTGTGCTGATTAGCACTCTGCTGGATACTCCAGGGAGGCCCTCTGCAGAGAGCCTGGAGTTCTCTCTGTCTTTGCAGTTCTCTCCTCCCTGGAACTCATTCCTGAGATTCTAGCCATTTTGATCCCCCCCGATTTTCACCTCTGTCTCTTCAACTTGGGGAGGTCACCGGGCTATCTCTGGGTTCCCCTTCCCTGCACCATGACCTGGAAACCCTAGGCAGCAGTGTGGGGTGATGCTAGGGCTCACCTCGTCTGTTTCCCAGCTCTCTCCATCACTGTCATTTGTTGCCTAACGTTCAGTGTCTTACATCTTCGTGTATTTTTTTTTCACCTTTTGATTGTTTCAGATGGGAGGGTAAATTCGATCTTCTTACTCCATCTTGGCTAGAATCCTCTTAATAATTTTTGATGGAATGTTTGACATATGTATGAAAAATTATAGAGATAATTTGCTTCTCTGTAAAGCTATTTTCTCATAGAATTGTTTTACTTTAGCTTCAGGCTGGCAGCTTAAAGAGAGGCAATTCTTAATATAATCAGGGATTAAACTGATTTGAAGCTGAGACTAAGTCTTCTGAGTGTTTATTCATTTCTGATTCACCCTTATTCCTAAAATATGTCCCTTTAGAGATTCCAGCTGCAAACATGGAGTGTTTATCAGGGTCCCTTTTCCTTGGTAGACCCTAAACTCTTAATTTCCCCCCATCCCTTTGAGACTATTGGAAGCACTGCTCAGCTCTTCAGTCTATGAGTCATTGCTTCTGGTAAGCTTCTCAGCTTTTCGGCTGCTTTTTTAGACTCAGTAAATGCCTCCAAGGGAAAAAGCAGCCAGGAATGAATTTTGGTCTCATCTTTGTGTGTTTCTCATCTTTTATCTTGGCTCTCAAGTTCTCATTGCATTGGCTCTGATACCTTCAGACAGATTTTTAAAAATACCTTACCTAGTTTGTCTGGTTGTACTTCGTGAGAGAGTTGGTATGCAACAAGTTAGTCCACTATGGCCAGAAATAGAAAACCTACCTTTCACTTTTTTGTTGGTTACTTTACTTTATCAAGGTGTTTGAAATTCACATTCTACTTTATAACTACAATTTCCAGTTGTTTAGTGTTAGTTCTAAATTTTCATCCATACAGTGTTCATCACCAGCCGTCTCACCAGTGCAGTGCCATTTTTGAGCTCTTAATTTTGATTCAGCATTAGGTTGCTTGGATTTTTAGTCCCAAAAGTTTTTCTCTGGGAGCCTCCTTCCCCTGTTTCAACTGGCTTGGTTTCTCTCCAGGTCTATTTGTACAGCTGCTCTCCTTGAATTATTTCTACTTATTATTTTCCTGGGCGTATTTACTCTTTCTTTAATATTTTGTCTTTCTCTTTCTAGGCTCACACAGTCACATGCTGGAACACATTCTCTACATCCCTGAAAAGGTTTTGGGAAGATAAACTTTGAGTCATTGCATGTCTGAATATGCCTTTATTCTGTTCTCACTTTTGATAGTTGAAGATGTATTATTTCCTTTCTTATAGCATTTAGAGGCAGTGATGAGAATTCTGAGAATAATATTATTCTAGTTTCTCTGAAGGCAATGTGTTTTTCCTCTTTGGGAATTTAAAGGATTTTTTCTTTACTCTTGGCGTTCTGATATTTCACCATTATAGGTCCAGATAAATATTTAAAATTTTATCCTGCTTAGCATTTGATTGGCTCTTTAAATATGAAAACTGTGTCCTTTTTTTCACCTCTGGGAAATTTTCATCTCATTTCTTTTATTATACTCTCCCCTCTATTCTCTTTAGCAACTCTGGAACTTGCATTAGATCAGAGCTGATACGTCTGGATTTGTCCTTGTTCTTTTAACTTTTATTTAACATTTTAATCTCTTTTGTTCCCGGTTTGCACTGTGTTCTGAGAAAATCACTCAGAAAAACTTGTTTTTCAGCTAGAGAGTTTCTGATATTCAAATTTTTATTTTCCAGTCTTTAATTGGTTTGATTCTTAACAGCCAATTCTTGTTTTATGAATGCGATAGCCTCTCTAATCTTCCTCCAGATATTAGTAATTCATTTTCAGTTATTTTCTGTGTGCTACATCTATTCTTAATAATTTTAATTTGAGTCAGGGCCTTATGTGATCCATTTATTGCAAGGCATCCATCCAAAGAAATCTAGGTCAGCAGCCAACATTCGTGATGAGTAATTTACAGCTTTACTTGGTCTCTTGAGAAAAACCAAAGAGGGAATGCATTTTTAATGCCTACCTAACATCTTAAATATTTTTTCCCCAATACACTTCACACTCCTGGTAAGAGATCTCTGGAAATCTCTCCCATTGTCACTTTCCAACCTTCTCAAATCCCCTCTAATGTTGAATCTATACTTCTTTTATTTTCCCTCTTTGCTCTTCTAACTTGGAATCTCTGTGTTCTCTATTAAAAAAAAAAAATCTCCTTATGCATTACCTGTGGATTCTTCACAGTAAATGAAAACCCAAGGGCTGCAACATGAAGAATCTTTCCTCCTTAGAAATTGAACAGAGTGAGGTAAGACTGAATCTCATGCTATACAATTGTCATCCCTGCTACAGTTTTCCTGAGGAAGTATTTGAAAGTCTTCGTAAAGAGAATCCTGGAATTTAACAGTGGCACCCAGAGACAACTTCTCCTCCAGTTCAGTCTCCATCCCTCTCCTGCTGGTGTTGGTTTAATTACTTTCTTGGCATCCTGGAGACCATGCCAGGCTGGACCTGACTGAGTTCATCATGATTCCTTCTCGCAAACCTTAGAGCCAAGGAGTAACACACTCCACAGTTTCTGCCCTATGTCATCTGAAAATGAGGAGACGCTCACCAGGTGGATAGCTTCATGTCTGCAGGCTGCTGCTGGACGGCCATCTTCCTTAACAACTTGAAACAAACCCAGGCTATACAGAACCTCCCAATGTTTGGAGATAGCATGTTCGATTTCATTTCCATTTGTCTGGGTTTCCAAAATGCCAGGGTATGGATGGTCCAAGACTCACTGCCACCCCTTTTTTGACTCATCCTGTTCCACCAAAAGCAAATTAGTGGATGTAGTCTCCCAACGGAACTCTTGAGAGGCGGGGCTCTACTTGGGTTTCAGACCCTGCTTTATCCAAACCACTGGGATCTTATTTATCTGGGGTCCAATTTTCATACTTTTGAATCACTTCTCTCCCTTAGATGTACGGTAGAATCCTTGGTCTGAGCTTTATTGTTGAATGTTGCTTTGGAGAACAAATATGGTAACCTTTTTTTCCTCTTCCTCAGATTAGCTTCACCAACAGTGAGAGTTCTGAAGATTAACAAAATTTAAGATGGCTTCATAAATCTTGACTATGAATTAGGATTACAGGTTCTTAATCTGGCTCAGAGTTTCTCAGCCCTGGCCGCACATTAGACTCACCTGGGATGGTTTAAAGCATTCCCCCGCACAGGACACAGCCCAGGCCAGTTGAACGTGAATCTCAGAGGGAGGGGCCAAGGCGTCAGTGGTTTTAAAAAGCTCCCAGGTGACTCCATGTGCAGCCAAGGTTGAGAACCTCTTCTCCTGACGCTCTGGCCCTTGGAGCCTTGCTGTCTTTCCTGGGAGATGCTGCTGTCATGGTTGTTCCGGTCGGAAGAAGCAGGTACTGCTGTTTTCGCGTCTCACTGGCACGTGCTAATACAGCGGGCCTGTGAATTGCAGTTGCTGTCCATTCTGCTGTTCTCCTTAGGGCTGTGAGGCAGCTCTTAAACACAAACAGACAATTTGGTGACGCAGGGCTCATGAACAACCCTAAACTGGGAGTCATTTCATTGATGCTCCATTCTTGCAGTTTCCATCCTTGTTTCATTTCATTGGCATCTGTAATCACAGATCAGTCTTTTTTCCCCCCTATTTTTTAAGAAATTGAAGTGTAGTTGATTTACAATGTTAGTCTCAGGTGTACAGCAAAGTGACTCAGTTATGCATATACATATATTTCCAGATTCTTTTCCATTATGGCTTATTATAAGAAATTGAGGTGAGAGGGTACAGCTCAGTGGTAGAGTGCCTGCTTAGTATGCACAAGGTCCCAGGTTCAATCCTCAGTACCTCCATTAAATAAATAAACCTAATTACCTCCCCCCAAAAGAAAAAAAAATTAAAAAAAGAAACTGAATATAGTTCTCTGTGCTATACACTAGGTCCTTGTTGTTTATCTATTTTCTATACAGTAGTGTGTAACAGATCAGTCTTTTGATCTGGTACCTTAAGAGGCACTTCTTACTAACTGATCATGTTTCCAGCAGCAAGTACTCCATATCAGTGACTTCAAAGCCGACATCATCACCAGCCACACAGAGGCTGCTAGCATCTCGAGCAGGGGGCTGAAGGCACTGGTGGAGCCTAGGAGGGTCCTGAGTGAATGCAAGCATGTCAATCACAAGACCCCTGTCTCCATCCAGGAACAACTTCAATTTCTTAAGAAACTGGCTATCTGTGGAGGTTATGTTTTAGATGACATCTCCTTTACAACTTCAGACTTTCTCCATTTGGTAGACTTACACAATGCTGCATGTGCTTGGTTTTCTCTGCAGTATTTACACTTTGAACAGCATATTCTCCCCCAGATTTGCCTCTCTGACTTCAGACCTCACGTGGTCCCTCTTTTGGGCTGTTTAGGGTGACTGTCAGGTCTATCATGGCCTTGGCCTGTCTGGGCAGCTCCTGTTCTTTAACATTGTTATTATAATAGTCTAATGTTCATGGAAAAATGTTTTCTTTTTCAGGTTTTTTTAAAATTTATTTTAACTTTTTTGGGAGGAGGAGTAGTTAGGTTTTTATTTATTTATTTTAATGGAGGTACTGGGGATTGAGCCCAGGACCTTGTGAATGCTAAGCACACACTCTACCTCTGAGCTATACGCACCCCCTTCTTTTTCTGGTTTAACACAAAAATTTTTTTTTTTTTATGGTGGTACTGGGGATTGAATCTAGGACCTCATGCATGCTAAGCATGCACTCTACCTCTTAACTGTTTCCCTCTCTGCAAAACTAACGCTTTAATTTGAAGTCCAGCAGGCTATCACACCTTAAAACTGAAAGATGACTTATAGCACCCCAAAATGTAGTCCAGGCCCTAAGTCCCTTGCTCTGCTGGGGAGGGGACAGGGCGGTCAGTAACTACCTCGTACATGACTTTTTCCTCTTTCTGTCTTCTACTTGGGAGAAAGCAAAGTTGTTTAAGTGATCAGAGAGGTAAAAGATGTAGCACACGCACACCCTCAGCCAAGCCAACAAAAATTGGTTCTTTACTTCATCATCCAAGCCATATGGAGTCTACGGAACTTGGCAAGTTATCTTCATCCATTCAACTCATCTGTGTCCAGCTTTTCCGCTAGTAGAGAGCAATCTCCTTGAACGATTTCCAACATCTTTGCCCCCTCCCCATATTCCTTGATCTTTTTAGTACCTCTGTTATGGGCTGTCAGTTATACTGTGCTCCACGCCGTTCCTCTTTTGGATGGGGGAGGAGAAAGCTTTAGATCCTGAAGGAGGAGGTGAACAGTGGGAGAGTCCATCGTGATGCTATGGCCTGTGGGAGAAATAGTTACAAAGCAATCAGAGGTTTCCATGGAGGATCACTTCCTGTTGGTGTATATATATTTTTTTATTTTTCAGTTTTATTAGGTAGAATTGTTACAATTTGACTGCATATGTACAATATATTGCATGTGAATACATATATACATATACTGCATATATTTTTAAAAATTTACATATATGTACTGTTCATTGTTTCTAAGAACAGTTGAGAGCTTTCACTTTTTAAACTTACATAGATATCAAAGGAATAAAGCCAACCACAAGATAAGAATCAACAGAATGCAGTAATCCAATCATAAAGGGCAGTTAAATGTGCTTACACATATTTAAGAAATCAATCATCTAAGTTATAAGCACTAAGTAGTTCATTTGTGTCCCTTTTTTTTTAGATTCCACATATAAGGGATATCATATGGCACTTTTCTTTCTCTTTCTGTCTTACTTCACTTAGAATGATGACCTCCAGGTCCATCCATGTTGCTGCAAATGGCATTATTTTATTCTTTTTTGTGACTGAGTAGTGTTCCATTGTCTGTCTGTCTGCCTGCCTATCTATCTATCTATCTATCTATCTATCTTTCACACCTTCTTTATCCAGTCATCTGTTGATGGACATTTGGGTTGTTTCCATGTCTTGGCTGTTGTAAATAGTGCTGCTATGAACATTGGGGTGCAGGTGTCTTTTTGAATTTTATTTTCCTCCAGGTATATGCCCAGGAGTGGGATTACTGGATCATATGGCAAGTCTATTTTTAGTTTCTTAAGGAACCTCCATACTGTCTTCCATAGTGGCTGCACCAATTTACATTCCCACCAACAGTGTAGCAGGGTTCCCTTTTCTCCACAGCCTCTCCAGCATTTGTCATTTGTGGACTTTATAATGACAGCCATTATGGCTGGTGTGAAGTAGTTATCTCACTGTGGTTTTGACTTGCATTTCTCTGACAATTAGCGATGCTAAGCATTTTTTCATGTGCCTGTTGGCCATTTGTATGTCTTTACTGGAGAATTTCTTGTTTAGGTCTTCTGCTCATTTTTGAATTGGGTTGCTTGGTTTTTTTGATATTAAGATGCATGAGCTGTTTATATATTTTGGAAATTGGTCCTTTGTCAGTCGCATCATCTGCAAATTTTTCTCCCATTCTGTAGGTTGTCTTTTCATTTTGTTGATGGTATCCTTAGCTGTGCAAAAGTTTTTAAGCTTAATTCGATCCCATTTGTTTATTTTTGCCTACTGGTGTATATTTTGAATCTAATGATACTGAAAGAGTTCATGTCTCCTTCTCAGCTTTTAATTACATTTTAAAAAAGGCTCTTCCTGTTACCTCAGCCTTGAGATATTTCAGGCTCTTCAAGGTGGAGTGGAAGGGAACACACCCTGACACACACACACACACACACACACACAACTACTCCTCCATTAATACTGGAGGCAACTCTGGTATTTCTTGTGTTGGTTGAGCTTGGTGCCTATCTTTCATGGCAATGAATTTCCTCAGATGTTCTGTGAATTTTGTGTGCTCCTGTTTCGGTGTGAGAAATCCTGTTTGGATGACTGTGATGCGGCTCCAATTAGACAGCTTGTTTCGTGGATTATGGGGCTGCAGCAGAGTGGGCGATGTTTGGCTGTGTCTCTCTCCGTTGGGGTTGGTCGTCTTCCCGGGGCAGTTTTGGGGAAAGAGTACATGTTGCTGCTGGCCACTGCTCAGCACAAGCCCCTGGAGAACACCAGGGGAGCGAGCCAGAGAGACAGAGAGAGAGGGAGAGAGAGAAAGACTCCACATGTGCACATGTAGTCTTCAGATTAGCCACCCAGAAGTTTGTTCAGCCCCATGGGAATGTCCCTTCTGATCCACTAATAAATCACATACTATAGTTTGAAAAACACTGATAGAAGAGTCACTTGATGCATCGTGATTGGGATGGCCATTTTCCTGGAAGTACAATATTTCGTTAGGCACAAATGGCCCCCTGTTGTTGAATTTATCAGTTGTGATGCTGACTTGAAGTGCTCTTCATTTAAAAGGACTGCTGTCTTAGTAATGCTCAGGTCCTGCCCTGCATGCCATAACTTATGTTGTTATGCTATAATTTGCCATCATATATGTCAAAGTCTGTAACAAAATTTTAAAAAGAAAATTACAGAAATCAGTTAGAATTGTAGAACTATATTATTTTTCTTTGAAAAATTAATCATCAAAATGGTATATGTGATAATTCCCTATTAAGAATATTCAATCAGCTGCTTAAATCTCTTTATTCCCAGGGTAGGCTGTGTCAGAAGGTGCTGTTCTCAAGGGAATGGGTACTAGCTCGTAGCCAGGGGCGCCATCTACTGGACTAACTGATATTCCGTCTAACAACACCAGGAGTTCTCTTTTAGGGCTCCTTTGGGTACTAATGGTTCCTCCATTCCGGGGGCACTCCCCTCTCCCCCCATGGGCCCCGTTTTAACACAGCATAAACAGAGCACGGAATTCCCAGGCTTCTGAACTGAATCCCAGTGATGCCTGTCTGTCCTTAAGTGTGTGCTGCACTAGTTAGTCACTTGCTTCTAATGAACAGACTGTGACAAAGGTGGTGGAGGAGCCCTTCTCAAACTAGTTTACAAAATAGTGTAACCTCTGTCTTGGTCGCAAGTGGTCTCTCTCTGGTGCCTCTTGCTTGGTTGTCCTGCTGAAGCCAGCTGCCACGTTGTGAGCTACCCTATGGAGAGGTCCACATGGCAAGGAACTGAGGGCAGCCTCTGGCCAACAACCAGTGGGAAACTGAGGCCCTCGTTGGAACTGAGAGCTCTTAGTCCAACAGCCTGTAAGAACCACTATCCTGTCAACAACTGTGGGAGTGAGCATGGAAGCAGATCCTTCCTCCACAGAGCCCGGGGACATCTTGACTGCACTGCTGTGAGAGACCTACAGAAACTGGGGCAAAATAGAAAGAGAGCTGCTGGGGTTAGCTAGGACACAGCAATGCTTGTCTCTTCCCCAAACTACTGTGTGAAGGTGAAAACAATGGGCAGCCGGTGTTCTCACAACTGGAACGCAACTCTTCAGGGTAGTTGGCATCCAAGCTCAAGTTCACACCCTTCCACCAACCCCTGCTACACACACACACACACACACACACACACACACACACACGCGCGTGCGTGCACACACCCCCCCCCCCACCAACAAATGTTTTGGGTCATTAATTTTGGGGATAATTTGTTATGCCATAGGAGATAAGTATTTTAAGGGCCAATGCTGGCTCACTAATTTTGATGGATTTTCAAAAGCTTCAGAAGTCTCCTGTTTGAAGTTGGCTTAATAAGCCTCATAAAGCCTTTCTACTGGGCCTGCCTGGTTAGCCTATCAGACCTGTGTCTCCAGGAAAGTACTCCCAGAAGCTTCTGGGGCCACTCTGTCTGTAGTCCTACAAAGAGGATGTCACAAAAGACAGGTCTTTATCATACACCAGGTGAGTGAGCATTTTAAGGTGAGTATACTTTCCAGAGTAACATGCATTGTTTTTCTCATTCATTTTCAGTTGTGAGAATAAAATGTGAACACATCCTTCTGGTGAAAATAAATACATTATGGAGAAGGTCCTCTTCGGCAGTAACCTGACCCAGGTCCCCCTCCTCTGCGCCTCTCCACTCTTTATTACGAGTTTGGAGTCAGTCTTTGTGGAACTTAAAAACATTATACAAACATGCAGGTGCTTGGCCTTCCAAAATAATACTCTCTTGCATTATCATTCACTTTTTTCACACCTTCCGCTCAAGCATCTCATCCAGTTTTAAAATCCCTATTGATATATGTGGCTCTTGCCCATTCTGAGCTATGAAATGCAAACACCGCATTTTACTTACGTATCTTGCACTGTTGACCTTAAGTTGTTTCCAGAGCTTTACTGCTAAACACAATGTTGCCGTGAACATCTCCTACCTGTGCCAGAGTGTGTTTTTCTAGACCAGACACCTAAGAAGGGAGATGCTGGGTCATATTATATGCACAGTTTTGGTCTTAGCCACAATGCCAAGTTGTCCAACAGAATGGCTGTGTCAATTTATACTTTCTGAGGTCAGGAAAGTGCCCGTTTGCCCTCAACTTTTGCCAGAATGTCGTATTTTCCGGTCTGGTGGGTGAAAAATGACTCCTTGTTGTTTTAGTTTGTATTCCCCTAGTTATGAGTGAAGTTGACAATCTTTTCATATATTTATTGGCCGATTTTCTCCCTTCTTGTAGTGTTCCTGTGAGAGCAGTAGTGTGTGTGTGTAGCAAGGGTAGGGGGGAAGGGCGTGAACTTGGGCTTGGATGCCAACTACCCAGGGGAGTTGCATTCCAGTTCTGAGAACATCGGCTGCCTGTTGCTGATAGCACTGGGAGCGCCTGTGAGAAACCGAGATCACTTGCAGCCTCTCCCTTCGGGCTGAGGGAGAGCCCCTGGTTTCAGCTGGGGCATTAATCTAGAGAGCCGCTGAGCTTATCCAGGACACAAACTGCTTGTCTCCTTCCAAAACTACTGTGTGAAGGCAAAAACCAGGGGGTTATGATGTTGGCTTGATTAATTGCCTCTGATCAATGCCAGAGAGGTTGCTGCCACCTTATGGGGGCAAGGCAGAGGCTGAATGGAACTCAGGGAACTCCCCTCGGTAAAAGTTAATGAAAGACACCGGATGCCTAAATAGGCAGGACTCAGAAGGGCACAGACTCCCAGGACTGAAAGCTGGGGACCCCTCGCGCCAGCAAAGGGAGAGGCATCAGGATTGTCTGCTGGAGAAGGGAAACCTCATAACTAGTTGCAAACACAGACTGTTGCCAATACTCAAGTTTTCTTCCTCGCCAAACGTGTATTTTATATATTTTAAAGAATTTCTCCAACCTTTGACTGTCTCCTTTCTCAATACAGATGAAGATGGATAAACTTGCTAGTTAGATCCTAATTTGCAGAATTATGTTGGAATTAGAAGAGGAACAGATCTGAGCCAAAGATCTTTCTCTTGCAGCTGGGTGCAGAAACTGAGGCTACTTTGGTCTCTCTTTGGGAAGTATGAGTTCATTTTATGTCGTAAGGGGAAGTAATTACATTACTTGAGTCAACAGAATTTTGGGAAGTGTATATAGGGGGAGATGGGTTATATGATTAATTAGTGACCAAAGGGATGGATTGTTTGGTGAGGGGAGGGCGGGTACCACGCAACATGCATTCAGCCTTCCCAACAGCAAGCAGGGTGATTTCTGGGCAATTCTCTAGGTGTGTAAATCTTGGTGGAAGGAGAAATTGAGGATCTGGCAGAACTCCTGCTACAGAGGCCCCTGAAGGCTCCATCTGCCAGATTCTTCTTCTCATTTCTGCAGTAGAGCCAAAGTGTCAGCCTGTCGCCCAAAGTATGTGAGGGTGACTCAGTCTTCTGGAACTTTTAATCCTTTAATCCTAAACAGACTGAAGCAAATCAATTCATTCATTCCAGTGGCTGTGCTGGGAAAGATTGTCAAGTGACTCTGGTCACAGAGACTCTCTGGAACTCCTTGGTTCTGTTTTGCTCCATTGGGTGAATTTACTTCAATTTATGTATCTGTTCGTTCTCTGTCAACATCTGGGGCTATCTCAAATATTGCCACTGGGAAGATTCTTTTTTTTTCCCCATTAATTTTACTTCAGTAGCTTCAACTTTCTATCCCTGTGTAATGACAGGATAGGTTTTGTCACAGTAGCATTTTATTTATAATACACTTAAATAAACGCATTTTCATTTCTTTTTGTTGCTCTTACCAGATACATACATTTCTAGGGTGAGACAAAGTAAGCTCATACCCCAAATAAAGAGAAAATATATCTATAGTTTAAATAAGACAAAAAATACTGAGCTATAAAAAATGCAAAGTTGGGAAAATGTTCTAATAATCACACCCAACTCCCAAATTGTCTTTCATTCTCAAACACTGCACTTAATTAGAACTTTTAAAATTTAGCAATAGAATGGTTGCTTGATTAGATTTATTTTGTTTCTGTAATTAATAATCTTACTATCAAGAAGACAAAAATTACAATGAAAATATACAAAGTAATGTTGGTGTTACTTTTATCTTATAGCTTGCGATAGCATTGTACACAGAAAAAGGAGTCAAGTTCCTTTGCTTTGTTTAGCGACTTAAAAAAATTAGTCAAATGTATTGCCTTTGGAAATGTCTAAAATGTGTCTTTTCTATCTCTTGGCCTGTTGTTAATCTTTAAACCCATAGGCATTTCAGGGTAAACCTTAATCAGTATGCTTCTGACTCATTGTCACTTAAGTCACTGAAAGTTGTTTCTAAAATGTTAGTTCATTACAAATGAGCTTTTTGAACCATTTACAAATACTTTCAGTCTTATAAAAAGATACTTTCAGGACCTTGTATTTCAGGACAAAAGAGTCTTGTTTTTCTAGATGTAACTAGACTGAAATCTTAGCGAGGAGAGGTCTAACTTCAGAATTCTAGAAGTCAGAATAGATTTTCAACTTGAAAAAGGACACCTTCTACCACTATTCTCCAGTGTTGTCCAAACTGCTCTCCCTTTCCATGGATTTGATATTTAAGAAATTGAACTTTGATTTCAATTTAAAGGCTATCTGAGTGCTTCCCACCTACCCCTTTTTTAAAAAATTGAAGTATAGTTAATTTACAATACAATGTTAGTTTCAGGTGTAGAGCACAGTGATTCTTTTTTTTTTGCAGATTATATTCCAGTGTAGGTTATTACAAGAAAACGCTGTAAAGATTCTTGTACTTCACTTTTGGTGGACATGTTCAGACATATCTCTTGGGTATATATCTAGGAATAAAATTGCTGGGTGGTGCTTGTAATAGAGATTAAGCACACATCTTTGATTTATTAAAATCTAATATTAAATGGTAATTTTGCCTACTCCCAGGGCCATGCAGGGGCTGGAGAACATCCTGTTTATACTCCCTGCTGACCTATATGCCATTGTAGTTGTATATATTAAGCCTCTCAAAACATTATTATTATTGTATTGTACAGTCAATCTTAATTTAGAACTGCCCACATATTTACACTTTCACTTGCTCTTTATTCCTTCCTGCAAATTCAGACTTCCATCTGGGATCATTTCCCTTCTGTCTGAATGCCACCCTTTAGTATGTCCTTCAAGGAAATTCTCCTGGTGATGACTTTCACTAGTCTTTTGTCTGTTTGTTTTTTCACCTTCATTTTTGAAGCGTATTTTCATTGAGTATCTAATTTGGGATAGGCAGTTATTTGCTCTCAGCACTTTGAAGATACTTCATTTTCTTCCAATTTGTTCTGTTGAGAAATTATTTGTCAGTCTTATTATTGCTTTTTTGAAGGTAATTGTATTTTTGTGTGTGTCTTCTTTTAAGATTTGTTTCTTTGGTTTTTACTTTTTTAAAAATCTTTTTTTAATTGAAGTGTAGTCAGTTTACAATGTTTTTTTTTAAAACATTTTTTTATTGAGTAATAGTTTACAATGTTGTCAGTTTCTGGTGTTCAGCACAATGCTTCTGTCATACATGAGCGTACATATATTCATTTTCATATTCTTTTTCACCATAGGTTACTACAAGATATTGAGTATAGTTCCCTGTGCTATACAGAAAAAAACTTGTTTATCTATTTTATATATACCAGTCAGTATCTGCAAATCTCGAACTCCCAATTTATCCCTTCCCACCTCCTCCCCTGCTGGTAACCATAAGTTTGTTTTCTATGTCTGTGAGTCTGTTTCTGTTTTATAAATAAGTTCATTCGTCTTTTTGTTTCTTCGGCTTTTGTTTTCAGCAGTCTGACTGTGGTGTGCCTACGTGTGGTTTTCTTTGTATTTATACCACTTCAGATTAATAGCAATTCTTGAATATATGGCTTGTGTGTTTCATTAGTTTTGGAAAATTGCCAGCCATTATCTCTTCAAATATTACTTCTGTCCCATTTTGCCTCTCCTTTCCTTCTGGGACTCCAATTACACTTTTGTTAGATCTTTTCATTATAACCTATGTGTCTCTTACACTGTTTTGGGTATTTTCCTTTTAGTGCCCCTGCACTTTGTCATAAGTACTTCTCCTGGATTAATCTTGCAGTTCATCAATTATATCTTTAGCTGTGAATAATATGCTGTTAAGCCCATCAATCAAATTATTAATTTCAGTTACTGTATTTTGTGTTCCAGATTCGCAGTTGATTCTTTTCATAGTTTCTGATTTTTCTTGGCCAAAATTTTAAATCTTTTCTTTTAATTCTTTGAGCATACGACCCATAGTTTTTTTTTTTTTTAAATCAGACTCCAATAACTTCATTTTCTGGATTTCCTGTGGTTCTGCTTCTCTTTTTAAAATTTCTAATTTAATTTTTAGTGGAGGTACTAGGGATTGAACCCAGGACCTCACGCATGCTAAGCACACACTCTACCACTGAGCTATACCCACCCCCTCTTTTTGAAAATTTCACATTTATTCATGATATTATCACTGAGTATAGTTTGCTCGGTTGGCTGTTATTTTCTTCCAGCTCACTGAAATTAACTTTCTATTTTCTGTAGGTCTCTGCTATTTTTGTTGAAAAGTCCTCTGTCAGTCTGTTTCTCCTTTGTAGGTAATATGTCTTTGTGCAATTTCACTGGCGACGTTGACCTTGAGCACCTGGCTGACCTGGTGCTTGCCAGGTTTCTCCACTGTAAAGTTACTTTCCCCCCTTTTGATAGAGCACTCTTTGGAAGCAAGACTCTAAGTATAGCCCACACTTAAGGGGTAAGGAGTTAAGCTTTACCTCCTTGAGGGGGTATCTACCTAAATTATTTGGAATTCTTCAGTGCAAGAGATTTGTCTATTCTCCCCCATTAGTTTTTTTTCCAGTTGTTTCTATCCATATGGACTTATGGATATTTATTTTATAAATATAACTTTAGATTGTAGTTCAGTACTACATGATTTGGTTTGTTTTTCTTGCCCAAATTATTCCAACTTTGAGTTAGTAGCTCCTTCAGGTTGTCTCTTGTGTTCCTTTGACATATTCCCATCATTTTTTTTTCGCATTTCCGTACTTTCTGGTACTTCAAGATGCTCCAGGCTCACCTTGTATTTTTCCTGCCCCTATCCTAGAAACAACCATTCTCCAAGGAGGCCTGATTCCTTTTATTGGAGGATGGTATTGGAAACAAAGAAGGGTCACTTTTTATAGTTTTTTCTTCTTGCAGATATTTTCAATCATGTCTTTTATTTCTTTAAATAAAGTAAGCATTGTTTCCAATTAATCTTTGTCTGAAGTTTTGGAAGCCTGATTCTGTACTCTGTTGTTTCAACTGGTTCCCACTCATGATGACTTGTTCCCTTCTATCTTTTTCTATTTTTACTTTATACTGATTACTGTACTTGAAAATTTATTTTGAAGATTCACTGAAGCCTAGGATGAAGCTGCTTTCCTCCAAAAAAAAAGTTTTCCATTTGCTTTTTCTTCTTGGGATAGCTCCAATCTGGAACCACTTTACGTCAGGTACACAGCTCTAATTTCCCAGAACTACTCAGGCAATGTGAACCTGAGCTGCAAGTTCATGGTCACAACTTTGCAGGGAAGGAATTTTTTTCCTGCTTTGAGTATTACGAAGCCAGTGGGGTCCTGGCTTAACATGGGAAAGGCCTCCTATTACTTTCTCTACCTTGGGTTGTTTTATGTCCAGATTTCCCCATTAAGCTGCTAAAATTGAAGCACAAGTGTTCCTTATTAGCAAATCCCTTGGGATAAAAGTGATTCTGGCCTTTGGAACTGTTTCTTCCTATAGACTCCTGCTTTTCTCTTGGATTTTGGCCTGGTATTTCCTTACTTTTTCATTAGCTTTTAAATACTCTTGAGATTTGAAAGAAATTATCCATGTGTTTAGTTGTTTGTCAGTTACCCATATTTTTAGTTGATTGGTACGAATAATACAGCCCATCCTTCCTGGAAATAGCTTTTTCAATCTAGGGACTCTGTCTTTCCTCAGTCCTGGAAAATTCTCAGACATTATCTCCTTAAATATTGCCACTTCTGGTTCTTTCTGGTTTCACTCTCTGGAACTTTCATTAAATATGTTTTGGTGGCTCTCAATCTACCTCCTAGCTCTTAATTACTTTTCCATATTTAAATCTTTTTATCACCGTGCTGCCTCTGAGTGATTTCCTCAGCTGTCTCCTAAATCACGAATTCACTTTTTGCCCCCATTCTCTTGTTTAGCTCATTATGTGGGGCATTTGTCATTTGGTTCTCAGATTCATTCCCCATCCACCTGTGCTCGGTTCCATCTGTATTGCAAGGACCTTCGTATCCCATGATCCCCTCTTGCATATTTCTCTCCCTCTGTCTCGGCTTTGGGCAGCATCTCTGTAATACTGGGTCTCCTCTTTGCCTCTACTTCCTGCCAGATGGCCATACCCTCCGTGGCCACAGCTCCTGCTTCTGTTTCCCATGAGAGGGCTCTGGATGCTGGGTTCTGCTAACCCAGCCTCCTTCTGTTGTCCCTTCAGCCACACGGGCTGGTAGCAGCTTCCTGCTATTTTTAATCTCCGGGATGCCTCACCAGCCCCTCCTGTTCTCTCAGTTCCTCCATCACCTCTGTAGTGAATTCCTTATATTAAGTTCCCTCTGTTCAGGGGTTTTTCTTTTCTTGACTGGACCTTGACTAATACACCATCTCAAGTGTATTTGTATGTTGTTTTTAAACTTCCAAGATTCCCATGTGTTCTTGATTCATAGCCACCTGCTTTTGTTTGTTGATTTTAAATACACTTATTTTCAAATCCTTTCCAAAGTGTTCTGTTATTTTTACTTTCCTTTATATGACTGCTCGTAGATGTTGGCTTCCTTTTGTGGTGTTAGGTTTCATTGGGGCCTTTATTTTATTTTTTTTGGAATGCTCATTGTCCTGGAGGCTTTTCTTCTCTCCCACTCACTGTCCCTGGAAAGTGTTTTTATGATTGCTTCAGCCCAGTGTCTTAAGGACAAAAGTCAGTGGCTCGGGGCTTTTGCTCTGTGGGCATTTCATAGTTCCAAAGCTGGAGCACACACAGAATGGATACCTGCTGACTGATGGTGCAGATCTCTCTGCTTCCTTGCTCTATCGCAGACAGTTTGTTACTAGCTCCACTCCCCGGTGCGTCGGTAGGACTTGTTCCCCTTCACATACAGCTCGGGGGACCATGAGCTCCGTGCGTCAGTTTCCCTCCTGGGAATGGGGGTCGTGGTGGTTCCTTACTCCTTGGTTGGATCTGAAGTTCCAGACTTGTGGTCAAAAGGTACAAACTTCCAGTTATAAAATAAATGAGTACTAGGGATGTCATGTACCACATGGTGACCACAGTTGACATTGCTGTGTGGGATATTTGAAAGTTGGTAAGAGAGTAGATCCTAAAAGTTCTCATGACAAGAAAAAACACATTTTTCTTCTTTTTTTTTTTTTTGTATCTATATGAGCTGATGGATGTTAACTAAACTTATTGTGGTAATCATTTCACAATATATGTAGGTCAAGCCATTATGCTGTACACTTTAAACTTACACAGTGCTGTATGTTAATTATATCTGAATAAAATGGAAAAAAAAGAAAATAAAAAAATCAAGACGAAACAAAACCAAAAAGATATTCGAGACTTCACTGTCTGGGTCCGGTCCTTCCTGGCCTCTTGGAGCCCACGTGTTAAGCTTGCACTTACTGCTGTGGTTTTCCACTTCCCTTCCGGGCCATAATTTAAAATATCACGTCCCTGAGTATTTTTTGAAACGCTATATCTACCATGTTTACATTTTTGAAACAGAGCGAGGGAAGTTTGTGAAATATTTGCCCTGAGTCAACACAATGTTTAACCACAATGTAGTCTAAAGCCTTGTTGCTCAAAGTGCCTTCTGTGGAGTGTGTTTTAATGTTTATTTATTTGTTTATTTTTCACTGGAGGTACCAGGGCTTGAACCCAGGATCTTGTGCAGGCTAAGCATGTGCTCTACCACCGAGCTAAGCCCACTGCCCCCACCGTGGAGTGTGTTTTAAATGCAGAATCTCAGGCCTCCCTGAGAGCTGCTGCATCAGAAGTGGCTCTTTAACAAAATCCCTGGATAAATCATATACAGATTAAAGTTTGAGAAGTGCTATTCTAAAGGTATAACCAACCTGGACAAAATGACACCCTTACACGCTTTTATTTCCCTAAACCCCACTCCTTTCGTCCTCTCCAACCACTTCCATCTTGAATTTTCATTACAGTTTGATGTGAAAGACCATAATTTGTATAAGCAATAATAATTTAGATTTAGCACATATTTTCCTCCTTGTTGAAGTTCTCGTGGAGCTTTTGATAGGATAATGTTTTTGAGTCCTTGTAATCTGAAAATGGTCTGTACTTTCCCCTCATTCTTTGACAATATGAATGGATATAGAATTCAAAGTTCCAATATATTTTCTCTCAGCACTTTGTAAGTATTACTTATGCATGTTATTTTCCTGCATCCATTAAAAAAAAAGGAAAAACAGAGAAGAAGCCTTTTATCATAAAAAATAATTTTACAGAAAAGTAGAGGGAATGGTATAATGAACCCCCCTGCATTTCTCACTTGACTTCAGCAATTAACAGTATTTTTGTATCCATTTTGCTGACAGGAAATCTCACGTCAATCCTGTTCTCATTTTTTTCAGATCTTTTTGTTCTGCTAGCTTTTAGGGAACTCTTCATCCTTCTTGTTCTGAAAATATGCTACAGTGTCTAGATATGCTTTTTTTTTTTTAAACAAACACTGATTAGCACTCAGAGGTCTTTCTCAATGTAAGGTCTTGTGTTTGGGTTCAATTCTGGGAATTTCTTGACTATTCTTATCTTTTGAATGTTGCTTTGATTATCTCCTTTCAGAAATAACTTTTAGAGGAATCTTGTAACTACTGAATCTTTCCTCCATCTGTCTTGACAATTCTTTATTCTTTTCACCCCTTTCTCTCTTTGTCCTGTGTTCTGGGAAAATTTCTCAATGTAACGGCTCAGCTTCCTAATTTACCCTTCAGCTGTGTGCCGTCTGCTAGTCACTGAGATATTCAACAGCTACATTTTTTTAGTGTCTCAGCTTTTAATATTTTGGGGTCACAGTGCTTGGTTGTGGACTTCTGTAGGAAAATTCTCCTGGGTGCGTCCTGAGTGGGGATGGTTTTCCAGCAGGTTTAATTTGCAGAGCGGCTGGCCACACAGGAGCATGGTGGCTGCAGTGTGAGCCCTGGCCTTCCGGTGGTGAGGGCCACCATCTTTCTTACTTGAGGGTCTTAGTTGTAATTGACAGAATCCAATAGCTACTTTAAACAGAAAAGGAATTTTACTTCTACTTTTTATCGAGGGTTGAAATAAAGTACCTAAAGGCACTAATGGATGAAATAAAGTACCTAAAGGCAAAATGGATACAAGGCACAAATACACTATATACATCGATTAACTTTTACATATGTATGCACTTTTATACTCACCACCCAGATCAAAATATAGATTATCCCCAGCCTTCCAGAAGTTCTTTGTGTCTTTTCCCAGTCAGTATTCATCCCACCCTCCCACCAGGGGTAACCATTTCCTGTTTCCATTACCACTGATTAGCTTTTCCTGTTTTTGAACATCACAGAATTGGAATCACACCATGTGTACATGTCTGACTTCCTTTGCTGAGCATAATGTCCATGAAATTCATCCTTGTTGTTGTATATACGTTGCTTGGCCTTTTATATTGCAGGGTAACATTCTATTGGATGAATACATCACAATTTATATATCCATTCTCCTATTGATAGACGTTTGGTTTTTTTCCCAGTTTTTAATTCTGCTGAATAAAGCTTCTATGAGCATTCTCATCTCTGTCTTTGGTGAACATAGCATTCCTTTTCCTTATGTTACAAACCCAGGAAAGAGATTGTCGGGTCATAGACTGGCCTAGGTTTAGCTTTAGTCAATATAAACAATTTTTTCAAAGTTGTTTGTACCAAGTTACATTCCCATCAGCAATGGATGTGACTTCCAGGTGCTCTACATCTTTGCCAATACCTAGTATTATGAGTCTTTTTATTTTTAGCCATTCTGGTGGGTGTGCCATGGTGTCTCATTGTGGTGTTAATTTGCATTTCTCTGATGAGTAATGATATTGAGGACTGTGACAGATTAGATTTTCCAAAGAAAGTTTCTACAACATCTCCCATCCCACATGATCTTACAACGGAGCTGTGACACTCTTCCCATCAGAGATGAAGTCTGTGGCCCCTCCCCTTGCATCCTGTGACTCTGGTGGAAGTGGTAATATGTGACTTCTGAGGGTAGGTCATAAAAGGCATTACAGGCAAATTTCTTTTTATTGCACTTTGCTTTATTGTGCTTTGCAGATGTTGGTTTTTTTTAAAACAAATTCAAGGTTTGTGGCAACCCTGCATTATCAGATGATGGTTAGCAATTTTTTCAGCAATAAAGAATTTTTAAATGAAGATATGTGTATTTTTTAGACACAATGCTATATTGCACACTCAATAGACTATAGTATAGTGTAAACATAACTTTTATATGCCCTAGAAAACCAAAAAATTTGTGTGACTCACTTTTTTTGCAATATTCACTTTATTGTGGTGGTCTGAAACTGAACCCCCAATATCTGCAAGGTGTGCCTGTACCCAGTTCTTTTGGGACACCCTCTTGGAGCCCTGAGCATCCACATAAGGAGTTCAGCTAAGCAGGTCACCGTGCTGTGAAGAAGCCTAAACTAGTCCATACAAAGAGACCATGTGGACAGGTCCTGAGACCACATGAGAAAGATTCCAGCCAGCCCCCAGCTCTAACCACCATTTGGCTGCAACTGCATGAGACACCCCAAACCAGAACCTCCCAGTCAAGATACTCTCCAATACCTGATTGTTGTTTTAAACCAGTGGTTCTCAAGTGGGGAAGATTTTGCCCCCAAGGGAATCTGGCAATGTCTGGAAACCTCATTTTTGGTTGTCACAAGTTGAAGAGGGGGCTGTTCTTCGTGTTTAGTGGGTAGAGACCAGGGATGCTGCTAAACAGCCTACAAGACAAAGGACAGCCCCCCTGCAGCCCCACAAAGAATTATTTGAACGAAATGTGAATTGTGCTGAAGTTGAGAAGCCTTACTTTATTTTTTAAATTTTTTTAAACATTTTTTTATTGAGTTATAGTCATTTTACAATGTTGTGTCAAATTCCAGAATAGAGCACAGTTTTTCAGTTATACATGAACATATGTGTAGTCATTGTCACATTTTTTTTTCCGCTGTGAGCTACTGATAAGCCCTACTTTAAGTCACGTAATTCACTAAGTCTTAGGGTGATTTGTTCCACAGCAAAAGTACTAGAACAAGCATGCAAGCAGAAAGGGAATTTATTAAAGAAAATTAGATCATTCACAGAGCTTGGAGAGGGTCAGTGTGTTGGGCTTAAAGGCTATTCAGCCAGAAGTAATGGTCAAACCACATCACCAGGTGAAGACCACTGGAAACGGACCCACAATTTTTCAGCCATGCTGCTGAGGACCGGATATCAGCACCACCGAATGCTGAAGCCAATACCAGCCTCAGCAGAAAGTGAATTCCCTGTTTCCTGCTTCTTCACATCACTCACTTTTGAATCAAAGTCTTACTCTGACATGTCTGAAAGATGAACCCTAGGTCATGTGTAAACCTATCTGCAACGGAAGCTGGCAAAGCAAGTTTTCTGGCTTCTACCGTGGCGGCAGGACCCAACACAGGAAAGGTGTTCCAGAGATGTTGGAAAGCCCCAACCTTGCCAAAATTCCCTGACATTAGGCTGTTTTAAACTTGTGAACATGATTGATGATGGCTACAGAATAGCACGTGTGATGACCCTACCACAACTTACCGATTGTTTTGTTAACACATTTGGATTATTTCTAGTTTTTTGGGTTAACTTACTTTAAATAATTCTGTGATATTATCAGACCTTTGGTCTGCAAATTTTACTTTAGCAATTCCTTTTAATCCCAGAGAAATAACCCCCCTCCAGTTTACTGTACAGAGGTACTTACTGCTTTATTATCTATAATTACTGAAAACTGGAACTAGCTCATGCATCTAAAACCATGGAACAATGGGCTAATTTGTGGTACAACAAACTTTTAAGATTTCCCAGGGTGGTATTAATTCCAAATATTAGGCCACACTGTCTCCATCTGTTTGTTTGTGCTCGATAACACCACGCATCCAGTTTACTTTGAAAAATGTAGTCACTGTGACTCTGTAATTTTCTTATAATGGAATTTTACAATCAAAAGAATGACTTTATGTTCTATTGGGCGAATACATAGAAAGTGGGCACAAAATGTTTTATGGAAAAAAACAAAATACAGGAGTCTCAATATAGTCATTACAGCCACATAAGATTCATGTTTGCATAATGTGAAGGGTCATAAGAAGGTTGCCTTTTGTTTTGGGTTTGCAAAGTTGTTGAAATCTAGAAAAATAAAAGGAAATTCCCCAGTGTTTATATTAACCTTCCAGCATCTGAAGAGCTTGCCCAATAGGTGGCACTACTGGATAAGAGCAGATAGAAACTTCCAGGCTGCCTTTCAGTGGTGTTTCTCAAACTTCATTTTGCACCAGAATGATCTGGTTAAAACCCAGCTGGCTGGGACCTTCCTTCGGAGGCTTTGATGGAGTAGGACTCATATATGGCCTGAGAATTTGCATTTTTAACAATTTCCCAGGTGAAACTGACTCTGCTAGTCCGGGGACCACCCTCGAGAACCGCTGCCTTTGCGTGGAGCTCCTGGGAGTGCAGAAAAGTTCCAGTCGGCTTCCTCTCTCTTCTCATAGCGGTCCCCTGGTTCAGCTCACTGCTGTGAACACCCTGTGTCCACAGAGGAGTAGGCGGCCACTCAGAGGTGGGGGGCCCTCTACATCCCGTCTTCCCTTTGAAAGGAGCAAAAGGGTAAAACGGAGGGAAGGCTCTTCATCTGCTGCTTTCCAGAGGCACCGAAAGACCTCACACTGGGGTCCAACACTGGCCAACGTGGAGGATTGCTGGCCTCCTCGGTTGCTACTTGATGAACAGGAGGGGTACCTCCTGTCCTGCAGCAGGCATCTTGGGGTCCTTTGTACCCTCTTTTCCCCCACCTCGCTTCTGTGAACACTGATCTTACTCTGAACCTCAGCCTTCGGGTTAGCTCATGCCAGGCTTTGTGTATCTTGTGCTCTAACTACTGACTAAAGAACTCTCCCTGCAACTCACAGAAATGCAAGCAAAATTCAGCACTGTGTTTTTAAAAAACCCTCTCCTCAAACTTTCAACCTCTCCTCCCCCTATTTTCAGTCCCTTGGCTGAGCCTGACCTTGCTCCCTACTTTACTAAGAACATGGAAAGAATTAGAAATTCCACAAGTTCCCAGCACCACAGCTACCCTCCCCCCTGCATCTGGACCCATCTACTCTACTTCCTCTCCAATAAGATGGATGACTTGATGCGCCTGGCCAAGCGCAGTCCCTCCACCTGTGCATTAGATCCCATCCCCTCTCAAGGTCACGGCTGTGGCAATCCTTCTCTCTCTTGTGCATCACCAATTTCCCCCTGTTTACTGGACCGTTCCCAACAGCATACACGTGTACTGTTATTTCTTCTGTATTAGATAAGAGACTTGCTTCTGTTCACTGTCTCCAATTTCTCTGCTTTTCTCCTCAAATGAGCCCACCCAGTCAGGTTTTGTCCCCATCTCCCTACCAAAACTGCCCTAGTCAGAAGTGACCCCACATGGCTAAGTCCAATGGTCACGTCTCAGTCTTCAGTGTGATGGTCACTTTCTCAAAACACTTTTCTCCTTGGCTCCCACAATACCCTGCTCACCTCTAATCTTCTCTTGTTGATCACTCTTCTAAAAATTAAAAAAAATTTATTGAAGTATAGTTTACACTGTTGTGTCAATTTCTAGTGTACAGCATAATGTTTCAGTTATACATATACACATATATATTCCTTTTCATATTCTTTTTCATTATAGGTTACTACAAGATATTGGATATAGTTGCCTGTGCTATACAGAAGAAACTTGTTTATTTTTTTAATCTCTCTTTCTCATCCGTTTTGCTGGTTTCTCCTCATCTTCCCTACTTCCAAGTGCTGAAGTGCCTGGTTGTTCAATCCTTAGAACTTTTTGAATCTACTCTCACTTTCTGGGTGATCTCAGTTAATGTCTCAGAGTCTTAAACATCACCTATACGTTGATAACTCTCCAATTTCTCTCTCCAGCCTGGACCTCACTCCCAAACACCAGACCTGTACATCCAACTGCCTGCATGGCATCTCCACTTCCATATGTGTTAGGCAACCCCATTATCTGTCCCAAATATCCTGACACTACTCCGAGCTACTCCTGCAAACTTCACTACCTCAGTTAATGGCAGACCTACTGGTTCAAAGCCAAAAGCCGCAGTGTCTTCCTAAATTCTTTTCTTCTTACAACTCATGTCCTGGCTGTCAGCAAATCTTTGCTCCATCTTCAAGCTATATCCAGAATTCAGCTGCTTCTCCTGCTACCACACTGATCCCCGCCACCAGCATCTCTCACCCAGATTATTGAAATAGGCTCCCAAAGTGCCCTCTTCACTTCTGTTCTTGCCCAACTGCATTCTCAATAAAGCAGCCAGTCATCTCGTGAAAATCGACGTCAGAGCAGGTCATTCGTTTGTTGACACCCTTCCCTCCATTTTATCCAGAATAACACCCAAGTCCCTGTGAAGACCTCCTAGGTCGCACGCGCTCTGCCGCCTGGGATTCGGACCCCGGCTCCAGTACTCCTCCCCTGTTCACTCGACTCCAGCAGCGCGCCCGCCATCCTCCACTTCAAGGCCTTTGAACGTGCTTCTTGCTGTACCTTGATTTCTCTTTCCTGGATATTTAATTGCGTGGCTCCTTCTTTCAATTTCTGAAAATTTTCTCAAAAGCCCCCTTCTCAGTGGGCTTTGAACAAAGCAGATTACCCTTCATAATGTGGGTGCATTGGTTCACAAACCGGCCCCTGTACACTAAAGAAGGAGACGGCCACTTCAGATTGGTAGGTGGCAGGTTTAAGTGGCAAGGAAGCGTATCCACGAGGCTTGTGTTGGGCACCACGAGACGAGTAGCTCTCTGTACCTGCCCGTCAGGATCTTAAAAGTCTATACAGAGGACTTAACGGGGTTCAGCCATGAACATCGTCTAGATGGTCTCAACCCACCTGACTCAAGGCTGTGCCCTTGAAACCAGCTCCTAGGGTGAGAACAGTGGGCAGAAGACACATTCCAAGGACAGTGAACGGGGAGAGGAGCCTCTGATTGCCCGAGTCTAGCTCGAGAGTCAGCCAGTGATCACGTGCTCCCCCTGCCCTCCTCCAACAAGGTGGGCCTCATTCAGTTAATGGAAGCCCTTAAGTGAAAAAGACTAAGGTCCCCCCCCCCCCCGGAAGAAGGAATTCTGCCTCCAGACTGACTTCGGACTCAAGACTGCAACATCAGCTCTTCCCTGGGTCTCCAGCCTGCTGGCCTGCCTGCACCTTTGACTTGCCAGCCCCCGAAATCACGTGAGACAATTTCTTACACATTCTCTCTGTCTCTCACTCTTTCTCTATCATGTCGGCTCTGTTTCTCTGGAGAACCTTGACTAATACAGATTTGGGTTCCTTGGCCAACTTATTTAGAATTTTAATATCCATCCCCTAACATTCTGTTCCCCCTTCCCTGCTTTATTTTTTCTTCTTAGCATATATCAGTATCACAGTTACTACATACTTTACTCATTTATCTTGTCTATTGTCTGCAAATGACTAGGATGTAAACTATTAGGAAATACATCCATTTGGGGATTCTGGAGGGTATATGATGAAAAGAGCGGTTACATTTTGTTATATGTCTACTACATAGCTGGTGCTAAATAAATATTTGTTAAACAAACAAGTGAATAAATCAGTATATGAATGATTGATTGATTGGATAAGTGAATGGCTGATAGTGAAGTTGCCCCCTAAAAGGGCCCCCACTCAAGCCTACAAAGATTTCAACAATTTAGGGGCATGAAAAATGCACAGTATTGATGCTGGACTGAGAGGGTGTGCTGTTTGGGCAGGGCAGGTGTAACCCGCAACTTGTAATCTTAACAGGCTGCACTTAACCAGCATATACCTGTGCTCCGGGCACAGTCCTAAGCACTTATTAACTCTCTTAATCTCCATAACAACTCTAAGTGATAAGAACTGTTGTCATCCACATCAGCCCCAATTGCCTGAGCTCACCCAGCCAATACTGACCGAGAGGACTGAACCACGGCAGCCCGGGGCCCCTTGCTCTTAACCATGACTCTGCAGGGAGAAGGTGTCATCAGTGCATCACTGGCTGAAAGTCAAGGTGGGCAGAGATGCTGAGGATCTTGATTTTTTTTTTTTTTTTTTTTTGCATAGGAGTTGACTAGTGGATAGTAAATTGGCCAACCAGGCAATTAAATATTTTCTGAGTACCCACTATGTGTTTGAGAGGAGGGAATAAGCATTTATTCAAAGCAGTTTACTGGCCCCTTCTATGCACTAGACTCCGCTGATAATCAAAAGCGAGCAACACCAGATCCCTGACTCAATGAACTTCCGCTCTAGTTTGGAAGACAGAATCTACACCAACGACACAGATAATGGTGCAAGATAGCGGTCATATTGGAGACATCCCAGCAAAATGTAACATCCGCTTCCCTGTGACGTGGTGAGTTCAGAAGTGATGGGTGTGGCAGGTGGAGGTGGCAGGATTGGTCAGGGTGCGTGGGATGAGGGGGCCTGGGCCGGCTTCAGTCAGGAGCAGGTGGAGGGGCCAGTTGCCTGGGGGCAGTCTTTCTTTGAGCCAGTGTCCTAGACTAAAGCAAGAAAGGCAGCTAGGGCCAAAGTGAAGTTACTCTGGACTATGATCACTCCTTCCAGGCCAGAGCAAGGAAAATTTTGCAGTTTTTTTGGGGGGGGCTTTTGTATGTATCTTTTTTCAAGGGGCATCGTGGCATTATAGGAGGCCCACTGGACTAAGGGTCAAAATAGCCGACATCAGAGCTTCTGCGCTGATTAACTATGTGACATTGGGCAGTTCACTGGGCTTCACTGAGCCTCAGTTTCTCATCTGATAAATGGGGAGAATAATGTCAACTACTACCTTCTGGAACTTTTGTGAGGACCACAGGGGATGATGCTTGTGAAAACACATCATAAATGCAAAGTTCCACACAGCTTCCAGGGCTCCCTGTTCTCCCTGTAACCAGCCTGAACTCCTCCACAAACTTTAGAGTCTAAGTGTGCCACATCTCTTCTATGCTTCCAAATGCAATTAAGAGAGACCACAATTAATTCAGGACCACTGGTGCCAGGTGGACAGGAAATCCAGCATCAACTTCTCAGGCTCCCCCACGGCCCTCTGGGCGGTCTGAGAACACTGTGGGCCTCACACAGTCCAAATGGAAAATCCCAGCTGGCTGGCTGTTGCCTGGCGCTGGTGTCGCTGCAGTGGGACGTGCTGCCTGCCGGTGTCACAATTACATCCGTCTTCCATGGCGCCTGCCAGTGCTGCTCATTCCCCGGCCAGTGTGCTGCTCTCCCTTGGTGACTGGGTCAGCTGAGCGCTCCGTTCATGGCCCGGGCTGTCATAGGCCACAGTGCTTAGTGTCCCATCCCATCAGCCACGCAAATTGGTCCTCTCCAGTGTCCGGGGGCCCCAGAAGTGCTGGGCCCGGGCTGGCCCAGATGTTCATGCTTTGTGAAACTCACAACTCTTGCCCTTTTTCCAGTCTTGAGGATCACCGTGACACCAGAGGGCTCCTCCTATGTCCCCAAAGACATCAGAGGGGTCGCACCCTCTCAAGACCTTCACATTGTCTGCTGCATTTCCCTCCCCCGGGTCCCCTGCACCAGACAGTTTCGCTCCTTGGACCCTTAAACACAAGAAACTAATTACACCATTCTCTGGACACCAGTGCTTAGTTTCCTCCAATAAGACTCAGCCTTTCAAAGCGCAGTAAGCTTATTTCTATCACACAGCCTCCCTCCCTGTTTCGAGAATTATCTTCCTGAAGGTGGCTTAGGTAACTAGATGACTGAGTCCCAAACTCGTTTATCCTCTTATAGGACATTGTGAGAGATATATATATATATACACACATACACACACATACATACATATAATATATAATATATAAAAATATAAAAGAATATAAATTTTTCCCCTGTTCTCTCGCCTCCCTCCCAGAGGTAACGGTATTTCCTCTGACATTCTGTGATCTTCCACAGATTTTGCTGTAGCTTTTCTTATAACAAAAGCAGACCCCACTAAGAACCTGGTGTGAATTAACTTCATTTGTTACCCCTTCTCCAAGACCAGTGATATTTCAGAATTTGACTCCAAAGGGAAAATTAATTTTCCACAGGGCTAAAGCATAAGCTTTAAGTATTCATATATTGTACACACACACAAAAATAACAGCTTTATTGAGATCTAATTCACACGGCATTCAATTTACCCATTCAAAGTGTACACAGTTCACTGGTTTTTAGTATATTCACAGATACGTGAAACCATCACTACAGTCACCTCAGAAAGAAACCCTATATTCTTTGGTTATCAGCCCCCTACCCCTCCATCCTTCCCAGCCCTCAGCAACAACTAATATTTCTGTTTTAGTAGATGGATCTATTCTGGGTATTTCGTATAAATGGAATCTTACAATATGTGGTCCTTTGTGGCTGATTTGTTTCCCTTGGCATCATATTTTGAAGGTTCATCTACCTTGTGGCATATACCATTGCTTCCTTCCTTTTTACAGCCAAATAATATTCCATAGTATGGATAGATCACATTTATCTGTTGGTGGGCATTTGAGGTGTTTCCACCTTCTGGCTCTTATGAATGGTACTGCTGTGAGCATTGGTTTTCATCGTACGGCATACATTTTAACCCTTTAAATGAAGAGCTTTAACATACTCTGCCAAACTCCATGTTCACAAACGGTGTGAGAAGTCATTTATTGTCCGCTCCATGGCTCAGAGTCTCATGATTCTGGGTCCGTATCTCTGCCTCTTCCAGCTAATGTTCTGCTGTTTTCTGTGAAACTGGATCACAAAATTTGTCAGACTTATGTATAAATATAGCATTGATAAGCATTTAGCTCAACAAATCTTTGTTAAATAAATGAAAGAGTAAGTGTATGGTGTGTTCGATGGTCTCTTAGGTCTTCTCATGGTGCAATGTCCTGACAGTAATTTCAGTGGCTCTGGGGGCCTCTTCTGTCTCTGCCAAGGACAGCTGTGTTACAGAAAGTTGAGGTTGCCAGGAGAGCAGCTTTCAGAAAAACACAGCATTGCAGTATCCATTGTTTTGCAAAAGGAAGATGTGTTTAAAAAAAATTGAAAAGGCAGTTTTGGACTGGGAATCTGAGACCAGGATTCTGCAGACCAGCCAAGAGCTGTGTGTGACCTTTGGAAGTTAACCACCTCTCTGGGCCTCTGTTTTCTGGCTTTCAGGAAAGTAAGATTGAATGAATGGTTCTGAACTATTTTTCAGTTTGCAAACGTCTTTGAAATTCTAACGAAAGAAATGAAGTCTCTCTCCTTAGTAATGCATAACTAACTGCACAAAAATCTGTGTCTGGTTTTCATGGTCTCTCTGGAACGCATCCCTAGACGCCAAAATTAAGACCCTAATATCATGCCCCAGACGATCACTGTGGTCACTTCCAGTGTTGAGTGGTGGAAATTTCAGAAATTTTAATGCTTGATTTAGGGAAAATTTCAAGAGTGTAGAGTCATTCCCAGAACCCTTAAACTGTAGGACCTCAGGAAACTGTTCAGAAACCCTGTCCTACATATGTTGTTTTAAGTTTAAAATGTGAAGTTTCCCTACTGTGAGCTCAGTTACAACTGTTGATTCTTTGAGGTAATTTTTACATAATAAAGAAGAATGTGTAGCATATTATTAAATGGTGATTCTAGAATCATCTAGTCCACATATTGTACCTAAAAAAACCCTAAAATGATTAATTTCCCACAGGCTTCTCGGTTCCTCGTCCATCCATCCATCCCTCCATCCCAACCGCTGTTGCTATCCCTCCCATGGTCCCCAAAGCTTCAAACTCAATCTTAAGCCACTATGAGCACCTTTCCAGGCTCACAGATCCAGTACTCCCTGAGATTTTTATGGTGCCCCTACCCACTGGGCCCCCAGATGTAGCCTCACCGATTTGGCAAGCCGATTGATTTGGCAATCAAATTTTACCAACAGAACCACTCAAGTGGCCTTGATCTCAACTCACATGGCACCTTCAGCTCTGGGAACAGTGCTCCTTGAAAGCTAGCAAGAGTCATTTCCAAGACCGACCAGGAGAATCCGATGTATTTAAGGCAGACTCAAGAACGGCAGTAGATGAATCTGGCCCTTACACGTCTGGACTCCAACCAGCAAACAGAAGCCACAGCCCCTCTCTTTGGACCATGGGAGTGAAGACAAGAAAACAGAGTAACTGCAGAGAAGTAAGTACCTGAGACTGGAGCAATTCCTCTGTAACAGGCATTAATCAAGGCCACGTTAGAATGGAATAATGTGGAATTCAATAGAAATGTACATTACGTCCATTGGGAGCCAGATGACTTCATCACAGCTAATGTTATTACAATTAAAAGGAATTAATGATTCACTTTTTAGTTACTTTCTTCCCTTCCCTCAACACCTTTTCTTTGGCTTTAACAAACTGGTCTGGAGCCAACTGCAACATCAGTTTAGTAATGATTTTAAGCACCATTTATGCTGCTATCATGGCAATTTAAATTGTCACTTTCTATTAAAAGGTCTACCTCAGAATGGTTTTAAGTGGAAGTGTTCCACACTTGACAGTGCAATTAAACAAGAAAAAAAATACCTTTCTTGGGATGTCAGTGCAAACGCATTTTAAATAGTGGTTCAGCAGCGCCTTGCTAATTTAAACTACAGTATTGCTTTCTATTAAAGAATAGAAACTGATCTAGGCATTTTTTCCCTCCCCATACTGTGTGACAGTTTGAATTGGCATCGTGTCCCAGGCAAAGCCCTGATGTGCCAGTAGGGTCTCTGAACCTAGATTTTCCCCCTCCCAGGCAGGCATTAAACAGAAATAATTTCCTGTATGATGGAGAAGCATCATCTTTCACAGCATTGGCTTTTAAAATTGTCATTTTCTGATGCAACGTGCCTTTTTCAAACTGTGGTCCAGCTGGTCATCAGGGAGAGAATTTTGAGTTACAGGGCTTGGTGGGGGTGCAAGGGGGCAGCTTTATCAAGATGACAGCTTCCTGATTCAAAAATGGACCATTAACTCTGGAGAAAATTTAGTGTGGGAAATAATTCTGAGCACAGGTATGTGACTCGTTCTCTCTCTCACATATTTCTGAGTTTAGATCTCGAGGTTGTTTATGCATTTCCTCAACCTCGTCTTCAGTTCAGCTGAGGAAAGACACTTCAGGCATGTTCATCTTTGAATACATTTTAACACATAAACAGTAACGGAGCACAAATGTTGAATGTGCCCATACAGAAAAACCATATTTTATCCACCTCATTTGTCTTCTGGACTCCCATAGCCCCAGTAGTCCATAATTCCCAAGCATTTGGCTTAGATAGATTCCAGCTATCAGAGAGAATAATGCAATTACATTCTTAGGTGTTGGTGCCTTAAATTAGAAGTTGAAGAATATTTGAACAGCAGGAATGGCTGGCATTTTATTTTAATGGACTTGAAGCGTTTCCAGCCTCCCTGAGAGTACCTTATGTCATGAGTAATAGTCTTGCTCTGTAGCACATTAGCTTTACCAAAAGTAAACGAGCCATAACTTCAAAGCTGCTTCTGTTACAGTCTCAATTGATATCGTTATTGTGCTGAAGAACATCGAAATAGCATCTTGAGAAAAGTGTCCCGATGATGGTTATAGAGATGCAATTTTTTATGTCTACACAATTACATTTCTAACTTTACCACATTCCACACTTGACTGCAATGGAAAAGATGATCGATGTAAACCCAGTCCTTACAAGAATAATACATAAGCTACTGGGATCGAAACTCATTTTTATTTTACAAATTAGGCAAACTTTCTTTCAGTTCCATTTTCTTCCTGTTAATGTAACAGACATTTGTATTTAACCCTGGGGCAGCTGGAAACAGAAGAAATGGCCTGCTGATTTGGGGGCTGAGGTGAGGGCAGGAAAGAGTCACCTCCAAAAGAAGTATTGAAAGGCAGAGGTGGAGGAAGAAGAGCCAGAGAAACTTCCTTTGGAGCAGTGTATATAGAGAAAGGGGAGAAATCATTAAAGATCCAGAGCAGGGCGTAGGGCACACCAGGGAGTTTTGGAGGCAGTTCGAGTCGCCAGTCTTGGGTTCTTGGTTCTCTCTCTGCTTCACTCACCACTCACACTGTCAGCAACAAGAGTCAAAATTTCTCCTGAGCAGATTCTTGGTCTTATTCCTTCTTGGATTGCAGCCAGCCCCCAGCCCTGGGCCAGGCATGTGGCAGTATGCAAGCTCAAAATAGCAGCTCCCAGTTACCTTCTCTCTCGATGGAAAAATGAGATTCTGCCCCCTGTTATTTGCAGGATGTAGTGGAGTTGGACTATTTAGATGCTGTGGGAAATGTAAATACAAATGTAAGTTTAAATAACAGTCAGTGGGGGGGTTATAGCTCAGTGGTAGAGCACATGCTTAGCATGCATAAGG
The DNA here is from genome assembly GCF_048773025.1 of Camelus bactrianus. Lineage (NCBI taxonomy): Eukaryota > Metazoa > Chordata > Mammalia > Artiodactyla > Camelidae > Camelus > Camelus bactrianus. The sequence continues at coordinate 18,334,375 of NC_133575.1, forward strand.
TCCTGGGTTCAATCTCCAGTACCTCCATTAAAATTTTTTTAAAATAAATAAATAAACCTTATTACCATGCCCCCTTCCCAGTTATAAATAACAGTCTGGTGATAATAGCTGTCTCAACTTTTAGTATCCTGCTGCGAGGTGCAGGGATAATTTCATGGAAAATTTTACAGCAGGCCCTTGAATGGCCTGCCAAAGCTGACCTGCGAAGACAGTGGGGTGACCCTTGCCAGTGATGACAGAGGGCTCAAAATGGAGCTCAGTCAAGATACAGGGTGATGTCTTTGCTGTAGATGAAGGAACTCATTGCATCCTAACAAGGGGCCTTCCAGATCCTGGGTGAAAAGCATAGACTTAGACAACAGAGGCCATCCGTTCTCCCCAGGCTCCTTGGTCGGCTAAGTCTCCTCCCATGAGGAATTTGGGGGAGGGTATTGGAGGGAGGGCCTGAAAGTCTTAGTTTCTTCTTCCCCAACACAGGAGTCCTCTAAGCTTTCCAGCAGCATTTATAGGATGACATGTGTAGGTTCTTTCAGGACTCTGGAGATGTGATTTACTGAAGGTTAGCGGTTTAAACTTATTTAAAATGGCAGAGTTTCATTTGCTCATTTTCTTTACACAACTATCACACAGTCAATGGTAGAACATTTTTGTCCCCCGCAAAGGAACCCCTTTGGCAGTCACTCCGCAGTACCCCCTCCCACAGCCCTGAGCAACCACTAATCGACTTTCCGTCTCTATAGATTTGCCTATTCTGGACATTTTGTATAAATGGAACGATCCCATATATGACCTTGTATGTCTGGCTTCTTTCCCTTAGCATGATGTTTCAAGGGTCATCCACCTTGTAGCATCAGTACTTCATTCCTTTTTATTAATGAAAAATATTCCATTGTATGGATATATCACATTTTATTTATCCATTCTTCCTTTGATGAATGTCATGGGTTGAATTGTGTTTCCCCCCACCAAAAAAGATATGTTGAAGTCCCATCCGCCAGTATCTCAGAATGGGGACTTATTTGCAGATAGGATCATGGCAGATGTAACTGGTTAAGATGGGGTCGTATAGGAGGAGAGTGCCCTTAAAAGGTATCCTTAAAAGAAGAGGAGACGAGACACAGAGACACACCGGCAGAAGGCCATGTGGTGACAGAGGCAGAGGTGGGAGTGATGCAGCTGACAGCAAAGGGATGTCAGTGATTGAAGGCCACCACCGGAAGGTGGAAGAGGCAAGGAATGATGCTCCCCTGGAGACTTGAGAAGGGGCCTGGCCCCGGCAAACGCCTTCATTTCAGACTCCCAGCCTCCAGAACCATGTGAGGCTGTCTCCCTGTGTTTTAAGCTGCACAGGTTGTGGTATGTGTTACAGCACCCCAAGGAAACCAACAGCGTGGGCATGTGGGTTGCTTTCACTTGACTTTCAGTTTTAATCTTGTGTATGTAATATGTATGCGATAACACTTTTAACCCATTTGGGCTCATTATCTCAGTTAATCCACACCACGAACTTGTGAGGCGTGTTGAACCCTTCTCATTCTTTTGATAAAGAAACTGAGGCTCAGAGAACATAGGAAGGGGCCCAGCCAGGATTTAAACCCAAGTCTTCTCATTCCAGACTCAGCCCTCCATTAACCAGGATGCTGAGTAAATAACTTCCAGCAGGAGAGACAGCTGTGTCAGGTAGTATATCTTTCCCTGAGAAAGCTGTCAAAGCAATGACAATAGCTAGCATTTACTGAATGTTTACTAAGTGCCAGGCGCTGTGCTAAGCACTTTTCTCACATGTGGCGGACACTGCTAGCTGCCTGCACAGCATCTTCTTCCTTATTAAGAGAAACCTGAGCTCTCCAGAGTCGCAATGATATCAGCTGAAAACTACATTTCCCAGCCTTCATTGCAGGCAGGGGTGTGATCAAGTGACATAGTTCTAGGCAATAAAGTTTCTGTTCACATGCACTCCGATGCTCACAGCAGCACTATTTACAGTAGCCAAGATGTGGAAGCAACCTAAATTTCCATAGACGGATGAGCGGATAAAGAAGTGGTATATATAGTCAATGGAATACTACTCAGCCATAAAGAAGAATAAAATAATGCCATTTGTAGCAACATGGATGGACCTGGAGATTGTCATTCTAAGTGAAGCAAGTCAGAAAGAGAAAGAAAAATACCATACGGCATCACTTATATGTGGAATCTTTAAAAAAAGACACAAATGGACTTATTTACAAAGCAGAAACAGAGTTACAGACACAGAGAACAAACTTCTGGCTACTGGGGGGAAAAGGGGTGGGAAGAGATAAATTGGGAGTTGGGGATTTGTAGATACTAACTACTGTATATAAAATAGATAAACAACAAGGTCCTACTGTATAGCACAGGGAACTATATTCATTATCTTGTAATAACCTATAATGAAAAAGAATAGGAAAAGGAAAATATATATGTATAATTGAATCACTATGCTGTACACCAGAAATAACAACATTGTAAATCGACTATACTTGAATCAAAAAAAAAATTTCTGTAGAAGTCCCTTTGGATCCAATGTGGCAGATACAACTGTATCCCCAAAGATTCATGCTCATTTTCTATGACGTAGAGATGTTGTGGGAGGAACTGTCCATTCAAGGACTATATTTTCTGGCAATCTTTACATCTATGTGGACCCACATGACTGGATTCTGGCCAGTAAGATGTGAACAAAAATATAATACCTCAGTTTTAAACCTGATCCATAAACTTTCCTACACAATTCCCCATGTTCTCTCTTCCCTTGTCTGTGGTGGGATATTAATGCCTAACATAACCCTGGAAGCCCCATATTCTAAATTGGTCCTTGAGTGATTGTTCTGAGAAGAGCTGCATCCCATCCTCTCCCCTCCAACCCCCTCCCTCTGCTATCAGTTAACCTTGGCAAGAGTGAGAACTATGTTCTATGGTGCTAATCCTCTAAAGAGTGGGGCTTATTTGGTAAAGCACTTAGCCTGCCCTGACTTAGACATTTGGCAAAGTTTTTGCTCTCTTGATTCAATCACCACTCCTTTTCCTCTTTGCTGTTAGGGATATGGATGTGATGGCTGAGGCTGCAGCAGCCATCTTGGCATTATCAAGAAAAGTCATGGGAACTGCAGAGATCTGGGCTCTGAAATCTTTGAGCCCCTTAACCAAGACCAGCGACTGACTTCCTACCTCCGGACTTCTTGGTGAGTGAGAAAAATGAATCCCCTGGTCTGCTGAGGCTACTATTTAGTCAGGGATCTTGTTGTTTACAGTGTAGTACAATGCCTAACTGATACAATCTATTATTTCAAGTAAACCTCACCGAACTTTTCAGAGGCAAATGCTATTACTACTCTGATTTTATGATAAGAAATTATATTTTGTTGAAGATCACAGAGCTAGTAAAGAGGAAGAAAGCAGGCTTTGAATCATTAGGCCACAAAGCCAGAATATTAACCAATATACCATATGGCCTTTAAGGAAATCTTTTTCCTAAATATGTCTATTGTTCTATCTTGCATGACATTGTTCCTTAAAAACTTAAAATCCTACACCCAAATTCAACCACTTATTTTTTATTCAAATATATTGATGGGTCCGTTTCTATAGATTCAAGCATCAGTGTTGGAAGCGATGCTTCATTAAAGTGAGCATAAGGACAGAGAAACAGGCGGCTTCGTCGCTGCAGCATGTAATCAGGAACACATCAGCATTTGAACTTACCATACTAGCAATAAAGTAAGATTGATCACAGAACAAAAGAATTTCTTGGTGGCTGAGTCATTTGGTTTGAAAAAATGACTCAAAGGCAGTGACTTAAAATAATCCATCAAGCTTTCAAGCTTAATAGGGACTTATTCTTTTCTTAATCCAATTCTCCTCTTCGAAATCATTCGTCAGGCCTTGGTGCTTAAAATATACTTATTCTTTCCTTGATCTAATTCTCCTCTTTCTGTGGCATAGAAGTACTCCTCTTTTTCTTTTCTTTCTCTGCCGTCCAGTGCCAGTTCAACACCTGGCTGCCTCCAGAAACTAAGGCATCAGCCCAAAGCCCGAATCCTTCAGAGGTAAACTAGCCATAAGGAGCAAGCAGAAAAGATAGCCGGGGGTGGGGGTGGGTGACAATGAGCGCATCCCAGCAGCTAAGTTGAATTTTCTAACAGATATATTTTGAGGTGTCTACTTAGCTAAAAAGCCAGTGATTCCTCATGTCACCAGGAATTGTCCCTCCAAACTCCCTCACCCTTGGCCCCGTTTTTCAATATGATCCCCTTGGGGGGAATGTTTGTCCATGTCTTCCCATCTCATTGGCTACAGATAATTATCCAGGGTTAAGCACCTTACCCAAGCTAGGGCAGTTGGAATCTCTTTCTCAGGAAAATTGGAGGTTCAGTTCCATGACACTTGAGTTCCATCTGGGTTCTAGGATGGCAAAGATGTAAAAGCTCAGAAACTGGGAGTGGCAGGTGCACAGAAAGCTGATCTGCAGAGAAAGAAGAAAGAAACAGTTGTGCAGAGGAAAACAAGAGAGAGAGAGAGAGAGAGAAAGCCCCAGCTTTCCAAGAATTTGAGTTTCTTGATTTGAGTCCTTTTCTAATCTCCACTTGGGTTCCATAACGGCGGCCAACAGCCTTATAATGGATTCTCCTTGTGGTTCAGCTGGCTTCTGTTGGTTTCTGTACTGGTAACCAGAGTCCTCAATGATGCACATGATGAGAAAGACTTGGATGATAAATGTGTCAACAACAGCTTATGGCCTTAGAAGCCACATTAACTAAAAGCTGACATTCCTTTTCTCACAAGTCGCCGTCAACCCTTAATCATGCAGAGATGCGTGGTCTCAGATACGTATTATCCCGTCATTCCTCCTGCACCTCTTCCCCTCATTCATTCATTGATTCCACAAATACTTGATGTGTTCCTACTATGTGCCAGGTATGCTCTTAGGTGCTGGGGACAGAGCTGTGAATAAGAGACAGTCCTTTTCCCCATGGAGCTTCACTTCCAGTGGTTGTTGCGGGGACTGAAAACAAACAAACAGGTAAATTAAATCCTTACTAGAAAGGAAAGAAATAGGATGCTATGACAGAGATAAAATCATCAAGGAAGGCCTTTTTGAAAAGGGATACTAAAAGGAGACTAGCTGGGTAAGGGAGCCAGCCAGGCAAGGCACCAGAGAAAGGCCTTGAGCAGGGGGAGAGGGGAAAGGAGAGGGGGGAGTAGGAGGGTGGAGAGGGAGGGGGAGAGGGAAAGGGGGAGGGGCACAAGCCTGAGTGAGATACAGCAGCCGCAGCTAGATCCTGTGGGCCAAGGTGAGGAGTTCGGATTTTACTCCACTTGAAACAAGCAGCTGTTGAAAGGCTTTCTGCAGGAAAGTGGTTTATTGTTTTTTATTTTTATTGAAGTATAGTTGATTTACAATGTGTTAATTTCTGGTGTACAGCAGAGTTTTTTATATATATATATTCCTTTTCCTGTTCTTTTTCATTATAGGCCATTACAAGGTATTGACTATAGCTCCCTGTGCTATACAGTAGGACTTTGTTGTTTATCTATTTTATATATAGTAGTTTTTATTTACAAATCTCAAAGTCCCAATTTGTCCCTCCCCACCCCCTCTTTTCCCCCTGGTAACCATAGGTTTGTTTTCTATGCCTGTGGGTCTGTCTCTGCTTTGTAAATAAGTTCATTTGTGTCCTTTTTTCAGATATAAGTGATATCATATGGTATTTGTCTTTCTTTGTCGGACTTACTTCACTCAGTATGATAATCTCTAGGTCCATCCATGTTGCTGCCAGTGACGTTATTTCATTCTTTGGTATGGCTGAGCAGTGAGGCAAGTGGTTTATAAGTCACCACATGAAAGATCGCTCTGGCAGCTGGGCGAGGAATGGCTTGGATGGAGTGAAAGCAGAAGGAGTTGGGAAGCCTTTGCAGTCAGGGTGGGATGTGGTAATAGTTGAGCAGGCAGGTGGCCCCGGGGTGGTGAGAAGGGGGTGAATGTGAGTTATGTTTGGAGCTGGAGCTGTTTGAAGGGCAGTGGGGTGAAGGATTAGATGAGGGAAAGGAAACAATCAAGATTGGTCCAAATTATTGGCTTAACAAGAGGGTGGGTTTGGGGTCCATTTCCTGAAATGGAGGATACTGGACAAAGACCAGTTTGGCAAATTGAGTTGTTAAGAGTTTCCTAGTAGGGCTCACATTTTGGTGATCTGAACTGGCGTGGAAGGTGTTCAGTCTCTAAAAGGTGGTGTGGAATGAAAATAAGGCTGAAAAGGAGAGAGAGAGAGAGGAACAGAAGTGAGTGTGAGGTTTGCCAGAGATTATTTGTCACGGGCTAATTTATCTCTGATAGAAGGGGAACAAATTCTACTTCAAAGACAGGTCATTACAAACCAAACTGACTTCTTGCAAAGTGCACCATCACAGTGTGTGTCCCCCATACACACCACACAGGTTTCAAAGGTTGTTTGCAGTTGTGATTTGCGGAGAACAGTGGCTCCAATCGGCTGCACGTTGGAGTCTCGTGGAGAGGGCTTTAAAAAGACCACTGTCGAGGTTTCACTTGAGAACCAGTAAATTATACTTTTTGGGAGTAGTGTCAATTATCAGTATTTTTTTGGAAAGCTCTCCTCAGGTTATTCCAACATACAGCAACAGTGTGAAAAACCACTGGTAAAAAGCAATTTAAACATGGCTCGTGACATTTAAAAATGACCATTTTGATAAGCTATTAGCCTTCAAGCAACGATTCTAAACTAAGCAGTACCTTGCACCCAGATAAGGCGCACTTCGTCTAGATTTTCTTGAGTGCTTTTTCGTACCACAAGGTATTTAGTGTGTCCATCATTCATCCACCATTTTTCCAGAAGGAAATCTCCCTAAACTAAAACTCACCATTCAATTCATCTCCAAAATACCAGTTGATGGATGACTTCATGTATTCCTTTTTGGCTGATTGATTCTATTAGAGATGGAGCCAGCACTACCCATGAAAAATTGACAAGCTTTCCTCACCACTGTATCAAATGGAAGCTTCTGGTCGGCCTCACTTTGGAACCGTCAGAGGCTTGCAAAGCAAGCTGGTTTTGTGGTCGAGCGTTTCACACAACTTGGCTCAGGTCAGAGCCACGTTCATGGGAACCCTGCCGCTGCCGGACTATGAAATTTCCTGATTAAGGAAATGAGAGGAAATAAGTCATTAACTAGCACCTACACCCAGCACACCAACTCGGGGAATTCTTTTTTTCTTTCTTCAGGGGAATTAAAAACAGAAGATGCTGCTGTTACCAGCATCCCCTGAAATAAGATGACAAAATCAAAGATGAACATTGAACAGCTGTTTTGGAACTGATTCTGGGAATAAACAGAAAGCTGCCTATGGTTTCGCCACAGTTAAAAAGCAGATTCTCTGTGATTCATCTGAGGTCTATAGCCTGCAAACTGAGCCAAAGAAATGATGCCAAGAAAAGACAATGACAAAGGGAGAGGCTTAATCATCATGACGGTTGCAATTATAATTAAATGTAAACTTGAGAAGAGGATTGCTTCACTTTTAGTAAGAAGGCCAAGGTTTGAGGGGAGTCTACAGCAACTGGATCAAAGGCTGTTGTTCAGTTTCTCTCCCTACTAAGAGAACTCCCCACTTTAAGTTATCATTAATATTTATAAAATACAAGAAGAGAACATAATATTATTTTAATAGCTGGTATGAGAATTCTTAAATGGTTCCAGTTCTTTCTTCCTTTTTCTTTTTCTTTTCTTTTCTTTCCCTTCCTTCCTTCCTTCCTTTCTTCTCTCTCTCTCTCTCTCTCTTCTCTTGCCTGCCTGCCTTACATTTTTAAAATAAGCCTGTTTAGAGTAGAAGTGTGAACAGAACTACAGAGCTGCCTGGCACAAGCCAAGGAAAGGAATTTCTGTTTTGAACCAGAGAGGAAGAGGAAAGGGAAAAGTGAAACAGAAAAAGGGGGGTGAGCATCATGGCTGAAGGTTAGGGGATGGACTGTGTGTCCCCAAACTGTTAGTAAAGTTCTAAACTTCCGAAATGCTTGCGGTGGGAGGCGAGCTGGGAATCTTGTGCAGCATCTGGTGAAGGCGCTGACCTTTGGCAAGGAAAGGAATCAAGAAGACACACAGGAACAACAAATCAGGACCACGAAATAGAGACTTGAGAATTTGCAGAAACTGTGGGGAGGGCTGTGGACTCTTGTTGTGCAACTGGGTGTTTCAGCCAAGCTTACCTTAATCTGCCCCGGCCAGACAGTCTTCATCTGGGATCCATTTGCCCGGAGTGGGAGAAGCTATGTGGCTGTGAAGCTGTGAATGGTTTTTCATTGTGTTCTGTTCCCTGTATCTTAAAGTCATACCTGGAGTGATTAGGAAGTGTCATTGGGGGAATGTGAATCCCTAATGCACCCTTCCCAACTCTGACTGCATCAGGTGTCAATCCAACAGGTTAGATAATATCCATCATCTGACCAACCATCAGTCCACCTATTACCTCAGGAGGCATGTAGCCCCTTCTATGTTTAAGGTGGTGTACTAGGTTTTGGAGGTAAACAAATATGAACAAGACATAGATCCTGATCTCAAGGACCTTAGTCTAGTAATGACAACTGTAATGGGTTGAATTGTAGCCCCCACCCCATTAGGGTGAGCCCTTAATTCAATGACAGCATCCTTAAAAGTGATGAAAAAGGAAAAGATACAAAGAAAAGACGGCCATGTGAAAATGGAGGTAGGGAGAGATTAGACTCATGATGCTACAAGCCAAGGAATGCCAAACGTTGTTGGCAGCCACCAGAGACTAGAAGAGAGGTGTGGAATGGCTCCTCCCTCAGAGCCTTTAGAGGGAACAACTGGCTGATACCTTGATTTTGGACTTCTGACCTCCAGAACTATGAAAGAATGAGTTTCCGCTGCTTTAAGCCGCTCAGTTTGCGATTATTTGTTATAGCAGCCCAAGGAACTGAATACAGCAACTTGTGCTGAAATAGCTAGGCGCCGTTACCAAAAGAAGAGAAAATGACAAGCGTTGGTGAGGATGCAGAGATGGAACATTTGTGCACTGTTGGTGGGAATGTAAAATGGTGCAATTGTTATGAAAAATAGTAGGATCCTAAAAAAATAATAAAACTACCGTGTGATCCAGGAATCCCATTTTTGGGTACAAAAGATTCAAAGCAGTGAAAGTAATCCACCCAAATGTCTATTGACAGATAAATAGATAAAGAAAACTTGGTGTGTATATGTGTGTGTGTGTATACACACACACACACACACACACACACACACACATACATAAATACACACATATATATATCAGCCTTAAAAAAGAAAGAAGTCCTGTCACATGCTACAACATGGATAAATCTTAAGGACATTGTACTGAGCAAAAGAAGCCAGTCACAAGAGGACAAATACTGTGCGATTCCACTTATATAAGGTACCTAAAGTAGTCAGAATCATAGAAACAGAAGTAGAAAGGTGGTTACCAAGGTCTGGAGGAATTGGTGTTCAATAGGTATAAAGTTTCAGTTTTGCAAGATGAAAAAGTTCTAGAGATCTGTTGCACAAGTGTGAATGTACTTAAAACTACTGAACCACACACTTAAAATGATTAGGATGGTAACCTTAATGTTATATATATTTTTAACCACAAAAAATACTTGAATACCAGGAAGAAAGGGGTAAATGCCACAGTTAAGTATAGTAAAGTGCTTTGAAAATTCAGATGGAGAAGAGCTGACTTAAAGACGGTGGGAGTGCAGGGCAGGGAGCAGTTCAGAGGTTTTATGGCAGTGACAACATTTCTGATAGATCTTCAGGGAAAAAATACGATTTTGACATTCAGGGATGTTAGCTGACACAGGGTAGAGAAGAGCACCTGCATGCAAATGACCAAGTTGAGTACCGGAGATGAGTGTGGGGCCCAGGACTGCTGCTGGCCATTACGGTGCCTTTGTGCAGAGTAGAAAAAGATTCTGCTTTCTCCTGGGGCCTGACATGGCAAGCAGAGGGATTTCAGCTGGGGATCTGTTTGCAGCTCAAATTCAGCAGAACAGTATTGGCTGTCCTGGGTCCACACAGCGATAAGAAACTCAGTCGGAGAGAAAGATAATGAGCTTAGTTTGGGGCATGGTGAGTTCGGTGGGTCAGCAGAACATCCAGGCAGAGATAGGAAACAGAAAATGGAAAATGTAGGACCAGTGTTTGGAAGGAAGTTTAGGATCCAAAGTGTAGATTGGGACATCACTTTCATGGCATTAAAACTTTAATAAATTGGTCATCTGGTACCAGTTAACTCCACATATACTATAGAACATTGGTGTGGCCACCAAGGAGGCAGACAGCGCCCTCTGGTGGAAATGTGAAAACACTCATCAATACCATCCACACAGACAAGAGTACATAATTTTGAGCAAACACAATTCAAGAGCATTTTTCTTTGAATAGATATCCTTGCTGCCTGGAGTGCCACATGGGTCAGTTTAGCCCTGCCTGTGGCAGACATCCGGGCATCCTTCTCCTCCCTGAAACTGTATTCCTGCGGAGTGTCTGGGTCCAGCAAGAAATCATGTACACTGTTCACACGTCATTCCATTCTCTGGTGCTGAGGACCGAGCAGCAATTCCAAGAAGCCCTGTTACTCTGCCCCTTCCAGCCTAGAGACCAGCCAAGCTTGGAGACGTAGTGGCTTAGCTCCTTTGTCCCTGGGTCTCACCTGGTCCCTGGGAGGCACAGAGCCCCTTCCAAGAAGAAACTTCATCCACTCCATCTGATCCTCCCGAGGGGAAAGGGGAGAGAATCCACTTACTGGAGGAGGAAGAGAACTCTGATTCTTCCATTCCCTCGCCGAATGTTCTTTCATATTCTACTGCTCCCCGCCCCCACCCCCGGTAGAAGGTGAGTGAGGGAGTCCATTGTGTTGGTTTGCCCTGAATCCCGCCAGAGACCGTCCCTGACACTGAGGGTGGCAGGTAGGAGCAGAGGGCTTGAAGGCTGCAGGGTGCCACTGCTTTACATTTCATATCTAACCCGATCCTCACAAACAGTTCTACAGAAGTGTTATTATTTCCCACTATATAGTCGAGGGAACTGAAGTTCAGAGAGGGCACATAACTTTTCAAAGGTCACACACTAGTAAGAAATGGACCCAAGCAGAACTATTTTCCTAAATGAAATATAACTCACATGCCACAAAATTCAGTGGTTTTTAGTATACTCCCAAAGTTGTGCAACCATCATCACTATCTAATTCCAAAACATCTTCATCACCCTAAAAAGGCATTCTCTACCCATTAGCAGTCACTCTTCATCGCCCCCCGCCCCATCAGTCTACTTTCTGTTTCTGTGGATTTGCCTATTCTGGACATTTCACACAAATAGAATCATACAATACGTGGTCCTTTGTAACTGGCTTCTTTCACGTAGTGTAGTATTTGTTGTAGCCTGAATCAGTACCTCATTCTTTTTTACGGCAGGAAAATATTCCATTGTGTGGATAGACCACATTTTGCTTATCCATTCATCAGCTGATAGACACTTGAGTTGTTTTCACTTTGGAGCTATTATGTATAATGCTGCTCTGAACATTCACGTACAAGTTTTTGTGTGAGCGTATGTTTTTATTTGTCTTGGGTACATACCTAGGAGTGAGATTTTTGGGTCATATGGGAGCTCTCTGTTTAGCTTTTCTGAGGACCTGCCAGACTGTTTTCCAAAGTGAGTACATCATTTCCCTCTCTCACCAGCGATGTGTGAGGGTGCCACTGTCTCCACAATTGCATAAGCAAAACTCATTTTTTTCTTTTTTTAAAATGGAGGTACTGAGGATTGAACCCAGGACCTCGTGCATGCTAAGTATGCGCTCTGCCACTGAGCTCTATCTCCCCCTAAACTCATTTTCAAATTCATTTTCTTGCTCCCTCCCTTTTTCCCTTAAATATGTATTTATTGCTTGCTGTGTACCAGGCACCATGCCCAGCCCTGGGGATTCAGATAAATGTGCCTCTATACTCGAGGAATCCTCAGCCCAGGGCAGACATAGCATATTTATCTTCGCATGGTGTCCCTGCCTTGAATGCTTTGCATGGATGTCCCACCCTCAGGCATTACTTCTTGGAAAATATAAACTGTAAAGTTTATGCTAATTAAAAAAATTTTTTTTTACTTAGAATGACAGTAAATAGCAAATAAAAAGCACCATTCCAAGTTGAGAGAGGCTGTGGAAGGAAGGAAAAAGCTCTATATTTTAGTAGCTCAAATAGCACTCATTTGCTGCTTTTTGAAACAGGCTATCCCACATTTTCATTTTGCACTGGGCCCCGCAAATCCAGGCTCTGCCCCTGGCTGGGTCCTCCAGCAGGAGGGCACTACCACGTTACAGGCAAAGGGTGCGGCCATGGGGAGGGGTGAAGAATTGGGTCCCCGTGTGATTTACCACACCATGCATTCAATAACCTGGGAAATGCGTTATTGTGTGAGCACAGGAGGCAGCAGAGGGTCCTAAGAGGCTCAGATCTTTAACATTTCTTCTCAAGAGTGATAAAGGATGACATTGGATTTAGTAGGAACCGTTGACGCTCTGCAGATTCTGTTTTAAATTTATAAATGAGATAGAACTTGGAGCCAACCGCTAGTTCATCCCTCAACTTCAAACACAGGAAAGGCTTAGCTGGTCTTGCGCGCTGCTGATATCCTTAAGAGGGTTGTTTTGCTAAGGAGACTGTAAGTCACTCTGATTAGATAGCCCCTTGAGCTGTAGGGAAGCCTTGGTGGAAGAGAGAGCATCTGACTTCTTCCCTGTCTCATCCCATTGATATTCTTTCTTGACATGAAACTTCTTATCTGACTTCTATCAGTTTTGTTATAAACGGACTTACAAATTTGGTGGAAAATGCAGGCGTGTGTGCAAGGTCACTTAGCTAGTAACCAGAAGACCTAAGGTTAGAATCCATATCCCCGTACTTTTCCTTTGATTTGGAAAGAGAGTCACTGTATTTTTATAGAGTGTTAAGTCATTTTTGTAAATCTCATTTGGGGGCAACAGATTTTTTTTTTTTTGCCTTTTTTTTCCACTTTAGTTACTGAGATGTAAACGTCCATCTGCCCAAATGTTTAGTGTGTGCAAAAATATTATCATGGATGGTTTTTAAGACTTTGAAAAGTTCTTTGTTGGCAATTCTATTAACCATTAGATAAGAAATGAGAGAAACAAACCCACTGTCAGCTTAACTCAGCTCTTCAAAAGAGCTTCACTTAGGAATATGTGTTTCCATCCCAGAAATGATTAGTGGATGGTTAAATTACAGGAGGAGGCAGAATTAACATTTTGAATGAAAGGGTATATAATGAGAGAGTTTGAAGTGGAAGAAAATTGCTCGCAAATAGAATAGGATTTTGAACAAGAGACAAACTGGCCCAGCTATTTATGTACATTACTCGCTTCAGTCATTATATTTTGGGCTCCTTTTCAGTTCTGACCAGTCTTTCTTAACCTGCTGAAGCCTTAAACTTTACCGTCCAGAGTTACACTGTGAAAAATAAAGCTACGTTGTCCTGAGGTGTGTGGCCAATTTGGTGGCATAGGAGCAGGATAAAGCTAGTCCGTCTGCCTTCTCTCTATCCTTCCTCTTCTCATGACTGGGTCCGTGGGGAGATGCCTGTGCTGAGGGCCTTCACCCACAAGGTCAGAAACAACCTTTAGGTTCTGCGGCCCCGGAGAGCCAGGCAGAACTCTGGCTCATGACTCACAGAAGCTCTCAGAGGCCAAGGGCATCATCTAGGTAAAGCCAGGCAAGCCAGGTCAAGTGTAAGGCTTTTCAGCGTCTTGATGTGAGACAACCACTTTGGGACTTGGTCCTGCTGACATGGTGGTCGTAGAAGTCATTGAAAACTCTCAGGGGCAAAATGCTGGAACATTTTTTTCACTTGTACTTTCATCCCTTACATATGGAGGAAATATTTAGCATCTGCCAGCCAGGGAACGCCTATGGGGGCCGCTCAGTTGTTCTGGCAAATCCACACACCTGGAAGGGTGAGGGGCTCAGGAGTGACCCTGGGCAGTGAGGATGGGCCGGTGGATAAAGACTTGCCTTTTTCGGGGGTCTGTTGAAGATCTGATGAACATGCAGATCTCAGGCAGATCTTCTACAGGCTCTCAGCTGAGTCCCTGTGTGGATGAGCCTTTCTTGCTAAAATGATAACTTTCCACAGTGACCTACCCATGCCCATGCTGTCACCTCAGGACCCAGAAGGAACTGAACCTAAGACCCAGCATTTGCATCTGTTCAGAAAAACGAGATGAGGGAAAAATTATAACTCCATTGCAGGTGCTCTCAAAGGACACTGGCAGACACAAAGCAGAAACAGCCTGTCAAAAACACATGGGAGTCGACTCCCAGGATCTCCTAGGGCATCCATGAATGACCAGATTTATTCCTTGATGACTGATCCAGCTGCTCAAGGGCAGAATGTCCTGACTTGTGTGGACCTGGACCCACAGATGGACATCCTGCAGGCTGCACTTGTCTACCCCTGGCCAAAAGGAGGGACTGAGAAAATGAAAAATAGCCCTGCTGGCAGCTAGGTTGTGATGTTCCCAACTGAAGATAAATAGCGCTCGTGGGAAATAAATAATGTCCAGAGAAGGCCGCTCTGACCATGTTTGGAACTAGAGAGAACCAAGGCCACTCCTCAACCAGGGAAGTGATTAGCAGTCCCTCTCCTCCTCTGACTAACAGGATTCTCTGTAGATCCTTTACCAATGACAATTCTAGCCCCTTCTTAATCTTGCCACCTCGCAAAGGAAAACGAAGATGCCCAATTATTGTGCTGCTTCTGCCTCTTGACAACAGTGAATTCAGAATATGCCCCTGCTTCCTTAAACTCTTCTCAGAACCCCTCACCGCCTGCCTAAATCCTGTAACAGCTCTTCCTCACTTCCTCTCACTCCAGTGCCCTGTGGCTCCCCGGGGGAGTGACTTCTTACTGGCTGCTGCGAGCTAACTGGAGCCAACTGGGTTTTGACTATGGTGAGTTCCTGCGGCTCTTCCCTTGGTGGGCATCTGCACTGGCCTCGCTGCTTGCTGCCATCCGATTAGAATCAGAAGAGAGCCTATGGAAAAGAGGACAAATGCCACTATCTTCAGATGTCTGCTACTTCTTCTCTCCCCTTTCCCTGTCTTTGCCTTCATTAGATGGAACTGATCTGTGAATGACTTCTTTTGTATACATGCAAAATAGCGTGCTAATAGCTCCCTATCTAGTATGCTTCTGAGTCAGTTTGCACTGTGGTCGACATTTTCTGAAGATGTGACAGTAACAGCAGGGTCTCCGTTGTGACTCCATATAGTTGATACCTTAAGTTCAGTATCATATATCTCCCTTTAAAAAATGTCCCTCCGCTGTTTCTTCCGTCCTGGCCTCCGGCTTTCCAACAACTTGCTTGCCTCTCTCCTCTCTACAGCCCACCAGAAAACAAACAAATGCACAAACATAAACCCTCCAAACTCCCAAACTCCAAAACGACATCAAAATCTTCCCATTTTATTAGGCAGAGCAGTTTATCTCACTCAAGCCTCTACCTCAGCGCTCAGCTCTTTTGTAGATCTAAGGACTCAATGAACGAGAATGGAAACTAATCTGAATATCCAGTAATAGAATAGTTAAGTATAGTGTGTCAGCCTAGTGGACTATCTTGCAGCTGTTAAAAGAGGAAACTAAGGCAACCTAGAAACAAGGAAAATAGTTTATGAAACAATTGCTTATAGAAATTAACTATAATACAGTGGACAGTGTGATTACAACTAGGTAGCAGTCAGTATGTGTAGCTCAAGGCTGAAGCTGGGTGCCAGAGGGGTTTACAGGTATGACTCGATGATGTGAGCGGTAGGCCCACCAAGGCTCTATCTGAATGAGGGATAGAGGAACCTGACGGAAAGGACTGGCGCTTGTGAATGGGGTGAGGTCAGCAAGGCCCTGGCACAAAATTTAACAGAGTGCTAAGCAAACGGACAAAAAAACTTCAGTAATCAAGATAAAAATATTTTAATGCAAAAAAATATTTAAAAAATGTGAATTAAGGCAAAACATAATTTTTGATACTATGGTGGACACAGTATCAAAATTTTAAGTGAAGTTTCAACCCTACATTTGCCTGACTCTGAGAGTGAGCACCTCACTTGCCTCAGCCTAGTCCAGCCCTGGTGAGGATAATGACTAGCTGTGTAGGACCACCGGCTGTCTCCCACCTCTAGGACCCAGCCCCCCTGAGAATAAGGGCCACTCCTTACTAACCCCCAAAGGATGGAGAGTCCAGGTGCACATACTTGGTTAGGGAATGGTTGATCAGAGGGAAGACGTTTCCAAATGTCAACTAGATCTTCCAGGGGCTTGGGCTGGGACAAGGAGATACAGCAAATAAAAGTGCCCCATCATGCAACTCTCCATAAAGAGCTCCTCTATGAATGTAACCTAGTTGGGTGACTCATGGAGATTCTTAGAGTGCGAAACGGAGACATGTCTATGAGTCAGAAGCAGCAAAGGACATCACTATAGCAACCTGGGTCCCTGGGGAACCACTGTCCTTGTAGGAGCATAGGAGCAAAGGCTGAAGAGGCATGTTATGTTTGTGCAAAAATGTATGTGGGGAAACCCAGAACCCCCCAAGGAGCCGGGAGGCAGGCATTTAGAGATGGTAATTCTGTATATTCTGAAGATTGGAGGTGGGGGCTGATCTAATTGACGTTCAGTTTTATAATTGTTGTAAACCTATCGAACAGCCAGCCTGGGGTGGCTCATGAAAAATCAGATACTGTATGCAAATTTGCAAGGACTAGAGAGCAGTGGGTCAGAGAAATAGTGTAATGATTGTGTGAAGCCTTTTAAACTTTTTCTTAGTGTTTCTATGTGATCTTTTCAACTAATAAAAAGGAAAATGAAGTAAATATCACATCCCTGAAATTACATGCATAGAATGCAGAACCTGGCACCATAGCCTGGAGTCCAGCAAACTTAAATTATTGTCCAACCCAGGTTCCTGTGCCCCACGCACAGTGAGGCCAAACAAACTGAAATGCTGCAGTTTGGAGCAGAGAAAGGTTTACTGCAGGGTTAAGCAGGGAGAATGGGCGGCTCATGCTCAAAAGGCCTGAACTCCCTGATGGTTTTCAGGGAAGTGTTTTTATAGGTAAAATTTGGGGGAGGCCTGCAGGATGTGTGACCACCCTCTGTTTGCTTGGTGGTGCGGTAACAGAGTGGTGTTCTCGAAATCTCAGTCATCAGCCTTTTGGTTCCAGCCAGCCTGGGGTCCACGTGCTTGAGCTCAGCCTGAAGTTAACATCCTTCCCCTGGGTGGGGCCTTAGTTCCCGTGGAAGAACTCAGAGGAGATACATTGCTATGTATATCCCTGGAGGAGGAACCAGGCCCTGCTTTATTGCCGACTGTTGTTTTTTGACTGCTCTTCCTTAGTTTCTGTGTTCCTTCCTTTCCCTGATTAGTAACTGTCTGAGTTTGCCCTTTGCTACTCAGGGACGATCTAGGAGGCCAAAGCCTTTTTCCTACAAACAAAAAATGGGAGACCTGGAAAGGCTTTGTGCCCGGGAGGGCCCCATAGGTTCCTGCTCAGTTTCAAAAGGACAACATCTCACACGATTATCTGAGCCTAAATATGTGAGGTTTTATCAAGATCAAGAGCTTGGTTTTCCTAATAGTGTCCTTACTAGAAAACAGTAGGGCAAGTCTCTATGACGATAAAGTGCCTGTAGGATGAGGCCTAAAATAAGCATTCTGTATTAAAACAAACTAACAACAACAACAAAAAACCATGGCCATTGATTCTAATGTGTAGGCAAGATTGAGAACTCTTGAGCCCAGTGCTGTCCAACAACTTTCTACAGTGACAGAAGTGTTATACCTGCGCTGTCCGATAGAGGCGCCACTAGCCACACGTGCTCTTGAGCACTGAAACGTGGCACGTGGGACTGAATTTTTACTTTTGTTCGATTAAATTGAAATGTAGGTGTAAACAGCCACAGGTGACTCAGGGCTCTTGTCTTGAACAGCATAGCTCTTGTGCAGTGGTGCTCAGACTTCGGCTGGTGTCAGAGTTCCCTGAGGAACTTGGTGAAAATACAAAGGTCCAGGTTGCGTCCCACTTCAACAAGCCTCGGTCTGTGTCCCTTCTGAGCTTGCCAGCAGATTTCTTCCAGTGTGGCATTTTGCAAACTTTTGAGGCATCTTAGCAAAGTGCAGATTCTGATTCAGTAGGTCTAGGATGGGGCCCTGAGTCTGCATTACAAACAGGCTCACGTGAGATGCCAATGCAGCTGGTCTGGGGACCACACTGTGGTAGCATGGCTCGAGATTTGAGTTGTACTTGTTTCTTTTTAAGGTCAATTCCTGAGTGGATGCTGTCAGCATTTTCAAATGTTCTACTCAGTGAAAGTTTTTTTAAATTGATTTTTAAATTTGAGATATAATTAACCTAACGTGTCAGTTTAAGGTGTACAACATACTGATTTGATGCACTTATTAAATATTGCAGTGTGATGATCACCACTGTAGCTTTAGCTCATACCTCCACCACATCACATAATTATCATTTTTTTTGTGGTGAGAACTTTAAAGATCTAGTCTCATAGAAATTTTGAAGTCTTTAATACAGTATTGTTGACTATAATCACTATGTTGTACATTATATCTCCTGACTTATTCATCTTCTAGTTGCAAGTTTATACTCTTTAATAATAGCTCCCCAGTTCCCCCACCAGGGGAAGAGGTGTTTGGGACATCAACTACTTTTTCACTTCCCTCCCCCTGTTCAGATCAGGCCAGCTACATTTTATCCTCTTGCCCCAATTCCCGACATGTTAGAAATGCCAGCATCACTCTAAAGATTAGGAAGAGGTAGAAATCCCAGGTAAGTGGCATCCTGATCTTACCTATATTTTCTGCAGTGCGTTATTTTTCTTTCATAATTTATTACCTGCTCCAGAAAAAAAAGAGGGCCTCTGTGTGTGTGTGTATGTGTGTAGAGAGAGGCAGTTAATATGCATTGTGAGAGCATTGTGAAAATTGACTAGTTGCCAGAAATTACCATCACTGAAAAATGAAAGCTCTGCACAGTTGATGGCACTGAAATGAGAGTTGACCTGCATTTGCCAATATTTAACAGTTACATTTCCTAGAGATATTAGAAAAAAAATCCCTAGAATTATTGCTGAAACTTGACAATAAATATAGATTCGTGATTAGTCAATAGAAGAGAAAAGGGGATTTTTAGTGGGTCAGAAACAGTACATTGTCTTAACATGGACTGACTTTTTAAGTCTCAGAAAGTTAAATGGATCTTTCAATGGGAAATAATGGGCACCCTCTTTTTCTTTTAATGTGATTTTCTTTTTTTCAGTTCTTTTTTAAAATTTATTTTTCATTTGTGCTTTATTTATTTATTTATTTTGGCAGAGAGGTAATTAGGTTTAGTTTATTTTTAGTGGAGGTGCTGGGGATTGAACCCAGGACCTCGCGCATGCTAGGCACGCACTCTACCACTGAGCTGTACCCTCCCCCTGGCACCCCCTTTTTATTTCCACTACTGGTGTGTTCTACAATGTCACCCATACATCGGGCAGCTGCTCCTTTCTTAACAACACTCCAAGCCTACGAAACTCCCACTTAGATAAAAGAACCTAATTCTGCATTGTGCATCCCAATTACAAGCTGCTCCAAATTGCAGATGCAGAATGGAGGGTGATGTGAAAAGGCCCGTGTCTCCCTCAGCCTGCCTGTGGGGAAGGGAATGTTGTCCCCCAGGTTCTGTCTTCTTGGACCCTGGAGCTGGCCCTGGGTGGAGAGTCTGTCTGACCACTGTTGCTGGGGTCGCCTGTACCTGTATATTGGTTGAGACTTCCAGAAATGATCACTGCCCACCTTCCTGCTCTTCCTCTACTTTCTTGGCCATGCCTTCTCAGCCAGCTTATTCTTTTCCTGACCTGTAAATGTTGGCATCTTTCAAGAGTCAATTCTAGGATTTCTCCTTTATGCATTTAGCTGTTGTGTTGCTCAGCACACACGTTCCGGACACTTGCTTCTTAAACTGTGCCTTCTGCTGTTCCGCAGTGTCCCTCTTCAGTCTCTTGTAGGTCTCTTTCATCATCACTTCCTCCTTTCCTGGTCATAATATTGCCGTTTCTGGTTTTTATGGCATTGGCCTTGCTGTCTCTTCATTTTTTATAGCTTACCATATAACTGTTTTTTTAAACTCATTTTGACATTTTCAATCTTTTGGTAGCACTAAGTCCGTTTGCATTTACTGAAATGACTGGTATACTTGGCTTTATTCCTTTTGTGTTGTATTTATGCCCTATTGTTTGACTTTGATGGTTCTTCTTTTTCCTTTTTCTTATTTTTTTTTCTGGTTTTATTAATTTGCTACCCCTTCTATGTTTTACCCTTATTAATTTGGACATTCCATTGTATTTTTCCATCCTTTTAATGGCAGCTTGTTATTCTCTGGTGGTCTTAATCAATTGCATATTCTGTTACCATTATTTGAAAATAAGACCCCTCAGCTATTTTTCTCACCAAGACTGTCTATTTTCCCCTGAATCCCCTTCCCCAATAAGATGATATTGTTAGACTATTTTAATTTCCCTTCCCCTTCTTGCTCCAAGTAAGAAATTTCAAGTGCTCTTTCTCCACTCTACCGCCATGTTCACCACATCCAATGCCTAGGTTTTTCTGACATAGTTTAGTTCTAAATAATGATTAAAATTGCCTTTGCAGCAACCTCTTTTGTTTTAAGGATCCTTATCTAGTACTCATGTTACATATCCCAAGAATTTGTTTATGATTGATTTAGATTAAACTACATATTACCTATTTTCAGAAATCCAATCATTATCCATTTAATGTCAACTTCAGTATTTCAGGCCTCTGTTTTTGTTCATTTGTTGTTTGGTTAGAATGATTTCTTGAGTATTTTTTTCAAATAGAGCATGGGGTTGTTAAACTTTTTTAATTCTTAAAAAATTTGTTTAAATGTTTTTTATCCTGATGGATGAATGAAATACTGGCTGGGTATGGGATTCTTGGGTTGCAGTCCTTTACTCTAAGTAGTCTCTAGTTGTTATTTCAACATCTTCTAGCTTCTGGGATTTCTAGTGTCTGTGAGTCTGTTTCTGTTTTATCAATAAGTTTGTGTCATTTTTTAATATTCCATATAAAAGTAATATTCTATGATATTTGTCTTCCTCTGTCTGACTTACTTCACTTAGTATGATAATTTCTGGATCCATCCATATTGCTGCAAATGGCATTATTTCCTTCTTTTTTAAGGTGGAGTAATAGTCCATTGTGGGTATGTATGTATATATATCTCACAACTACTTTATCCAGTCACCTGTTGATGGACATTTAGCTTGTCGCCATGTCTTGGCTATTCTAAATAGTGCTGCTTTGAACTTTGGGGTGTATGTATCTTTTAGAATTAGAGTTTTTGTCTTTTCTGGATATATGCCCAGGAGTGGGATTGCTAGATATGGTAACTTTAGTGTTAGTATTTTTACGGAAACTCCATACTGTTCTCCATAGTGGCTGCACCAATTTACATTCCCAGCAAGCCTTTCCCTCCTTCTTAACCCTGTTTTTGCTTGCTATGTCTCCTAGATCTATCCTCCAAGTGTCTTATCTTTTTCTCCTTATAAATTCCATCTTTTTGTATTTTTGAGACATTATGCCTTGAGATATTTTTTCTCCTTCACCCCGATTACTCACTCTGGCCATATTAGTAGCTAGTCTCTCCCTTAATTCATCTAATGTGTTTTTAAGTTTGAAGCCATAGCATCTATTTACAGAAAGTTTGCGATTTTTAAAAAGTTGTTATCTGTCCTCCTCTAGCAGTTCTGTTTTGCTGGGTGCCTGTCCTGTTTTATCTTCTTCCTTCTGTCTGCTGGGAACTCTTAGATCTCTGTTATTTTTCTTTATCTACTGTACTAAGACAATTTGGGTATCACCTGTTGTGCACCAGGGCTTGGAATAAATTGTCATCAGCTTTATTGGGGGAAAGGAAAACTTACAAGGGCAAGGTAACAGGACAAGAGAAAGCACAGGTCCCTTTCCTTCCATCATCCACTAAACCCTCCTGGATACACAGCATGGATTTATGTACCAGTAGAGGAACCTGTACCTGTGTTGCTCTCCTGTTATAGAGTGCACATGAGAAAACAACCTTATCAGTGAAGGGACAGACAAACTGCTTAATTGCCAGGCAGTCTGGAGTTGGACACTGGCTATTTAAAGGAGTTACCTGGGAATTCCACTTGCCAGCACTTGAAGTCTACTGGGGGACACTTCTCCATGTTCCTCCTGTTTGTGCATGTCTTTTGAGCAGAGACACTGACAGCCTTTATTTTGAACTAACTTTCCAAGGAAGTTTGTATAGTGAACAGCCTTAGGAAAGAGAGAGAGTATCTCCCTAACGGAGCCAAAGACAAACGTGTTTGTTACCTGTAATAATAAAGATAATCTCTCTCTCTAGAGCAAAATTTGGGCTTGTTTGCAGCCCTTTAAAAATATTGTTATTTCCTAAGCTTGGGTTTTCCTCCTGTGACACACATCCACTGCATTTGCAGTATTCATTGCACACCTCTGTCTTGTCCCCAGGGGACTTGGCTGGGCAAGTCCTCTGTCTCTGACCCAATATTCTGGTGTCTTCTGCCAGCATCCATGAAATTAAGGCTAACTTGTTGGTTCAGAAGCAGCATAAAATCTCAGACCTTCACAGTTCTCGACAGAGCTCATTAGAAGTGACATGCCCTCCCATCAGAAAGCTGAGTTCAGTGGAAGACTGGCTTTCCCACCTGCTCCAGCCCCAGCTGATTTGTGGTCCAAGCAATCCAGAGGAAGGCCACTTGGGGATAATGCTTATTCAATACAGTGGATGACTGGCCACTACAGGGTGTTTGGTAATTCCTGATCTCGATATGGAGGAAGCCCCAGTCTATGGAAGGGCTGTCTTCCAATGATTTATTTATAAGTATTTTTCTAGGTTGAATTTGTTCTAACACCAGTGCTTAAATATAGAATCTCTAATGAGTAAGCATTTCACCAGAGTTTACTCCTAAGCAATCCCACATGCCCTTTTTCACTTTTAACATTGAAGTCATAAAATATATTTTTCTATTCCTTTCCTAACCAAATAAAAAGGAACATTTTCAACTAAAAAAATAAATATTCTTCTAGGGCAATAACTTTATAAATGGCAGTTACACCTAGCCCTAGGTATTCCTAAACTAGCTGTCTAAACCTACTAAACAGGTTCAGTTTTGTGGTTTAAGACCGTGGGTTCTGGAGCCAAACTACCTGGGCAACAGGCCTCCTGAATTTCAAATCCTGACCCTCCCATTAGCTAGATGTGGGACCTTTGACAAGTGACACAACCTCGGCTTCCTCACTTGAAAATGGAGATAACAACACTAACTACCAATAGGGTCATTTTGAGGAGTAAATGAATAATCCATGCCTTGCAAACCACTGCTTTCCAAGCTGCTGTGATCACCATTCAGTAATCTGGCCACTATGTACAATGTAAACAAACTTGATCATCACCTGTGGTCTTGTTCGTGTAACATATGCTGTTGGAGATGATGCTTATTACCTACTTTTTTTCCAAGGGAGGAGCTTCCCTTAGAGTGAGTATTCCTAACCTGGAGCCCATGGACACTTTCAGGGGACCCCTGAACTTAATGAGAAAAGAAAATGCCTTATGTCTTTATATTCTCTGACCTCTAAGTGAAATGTATATTTGCTACAAATGAATACCAGTAACAAACCATAGTAATATTAACAGTGTCTATGAATTTGTGTCGAATAGAAATCACAGATGTTTTCATATATTTCAGATACATGAAATACAGCAGATACCTCAGAATATCATTCCTGCTCAGCACTGCTTTGAAACAAGGGTAATTAGTAGTCCCACTGCTAAATCTTACTATTTAATGCATTAACAAAGAAGCACATTTATTATTTATCATAAATTTATTTATTTATACTTTCAGGGTTGTATTTTAGTGTAATGGGCTTCCTTTCTAATGCCTCATTATTATATATTATATATTATTATATATATTTAGATATTATATTTACTATATATAATGTAGTATAATGTATTCTTTTCTGCACATAAAAATGTTACTCTGAGAAAGGATCCATAGTCTTCACCAAATGCCAGAGGCCTATTGCCCAGGAGTCAAGAAGCTCTTCATTAGAGCAAAAGTGGCCTTGCTCTGCCCACTCAGTTCCCCCCAGTCAGAGAGCCAGACCCGTGGGGAGGGGTCTGAGGTTCTCCGGCTGTCTGTGAGTGAGTAGAAGAATCTCCCTAATACACGGTGCAGTACTAGGAAACTGGCTTGGCCCAGATCTAAATTATGTCCTTGAATATATGAGCAGCACGTAAGAAGAGGATATATTGACTTCTGGCTGGCTGACTCCTGAATCTCTTTCAAATGGAGATGTCAGTTATTAGCTCCCCTCAAACACCAACATATCGCTAAGTGACATTTCACCCCCATGTCAAGGTCTTCCCAACCAAAGGATGAGCCCAGTGGGGACAGGTCTATGTCTTGCCCTCAGTGAGGCAGTGGAGAGGGTAGTGTGGTAAAGGACATGGTCTGACCCCATAAGGCTTGGGTCCAAATCTGAGAGCTGATACTTCATAGCTGGGTGACCGTGAGCAAATTCTTTAAGCTCCCAGTGACTTGTTTCCTCATCCTTAATTGTGCCTTCCTCACATGGTCCTTGCAAGGACTGAGTGAGTTGAAATGTAAAAATCGAACAGTGCCTAGCAGGTAGAATAAAGGGAAAAAATCCTGTATTTTATAGCTTAGGTGTTTTTCAAAATGCAGTTAAAGCAGCTAAGTTTGACGTTTTCCCTGCAGATCAAATACTGAGGTACTGGACATGAAGGATTATGTTATTAGGTTTTATAGAAAAAGACATTAAACTACCGAAAACACTAATAAGGCTCCGTCCGGGTTGTCTTCTCCCTTGCCGGGAAGAATACTCAGCTTTCTCTAATGAACAGGTGGTTGTGGTGCTATTTCAGGAGGCAACTCACAACAAAAACCAAAGACGATATTGGTATCAGCTGAGAGGTGGCAAGTGGAACCAGGACCTTGGAGACTGTCTGGCAAGGAACCTAACATGATTTTGTTACTTTTAAGAAATAAAAGTGTCTCAGGACAATTGGGAATTTTCCCCAAGACTTTCTCAAAACAGCAATCTAGAATGGAATGATAGCTTTTTAAACTTAACCTTTATAAACAAGTACAAAATCTCTGTGCAGATATGCATACTGGACTTCATGAGCTGGGCAGTGTTTCCTCTCTGGAGTCCTGTTTCCATCATCTCCTTGGTCTGTGTCCTGACCTCTGCCTCGTGGTAGGGTGAGGAGCCACCAAAATCTTGACTCTTCTGCTACTTCCCGTTTTCTCTATTGTGTACCCATCTTTAGAGCTGTAACATTCATTATTCTATTGTGACTTTGTCATACGGGGAATTTAGCTTAAATTGCTAAAGGATAAAATGATATGAATTTTGATTAAGATCTAGATTCTGAAGAGATATTTTACTTTTCTATGGTATCTGTATTCCCCACCCCCACCCCCTACATGGGGCCTATCACAGTAAAAGGTACGTGGGAAGTCCTCCCTACACAGCCGTTTGAATGAATACGTACTCCGCGATTTTATTTCAGGGGTGACACTCTTCCTGCTTCATCAGTGTGGCCCTTGCCACAACCTTCGTTGAGGTTCATTAGAAGGAAACAAAGACCACCAAACGGTAATCTGAAACACAGCTGAATTTACTCGCAGGCCTGGGAAGGGAACACGTTACTCAAGCACAGTTCAGCTGGGGTCTTCGAGCACTACTTGTAAGAACCACAGAGAGGACGGGGGGAGGAGGTACATCCTATCGAGTGAGATTCTGAGTTCAGCTTGGCTCCTGACATGGGGCATAAACTCTTCTTTGCAGCTGGTCATTGCACTGGTTCACTTCGTAAAAGTGCAGGCACCATTCCCGAACATGTCCAGGGTGGGCTACATAAAGCTTTAATGGGATCAGTGTCACCCCGATGGCATATCTGACGTGTTGACTTCAAGTTGCCTGAATCTTTCCTTAACAGGATCGGCAGCACCTTAGTACAGCTGCGTTAACCAAGTAAGAAGCACCGGTTACCCGTCTCTTCTCTCCTCTCTGTTGGAACTGCCAGACCAAATTTCCTTCTTCTCTCAGGACAAAAGGCAGGAAACATACATGTATACTTAGAAAAAATAATTTTAGATAGACAGGTTGTCCTTCAAACTTACAACAGACCAAAATGTAAGAGGCACTCAAACAGACACTGGTACACAAATGTTCACAGCCACATTATTCACAATAGCCAACAGGTGGGAGCAACTCAAATACACATCGGCAGACAACAGATAAAAAGATGTGGTGTACACAAACAAGGGACTGCCGTTCTGCCGTAAAAAGGAATGAAGTACTGATACGCGTTACAAGGTGGATGAACCTCGAAAACATTATGCCAAGAGGAAAGGGCCAGACAGAAGAGGTCGCATAGTCTTTGATTCCATTTAGAGGAAAAATCTAGAATGAGGAAGTCCCCAGAGACAGAATGCAAATTGTGGTTTCCAGGGCTGGGGGAGAGGAAGATGGAACTGGGTGCTGAATGGGTGCAGAGGTGGCTCTTGAAATGAGGAAAAGGAGTTGGAAATAGACAGAGGCGGTGGTTGTACAACATTGTAAATGCAGGAAATGCCACTGAACTGTACACTTTAAAATGGTTGTTTCTTATGTGAATTATATCACAGTAAAAAAAAAAAAAAGGGGAAAAAAGGAAAACAGAAAAGTTCAAGGATCTTTTGAGTCCCAGGGAAACGAGAAAGAAGAAAAGAAGAAATGAGCGAACAGGGAGAACAGTTGTGATGACCAACCAGGGAGGGAAGGGGGGTCCACTTTAGAATCTAACAAGGCTGAGGACATCTGACAAGTGAACAAATACACTCATTTCCAGATGTTTAGCTGCAAATAACCCAGAGTTCTACAAACTGTAAAGGATTTTATAAACAGAGAAAACAGCTTGTCCCACAAGCACCTTCTCAAGGCCAGTGACTGCAGCCTGGAGGAGACCTGGGCTCTGTGGGTCACCGAGCGCAGATGGAGCCTCTTAAAGGGCTGGGGACCACCACACAAGCAGGCGCCTCTAACCCATCCCGCCTATTTGGAGATTTCCCATGGCCTCAATATAAGTGACAAGCATCATTTTGGGGGCGTTTTAGCTTTTCCCCCCCAAAACAAATGTGTAAAAATCGCATATCATACACTGCAAAAAAAACTTTTAAGTGAAATAAACAAATACCGAAGTGCGTTCTTCTGAAAGATGTTTCTAATACCTCATAGGTCACTTCAGTATATATTGTGTATGGTGAAACCATTTATAAAGAGCTGTGACCTTCCTGTGGCTACAACCCAGTGGACCTCGGTGACAGGACGCTAAGTGAGATGAGCCCGTCACACAAGACAAATCCTGTAGGACCTCAGTTCTATGAAGTATCTAAAGCACTCAGTCTCAGAGACACAGAAGACAGAGGGGTGGTGGCCAGGGACTGGGGACAGGGAGCAGGGGAGCTGGTGCCACTTGGGGAGAGAGTTTCACTTTTGCAAGAAGAAAACAACCCCAGAGATCTGTTGTACAACAGTGTGAATCCACTTAACACTACTGAGCTGCACTTAAAAACCGGGAAGACGGTAAATTTGACGTCTTTGTAACCTCTCTAAACATAAAAAACACTCATTTTGTTAAAGTGATACTGATTTTGACTTTATTGCTACTGCAGTTTCATTGCTTTAGAGAAACGCCAGGCTTCAGGAGTTTCAACTGACCCTAGTTTGGATCTGGTTACACGTGAGAACATAACAATAAAAATAACCTCTGTCAACAACCACCACCAAAAAATGACTTGGGTGAAACAATCCCAGTGTATTACGCCATTTCCCGGTTTCTAAGTAAAACTCATGGGGTGGCGTTTCTGGATAAAGTCTGTACATCTAACAAGGTGAAATACCGACGCATTAAAAAAAAAAAACCACCAAATGAGGCTGAAATAATTAATTTGGTCGATGCTCCTGTGCTGTGAAAAAGGGAGAAGGTAAGGCAGGACTCAGGACTTGGGAGAGCCTGGCGGGCCTCTATTCACTGCACCTTGTGACTGGCCGGCCGTCTGCTGGCCGGGCGAGGGCTGAGCTGCCGGGGCCGCCGGGGCCGTTGGCGTGGCTGCCGTGGCCGTGACCGTGGCCGCAGCCACCTGGCACTGCACGACCCTCCAGTGCAGCTGCAGAGCAGCGGCGCGCCGGGCCCTCTGCTGAGGGCGGTTGGGCCTAGGGGGGCTCTGGCCGGAGCCCGGCTGAGACAACACAAGTGCCTGGGGCTGCAGGAAACCCTGCGGTCTGCTGCGCTCCAAGACCACGGCTCGCGGCGCAGGGAGGGCTGTATTTGGACCCACCGAACTCTGTGCCCTCGGACCCTGTGACGCTGGCAGCGGGGGACCCGCGGCGGAGGGATGCTGCCCTGGCCGCTCTGGGATCAGCTGGTAGAGCCGCTGGGGCGGCGGCTGCTGGGCCCCGCGCTGGCTGTTCCAGAGCACGGAACCGCGGGGGAGCTGCACCAGGGCCAAGGGCCTGAGGCCGCGAGCACCTTGCAAAAGCAGTTGAACCTGCCTTGGAGGAGGAGCAGCCCGCGGTGCACTGGGTGACCCAGCTCGGGGAGGAAGGTGGCCCCGCGGGATCCCTGCGGGCTCTGTGGCCCCGGTGGCGGAGCTGCTCCCCGAGGCCTGGCCTCCGCGACCAGGGCCCGCCACTCTGGTGACGCTCAGGCCGGCGCAGGGGGCCGCCATCCCGGCTGCTGCGGCGGCTTGGGCGGCGGCGGCGGCGGCAGGGATCCTCCTCTGTGATGGGGTGGCGGCAGGAAGCGAAATAACTCCATTCAGCTCCACAGAGGATTTACTCGGTGGCTCAGGAGCAGGGGCTGGAGACAGAGACGCAGGAGAGCTACCCGCCTGCAGCGAAGTAAAACGGTCACCCCAGGAGCTCTTTCCTGGGTGCCAGGGAACTCTCGTGGGGGGAGGGGGAGGTTTGGCTCCCCTGCCCAGCACTGAAGACTGAACCCACCCAGTCTTAGGCTGTTCTGCTTCTTTCCTTGGAGAAGGTTGCCTGAGACCGGCTGAGCCACCAGAGCCAGGTGACATCTGGCCTGGACACTGGGCGCTCTCCTGGACCAGTTCCTCCAACCCAATGAACACCCTCCTGGCATCAGTCTTTAGACCCGACACGAAACTCTTGGAATGGCCATCTTCAGGGGAGTGGGGGGGAAACAGGCCTCTCTCCCATGGGGCTTCTTTACCAGACCTTTTTCCCAAGGAAAGGGAATTATCAATTGGCTGCCTGACGGTCAGCTTTGTGGCCTGGGACTGAGGGGCAGCCTCATATCCAAATACAGAACCATCTTGTACCTCATGGGCTGGCCGGACCGCTGGCTGTGAGTCATCATGTGTGACAGGCTTCTTACTTTTAGCGTATTTCTCCACGTCCACTTCAGAAGGTACTGCCAAGTCACAGGGTCTCTGTTTCCATGTATCTACACGATTTCCTGCTTTAAAATTTTTGAGGCCATAATGCTCACCTGTTTTACTTTCCCTTATTTTTTTGCAAGAAGCCAGTACTCTTAGCTCTGGAGGAGGTGAACAATGATATAGCTCCAGCTGCCGATTCAGAGACGCAGAAGAAAACCTCTTGAAGCTCCTTTTCATGGGGAGAGTGTTCAGCTTTTGCTTGTTATAGAGCATTCTGTTGGCAGTGCAGGCTACTGATATGGAAGGGTCTAGACACAGTGGTTCAGCTGTGGCTAAGATCAGCTGGCTCTCAAGCAAAAGTTTGTCCTCTTGGGTCCATTTCTGGTTATCGCTGGCTATGGCCTCTACATCACAGGCTAAAGTCTGCATCGTGGGACGTAAGAGAATATGCCTGCTTTGGTAACCGGGAGGTTCCCTGTTACTGGACTGCCTGTAGTCCCGGATTTCAGCTATGACACACCCATCGTGAAAAACGTTAACCTGAGACTTTTCCAGGAGATCCACCAAAACAGGGGGTAATTCTTCTGCGTCCAAGTATTCGAGTAATTCCCCTTCCTCATAAGGCAGCCGAATGCTCTCCGAAAATGATCCATTTTTTCCCTTGAGCATCAGGGAATAGCCCTCCTTTCCTGGGTACAGGTTGACCACCAAACATGGCAACGACTCTCTCCGAACAAGCTTCTCTAACAAGTTCACGTTGCTTCGCAATTCCTCCGGAATGGCAGGCTCTTTTTCACATTCTTCAACGTAAATGTCATAAAGTTTTTCCGAGAGAGATGTTTGCCCA
Organism: Camelus bactrianus; assembly: GCF_048773025.1. Classification (NCBI taxonomy): domain Eukaryota; kingdom Metazoa; phylum Chordata; class Mammalia; order Artiodactyla; family Camelidae; genus Camelus; species Camelus bactrianus. Next base: position 18,364,862 of record NC_133575.1, read on the forward strand.
CTAGATGAGTGTTTCCTTTTCGGGGGTCTCTGTTGGGCACTTTCAATGATGTACTCCGCACGATCCAAAGCTCTTTCTACAGCTTGCTGCATTGTGGTACAAAAGAGGGGCCCTAAAAGAAGAGACAACGTAAGTGCATCGATGACCGGGCTGAAAACCTGTCGGCAATACGGATGTACAGTCTTGCAAACGCGGCCACTCTGCAGTGGAGCGCCCAGCCTCACCTCAAAATGGACAGCAAGAAACCTGCTCCCAAAGTAGCAGCGCGCAAAATACTTGCGATCTGGAGAAAGACCGAAATGTGTGGAAGCAGCCACCGCAGTGGATCTCGCCTCGTGGCGCTGCAGAACGGCCGGAAGTGGATGTGGAACGCTCACCCTTCCCCCTCCTCCCGCACGCCCCGCAACCCTGCCTCCCCGCCCTGGCGCATCCGTGTGTGCGCATGCGTGGTTCGCAAGCTAAGACTTCCGGTTTTCCTTCCCCGGTGCGAGGCCCGTGGCCGGCGCTTCCAGTCCTAGTCTCCGCATTTCCGCTGAGGGCTGCCGGCTGGACATTCTTTTCATATGACCTTGAAAGCATGCACCCCAACGCACAAGCAGCCAGCGAGAAAATACGTGAGTTTTTGCTGAGGCTTTAATACGCACCGGTTTTCTCGGAAATTCTGTTGCCGACAAGGTCCTGGAAGGTGGTCATTTCTTCTCTGCGCGATCACTTCACCAAGAATTATTCCTTTGGGGGGGCTCTCTTGTTTGTTCTCAATGGCAGGACTACTCGTGGTGTCCGTCACCAGTTTAACACACCTAGAGAGTCCCCATTTGTAGCCCTTGCCTACATGCAGGCTCGCTGTATTTGGTGCAAGCATCAGAATTCTTCACTGAATCGCCCAGTGATCGGCCTAGCGGTTTTCATAGGGATGTGCAGGTAAGACGACCTTCTTTTCCCGAAGTACTTACCTTTTAATTGCCTGTGTATCACAGAAGGGGCTTTACCGTCTTTTTTAAAGTATGTGGTAGGTAAGTTGTATTGTCTACGATTTACAGTTCAGGATTAAACTGTTTGTTTTAAAAGGTGGTTGGCCTCCGATACGGTTGAGAACTATTGTTCCAGGTGATGGCAGTGCAGTTTAACTGGAGGCCATAGCTACAGGCCTAACGGTGGGTGGAGGGATAGGATGGAGTCCTAGATAGTTTATGGGCCATTGTTCTCCAGTAATATTGTTGCCTTGAGATCGGCCAGCCTCTTTGGGCAGGTTTTTAAAAAGAATCTCTTGATGTTTAGATGCAGACATAATGATAATAGAATATTCACAGTGAAGAACCACAAATGAGAGGACCCCAAGACAAATTCGTGAAACTCCTGAATCGTAGACTACTATACAATAAATGTGTTTTCTCACCAATAGCAATTGTGATAATTACATATTACAGTAGATACAGTCTATTGAAATAGCATCAGAAACTCCTTGACTAAGAGTTCCTGAAACATGACCCTTGCTCAGCAATAGACAGGCAAGAATCATTTTCTCCTGGCATATCAGTTGCCTTTGTATACAGTCATCCCTCAGTATCGATGGGGAACTGATTCCTGGGCCCCTCCGCCCCCTCCAGTGGATACTAAAATCCAAGGATGCTCAAGTCCCTTACAGTAGGCCCTCGGTACCCTCATGCCCCTGTTCTCCATCCGCAGATTCCGTAATATTCGATCTGGGGAGGGTAGAAACCGCGCATGTGGAACCCGTGGATAAGGAAGGCCAGTGGACCTGTGGATGCCTCAAGGGGGCCTGAAATCAGTTTAGTGTCTTAACTCTTTTAAGCATCCTCTGTCTATCTTTTTTCCCCTCCACATACCCAGATTTAGGCTAAATGTAAAACTGGATAGTTAAACCATATTTTGCTGTCCAGTAATCCAAATAGCCAATGTTAATAAAGCCCAAATTAATGAGGTGAACATGAGCTCTGTCCCTCACTCAAAGCACTGCCTTACTCTTCCAACCTGCATAGATGAACTTAACTGCCTGCCAGACTTGCAGGCTTCTCACCAACCGTGATCCCCTTCTCCTTCTGTCCTCAGGAATTTGCTGTGTGTTGGGTCTGGAAAAGGATGTCTATACCGGGATTCCATGTAGGTGGGGAAGCCAATTAAAAAGGGAAAGCTCTGCTTTCTTGTGGATCTGAACTAGACTCTGTTGGAGGAGAAGAGGCCCGCTGGACCCGTGTTTGAGTCAGGTTATCCTCCTCAAAAGTAAGGAAGTCCAAGACTTCTGCTGGCTGCTCCTGGCCTGCAGACTAGACCCCCTAGCTTCTCAGCATGATGACGGAGGTGGGCTGGGACAAGGGTGAGGCACCCGGGGCCTAGGGCACAAGGCTGAAGGAGACACTCCCTCTCGGGATGGGCAGGTCCCATCAGGGTCAGGCCCTGGGTGCCTCGTTTGCCTCACCTTGTCCCAGCTCTGCAGACGGGCCCCTCAGCACCTGGTGCTGCCTCCTTCCTACCTCATCTCTCTCCTGTCTTTCCCACGCTTTCTGTGCTCCGAGCATAGTCACCACGCCACAGACAGGCCCACCCTCCAGGCTCTGTGCCCTCTCTGCTTCGTCACGTGCCAGTCTCCACCTGTCACCTCAGAAGTCCCTTCCTGACTTCCAGCAAGCTCACTGCTTCTCTCTGCTATTCTGCCAGAGCACACATGCCATATGCCTCATCAGGGCCAGGCTTCACCCTGGAGAGGGATCGAGTGTTGGCGCCATTCTCCACACCCAGCCGCTGGATTCCCTGAAGGCAGACACGCTGTCTTGTCCGTCTTTGTCTGGTCACCAACTTGGTCATTACTTGGCAGCAGGTTGGTACAAGAATGAAGGAAAGATTGACCCCATGTTCTAGTTACTTCAGCTCCAGGCTCGTGTGAAGTAACTATTTTATCCCCTTTTTAGAGATGAGAAAAGGACCCAGAGCCAGGTCTGCTGACCGTGGCGCTGTATATACTGTCCCGGGGTGTCTGAGCCTTGGCGCTGGTGACATGTGTTGTGTGGGCGGCGGGGGACTTTCCTGTGCACTGTAGGATTTTAGCAGCGCCCTGGCCTTACCCACTAGCTGCCAAGGCACTCATCCCAGTTGTGATAACCAAGCATGGCTCCAGATACTGCCCAGTATGCCTCAGGGGGCAACATCGGCCCCCTGGTTAGGAGCCACTCAGCTACGCTGCTCTGTAAGCCACGAGTGACATCCAGCTGCAGCCCCTAAGCTGACGTCCCCGGGTCCCCCTCACTCAGGAGAAAGGTGTATCTGCCCACTGTGTCGCGGGAGGGACTCGTAGTTCACTTGTTGTGTTGACTGTGTCTTGGGTTGGGCTCCCCGGAAGTAAACCCTGACAAGAGGATTCGAGGGCAAGGAGTTTCTTTGGGAGCTGATCCCAAGAGACAGTGCTCAGGGAAAGGGCAGCTGAGTCAGGGGTGGGAAAGAAGGCAACAAAAGGCACATTCCTGAGCAGAAGACTGCGGTGCACACTGCCCTGCCGGGGAGCTCCGGGGGACAGCGCAGAACCAGCCTCAGGGGGTCCACCCTAGAGGCAAGGGAGCTGGGGTATTGATCCATCCACTCCTCTGTCGTTGGCTGAGGACAGTCCCGAGGGCATTGTTCCCTGTCAGTCTGGGTTGCCACATACGAGAGCCACTCGTGCTGATGTGGCCTGGAACGCCCTCCTAGAGGGTGTCGTGAGTGCTTGCCGGGACAGTCTGTCCGCATGTCCCGGGTGGAGATACCGCCGGGAGATGGGCAGGGCGCTGGCGTCATCCGCTACACCTGTGACTGAAGCCGAGCGGGAGAGGTGGGCCACTCCTGCTTGACGGTGTAGAGAAACGAGCCGTGGAATATATCTAGGCCTATGGAGAAGTCAAACTGCGCTGTCCAAGTGAGATGGGCAGTTTCATGTGAGTGTTTTGTCAGCTGTTAAAGCCCACAGGGCCACAATGGAGGGTGTGGCCCACTCCTGCTCTCCACAGGGGGGACCCCCAAGGCCGTCTGGCCACAGGCGCGCTGGACGAGGCTCTGATCCTGGCTGTGGGTGCTTTCCGGAGAGCTCTAGTTGGCCTGGTGGTGCTTATCATGGCCCCGCCTTCCGCTGCACTGAGCTCCCTAATTGCCTGGTCTTTGCACACGATGAGGGTTTTTAAAAATTACTCTCAGTGCACACTGTCCTTGGAACCTTCCAAGCACATTAACGAGCCCATTGGCTGATGATGAGGACTCCGACTGCTGCCCTCCTGCACAGCAGGTCGACATAGATGCACAAGCTGAGAAAACTCACAGCCAGATTAAGATATGCTAGAGGAGGAAGAGAACTGAATGAACTGCAAGGTCATTTACCTTAATTTACAATAGTAAACTGGTTTGTTTCTACCCTGAGTTCTTGGTCTAGGTTTTCACCACCTGTCTCCTGCTGCAGCTAATTAGAGGGAACTGCCAGAGTCTTAGAACTACAGGGATCAAAGATTAGGGAAGTCTAAAGCCACTATTTGCTGATCTTATCTCGGATTAACGCTCCATCACTGGTGGTGGGACTTACTGCTTTCATCCCATGATCAGGGCCCAGATTCAGTAAAGCAATCCCAGTGAACATAGTAGCTGTGAGAGTGTTGTGAGCGAAGGTCACTCCCACAGCCTGCTACGTCATTCTTTGCTGCCACATCTACTAGCTGTTTATTGAATCTAAGAACTTCTCAGAGCCTCCTAGTGTTGCAGTACATATTTCTTTTCCTCTTTCCCCCTTTTCCTTTTCCTGAACTCTATCTCAGCCTTCCCTTTCTTTCACTTGCACATCTTTTTTACCATTTCACTGAAAACTAAGTGAAATTGAATGTTTTCCCGGTTTTATGGCTCTGTTAAAACTTCCATGCTACTCCCTGAGATAGTCATACCCCGAGTCAGGGTTTCTCAGCCTCTGCTTGTTCACATTGTTATGGGGGGCTGACCTGTGCAATGTAGGGTGTTTAATTACATCCCTGGCCTCCACTAGACGCCAATAGCAGCCCTGTCCCAGTTAAAACCAAACATGTCTGCTGATATGGCTAAATGTTCCTGGGGGTCAAAATTATCCCCAGCTAAGAACCACCACCCCATGGTATCACAAAATAACTAGGTTTGGAGAAATGAAGCAGTAATCCACAACTATGAAACACTTCACACCTTAATTTCTAGGACAGCTGAAATGATTAGATGTGACTTTTCAGTGTTTTTGGTTTTTTGCTGCAATTACTGTTAAGATTGGCCCTGAATTATCTTGCTCATGCTCTAAATTTTCCATTGGACCTGATGAATAGTCTCTGGCCAGTAGGAGAGATGCAAACAAAAATATTCAATCTTTAGACAGGAGATTTTCAAAAGTAAAGTAGCAGAGATTTTTTTTTAATTCATCTGCTTGATAATAGTCACTAACCATTTCCAAATGTTCTAGTTTTATTCACTAATTGAGAATTTTTGCTCATTTCAGTAATTTTCTTTGATCTTCATTCAGTATTTGCTTTTCAGGGTATTTTCTCTGCACTTTGTCTTGTTTTCTTAATGTCAGAGGGTCCCTGGACTCACTCCTTCCACTACTTTTCTCTGTTAACAGTCAAACCTTCAGTGACTTCAGCTAGTCCCATGGCTTTACATACCTTCAATACACGTTTTTCAATTTATGTCTCCAGCCTGAACCTCTCCCCTGACGTATAGATTCATAACATCAAACTTCCTATTCAGAATCTCTACCTGGATGCCTAATCGGAATTTTAAATTTAACATGTCCAAACCCAAGTCCTGATCTGCTACCCAAACTTGTTCCTTTGGCAGTGAAACAGTGTTCTCGGCTCAAAAAACACGTCTGTCTTGGCTTCATACTTGAACTTTTGAGTCAGAGTTTTTAACGAGGAGAACCATGGATGGGTTTCAGAAGATCTTTGAACTTCCTAAAATAGTAGATGAACTTCAGATCATTCCTGAGAACTTGTTTGGGTTTTTTTTTAGGGGGTGAGGTGGGAGGAGAAAAAGCATAGGGTGTCTGAGGGAGGTGAGAAAATTAATCCTACTGAGGGTACACAAGAGACTTGGGCCAAGAAGACATATTTCACGTACCTAACAACTTTGTCGTGGAGGGGAGGAAGAGTCACCACCCACGAAGAGACCACTGTGGGTGTGCCACGTGGATGGGTGGGACAAGCTGAGCCAGCCTGCGGGACTCACAGCCTATGACCAAAAAAACAAGTTCCCTTTGGGATACTGTGCACAATAAAATCGTGAAGGGAGTTAAAACATTCAATCCAGCTGTTCAAGAACAGTCTTTGCCTCCCTAAACCCTGAAAGCCAGGTGCCACTTCCCAGCTGTTTCCTTTCATAGTTTTTCTGCTTTTCTGAGCCCTCAAGGGCCTGTTGATGAGTAAAGAATGTGGAGATCAAGTGTCCATTCGGAAAGGGTAATTCAGGATCAGCACAGGTCCCCGTTACCGCCTCTTCTGCCTGCCCAATGCACCCATCGCCAGGTGCGTTTTCTTTGGGAAGCCGCAGATGTAACACTAAGGGCTGACGAAAACCGTCCTAGAATTCATTTTAGAAAGAACTGCTTTCTCAGAGAGATCTCTTCAGTTTGTTTCCCCCAATCCCTGCACACTTGTCTCCCCATCACAAAAGTGTCCACTTGCTCTGCTTGTTCTGGCTAGTGATGTCAGCATTGGCGGTGAGGAGTGTTTGGAATTTCTTTCATTAATCTGAGAGTTGTCTTCCTGAATTATAGCAGGTGATCTAATGCAGAATCATCACACTAGTCGCTCCATAAGTAGGTGCCATGTAAGACAGGTGATTCCCGGTTTACAGACAAGGAAGTAGGTACTGGGAGACTAATCAGGATCATCCTGTCTGGCGACGGTTGGAGTCAGCCTTTAGAGCAGAGGTTCACACCCGTGGCTGTTCATTAAAGTCACTTGTGGAAATTTGAAAAGAAGCAACACATGGAACCGCCCTGAGACGTTCTGTTCCATTGCTCTGGGTGGTGCCTGGGCATCCTTCACTTTGAAAAGCTTCCCAGAGGTTTCTGATGTGCAACCAGGATTGAGAACCAATACTTTAAGGCTTCAGTCTCTTCTACTAGCTCTATTTGCCTCTTCCAGACAGCATCTGGTCCAATGGCCCAGTTTTACAAATGAGAACACCGAGATCCAGGGAAGAGGAATGATTTTCTTAAAGCATCAGAACTAGAACTAACCATTAAAAAAAACACAACTTATAAATCTTCTTCCCCTCTACATCAGCTAAATGCAAACTTGGCTGAGCATAAGAATACCTGATTGCTTCTCAAAAATAAAAACGCCCAGGTTCCTCCCTTGGGTGTTATTATTAAGTAGGTCTTAATGTTAAGTATTATTAAGTGGTAGGGTCTAGCATTCTGTAATTTAATAAGTATCCCAGTGATTAATATGATCTGGCCAATTTGTTGATTTTGAACTAGTGTGATTATTGATATTTTCTAAGTGAAAGAAAATCTTAGTTCTTTCATGGTGGTACAAAAACCCTCAAATTTCTTCTTAATGATCTTCCCCTGTAGGAAGAAGTAAGAAAAAGTAATGACCCTGCTTTATCCAACTCTAGGCTTTAATTACAATCCTGTAATTCTTACTTTGTTTGGTTGTTGTTTTAAAATGAAGTGGGTAGTTCTTTACTCAAAAGAACGTGGATATGCATTTCAATTTGCAGTAAGGTGTGAGCTGAACTCAAACGGTTATGGCTTCGGGAACAGAAAATAAACTGTTTACTACTATGACCAATTATAATGACACATGCCGCTCTGCTCTCTGCCCCAAGTTTGGTGGTTTCCAGGCAGGAAGGGGAAAGCAGCTGTAGTCTTAGGTGGCCCAGCTGAATAGTGCAGCCCAGTGACCATTTGTCTTAGGACCTGTGACTGAGCACATGACTCCAAAGGAATGCCCTTAAATTCCACTCTTCAAGGCAGCTTTACTAAGAGATGCAGTGGAAAGAGTCCTGGAATCCAACTCTGAAAACCTAGTTTCTGAAATACTGTTATTGTGCTCCCACCTACTTGCTATATGACCATGATCAAATCATGTGACTTCTACGAGTCTCACTTCCACATCTGTAAAGAGAGGACAACGATATCCATTCTACCTATCTAGTGAGGGATAGTTGAGAATTATATTAGCTAGTGTATTAACATTTGCCTCATTACAAATAATCACAAACCTCTGTGGTATATGACAATAAATACTTATTTTTCATAGATCTACAAGTTTTAGCTAATCTAGGCTGGGCTTCCTGTGCAACTCTGCTGATCTTGGCTGGACTCAACATGCCTGGGACCTGAATGATCCCAGCAGGGCTGGACAAGGGTGATTAACCCAGACATAGCCTTTTGATGGAAATGGCACAGGTGCTAGAGAACAAGTTCCATTGTGGAAGCACTTTTACAAACCTCTCCTGTGTGTGTCAAAGCAAATCATGTGGATGAACTGAAACTTAAGGAGTGGGCTTATATATACCCCACCTTTTGATGGAAAGATCTTAAAGTCACATAGGATAGTGGGAAAGATGAAGAAATTGGGTTATTCATGCTGTCTAACACAGCTGATGCTTATAAAATGCTATGCAAAATAAATGTAATGAAACTTCTGTGATCCAGAATGATATATAAATTGACCATATGTGAAATAACTAATTTGTAAGTAACTTTTATGGGTAGAAGAGAGTATAACTCAATTTATGTTCCAAATATTCTCTATTTTAGTAGGTTTGTAGGTAGTGTTATATATAGTGCCTTCATAAATTATCATGCTACCTAATTGGTAGTATGGTACACACGTTTGTCTTATTTATTTATTTTTTATTGAAGTGTAGTCAATTTACAGTGTTGTGTTTGTTTCTGATATATTGCATAGTGATTCAGTTATACATATATATATTCCTTTTCATGTTCTTTTTCATTATAGGGTATTATAAAATATTGAATATAGTTCCCTGTGCTATACAGTATAAACTTTTTGTTTATCTATTTTATATACAGTAGGTAGTATCTGCAAATCTCAAATTCCCAATTTATCCCACCCCACCTCCTTTACCTGCTGGTAACCACAAGTTTGTTTTCTATGTCTGTGAGTCTGTTTCTGTTTTGTACATAAGTTCATTTGTGTCATTTTTTTTAAGATTCCATGTGTATGTGATATTATATGATATTTGTCTTTCTCTGTCTGATTCACTTTACTTAGTATGATAATTTCCGGGTCCATCCATGTTGTTGCAAATGGTATTTCATTCTTTTTAAGGCTGAGTAATATTCCATTGTATTGTACCACGTCTTCTTTATCCAGTCATCTGTCAATGGACATTTAGGTGCTTCCATGTCTTGGCTATTGTAAACAGTGCTGCTATGAACATTAGGGTGTGTGTATCCTTTCAAATTAAAGTTTCCTCCGGATATATGCCAGGGAGTGGGATTGCTGGATCATAAGGTAACTCTATTTTTATTTTTTTAAAGAATGTCTATACTATTTTCCATAGTGGCTGCACCAAATTACATTCCCACCAATAGTGTAGGAGGCTTCCCTTTTCTCCACACCCTCTCCAGCATTTATCATTTGTGGACTTTTAAATGATAGCCATTCTGACCAGAGTGAGGTGATACCTCATTGTAGTTTTGATTTGCGTTTCTCTTCTAATTAGTGATATTGAGCATCTTTTCATGTGCCTGTTGGTCATCTGTGTCTTCTTTGGAGAAGTGTTTATTTAGGTCTTTTGCCCATTTTTAGAGGTTGTTTGTTTTTTATTATTGAATTGTACAAGCTGTTTGTATATTCTGGAAATTAAGCCTTTGTCTGTCACATCATTTGCAAATCTTTTCTCCCTATACATAGGCTGTCTTTTCATTTTGTTTATGGCTTCCTCTGCTGTGCAAAAGCTTATAAATTTGACAACAAGGTCCTACTGTATAGCACAGGGAACTGTATTCAATACCTTGTAATAGCCTATAATGAAAAAAGTATAAAAATAAATATAATATATGTATGACTGAATCACTATGCTGTACACTAGAAATTAACACAACACTGTAGATTGACTATACTTCAGTAAAAAAGGGACATAGTAACAAATAACTGGAAAATTTTCTAAAAAGCTTGTAAGTTTGACTAGGTCCCATTTGTTTATTTTTGCTTTTATTTCTATTGCCTTGGAAGACGGACCTAGGAAAACCTTGCTACAATTTATGTCAGAGAATCTTTTGCCTATGTTCTCTTTTAGGATATTTATGGTGTCCTGTCTTATGTTTAAGACTTTAAGCCATTCTGAGTTTATTTTTGTATATAGTATGAAGGAGTGTTCTAGTTTCATTGATTTACGTGAAGCTGCCCAGCTTTTCCAACACCACTTGCTGAAGAGACTGTCTTTTTTCCATTGTATATTCTTGCCTCCTTTGTTGAGGATTAATTGGCTGGAGGTGTGTGGGCTTATTTCTAGGCTCTCTATTCTGTTCCATTGATCCATATGTCTGTTTTTGTGCCAGTACCATCTAGTTTTGATTACTGTAGCTCTGTAGTATTGTCTGAAGTCTGGTGGGCGAGGGTCGGGGGATGTTATTCCTCCAGCTTCATTCTTTTTCCTAAGTATGCTTTGGCAATTCTGGGTCTTTTGTGAATCCATATACATTTTTAGGGTTATTTGTTCTAGTTCTATGAAAAATGTCATGGGTGATTTGATAAGGATCACATTAAATCTGTAAATTGCTCTGGCCATTTTAACAATATTAATTTTTTCAATCCAAGAGCATGGAATATCTTTTCATTTCTTTAAATCATCTTTAATTTCCTTTATCAATGTTTTATAGTTCTCAGAGTATAATTCTTTCACCTCCTTGGTCAGGTTTATTCCTAAGTATTTTTTTTTTGATGTGATTTTAAAAGGGATTGCTCTTTTAACTCTCTTTTCTGATATTTCATTGTTAGTATAAAGAAATGCAACAGATTTCTGTATGTTAATCTTGTAACTTGCTACCTTGCTGAATTCGTTTATCAGTTCTAGTGGGTTTTGTGCAGAGTCCTTAGGGTTTTCTACGTAAAGTATCATGTCATCTACATATGGTGACAATTTTACCTCTTCCCTTCCAATTTGGTTCCCTTTTATTTCTTTTTCTGGTGTGATTGCTGTGGCTAGGACTCCCAATACTCTGTTGAATAGGAGTGGTGAGAGTGGGCAGCCTTGTCTTGTTCTCGAATTTAGCAGGAAGGCTTTCAGCCTTTCGCTATTGAGCACTATGCTGGCTGTGGGTTTGTCATAGATAGCTTTTATTATATTGAGATATGTTCCCTCTATACCCACTTTGATAAGAGTTTTTATCATGAATGGATGTTGAATTTTATTAAATGCTTTTTCTGCATCTATTGAGATGATCATGGGTTTTTTGTCTTTTCTTTTGTTGATATGGTGTATTACATTGGTTGATTTGCGTATATTGAATCATCCTTGTGACCCTGGGATGAATCCATCTTGGTCGTGGTGTGTGATCTTTTTTATGTGTTGTTGGATGCAGTTTGGTAATATTTTGTTGAGGAATTTTGTATCTATTTTCATCAAAGATAATTGGCCTGTAATTTTCTTCAAGTTTAAATGACATAATTGTCTGAGAGAATTTTCTCTTTTCTTCTTGATTAAGATCTTGAATAAAGCCAGTTGTGTGCGTCAGAGGTTCATTTCACAGTCAGATTTCAGGGAAGGAGCAAGATCCATTCAAGATGTGCATGGAGTATCATGATATGTCAGGAAGTAAAGAAGTAATCAGAAAAATGATAAGGACGTGCCACAAGTACAGAGGAGCCGGCTTCAACGGGCTTCTGCTGGCCACATCTTAGACAATTTGAGCACCAAAATAATTAATTACAGTACTGATTTATAGGCCAGTGGAAAAAACGGGTAGATAAATGGATAAATGAGGGAGAAGCGTGGTGGGCTTTTGCTTATACGAAGGGCTTACTGGTCAATATGGAAGGAGTTGGAAGATTATCATTTTGTAACCATCATAATAAAGCCTGTATCAGGCAAGGATCCTTAATGGATACTAAATTTAGGGGAAGTTTTGACAGATAGGATATTTCCATCAGTGAAGGAAGGATGGACATCATGTAGCTGACGATTTGAGGGAAGCCCTCTGCAGACCTCCAGAGTTCAATCTCCATGCAACACTCACCTCTCTGGTCCCCTGCCCTGGGAATCCTAGCCGCCTTGGCCTCTCCAAATTCTCAACTATGTCTCCTCATTTCAGGAAGACTTGGAGTTTGGTTTGGGTTTCCCCTTCCTGCACTGAGGCTTGAAAACTCATTCCAGGCAATAAACATAGGCAATTACAGGTTTCACCTTGTTTAAGGAAATTACTCGACACCAGGGAAATAATCTCACAAACATATCAGGTGGGAAACGTCTTGAAGATCACGCAGAGTTGGAAATAGTTCATCTTCCCAATAGCCAGACTGAAGAACACTTGTAATTTATGGGCATTCAGTAGAATGTTTAGAAGGGTATTATCTCAGTAGTGGGATCAAGCTAGGCCTAGATTAAAGGCTGCTTTGGTCTAATTCAGCCTAACCAAGCTGAAAGGCAAGACTTGAAAAAATCAAATTATTTCCAAGTAACTTAACTGCATCCCAGAGGAAAGCTCAAAATTATTTACCAAAATTACAGAATATTACAAAAATTACTTTTTAAAAATCCAGAACTTAACAATGGACCCAATGTCCGGCATCCAGTCCATCTGTGACTGTCATGTGGTTATGTAAGAGACTATCTCTATTCTTAGGAAGTACACTGAAATATTTAGAGTTCAAGGGCCATGATGTATAAAATTTGCAAAGATGGAGGGGGTGGAATATGGGTGAATCTGGGCAAAGGATATACAGGGTTCTTTGTACAGTTCTTATTTTTTTACAACTTTGTAAATTTGAAATTATTTCCTAGTAAGTTAATTCAAAAAAGAAATATAAAAATAATGTTTCTTGTACCTTGGAAACTAGCATAATCCTATTTGGATAGTGCTATGATGGGGCTCAGTCTATCCAAAGGAACACTATAACTTTTAATTATCAATGGTTATGGAGAATTCAAAATAGCATTTAAGAGGGATCCTGCAAAGGCTGCAAGTTGGGGCGGGGAAAAAAGAGAAATTTAACAAATAGCTATTTGTTACCACAATGGGCATTTAGAAATTCTTTAAGTGTTGGTTTTTCTCCCTCATCAGCCAATTCCTATATTTTGCTGAAGTGAGGGATTTTCCAACTGACTTTCTTCCAACCTGTTCTGACATTCCTGGGTATCTTGCACTCTGGATGCATGGAATCTAGAGGCTTTCCAACCTAAGTAACGAGGAAATCCGACTTACTGTGCAAGGAAGGAACAGATCCTAGTGTGAGGCAACCAGCCACAGGGAGATCTGTTCCTGGTCTCAGTGGAACACAGTAGCTCCAAGTGGAGCCAACAGTTCTCTACAGCACTTGATGCTACAGCATTTGCACATGTTCAGTCTAAGTTGGGGGCATATGAACCTTCAGTTTGATGGGAACTGAATTTGTCAGAGCAATAGGAAATAGAGAATTCTGCTTCCTTCTCTTCCTGGGTAACTCTTGAGGTCCTGCAATATGGATCGAATGTTCTGTTGAGGTCTTCACTGTTCTTACCCCGTGACCAGTTGGAATTATTTTTCTACATCGTGTGATTCTCTGCTGCAAGACGAAAATCCCGAACTTTGTGTTGTAGAAAGGTGATGAATATAAATTCCCTGATCAATTTGGGTTTTGTGGCACTGGTAATATCCTAGCATTTGGGCTTGAGAGAGAGGAGGTGTTACCGATTTTTAAGTGAATGGAATAGCCCCCATTTCTGATATTTGGGAATAAATTTGACCAAAAGAAATCAATTATTAGTGTGTATGTGTGTGTGTGTGTGAGAGAGAGAGAGAGAGAGAGACAGTCCCTGTCTTTAATAGCCCTGAAACTTACCCTCTGAGATGTCTAGAGAGGTATTCATTGAACATTTTTCTGTCTCATGGTGTCTATTGATTTGCTTTAATATGAAACTTCTATTCCCATGTTCGGTCTTTCCTAATCAGAAACATTAAGCAAGCCTAAAGTATTTAAGTAAATTTATTTTGGAAAACCATGAAATTTATTCTCACCCATAACTGATGAAAATTTATGATTTAGACAATCTCTAAATGTCCCAAAAACCATACACAAAAATCACTGACTAAAAACAAAAAGGTCAGCCTGGCGAGTAAAGAGAATGTCAAATGGCAGTTACGGGATTCTATTGCTGCGTCAAGCCCAGTGGCTCTCAACTCCTGCTGCACATTAGCATCATTTGGGGAGCTTTAAAAAAGTCCATGACTCGGAAGCCAAACACTGGATCGATTAAATCAGGATCTCTGGAGGTGGCTGGGGCATTAGCAGCTTTTAAAGCTCCCCAGTTATATGTGGAACTTAAAAAATAAAACAAACTCAAATATAACAATTATATATAACATAACAGAATGTAACAAAGCAGAAACAGACTCACAGGAGAAAAAAACAGTGGTTACCAGTGGGGAGAGGAAAGTGGGAGGGGCAAGAGAGGGGTAGGGAATTAAGAGGTACAAACTACTATGTATAAAATAAATAAGCTACAAGGATATATCGTACATCACAGGGAATATAGCCAATGTTTTATAATAACTGTAAGTGGAGTATAACCTTTAAAATTGTGAATAACTATCTTGTACACCTGAAACATAGAATTAAAAAAATAAAGCTCCCCAATTGATTCCAATATACGTGCAGCAGCCAGTGTTGAGAACCACTGATCTAGAGTGGTATCTGATTTTCACCTTCATTGTGAGGCAGGTGTTTCAAAGAAGAAAACCCAGGGGATGATTTTCAGTTGTTCTGCATACATATATCGGTTATGGCTGTTTGGTCAGGCTATAGCCCCAAATTCCATTCTGTGCCTATAATCAGTGTCATCTTCATAGATTACATTTTTAAAAAAAATTGAAGTGTAGTTGATTTACAGTGTTTCAGGTGTACAGCAAAATGATTCAGATATTTATATATACATATTCTTTTTCAGATTCTTTTCCATTATAGGCTGTTGTATTTATTCATTCATCAGTTGATGGACATTTGAGTTGTTTCCACCTTTTGGCTATTATGAATAATGCAGCTATGAATCATTCATGTACAAATATTTGTGTAAACATATGTCTTCATATACAGGAATATACAGGCAGACCTTGGAGATATTGCAGATTGGGTTCCAGACCACCACTATAAAGCAAATATCACAATAAAGCAAGTCACACAAATTTTTTGGTTTCCCAATGCATATAAACATTATGTCTACGCTATACTGTGGTCTACTAAGTGCCCAAGAGCACTATGTCTAAAAAAAGCAATGCATATGCCTTAATTTTAAAATATTTTATTGCTAAGAAATGCATTATCTGACAACACAGGGTTGCCACAAACCTTTAACTTGACAAAAAATGCAATATCTGCGAAGTGCAATAGAGCAAAGCACAATAAAACAAGGTGTGCCTGTATCTTGGAGCAGAATTGCTCCTATGGTCATTCCAAGTTTAAACCTTTGAGGAAGTAGCAGGTTCTTTTCCAAAGTAGCTACACTATCTTACATTCCCACCAACAGTGTATGAAGGTTCCAATTTCACCACAATCTCACCAGCTATTGTTATTATCTGTCTTTTTTTTTTTAACATTTTTTATTGATTTATAATCATTTTACAATGTTGTGTCAAATTCCAGTGTTCAGCAAAATTTTTCAGTTATTCATGGACATATACACACTCATTGTCACATTTTTTTCTCTGTGAGTTATCATAACATTTTGTGTATATTTCCCTGTGCTATACAGTGTAGTCTATTCTACAGTTTTGAAATCCCAGTCTATCCCTTCCCACCCTCCACCCCCCTGGTAACCACAAGTCTGTATTCTCTGTCTGTGAGTCTATTTCTGTCCTTTATTTACGCTTTGTTTTTGTTTGTTTGTTTGTTTTTGTTTTTGTTTTTTAGATTCCACATATGAGCGATCTCATATGGTATTTTTCTTTCTCTTTCTGGCTTACTTCACTTAGAATGACATTCTCCAGGAGCATCCATGTTGCTGCAAATGGCATTATGTTGTCGGTTTTTATGGCTGAGTAGTATTCCATTGTATAAATATACCACCTCTTCTTTATCCAGTCACCTGTTGATGGACATTTAGGCTGTTTCCATGTTTTGGCTATTGTAAATAGTGCTGCTATGAACATTGGGGTGCAGGTGTCATCCTGAAGTAGAATTCCTTCTGGATACAAGCCCAGGAGTGGGATTCCTGGGTCATATGGTAAGTCTATTCCTAGTCTTTTGAGGAATCTCCACACTGTTTTCCATAGTGGCTGCACCAAACTGCATTCCCACCAGCAGTGTAGGAGGGTTCCCCTTTCTCCACAGCCTCTCCAGCATTTGTCATTTGTGGATTTTTGAATGACGGCCATTCTGACTGGTGTGAGGTGATACCTCATTGTAGTTTTCATTTGCATTTCTCTGATAATTAGTGATACTGAGCATTTTTTCATGTGCTTTTTGATCATTTGTATGTCTTCCTTGGAGAATTGCTTGTTTAGGTCTTCTGCCCGTTTTTGGATTGGGTTGTTTATTTTTTTCTTATTGAGTCGTATGAGCTGCTTATATATTCTGGAGATCAAGCCTTTGTCGGTCTCACTTGCAAAAATTTTCTCCCATTCCGTAGGTTTTCTTCTTGTTTTATTTCTGGTTTCCTTTGCTGTGCAGAAGCTTGTAAGTTTCATTAGGTCCCATTTGTTTATTCTTGCTTTTATTTCTTCTAGGAGAAAATTTTTGAAATGTATGTCAGATAATGTTTTGCCTATGTTTTCCTCTAGGAGGTTTATTGTATCTTGTCTTATGTTTAAGTCTTTAATCCATTTTGAGTTGATTTTTGTATATGGTGTAAGGGAGTGTTCTAGCTTCATTGTTTTACATGCTGCTGTCCAGTTTTCCCAACACCATTTGCTGAAGAGACTGTCTTTATTCCAGTGTATATTCTTGCCTCCTTTGTCAAAGATGAGTTGACCAAAAGTTTGTGGGTTCATTTCTGGGCTCTCTATTCTGTTCCATTGGTCTATATGTCTGTTTTGGTACCAATACCATGCTCTTTTGATGACTGTAGCTCTATAGTATTGTCTGAAGTCTGGGAGAGTTATTCCTCCAGCCTCTTTCTTTCTCTTCAGTAATGCTTTGGCAATTCTAGGTCTTTGATGGTTCCATATGAATTTTATTATGATTTGTTCTAGTTCTGTGATGAAATATGTCCTGGGTAATTGGATAGGGATTGCATTAAATCTGTAGATTGCCTTGGGCAGTGTGACCATTTTAACAATATTGATTCTTCCAATCCAAGAGCATGGAATATCTTTCCATTTTTTAAAGTCTTCTTTAATTTCCTTCATTAATGGTTTATAGTTTTCTGTGTATAATTCTTTCATCTCCTTGGTTAGATTTATTCCCAGATATTTTATTACTTTGGGTGCTATTTTAAAGGGGATTGTTTCTTTACTTTCTTCTTCTGTTGATTTATCGTTAGTGTAAAGAAATGCAACTGATTTTTGAACGTTAATTTTGTAACCTGCTACCTTGCTGAATTCTTCAATCAGCTCTAGTAGCTTTTGTGTGGACCTTTTAGGGTTTTCTATATGTAGTAACATGTCATCAGCATATAATGACACTTTTACCTCTTCTTTTCCAATTTGGATCCCTTTTATTTCTTTCTCTTGCCTGACTGCTGTGGCTAGGACTTCCAGGACTATGTTGAATAGGAGTGGTGATAGTGGGCATCCTTGTCTTGTCCCAGATTTTAGTGGGAAGCTTTTGAGTTTTTCACCGTTGAGTACTATGCTGGCTGTAGGTTTGTCATATATAGCTTTTATTATGTTGAGATATGTTCCCTCTATACCCACTTTGGCAAGAGTTTTTATCATAAATGGGTGTTGAATTTTATCAAATGCTTTTTCTGCATCGATTGAGATGATCATGTGGTTTTTGTCCTTTCTCTTGTTGATGTGATGTATTACACTGATTGATTTGCGTATGTTGAACCAGCCTTGTGTCCCTGGGATGAACCCCACTTGGTCATGATGTATAATCTTTTTTATGTGTTGTTGGATTCTATTTGCTAAAATTTTGGTGAGGATTTTGGCATCTATGTTCATCAGTGATATTGGCCTGTAATTCTCTTTTTTTGTAGTGTCTTTGCCTGGTTTTGGTATCAGGGTGATGGTAGCTTCATAGAATGAGTTTGGGAGTATTCCCTCCTTTTCAATCATCTGGAAGAGTTTGAGAAGGACTGGTATGAGTTCTTCTTTGTATGTTTGGTAGAATTCCCTGGTGAAGCCGTCCGGTCCTGGACTTTTATTTGTAGGGAGGTTTTTAATTGCTATTTCTATTTCCTTTCTAGTGATCGGATTGTTCAAGTGTTCAGATTCTTCTTGATTCAGTTTTGGTGGACAGTATGTTTCCAGAAACTTGTCCATCTCTTCTAGGTTATCCAGTTTGGTTCCATATAGTTTTTCATAATATTCTTGTATGATATTCTGTATTTCTATTGTATTTGTTGTAATTTCTCCATTTTCCTTTCTTATTTTGCTAATTTGTGCTCTCTCTTTTTTCTTCTTTGTGAGTTTGGCCAGAGGTTTGTTGATTTTATTTACTTTTTCAAAAAACCAGCTTTTGGTTTGGTTGATATTTTTCTATGATCTTGTTAATCTCTACTGTATTTATTTCCTCCCTGATCTTTATAATTTCCTTCCTTCTGCTGCCTTTTGGGGCTTTTTGTTCTTTTTCTAATTCATTCAACTGGTGGGTTAAATTGTTTATTTGAGATTGTTCTTTTTTGAGGAAGGCCTGTATCGCTATAAACTTCCCTCTTAGCACTGCCTTTGCCATGTCCCATAGATTTTGAGTGGTTGTGCTTTCATTATCATTTGTCTCAAGGTATTTTTTAATTTCAGCTTTGATTTCCTCATTGACCCATTGTTTTTTCAATAACATATTGTTTAATGTCCATGCTTTCCTTTTTTTCTCCTTTGTTTCTCTGCTGTTGATTTCCAGTTTCATGGCATTGTGGTCAGTAAAGATGCTTGAGATAATTTATATCTTCTTAAAATTGTTGAGGTTTCTTTTGTGCCCAAGTACATGATCGATCCTGGAAAATGTTCCATGTGCACTTGAAAAGAATGTATATCCTATTTTTGGGGGGTGTAATGCTCTGAAAATATCCACCAAATCTAGTTTTTCTATTGTAGTATTTAATTTCTCTGTTGCCTTGTTTATTTTCTGTCTGGAAGATCTGTCTAGTGATGTTAATGCAGTGTTAAAATCTCCAACTATGATTGTATTCCCATCAATATCCCCCTTTATCTCTGTTAGTAATTCTTGTATGTACTTAGGTGCTCCTATATTGGGTGCATATATATTAACGAGTGTAATATCCTCATCTTGTATCCCTCCTTTAATCATTATAAAATGTCCTTCTTTATCTTTCTTTATGGCCTTTGTTTTAAAGTCTATTTTGTCTGAAATCAGTACTGCAACACCTGCTTTTTTGGCTTTTCCATTTGCTTGGAATATCCTTTTCCATCCTTTCACTCTCAATCTATATGTGTCCTTCTCCCTAAAGTGGGTCTCTTGTATGCAGCATATTGAAGGTTCTTGCTTTATTATCCAGTCTGCCACTCTGTGTCTTTTGACTGGAGCATTTAGTCCATTAACATTTACCGTAATTAATGATAGATGTGTGTTTATTGCCATTTTGAACTTATCTTTGCAGTTGAATTGGTATATCCTCTTTGTTCCTTTCTTCTTCCTTTTGTGGTTTGGTAATTTTCCTTTGTATTATCATGGGTTTTATTTAATTTTTGTGACTCCTTTGTAAATTTTTGGCTTGTGGTTACCCTTTTTTGTAAATCTATCAACCCATTACTATAACTGTTTTTATTAAACTGATAGTAACATGATCTCAAACCCATCCTACTGTTAAAAAAATTTAAAAAAGAAAGAAAAAAATATTCTATATTTCCCTGCCTCCCTCTCCCACTCTCAGTGATTTGTATGTCTTCTTTTATAATTTCATGTTTACTTTATTTGTAATTCATGAGTTATCACCTTTCCAGTTGTGTGTTTCTCATTTCTGTAGCATCCTGCTGCTTTTTCTATTTAGAATAGCCCTTTCAATATTTCTTTTAGCATGGGTTTAGTGTTGCTAAACTCCTGCAGCTTTTTTTTGTCTGTGAAACTCTTTATTTCTCCTTCTATCCTCAAGGATAGCCTTGCTGGATAAAGGATCCTAGGCTGCATCTTTTTTTCATTCAGGGCTTTGAATATATCTTGCCACTCCCTTCTGGCCTGTAGTGTTTGTGTAGAGAAATCAGCTGAGAGCCTTATGGGGGTTCCCTTGTAACTTACTCTTTGCTTTTCTCTTGCTGCCTTTAGAATCATTTCTTTATCCTTGACTCTGGCCATCTTGATTATGATATGTCTTGGTGTGGGTCTATTTGGGTTCTTCCTGTTTGGGACCCTCTGAGCTTCCTGTACTTGGATATCTGATTCCTTCTTTAAGTTTGGGAAGTTTTCAGTCATGATTTCTTCAAAAACCTTTTCAATCCCCTTTGATCTTTCTTCTCCTTCTGGGACCCCTATTATGCGAAGATGGGACGCTTTATATTATCCCATAGGTCCCTTATGCTATTTTCATTATTTTTTATTTGCTTCTCTTGTAGTTCTGAATGGGTGCTTTCTATTGCCCTGTCTTCTAGATCACTAATTCGTTCCTCTGCATTATCTAGTCGGCTTTGCACAGCTATTAGATCATTCCTCATCTCTGTCAATGAGTTTACCCATTCTACTTGGCTCTTCTTTATAGCTTCAATTTCATTTTTGACATATTTTATAGCTCTAAACACTATCTCTTTTAATTCCTTCAGCAATTCGATCACTCCTTTTTTGAAATCTTGATCTAGTAGGCTATCGATGTCTATTTCATTGATCCTTCAGGGGATTTCTCTTGTTCTTTTAATTGGGAAAGGTTTTTCTGCTTCTTCACCTTGCTCATACCTCTTTGGCACTGTGGTTTATGGAGTATCAGTTGTTTATTTTGGTCCTTAAGGATTTTATCTATCTAATGCCTATTTAGGAATAGAACTTAGGAAAAAAAGAAAAAAAAATAAGAGAGAGAGAGAAAGAATTTTAAAAGAAGGGAGAAAGAGGGTTTGAAAACAGTGTATAATGAATAATAGAAGAGTGAGTTGAAGCAGAGTATTAATCGGGTTGAGACGTCCTTTTAAAACCTTCACAAAAAAAGGAGGGGGAGATGAATAGATGTATTTGAAACCTGTGTCTAATCAATAGCAGGACATCAAAACCCAAGAGAAATAGAAATGAATTAAGAAGTAAAAATTAAGAGAGTAATAGAAAATAGAACAGGTAAAAACAGATTTAAAAAAAAGGGGGGGGGGTGGTTTGTCGGTGTTCTCCTGGAGTCTGTGTGCTTTTACTGTGAAGTCTTTCTGTCTTCGTCCTGTTTTGGAAGCTCAGCTTGCTGTTTTCAGAGGCCCTCCGTTGGCGCCCTCTTCTGTGCTGCTCCCAGCACCTGTCGGCAAGCAGATCGCGCCTCCTCCTAACACTGGGTCAGGTGCAGCTCTCTGCTGTGGGCGGGCGGGTCGCTGCCCCTCCGGATGCCGCAGTCAGATGTTGCAGACTGGCCGGGTAGGAGGGCGGGTCGTGCCCCCTCCCAGCTCCTCGGTCAGGGGCTGTGTTCCTGCCAGAAAGGCGGGGGGCCGCTCTCGCTCTACCTGCGCCGCCGGTAGCTCCGCTGCTCTGTGCGGCTGCGCGCTCCGCCCTGGTCGGCGCTCAGCAGGTGGGCTCGGGGAAGACCGAGGGACAGCCCTGTCCCTGCTCCGAGCCAAAACCCAGCTCCCTGTTTGTCTTTGTGGAGCAAGTTCTCTGAGGGACCAGGATGGAAGGATCCTATCTGCCCCGGGCTGCAGGCCAGTCTCAGTCTGGCCTTTGAGGCTGCTAAGCCCTTCGGTGCGGATGCAGGTTTCGCCCCCGCTCCCGCCTGGGTGCTCAGCGCCGGAGGATATGGCGGCTGTGCCTGAGCCCCGCCTCTCTTCCCCCGAAAACTTTCCGCGGGTTTTCAGAGATGGGGGTGTGCACCCTTCCCCCGAGAGCACATCAACCTTGCTGTTTTATGGAGGGCCCAGGCTGTTCTGCCCTGTGCACCCACAGCCACGGCGCGCAGCCCCTTGCGTTCCCCTGGGGCTGCCTCCGTGCAGCCACTTCCGTCCTCCGCCCGGCTTGTGCAGCCTGGCCCTGCCCGTGGCTGCCGGCCCGCGTCTCAGGCTGGGTGTCGGGGGGACGCTCTGTGCACGTTTAACTTAGTTCTGTTAGTCAAGGGCTGCTCTGTAGAGATCCGAGCCTCAGAGGCTCCCCCTCCGTCCCGCTGGCCTCTCAGTTGGAGAGGGGAGACCCAGCGAGCGAGCGCCAGTCCTCCTTTGCCGCTCCCTCCCCGCGGGACCCGTCCCGCGCTGCTTTGCCTTTTGTTTTCTTTTTTCCTTTTCTCCTACCAGATTTTTGGCGTCTTTATCTTTTGAAGAGGGCGATGTTCTGTCGGAGTTCCACAGGTGCTCTGGTTGGCTGAGTGGGTCTGTAGATGTGGGTCTTGGTGTATTTGTGGGAGAGGGTGACCTGCGAGCGTCCTTCTACTCCGCCATCTTCTCCCTCCCCCTATTATCTGTCTTTTTGATCATAGACAACCTAGTGTGATGAAGTGGTATCTCATTGTGGTTTTGTTTTGCATTTCCCTGCTGATTAATGATGTTGAACATCTTTCCATAGCTCTCTGCTTCATGCTTTTCTGTTGGCTTGAATCCTCTCTTCCACCTTGGTCTGCATTCTCGGTTTGCTGGGAACTTCTACTTATCTTTCAAGATCTGGCTCAACCATCACATTCTCTCTGAGGCCTTCCTTGACCCTCCCAGGTAGAACTAATCACTATCTCCTTTGCACCCATGCATGCTCTGCAACACTTACCACCTTGTGTTTTCCAGCACATAGGAATGAATTCCCCCACACCATTGACTTTGGGCTTGATCATATAACTTGCTTTGGCCAATGGAACATGGACATTTATGACTTATACCACATCCTAACAGAAGCTTTCATGCCATTCTTGATATGGTTTTGTTCCCCTTTTTGACCTTCTGCTTTCCACTGTGAGAACAGCTCTCGAGAGTATCTGCTTTTCAGGCTGGGTTCCAGAATGAGAAGACACATAGATCCAAGTTGAGCCCAGCAGAGCTCAAAGGTCCCCAACAGAATTCTGCCAAATTATAGCTTTTTGCTACTCAAAGTGTGATCCATGTACCAGAAACATCTGCATTTATAGTATTTATAATATTTATAAATATTTATAGTATACAAGAAGCCAGATGCAAAAGGCTAAATATTATATGATTCCATTTATATGCAATGTCCAAAGTAGGCAAATCCATAGAGACAGAAAGAATATCCATGATTACCTAGGGTGAGAGGGGATTGAAGAAAAATGGGGAGTGACAGCTAATGGGTAAAGGATTTCTCTTGGGGCTAATGAAAATGTTCTAAAATCAATTGTGGAAGTGGTTGTACAACTTTGTAGATATACCAAAAATCATTGAATTGTACACTTTTGTAGGTGAATTGTATGGTATGTGAATTATGTCTCGGTAAAACTGTTAGCAAAAAATGCTCCACATGGTAAGGCATGGAAGCACAGGAACATAGTGTATTCCAAGAAGCTAAGCAGACTAGCATAACTATTACAGAATGGAAGGCAAGTAAGGATCAGATCATGGAGGACCTGAGGGCAGCTTGGAGCAAGAACATTTTAGGAATATTAATTCATATATGGAGACTGGTTTTGAAGAAAAAGGATGCATTGAGGATGGGTGGTTAAGATTATTGCAGTAGATCCAGTTCATGAGGGCTGAGCCAAAATGATGGTGGGTAGTTACTTACAAAGAAAAGAGAGAATCCAAGAGATTTTTAAGAGGTCAAAGTAACAGGATTTTGTGATGATCAGATGAGTGAGCAAGGAAGGAGGAAAAGATTTTTCTTACACATTTTTGTATCCCCAGCAACTTAACATGTCTGATATAAAACAGTACCCAATAATATTTGGTGAATTAATGAATGAATGAAGTGGATGGTTACATTTTCAGAGTTTCTGTTACCAGATAGAGAACTTTGGGGACACAGCAAGCCATTTTTTGGGTGAGCTCAGGACTGTAACATTTAGAGAAAGGATACTTTTGTATGAAGGGAGTGGCTATTTCAGGGAGAGAAAGAAAATAATGGTAAATCCAAAGGTACGCTTCATCTCTCTCAGTTTTGCCTAGGGCCAACCTGCTGTGTGCCTGTGGAATTTTTTTTAATGAAGAATTTTAAAAAGCCAGTAACCTCCATCTGACTCTGGTGCCTTCAGGCCTTTGTACTCATTAGCCAAGTAGACAGAATCTACTCCCACATGTAAGACAGAATGCAGTATGCTTTACAGTATGTATTGATCAGGGAAATATTTTACGGAGGCTCAGTGACTCAGTAAGGTACTACCACCAGAAACCACTTAGATAGTTTTGTTCTTCAATCCATTTCCTCCTGGTCAGCTATGGCCGCCCTACTCCACCATGATGCATCCTTAGATGATAAAGCTGGAAGATCTAGCTTACATATACTATAGCTTGGAGTTAAGAGTTGTGACCTAATTTCTAAGCAGAGCAGAAGAGTCCTCTCTAGAGATGGATTACATGCAAGGAGATGAAATGTTTATTTTGTAATAACAGGATGCCTCCACAGAAGACTACGCTCTATATAGTGATTGAAGAACAACAACTTTTATATGTAGATTTGTGGCAGGGCCTGGGGGTCGCACTTTTGCTTCATTCTGAGCCATCGTCAACCTATTTGTTATGACAGTGTGACTTCCTATGGGCCTCCTTTCCCTGCTTCAATGAGATAACCTTGTGGATGTGTAATGGAAAATTCTGCATTTGCCTAGTCTTTGAAGTATTGACAAGGAAGTCCTGGGTCTAAGCATGTGGGCAGTAGTTGGGCTTACTTATGGCAACAAGAAAGGATGGAAGGAGTATCTGCGGGTCCCCCTAGAGACCAGTTGCTAATTAAAGCGATTGAAACCAAGCAGGCCAGTCAAGAACCAGTTGTAGAAGAGGTGACTTTTGACCAGGTAAGCCTTCTGAAGAAATATTTCTTCTTTCTTTTTTTTAATCAAATGGTCTTTAGTTAAAATAAACTACCACCAGCAAACTTGGAATGTGAACCAGGGTTTGGATCTGAGGAGTAGAGAAAAATAACATTGAGTCTTTTTTAGAGCTAAGATTCTGGTTCAAGAACCGGTGACCATCTAGAAAGACCTGTCTCTCAGTGGAATCATCCTGTCTGCCTTGGGAAATGAAACCCCATCTGGAGCGACCCTACCCTAGTTTGGGCTATTCATGTCTTTGGGACTCCTGAGATGACCCCTGACGTGGGTCAAGCCCCAAGGGCTGTGATCTGGAAGCTGTTTTCACATTGAGTGTGCTCTTTGGACGCCCAACAACTACAACTATACTTACTGCTCTACACCCATCGTTTCTGAGCTAATACAAGGGATCAAATTGGCAAATCAGACTTAGAAGAATCACTTGTTTTACCCTACATCAAGCTTTTGTAATAATTTCAAGGGTACAAGTAATCATGTGCACAGAAAAAGCAGAGAGAAGTCAGGGACTACCAGTGCAGCTCTCCTGGCCCTCCCCCCACTTCCCCCCTTTTTTTTTTTCCACATTAAGACATACCAGCTCAGATTTAACATATAAGGTCTCTAAGCAATGTGTGCTGTCACCACTTAGAAGAAAAGAGAGCTACTTTGGTGATGGTATGCCTCCATTTTCTACTCTGATTTTTATATAGCTTACATTTTCCAGGGGGCCATGCCCCATAAATACATGTGTTCCAGGTTTGTTTACCACAAACAATGCCAGACAAACCAAGTACATCCTTCTAAAAGTATTCCATAGATAAAGACTCTCCTGCTTGTTAATACAATTAGAGCATTTGCTAGGAGGGCTGTCATTAGCATGGGTGCGAGGAGATTTGACGGGCTCACATTTCTTTCCTTCCTGGGGAGTCAGTCCTCCCATAGGAGAGCCTGGATTGCAGTCTTCTGCTTTCCTTCCTGGATTCCAAGGGACAGGAGTGGGAGGCAGAGAGCCTTCTGTGTCTGTTTATGGCTGCCTACATTATGGAAGGTCTGGAGGCATTGGGGGAAATGGGGGTTTTGAAATTGGACGTCTCGACAAATGAAGCTCAAATCTCAGTCCTTCCCCTTTCTTTACTTTAAAGAAGTTATTACAGCTCAGTCACTTCATCTGAAGAATGGGAGTGTTAGCTACCTCACTGGTTTGTTGTTAAACCTACATGAGTCTTTTTGTGTGAAAGTATTTCTTAAACCATGATGAGCTATGACTGTGTACCGTAGTATTACTGCTATCAGTGAATGTCTACAGCCTTTTCTATTTGGGTGTTCATCTGTGGCCTATTCCGAGGTTGGTGGCTCTGGACTCTGAGTGCAAGACCTATTAGTGGTTAGAGCTTGGTGTCGGCATCATGGCATCCTGGATGACAGGAATCCTTTATTTTGAAAACCTAACATGGATGCTGGATCCACTTTTATAGCACATTTTCCATTATATTTCTTCTCACAGCCTGCAATTATATATTTGTATAAAAACAGTAACAGTTAACATTATTGAGCACTTACTACACGCTAAGTACTCTTCTATGCACTTTAAGTGTAATACCCATTTAATCCTCCCAACAACCCAAGGAGGTCATTATTTCTTCTTTACAATGATAGATTTTAATGATTATAGAAATAAAGTTGTAGTATGTGTTCAAAATGTTTTGTTCTGTTTTGATCAATTAGTAATAGATTGTGAGAATTTTTCTCACAATCACCATGACTGTCTTTTAAAAAGTTGTTGGACTTTTAGGCTGTCTCTAATTTTTCATAGGGATAAGCAAAACTATAAAGAACATTTTTGTGCATAAAAATTCTGTTTATCTAAATCTGTCTTTTGTTGCTATAGTTTTTTTCCAACTTCTAATGGATATTACATACATATAGTAAAGTTCACATGAATGTTTAGCTCAATGAATTTTCACAAAGTGAGCACGCTCGTGTAACCAGCACCCCCAGAAGAAACACAGTATTACCTGAACCTTAAAGGTCCCCTCATGTCTCCTTCCAGAAATCACACCATCACTCCCCATCAAGGGTAACTGCTATGCTGACTTCTGACCCCACAGATGTCATTTTGCCTCTTTTTGGACATAAATGGAATCATACAGTGTGTACCGTTGTGTTTGGCTTCTTTCATTCTACATTCACCCATATGGTGTGCAGTAACAGTTGCTTCATCCCAAAGAGGGTAGGTATTATTAACCCTACTGATTATAAAACTGAGTCACAGAGAGGTTAAGTGAACTTGCTCAGAATAGCAAGTGGCAGAGCTAGAATTTGAACCCAAGTAGTTTGACTCCACTCTACTAACCATTATGTTATACTGCTCCTCATAGCTATTTCTTTAATGTCCATCTCCTCCACTGTACTGTAAGCTCCATTTTTAACCCAGCGCTTAGCATTTAGCACATATCAGATCATCAATAAATCTTTCATGAATGAATGAGTGAATGAATGAGTATCCGATAGGCCTGCTTCTACAATTCAGTGTTTTTGCCTAGGCTGCCAGAAGTACGTGAGGAGATTCTGTATCTTCCTTTTGTTCACCTTGATTATGAGCATCTTCTCAGAGTCACTCCCACCACCTGTGGTCACAACCTCATGTCATCCATTCTGTAGCAGCTCCCTGTTGAGAAAGATTTGCTTCTGTGGAGCTTACAGTACAGAAAAAAATGAATCCAGGCAACAAAATCCCTGTCAAACCTAAGTAGATAAATATCTTCCCTAAAATTGGTAAATCTTTTATAGAAATATTAATATTCTCCATGGTGTCCTAAATAAAAAAGTTGAACGTGACAATGAATGATTTCAAGTGGGCATGTGTGCAGACAAGAGTTAACACAGCAGACCCAACTGCGATCCTTTGAAAAGCCTACTTATAAGGTTGGTTATTGACTGGCATCTGGGGAGTTAGATTTGGGGGAGGGTTCCCACTCTTAACTGATGAGACTGGCTTACTGTGCCTAAACTCTAAAAGCAATATGGTTTATGCTGAACTCCTGCTTTTCTTCTGAGAGTCTAGAATTTTTATACATGCTAGGCAGAGGTTGTCTGTGAGCAGCCTCCACTTAAAAAACCAGCCTCCAGTAGAAGAGAAAGTCCTATGAGTTCTAGTGAATCATCAAATCTGGGGGTGGTCTTGGGTGCCTCCCAATGCAGGATTCATTCTTTTCTACCTTGTCCACTTAATATAGTCTCCCTTCAGCTATGGATCATTGTTAAAGAGAAATACATTCAAGACCTTCATGACAGGCCTAGGGACCACTGCAATAGGGTTTTCCAATGGAAGAGAGACCGGATTCAACTACAAATACAGCTTGGGTGAGTGGGAATTTATAGCCAAGGAGCAGGGTAGGGGTCAGTGAATAGGAAGTTTGTAAGAGAAAACATCAGGGGTAAGGGGGGTTCTAGCCAAACTGACCTAAAAGGACTCTCTACTGAAGACAGTCCAGGGTGACCAGACATCACCTGGGGGATTGCAGAGGATGAGGGACCGGATCAGATACTGCGGGTAATCACATATCGAAGGTAGGGGGTTCTGGGTAAAATGACTTAGCAGGGTTCTTGCCAAAACTAGATTTTACAAGAAAGTGTGCAGATGGGCCTTGGAGAAGGTGCAGGAGACTGACTAGAATTTGGTAAGCAAAGAATTTCTGTCATCATCAACTTTTAATTATGGGGATGTTCCTGATCACAGTGACAAAACCTGGGTTTAATATAATAGGAAGTTTGCATAATCCTGAGCCATGAGGATATCAGAAATTGCAAGACAGCACATGGTCTGGGCCCCACTAAAGGGAACTGAGCAACCACTTACTGTAAAATTGGTCCAAATCAGCAGAAGAATGGCCTGATGATGAAACTGTGACTGTTTGCAGCCTATATATAACTCAACTGCATTATCGGGGGTCAACGTAACAGACTTGATGGGTAAACACAGTTCCTAAAAACCACAACCAGACTTGTGGTTCAGTGAATGGCCTGTGCGCAGCTTCATTACAATGAACCAACCTTGAACTGACCAGCTTGGTCTTGTTCAACCAATTCTTTGTGAAACTTTCTAGCTGTGCTTTTGTAAGTCTCACCCTTGTTTTGGTCTGAGAGGATCTCCATGGGGGCTCTTCTCCCTTGTGTAGTTCCTAAATGTAAGTACATCTTCAGTACTCCAACTGTCTCTGAATTATTATTTGACAGTTTGAAGACTCGATCCCATGGGATCTAATCCTGCTATATTTAATCAGGTTTTCCCTCTCTTGTCCAGAAGTAAACTCACCTTAATACTGTGTCTCAAAGTCTTTATATTTCCTTTATCATCAATCACCCCAAAGGTTGTATAGAGGGAAGCCTGCGATGATCTGAGTCATGCAGATATCACTGAGGGGAAAAATCAAGGAAACCACAAAGATGAACATACAGAACAAAAGAGAGGAAGACAAAATCCAGAATTGTGAAAAAACTAAAGGTGTTCTTTGCCACATCTGAAGAAAAAAGCTGTTTGTCTAGGACCCAAGAAAATACTGTATGGAGGGATAAACATTTCCTATACCCTTTTATTTTCAGTACCTGAGGCCTGCTAATTAAATTGACAAAAGACTAACAGGAGAAAAGGTTTATTACATTTGCACATGTAGGCCTCAAATAAAAGGAAATGAAGACCCCAAGAAGCACTAAGATCCAGGGGCTTATATTCCATTTTAACAAAGGGCAATACATTTGTGGAGAAGTGAGAAGACAAAGAAAAAGGGGTTTGGGCTTCCAGGGGCAGTCAGCTGTGGGAAGATAAATATACGGGAGAAACAGGTGGAAGATAAAGGCTATTTAGTAAGATTTGTTATGCAGACCTAGCTCTGGGCTGAAGTTCTGTCTCAGGTGATGATGGTTGTTTTCCTCTTCCTGGAATGGGAGAGGGGAGGGGGAGCACTTTTGCAAGGGGAAATTTATGCTCTGCTTCTAGGCAGATAGGGGAGGGGGCAGAGAGCTCTTTCTGCATTTGCTGCTGCTTAACTGCCTTTAGCTCAAAATAATCCTTCTGTCAAGGAGCATATTTAGGGGTGGCATATTCTGATCCCTGTCTGCTTATGACACTCCTGAAAGGCTATTTAAATGATAGTTTTACATTTACACCCCTTAAAATAAATGATCCTTAACTTAAAACTCCCTTGCTAAAAAACTAGGTAACATTCTCCATTTCCCCATCCCCAGTGTATTTGTTTGGTAAAGGTCTTGAGCACCCCACCCAAGACCCACTTTTCTTTATGTTTATTCTGCTTCCCCAAGCTCCTTTACACTGTCTTCAGATTTCACATCCCTCCACCCAAAACTTGCCCTGTCTTCCAAATGGCTGGAGTTTCATGAAGGATTTGAGAGCCCAGGAAATAGCATAAATTCCTTTCAGTAAAACAATAGATTTTAATGGTGAGAATGTTGTTTTCTGGGGCCTGAAAAGCAACCACAGACTTCCTTTGTGAGGCAAAAGCAGTTTAAGATTCCAATTAAGGACCTTTCTAGTCCATCAGCATATGAATGGATAACGAAATTGTGGTGTGTATGTGTACAATGGGATATTATTCAGCCATAAACAAGAAGGAAATCCTGCCATTTGCAACAACATGGATGGACCTTGAGGGCATTATGCTAAGTGAAATAAGTTCAGACAAAGAAAGACAAATACTGTACAATTTCATTTATATGTGGAATCTTAAAAAAAAAACCCAAAACAAACAACCCCCCCAAACTCAAAGAAAAAGACATCAAATTGTGGTTACCAGAGGTAGGAGATGGGGAGGAGGTGGAATTGAAGGAAAAGGGTCAAAAGTTACAAATTTCCAGTTATGAGATAAATGAGTACTAGGGATGTAATGTATAACATGATGATTATAGTTAACATTGCTGTGTGGGATATTTGAAAGTTGTTAAACAGTAAATCCTAAGAGTTCTCGTCATCAGGTAAAAAACATTTGTTTTCTTTTTCTTTTGTACCTGTATGGGAAGATGAATGTATACTAAAATTATTGTCGTAATCATTTTGTATAGACCCTGCTCAGGCCCTAGCCCAGCCAGGCTCTCTGCCTCAGCGGGGGTGGGTTCTTTTTCCACTCGGGTTAGAGCAGAGGAATAAGGAAACCCAGCTGAGATGGACACAGCACAAGCTTTATTCAGTGGCCAAAGAATGGAGAAGCGAGAACTAAGTTCACTGATCAGCTTCTGGCCTATGTGGTGAGAGGGATTTAATTTTAAAGAGTAAAGACAAAGAGAGGAGGAGTGAGGCTAGCGATGGAGAGGCATATGCATTAGTTACTGGGGGAGGGGCAGGGCTTTTTCCCAGGGCGTGGGGTGCCACTCCCTTTTTATCCTTTTTTGGTCCTTAATGTCCTGGCTGCTGTGTCATTTAACATGCTAATACAGTAAAATCAGTGAATAATGAGACTCAGTGTCTTTTGGAGGTCAGATTGGTTGCCATGTTGGTCCCAGCTGTTTCCAACTGGTTTTTTTTTTTTTTTTGTAGCTTCCTTTCTTATCTCTGAATCCTTGAACTTAAAGATTTACGTTCACTCCTACAGGTTGGGGTTGCGGGTTTTGAGCAAAGACCTGGAGCAGCTCTGGCAACAGTTTCACAATATAGGTAAGTCAAATCATTATGCTGTCCACCTTAAACGTATACAGTGCTGTATGTTAATTATATCTCAATAGAACCGGGTGGGGAGGGGAAGAGTTTACACTCTGCAAACAACACACACACACACACAGAGAGAGAAAGAGAGAGCCTTTCCTTTGTAAAATGTTTCCATTGTTGTCACCCTCCCCTACCACTTTACCACTACATACTTTTGCATCTATTTGGTTTTTGTTTAGAGCTGCCTTGAGTTGCTTATATAAATGGAAGAACCTAGTCCTCAATCCTAATCCCAGGGCTTTCCTCTAGCTAGGAATTTACAACATTTATTTTGGTGCTTCCTTTCTTTTTTTAATTCAACATGTAAGAAATGTTTCTTGATCACCTAACTGTGGTACAGTCATTAGAGATGCAAAGGTGAACAAGAAACAATCCCCATCTTTGAGATGCTTCCAGGAGAGGGACAAAAGAAAGTAAATAAGCAATTAAGATAGTATGTACAATAATGGGGTAAGCACAGTCATGTTACAAGAGCACATGTGTGGAAGGGGGAGCGCTTATCTCAATATTAGGCTCTACCAAACAGTCTAAAGCAGAGAAACTTGCTTTATTTCCATTTTTCAAGATCACTCTCATGAAGACCACTATATCTGACTGACCTAGTTCATTGAATTCTAGTACATCATAGATGACTTCTTCCATGACTCCCAGACCAGTGAATAATGCCAGATGCAATAGTTCGCAGTGGCTTCTTAGCCCACAGAGCTCCCCTAGTTCTACTCATCCTTTCTCCTTGTTAGAGATAATTGTGTCAAGGATTAAAACTCCTCCGTAACAACCAATCATACTTTCTTTTCTGAGACTTTGAAAAAATGTTTACAGAGATTAAAGACAGAAGATGCCTGATTTGACCAAGGCAGTGGCTCTGAACTTGGAGCACACATCAGAATTCCTGGAGAGCTACGTTTTAACATAGGTCATTTTAACGTAGGTCGCTGGACCCACTTCTAATCCTAGAGCTTCTGATTCAGTGGGTCTGAGGTGGAGTCAGAGCATTTGGGCTTCTAACCAGTTCCCAGATGCTGCTGCTGCTGGTGGTCCTGGCGTCACACTTTGATGTGTGATGGACCAGAGAAAAGAGATGTGTTCATGTCAGAGCCCCTGCTGAGTCTTTATATTACTAAAAATGGCTCTCAGGGTAGACGGCTTGTTGTTCCCCAAGAGCACGTAATTGGCTTATTTCCTACGTACCATTGGCATCTGGGCAGGAGGTAGAAGTGGGGAGGAGAATCAGCTTGGCCAATTATAGAATCTAATTTTGGGTAGAGCGCCTCTTTGCAAGTCCTATTGCTTTGGGCAAAGTTTGTCCTCTTTAATCAATTAAAATCTATTGTTGAGAATGATTTTCTGTCCTTGGGACAGATGTTTATTTTGCCCAGCATTTACCCACTGGGGACTGGAGCAGTAAAGGGGTGCAGTTTCATCCCACCCTGATGGAGAGAGAACTCAAAAGGATTTGACATATCACACCAGAGATCCTGGGCTGTTCTGCTGGACTTAGGGAATGTACTGCTTGAGAATTATAGAGCTTTCAGCTATGCCTAAAAATGAGTAAAAAGGTGCTGCTTTAGGTTGGTTCCCCAGAAGAAGACCTTGAGATGAGGATTTGTATGAGTGATTTTTTAAACATAAGTGCTTCCAAGGAGAACTTTAAGGGGATCAGAGAAGACAGATTGGGAAGGGGAGGCACCCTGAGGGGGCGATCTCAGGCGAAGACCCAGCCTCAGCCTGATCCTACGAGGGAGCTCTGGAGTATAAGTCATGCCTCTGAGTTCGTCCCAACTTCAGGCCAGGGAGCTGGGCTCTCACACTTCTGTACCTGCTTGTCCCTGGCTCTGCTCTTCAAAGCGGTTCCAATAGCCTAAGGGTACCTTCCAAAAAGAGTCTCAAATGCAGACCATTAGTAGCGAAAGCACACAGAAACCAGGAGAGGAGCATGTAGAAACTGTAAATGGGATCCAAGGAGACCTGGGTGGAGCCCAAAGAGTGCCCACCACAGAAGGTGATAAACGCCAGCACAGAGCTAACCCCTGAGGGCAGGGGGTGGAGTTTCCCTGCGGTGGAGTGAAAACTGTACCCTGAACACATTTGGAGAAGGCAGCCCTGTCTCTCTCTCTGGAAGGGACAGAGGAAAGTGGGCCTGGGAGCGAGGCTGAGAACTGGAATGTACTGTCACCCACCCTCCTCAATGAAGGGTTTGATGTCCTTTGTTCTTTTCCTTTGGACTATGAGAGAATTTGTATTTAGCATCTAGTTAAAAAGTATTTTCTCATTTCCCATTTTCTACCCTGTAATATCATTAAGCTTTCCCAACTGGTCGAAGTCTTACACATTCTCAGCTGCTGTTGTGGGGGCAGGGGGCTGGAGCAGGCCACTACAGGGAGAGCAGCCCACCCTCCACTACAGGGGTAGCCCAGGGCAGGAGCTCACAGAGCAGAGGAGGAGGTGCCAAGTGAATGACTCTGGAGCAGACAGATGACAAACCTCTGTTCTCCAAATATAATAGCGAAAAAAAGTCACATTTGAAGAGAGCAGGGAGAAGTTAATCCTTGGGTTACACTTAGAGTTTAAGTGTCACACCGGATGTGAGAGGTTCTTACAAGAGATGATACCTTCATACCTTGGAAAGACTAGATTGTTATCAAAATGGCGATGGCACAAGGCATTGACTCTCTGAGACAGATGAATAGATAATGAACGATATTTCCAGAAAAATGTAGGCCAGAAGTCATATCCAGCTTTTGTATCTGACAAAACTAAAATTATAGCTGGGGTTATCATCTTTCCTTAGTAATGCATTTCAACTGTAATTTGGTATTAGACAGTGTTATATATTTAGTAACATTAGTCAGCCTTATTAAAATGGATCTGATGACACAATTTTTTTCTTTTAAAAATCTATTAAGATGTTACTCTTTTCAAAATGCAGGGTGACTAAATCGGAGGTACTTTGTCTATAGAAATTTCTTTGGGTAAGGTAAAATAGTGACCTTGAATATATACATAATTTTAATGTAGAAATGTATTATATAAATATTACAATTATATATATATATATACCAAAGCCTATTTTCTCTTATATTTACCATATATACCTCTTATGTTTATATATGCTATTAAATAGTATTTACATATAAAAATTTAGAATTTATATATAAAATTATAAAATATATACACAAACATATACAAATAGAATTTTGTTTTTCTGAGTGCCAAACATACTTTTCATTTTCTGAGCTACATTTGGTAATTCTTGTAAAAACGTGCAGTCTCTGGACTGGTTTAGGGATTAGACTGTTGTGGATAATGAAAAAGGCTTTTGGTTTTAGCCCTTGTCTTTGGAAATGCTTCTAAGTGGCAGCATGAGTCCACTTTCTGACCTCAGCAGCTGTGGTTTAGTGGATGTAACTGAGGCTTTGAATGATGATGCTGAATTTGCTTTGCTTCTGGACCCTGACCCTGAATGTTGTTTTCATTCTAAGTCTCCTGGCAAAGAATACCTTTTGGATCTCCTCATTTTCTTGTGGTTTTCCCCTTTCCTGTGTTTTGAGGGTCAGCTCATTGAGGTTCTAATGAACTGTAACCCTCATCTGAGTAAGTGCTTCTTCACTTTGGGAAGAATTAGAAATAGGAAGAAAAAAATAGAAGCTGTGATTCCTGAAGTCCACACTAGAATATCTGCCATTTCCCATGTAAATGTTAGGAAGCCCCGAGGCTTCTAAGCAGCACATTTTAATTTCAGGGGAAAGATAAAGTTTGTCTTCTAGGAAAAACCCAAGCCAAGAGGCCTATTTTGCTCACGGGGTTATTTCCATGTGTGCTTCTCCCAGACTACTGCTGATTGCATCAAGGAGGAAGAGGCCACCAGCTCCCCATTTTCCCCTCAGAGGACTGCAGGGGAATGTTCCATTTCTTCAGGCCTTTTGGCCTGGTCACTTTCCCAGCACATCCACTGCCAACTCCTTTCTGACCTCAATTCACAGTTTACACTCAACAAATCCAGCTCCCTGCCCTGGGTGTAACCAGAGACAGGATAATGCCATGACGTAAACCAAGATTGTGTAAACTGAGTTTTTTTTTTAATGTAAATGGAGATCACCTGCTCTTTAGCTCCGTTTAGTTTTGTAGAATTACAGTGGCTCACAGTTACTGAGTGCTTGTGGTGTGCAGTGTTTGCATGCCTTAATCTCTCAAAGCCCGCTATAGTCTCAGTTTTACAGATGAGGAAATAGAGACACTGAAGGTTTGAAAACTCATCAAGGCGCACATAACTGGAGCGAATCCAGGAGTATGAAACAGGCCTGTCTCGTTTCAGAGCCCGAGTTCCTACCACTATATTGTTCTGGTTGGGTTTGTTCTGCATTCCCCAAAGACCTTAAAACTCTTACTTAATTTGTTTCTGAGATGTGAGATCATGGAAACAAAGCATTTTATAAAATAAAATTAAAGGAGGATGACATTAGATGTTCTCGGAAAGGCTGCATGCCTCTTTTAGGTACATCTTTTCTCCCCCTCAATTTCAATCAGATACTAGACGACCAGGTAGCACTCCGTTGTTAGAGAGGTATGAAGTTCCACAAACCTAGATTCAGTGAACTACAGGCAGCAGAATACAGGTCTTCCCTAATTCTCAACACTATTCATCACATAAAACATATATTCATTTTCTAGTGCTGCTATAATAAATTACCAGAAATGCAGTGGCTTAAAACAACACAAATGTATAAACTTACAGTTCTGGGATGCAGAAGTCTGAAATGGATCTCACTAAGAAAAAATTAAGGTGTTGACAAGGCTGCGTTCCTTTTTGGAGACTCCAAGGAGGATTTGTTTCCTTGCCTTTTCCAGCTCCTAGAGGCCATCTGCATTCCTTGACTCATAGCTCTTTCCTCCATCTTCAAGGCCAGTGGCGTAGCATCCCTCCCTCCTTCCCTTATAAGGACCCCTGTGATTATACTGGGCCTACCCAGAAGATCAAGGGTAGTATTTTCATCTCAGGCTCCATAGCTTAATCATACCTGCGAAGTCTCTTTTGCACTGGAAGGGAACATAGTCACTGGTTCCAAAGAGTAGGATGTGGACATCTTTGGGAGGACTGTTATTCTGTCCACTGCGAGTACCTAGTTATATGCAAGGAATCGTGCTGTGCCCTAGATAAGCAGTATTGAGCAAAAATAGCAGTCCCTGCCCTTAGAGTAGTTTACAGTCTAAGGAATGCCACCATTCCCCAACTTCCTACAATATTAACCCCCCTAGAAAAGATTGTGAATTACATGTGATAATATCATATAAGTCATCAGAAGCCACTAATCTCTTAAAGCTAGTGATTCTGGGTCAAATTCAACTCTTTCCTTGTTTTCAACTGCTATAACCAATTACTTGTCAAGCCTCAGTCTACCTGAGAAATGACTCAAGTATGTCCTTTGCATCTTCACTAACATTGACCTCATCAGTTGCCACTGGGATATTGCAGTCACTCTCTAACCTGTTTCCTGCCACCAGTCTCACCCCATTCTAGTCCATTGTCCTCACCATGGTTCCAGTTAACATGCTAAAAGAAGTTATTCTTTCTCTTCAAACTGTTTATTAGTTCCCCCACTGTCTTAAAGAAATAAAAGGGTTCTGAGGCCATCAGAAGGGTGGTGGTGAGGGAAAAAATGGCTAACCTTTAATGAGTTCTGTGTCACAAGCATTTTTCTATATGGATATGGTTTATATGGGTTATGTCACTTAAACTTCAAAACAACTAAATGAAGTAGACATCATCATCATAATCATCATCTTCTTCATCATCACCCCAATTTATAAATGAATAAACAGGGGCACAAAAGAATCAAGTAACTTTCTCAAGGACAGACAGATAATTAGTGGAACTAGGGTTTAGACCTGACAATCTGTAGAAATTGACAAGATAATTCTAAAATATATGGAAAGACCAATGGACTAGGATAGCCAAAACTGTTCTGCAAAAGAACAAAGTTGAAGCTTTATGACTACCCGATTTCAAAACTTATTATAAATCTACAGTAATTAAGACATAGTAGTATTGGCACAAATATAGACAAATCAGTGAACCAGAATTGAGAGTCCAGATATAGGGCTTCACATATATGGTGAACTGATTTTTTGCAAAGGTGGGAAGGCAATTCAATGGAGAAAGGACAGTCTTTTCAACAAATGATCCTGGAGCACTTGGATATCCATATGCAAAAAATGAACCTTTTTCTCTTTTATTGAAGTATAGTCGGTTTACAATGTTGTGTAATTTCTGGTGTACAGCATAGTGGTTCAGTTAAATATTTATATATATATGTATATATATTCCTTTTTATATTCTTTTTCATTATAGGCTATTACAAGGTATTGAATATAGTTCCCTGTGCTATACAGTAGGACCTTGTTGTTTATTTATTTTATATATAGTAGTTAATATTTGCAGATCTCAAACTCCCAATTTATCCCTTTCCACCCCTTCTCCTCAGTAACCATAAGTTTGTTTACTATGTCTGCGAGTCTGTTTCTGTTTTGTAGATGAGTTCATTAGTGTTTCCTTTTTTCTTTTTTTAGATTCCACATATGAGTGATATCATATGGTATTTTTCTTTCTTTTTCTGGATTACTTCACTTAGAAGGACAATCTCCAGGTCCACCCATGTTGCTGCAAGTGGCATTATTTTATTCTTTTTTATGGCTGAATAGTATTCCATTGTATAAATATACTACCTCTTCTTTATCCAGTCACCTGTTGATGGACATTTAGGTTGCTTCCATGTCTTGGCTATTGTAAATAGTACTGCTATGAACATAAAAATATGGAATGCTTCATGAAATTGCATGTCATCCTTGTGCAGGGGCCATGCTGATCTTCTCTGTACTATTCCAATTTTAGTATATGTGCTGCCAAAGTGAGCACTGAAAAATGAACCTTGACTTATACCTCATACTTTATACAAAAGTGAATTCAAAATGGACAATAACCCTAAATATATAGCTACCTACTATAAAACTTCTAGAAGAAAACATAGGAGAATGTCTTTATGACTTTGGCTTAGGCACAGATTTCTTAAATCTGGTACCAAAAGCACAATGTAGAAAAGAAAAAAGTGATCAATTAGACTTTATAAAAATTAAGAAATTCTGCTCTTCAGAAATCACTGTTAAGAAAATCAAAAGATAAGCTACATACTGGAGGAAATATTTGCAAAACACCTTTCTCCTAAATGACTTGTATCCAGATCATATAAGAACTCTCAAACCTCAATGATAAGAAACAACCCAATAAAAAACAGGCAGAATATTTGAAGAGACACATCAGCAAACATATAAGAGAAAATAAGCTCATAAAATGATACTCAACATCACTAGTCATTAAGGAAATGGAAAATAAAACCACAGTGAGATACACCAGACACTTATTGGAATGGTTTAAAACAAATCAGTCAATACCAAGTACTGGCAAGGATGCAGCACAACGAGACTCTAAACATTGCTGATGGGAATGCAAAATGGCACAGCCACTTTAAAAAACAGTTTGAAGCTTCTTACAAAGTTAAACTTAAACTTACCACATGACCCAACATTGCCAAGTCTAGATGTTCACTGAAGTGAAATGAAAACTTACGTTCACAGAAAATCTTATTTGCAAACGTTTATACTGATATTGTTCATAATCACCCCAAACTGGAAGCAACCCAGATATCATTCAACTGTTAGATGGGTAAACTAACCCACTATAGCCACATAATGGAATACTATGCAGCAATAAGAAGGAACAAACTAATAAAACATGAACCAACATGGGTGGATCTTAAATGTAGGTATGTTAAGGAAGCCAGTCTTCAAAGCTATATGATTTATGACTCCATTTATATGACATTTTGGAAAAGCTTATCTATAGGCACAGAAAACATCGATGGTTGCCAGGGTCTCTGGGTGAGGGAGAAATTGACTCCAAATTTGCAAGAGGGAATTTTTTTCCACATTGGAACAATTCCATATCTTGATGGAGGAATGGGCGCATGATTGACAACATTTTTCAAAACTCAGAGAACTGTAAATTGAAAAACAGAAATTTTCCTCTGTGTATATCATTACAAAAAAAAAAGTCTTCATTGACCTCAATGAGTATGGAGCAAACCAGTTTACTATTGTAAATTAAGGAACTAATGAACTATTGCAGTTCATTCAGTTCTCTTCCTCTAGCATATCTTAATCTGGCTGTGAGTTTTCTCAGCTTGTGCATCTATGTCGACCTGCTGTGCAGGAGGGCAGCAGTCGGAGTCCTCATCATCAGCCAATGGGCTCGTTAATGTGCTTGGAAGGTTCCAAGGACAGTGTGCACTGAGAGTAATTTTTAAAAACCCTCATCGTGTGCAAAGACCAGGCAATTAGGGAGCTCAGTGCAGCGGAAGGCGGGGCCATGATAAGCACCACCAGGCCAACTAGAGCTCTCCGGAAAGCACCCACAGCCAGGATCAGAGACTCGTCCAGCGCGCCTGTGGCCAGACGGCCTTGGGGGCCCCCCCTGTGGAGAGCAGGAGTGGGCCACACCCTCCATTGTGGCCCTGTGGGCTTTAACAGCTGACAAAACACTCACATGAAACTGCCCATCTCACTTGGACAGCGCAGTTTGACTTCTCCATAGGCCTAGATATATTCCACGGCTCGTTTCTCTACACCGTCAAGCAGGAGTGGCCCACCTCTCCCGCTCGGCTTCAGTCACAGGTGTAGCGGATGACGCCAGCGCCCTGCCCATCTCCCGGCGGTATCTCCACCCGGGACATGCGGACAGACTGTCCCGGCAAGCACTCACGACACCCTCTAGGAGGGCGTTCCAGGCCACATCAGCACGAGTGGCTCTCGTATGTGGCAACCCAGACTGACAGGGAACAATGCCCTCGGGACTGTCCTCAGCCAACGACAGAGGAGTGGATGGATCAATACCCCAGCTCCCTTGCCTCTAGGGTGGACCCCCTGAGGCTGGTTCTGCGCTGTCCCCCGGAGCTCCCCGGCAGGGCAGTGTGCACCGCAGTCTTCTGCTCAGGAATGTGCCTTTTGTTGCCTTCTTTCCCACCCCTGACTCAGCTGCCCTTTCCCTGAGCACTGTCTCTTGGGATCAGCTCCCAAAGAAACTCCTTGCCCTCGAATCCTCTTGTCAGGGTTTACTTCCGGGGAGCCCAACCCAAGACACAGTCAACACAACAAGTGAACTACGAGTCCCTCCCGCGACACAGTGGGCAGATACACCTTTCTCCTGAGTGAGGGGGACCCGGGGACGTCAGCTTAGGGGCTGCAGCTGGATGTCACTCGTGGCTTACAGAGCAGCGTAGCTGAGTGGCTCCTAACCAGGGGGCCGATGTTGCCCCCTGAGGCATACTGGGCAGTATCTGGAGCCATGCTTGGTTATCACAACTGGGATGAGTGCCTTGGCAGCTAGTGGGTAAGGCCAGGGCGCTGCTAAAATCCTACAGTGCACAGGAAAGTCCCCCGCCGCCCACACAACACATGTCACCAGCGCCAAGGCTCAGACACCCCGGGACAGTATATACAGCGCCACGGTCAGCAGACCTGGCTCTGGGTCCTTTTCTCATCTCTAAAAAGGGGATAAAATAGTTACTTCACACGAGCCTGGAGCTGAAGTAACTAGAACATGGGGTCAATCTTTCCTTCATTCTTGTACCAACCTGCTGCCAAGTAATGACCAAGTTGGTGACCAGACAAAGACGGACAAGACAGCGTGTCTGCCTTCAGGGAATCCAGCGGCTGGGTGTGGAGAATGGCGCCAACACTCGATCCCTCTCCAGGGTGAAGCCTGGCCCTGATGAGGCATATGGCATGTGTGCTCTGGCAGAATAGCAGAGAGAAGCAGTGAGCTTGCTGGAAGTCAGGAAGGGACTTCTGAGGTGACAGGTGGAGACTGGCACGTGACGAAGCAGAGAGGGCACAGAGCCTGGAGGGTGGGCCTGTCTGTGGCGTGGTGACTATGCTCGGAGCACAGAAAGCGTGGGAAAGACAGGAGAGAGATGAGGTAGGAAGGAGGCAGCACCAGGTGCTGAGGGGCCCGTCTGCAGAGCTGGGACAAGGTGAGGCAAACGAGGCACCCAGGGCCTGACCCTGATGGGACCTGCCCATCCCGAGAGGGAGTGTCTCCTTCAGCCTTGTGCCCTAGGCCCCGGGTGCCTCACCCTTGTCCCAGCCCACCTCCGTCATCATGCTGAGAAGCTAGGGGGTCTAGTCTGCAGGCCAGGAGCAGCCAGCAGAAGTCTTGGACTTCCTTACTTTTGAGGAGGATAACCTGACTCAAACACGGGTCCAGCGGGCCTCTTCTCCTCCAACAGAGTCTAGTTCAGATCCACAAGAAAGCAGAGCTTTCCCTTTTTAATTGGCTTCCCCACCTACATGGAATCCCGGTATAGACATCCTTTTCCAGACCCAACACACAGCAAATTCCTGAGGACAGAAGGAGAAGGGGATCACGGTTGGTGAGAAGCCTGCAAGTCTGGCAGGCAGTTAAGTTCATCTATGCAGGTTGGAAGAGTAAGGCAGTGCTTTGAGTGAGGGACAGAGCTCATGTTCACCTCA
This sequence comes from Camelus bactrianus, assembly GCF_048773025.1. Taxonomy (NCBI): domain Eukaryota; kingdom Metazoa; phylum Chordata; class Mammalia; order Artiodactyla; family Camelidae; genus Camelus; species Camelus bactrianus. Next base: position 18,407,508 of record NC_133575.1, read on the forward strand.
TTAATTTGGGCTTTATTAACATTGGCTATTTGGATTACTGGACAGCAAAATATGGTTTAACTATCCAGTTTTACATTTAGCCTAAATCTGGGTATGTGGAGGGGAAAAAAGATAGACAGAGGATGCTTAAAAGAGTTAAGACACTAAACTGATTTCAGGCCCCCTTGAGGCATCCACAGGTCCACTGGCCTTCCTTATCCACGGGTTCCACATGCGCGGTTTCTACCCTCCCCAGATCGAATATTACGGAATCTGCGGATGGAGAACAGGGGCATGAGGGTACCGAGGGCCTACTGTAAGGGACTTGAGCATCCTTGGATTTTAGTATCCACTGGAGGGGGCGGAGGGGCCCAGGAATCAGTTCCCCATCGATACTGAGGGATGACTGTATACAAAGGCAACTGATATGCCAGGAGAAAATGATTCTTGCCTGTCTATTGCTGAGCAAGGGTCATGTTTCAGGAACTCTTAGTCAAGGAGTTTCTGATGCTATTTCAATAGACTGTATCTACTGTAATATGTAATTATCACAATTGCTATTGGTGAGAAAACACATTTATTGTATAGTAGTCTACGATTCAGGAGTTTCACGAATTTGTCTTGGGGTCCTCTCATTTGTGGTTCTTCACTGTGAATATTCTATTATCATTATGTCTGCATCTAAACATCAAGAGATTCTTTTTAAAAACCTGCCCAAAGAGGCTGGCCGATCTCAAGGCAACAATATTACTGGAGAACAATGGCCCATAAACTATCTAGGACTCCATCCTATCCCTCCACCCACCGTTAGGCCTGTAGCTATGGCCTCCAGTTAAACTGCACTGCCATCACCTGGAACAATAGTTCTCAACCGTATCGGAGGCCAACCACCTTTTAAAACAAACAGTTTAATCCTGAACTGTAAATCGTAGACAATACAACTTACCTACCACATACTTTAAAAAAGACGGTAAAGCCCCTTCTGTGATACACAGGCAATTAAAAGGTAAGTACTTCGGGAAAAGAAGGTCGTCTTACCTGCACATCCCTATGAAAACCGCTAGGCCGATCACTGGGCGATTCAGTGAAGAATTCTGATGCTTGCACCAAATACAGCGAGCCTGCATGTAGGCAAGGGCTACAAATGGGGACTCTCTAGGTGTGTTAAACTGGTGACGGACACCACGAGTAGTCCTGCCATTGAGAACAAACAAGAGAGCCCCCCCAAAGGAATAATTCTTGGTGAAGTGATCGCGCAGAGAAGAAATGACCACCTTCCAGGACCTTGTCGGCAACAGAATTTCCGAGAAAACCGGTGCGTATTAAAGCCTCAGCAAAAACTCACGTATTTTCTCGCTGGCTGCTTGTGCGTTGGGGTGCATGCTTTCAAGGTCATATGAAAAGAATGTCCAGCCGGCAGCCCTCAGCGGAAATGCGGAGACTAGGACTGGAAGCGCCGGCCACGGGCCTCGCACCGGGGAAGGAAAACCGGAAGTCTTAGCTTGCGAACCACGCATGCGCACACACGGATGCGCCAGGGCGGGGAGGCAGGGTTGCGGGGCGTGCGGGAGGAGGGGGAAGGGTGAGCGTTCCACATCCACTTCCGGCCGTTCTGCAGCGCCACGAGGCGAGATCCACTGCGGTGGCTGCTTCCACACATTTCGGTCTTTCTCCAGATCGCAAGTATTTTGCGCGCTGCTACTTTGGGAGCAGGTTTCTTGCTGTCCATTTTGAGGTGAGGCTGGGCGCTCCACTGCAGAGTGGCCGCGTTTGCAAGACTGTACATCCGTATTGCCGACAGGTTTTCAGTCCGGTCATCGATGCACTTACGTTGTCTCTTCTTTTAGGGCCCCTCTTTTGTACCACAATGCAGCAAGCTGTAGAAGGAGCTTTGGATCGTGCGGAGTACATCATTGAAAGTGCCCAACAGAGACCCCCGAAAAGGAAACACTCATCTAGTGGGCAAACATCTCTCTCGGAAAAACTTTATGACATTTACGTTGAAGAATGTGAAAAAGAGCCTGCCATTCCGGAGGAATTGCGAAGCAACGTGAACTTGTTAGAGAAGCTTGTTCGGAGAGAGTCGTTGCCATGTTTGGTGGTCAACCTGTACCCAGGAAAGGAGGGCTATTCCCTGATGCTCAAGGGAAAAAATGGATCATTTTCGGAGAGCATTCGGCTGCCTTATGAGGAAGGGGAATTACTCGAATACTTGGACGCAGAAGAATTACCCCCTGTTTTGGTGGATCTCCTGGAAAAGTCTCAGGTTAACGTTTTTCACGATGGGTGTGTCATAGCTGAAATCCGGGACTACAGGCAGTCCAGTAACAGGGAACCTCCCGGTTACCAAAGCAGGCATATTCTCTTACGTCCCACGATGCAGACTTTAGCCTGTGATGTAGAGGCCATAGCCAGCGATAACCAGAAATGGACCCAAGAGGACAAACTTTTGCTTGAGAGCCAGCTGATCTTAGCCACAGCTGAACCACTGTGTCTAGACCCTTCCATATCAGTAGCCTGCACTGCCAACAGAATGCTCTATAACAAGCAAAAGCTGAACACTCTCCCCATGAAAAGGAGCTTCAAGAGGTTTTCTTCTGCGTCTCTGAATCGGCAGCTGGAGCTATATCATTGTTCACCTCCTCCAGAGCTAAGAGTACTGGCTTCTTGCAAAAAAATAAGGGAAAGTAAAACAGGTGAGCATTATGGCCTCAAAAATTTTAAAGCAGGAAATCGTGTAGATACATGGAAACAGAGACCCTGTGACTTGGCAGTACCTTCTGAAGTGGACGTGGAGAAATACGCTAAAAGTAAGAAGCCTGTCACACATGATGACTCACAGCCAGCGGTCCGGCCAGCCCATGAGGTACAAGATGGTTCTGTATTTGGATATGAGGCTGCCCCTCAGTCCCAGGCCACAAAGCTGACCGTCAGGCAGCCAATTGATAATTCCCTTTCCTTGGGAAAAAGGTCTGGTAAAGAAGCCCCATGGGAGAGAGGCCTGTTTCCCCCCCACTCCCCTGAAGATGGCCATTCCAAGAGTTTCGTGTCGGGTCTAAAGACTGATGCCAGGAGGGTGTTCATTGGGTTGGAGGAACTGGTCCAGGAGAGCGCCCAGTGTCCAGGCCAGATGTCACCTGGCTCTGGTGGCTCAGCCGGTCTCAGGCAACCTTCTCCAAGGAAAGAAGCAGAACAGCCTAAGACTGGGTGGGTTCAGTCTTCAGTGCTGGGCAGGGGAGCCAAACCTCCCCCTCCCCCCACGAGAGTTCCCTGGCACCCAGGAAAGAGCTCCTGGGGTGACCGTTTTACTTCGCTGCAGGCGGGTAGCTCTCCTGCGTCTCTGTCTCCAGCCCCTGCTCCTGAGCCACCGAGTAAATCCTCTGTGGAGCTGAATGGAGTTATTTCGCTTCCTGCCGCCACCCCATCACAGAGGAGGATCCCTGCCGCCGCCGCCGCCGCCCAAGCCGCCGCAGCAGCCGGGATGGCGGCCCCCTGCGCCGGCCTGAGCGTCACCAGAGTGGCGGGCCCTGGTCGCGGAGGCCAGGCCTCGGGGAGCAGCTCCGCCACCGGGGCCACAGAGCCCGCAGGGATCCCGCGGGGCCACCTTCCTCCCCGAGCTGGGTCACCCAGTGCACCGCGGGCTGCTCCTCCTCCAAGGCAGGTTCAACTGCTTTTGCAAGGTGCTCGCGGCCTCAGGCCCTTGGCCCTGGTGCAGCTCCCCCGCGGTTCCGTGCTCTGGAACAGCCAGCGCGGGGCCCAGCAGCCGCCGCCCCAGCGGCTCTACCAGCTGATCCCAGAGCGGCCAGGGCAGCATCCCTCCGCCGCGGGTCCCCCGCTGCCAGCGTCACAGGGTCCGAGGGCACAGAGTTCGGTGGGTCCAAATACAGCCCTCCCTGCGCCGCGAGCCGTGGTCTTGGAGCGCAGCAGACCGCAGGGTTTCCTGCAGCCCCAGGCACTTGTGTTGTCTCAGCCGGGCTCCGGCCAGAGCCCCCCTAGGCCCAACCGCCCTCAGCAGAGGGCCCGGCGCGCCGCTGCTCTGCAGCTGCACTGGAGGGTCGTGCAGTGCCAGGTGGCTGCGGCCACGGTCACGGCCACGGCAGCCACGCCAACGGCCCCGGCGGCCCCGGCAGCTCAGCCCTCGCCCGGCCAGCAGACGGCCGGCCAGTCACAAGGTGCAGTGAATAGAGGCCCGCCAGGCTCTCCCAAGTCCTGAGTCCTGCCTTACCTTCTCCCTTTTTCACAGCACAGGAGCATCGACCAAATTAATTATTTCAGCCTCATTTGGTGGTTTTTTTTTTTTAATGCGTCGGTATTTCACCTTGTTAGATGTACAGACTTTATCCAGAAACGCCACCCCATGAGTTTTACTTAGAAACCGGGAAATGGCGTAATACACTGGGATTGTTTCACCCAAGTCATTTTTTGGTGGTGGTTGTTGACAGAGGTTATTTTTATTGTTATGTTCTCACGTGTAACCAGATCCAAACTAGGGTCAGTTGAAACTCCTGAAGCCTGGCGTTTCTCTAAAGCAATGAAACTGCAGTAGCAATAAAGTCAAAATCAGTATCACTTTAACAAAATGAGTGTTTTTTATGTTTAGAGAGGTTACAAAGACGTCAAATTTACCGTCTTCCCGGTTTTTAAGTGCAGCTCAGTAGTGTTAAGTGGATTCACACTGTTGTACAACAGATCTCTGGGGTTGTTTTCTTCTTGCAAAAGTGAAACTCTCTCCCCAAGTGGCACCAGCTCCCCTGCTCCCTGTCCCCAGTCCCTGGCCACCACCCCTCTGTCTTCTGTGTCTCTGAGACTGAGTGCTTTAGATACTTCATAGAACTGAGGTCCTACAGGATTTGTCTTGTGTGACGGGCTCATCTCACTTAGCGTCCTGTCACCGAGGTCCACTGGGTTGTAGCCACAGGAAGGTCACAGCTCTTTATAAATGGTTTCACCATACACAATATATACTGAAGTGACCTATGAGGTATTAGAAACATCTTTCAGAAGAACGCACTTTGGTATTTGTTTATTTCACTTAAAAGTTTTTTTTGCAGTGTATGATATGCGATTTTTACACATTTGTTTTGGGGGGGAAAAGCTAAAACGCCCCCAAAATGATGCTTGTCACTTATATTGAGGCCATGGGAAATCTCCAAATAGGCGGGATGGGTTAGAGGCGCCTGCTTGTGTGGTGGTCCCCAGCCCTTTAAGAGGCTCCATCTGCGCTCGGTGACCCACAGAGCCCAGGTCTCCTCCAGGCTGCAGTCACTGGCCTTGAGAAGGTGCTTGTGGGACAAGCTGTTTTCTCTGTTTATAAAATCCTTTACAGTTTGTAGAACTCTGGGTTATTTGCAGCTAAACATCTGGAAATGAGTGTATTTGTTCACTTGTCAGATGTCCTCAGCCTTGTTAGATTCTAAAGTGGACCCCCCTTCCCTCCCTGGTTGGTCATCACAACTGTTCTCCCTGTTCGCTCATTTCTTCTTTTCTTCTTTCTCGTTTCCCTGGGACTCAAAAGATCCTTGAACTTTTCTGTTTTCCTTTTTTCCCTTTTTTTTTTTTTTACTGTGATATAATTCACATAAGAAACAACCATTTTAAAGTGTACAGTTCAGTGGCATTTCCTGCATTTACAATGTTGTACAACCACCGCCTCTGTCTATTTCCAACTCCTTTTCCTCATTTCAAGAGCCACCTCTGCACCCATTCAGCACCCAGTTCCATCTTCCTCTCCCCCAGCCCTGGAAACCACAATTTGCATTCTGTCTCTGGGGACTTCCTCATTCTAGATTTTTCCTCTAAATGGAATCAAAGACTATGCGACCTCTTCTGTCTGGCCCTTTCCTCTTGGCATAATGTTTTCGAGGTTCATCCACCTTGTAACGCGTATCAGTACTTCATTCCTTTTTACGGCAGAACGGCAGTCCCTTGTTTGTGTACACCACATCTTTTTATCTGTTGTCTGCCGATGTGTATTTGAGTTGCTCCCACCTGTTGGCTATTGTGAATAATGTGGCTGTGAACATTTGTGTACCAGTGTCTGTTTGAGTGCCTCTTACATTTTGGTCTGTTGTAAGTTTGAAGGACAACCTGTCTATCTAAAATTATTTTTTCTAAGTATACATGTATGTTTCCTGCCTTTTGTCCTGAGAGAAGAAGGAAATTTGGTCTGGCAGTTCCAACAGAGAGGAGAGAAGAGACGGGTAACCGGTGCTTCTTACTTGGTTAACGCAGCTGTACTAAGGTGCTGCCGATCCTGTTAAGGAAAGATTCAGGCAACTTGAAGTCAACACGTCAGATATGCCATCGGGGTGACACTGATCCCATTAAAGCTTTATGTAGCCCACCCTGGACATGTTCGGGAATGGTGCCTGCACTTTTACGAAGTGAACCAGTGCAATGACCAGCTGCAAAGAAGAGTTTATGCCCCATGTCAGGAGCCAAGCTGAACTCAGAATCTCACTCGATAGGATGTACCTCCTCCCCCCGTCCTCTCTGTGGTTCTTACAAGTAGTGCTCGAAGACCCCAGCTGAACTGTGCTTGAGTAACGTGTTCCCTTCCCAGGCCTGCGAGTAAATTCAGCTGTGTTTCAGATTACCGTTTGGTGGTCTGTGTTTATTTCCCTCTAATAGTCGTCAGCAAGGTTGGCACTTGATACAGAAACCCTTTTCAGGGTATTAACTGGCTATGTTTTGTGAGTAAACTTTTTATTCATTTTAGTATTATGAAAACCTAGAGCCTCTCCCTACCTCAGATTCATCACTTCATCTAAAATTAGTTTCATGTCGTCTGCGTCTTCATGATTTAATGGCTGGCCCTTCATGGTGCAGTGGTTGTGTGAAAGTAGGTGGCCTCAGAATTTTCTGACAGAGATCAGAGAAAGTGATTCAGGTGATGATTATCCAGGAAAAACCTGGTGGATCTAGTACAGTGGGACATGTTTGGCAGAGTTGGGGCGCTTGTCACAAGGTGGGGTTTTGGGAACAAGATTATATTCCTTCAGGATAGTTTCAAGGAAGGGAGGACTCTGGTTCTAGGTCAGCGCTCTCCAAGAGAAGTGGAATGTTAGTCCGATATGTAATTTTAACTTTTCTAGTAGCCACACTTTAGTAACTAAAAGGAAACAGAAGAAATTCCCCTTAATAGCCTACTTAACCCAGTTTAGCCAAAAGATGATCATTTCCACGTGTAATCAATATGTTTCAAATTTTCATGAGATTTTACATTCTTTGATTCTTACTGTATCTTCAAAATCCAGACACAGATAGCTGGTCTAAATTCGGATGCTTAATTTTCATCAGAAATATTTGATCTCTATTTAGATTTTTTAAAAATAAAATCTACCATTGACAATGTAGATTCACCTTCCAAACATTGTTTTCCAATAATTGAATCAAGTACCAGTTTTTAAATTTAAATTAGCTAAAACTAAGTAAGTTTGTTCCTCAGTCTCACTAGCCATGTTTCAAGTGGTCAGTAGCTGCACATGGCAATGGTGTTGGACAGGGTAGTTCTAGAGGGATGGAAGAGCAGAGTGGATCACAGAGACAGAGCCTCAGGCATGATCTGGGTACCAGTTCTTGAGATAAGACAGGGGCCAATCATCTGAGCACACAGTTGGAGCGGGAGAGATAATGCTGTTTCCTTGTGCTACGCCGGAGCTCCCAGGAATCCTCGCTGCCTGTAGTCACCTGGGCCTGGACTTGCAGGTAGAGATCAAGTGGCCCCAGCCAGGGTGCAAGGAGGGTGGGAGAGACTGGAAAACGAGGGTCAGCCTTTTGCCTGGTTCTGCCCTGCCATATTCAAAATGCTGATGATGGGGACACTAACTGTCCCAGCAGTTAATGAAAGCTCCCGGATCCCACCTGTACCTGGAGGAACTTGGAATCTGAGGGAATGCAAGAGAGGAGATGCACCACTGGCTCTTTCTCTCTTCCTGTCTGTCCTCCTCCCTGTCCAGTTTCAAGGTGTCGAGCTCCTTGGCACTGATGACACCAGAGCAACCATGAGTTGATAATCATGGGAGCGGGGTGATGGGTACGTGGGGAGTCGTTCTTCTCTCTACTTCGGCATGTATTTGAAATTGGCTATACAGGTGTAACTCACTTTTATTGCGTTTTTACTAATTGAAGGTTTGTGGCAACCCTGCATCAAGCAAGTCTATCAGTGCCATTTTTGCAAAAGCGTTTGCTAACTTGGTGTCTCTGTGTCCCATTTTGGTAATTCTTCCAATATTTCAAACTTTCTCACTGTTATGTGTTATGATGATCTGTGATCAGCGGTCTTGGATGTTTACTGCTACAACTTGCTGAAGGCTCAGATGATAGCATTTTTTAGCAATAAAATATTTTCAATTAAGGTATGTACATCTTTTTAGACATAATGCTATTGCACACTTAATAGACTATAGTCGAGTTTGAACATAACTTTTATATGCACCAGGAAACCAGAAAATACGTGTGACTTGCTTTATTGCAATATTCGCTTTGTTGTGGTGGTCTAGAAGTGAACCTGCAGTATCTCTGAGGTCTGCCGCTATGTATCCATTTTGTTTTTTAATTTTTATTTTTTATTGAAGTGTAGTTGATTTACAGTGTCAGTTTCAGGGGTACAGCAAGGAGATTCAGTTTGTACATATCCATTTGAACAGTCAAGTTCCTGGTGCTCCTGCAGCCACACCTTACTCCATCCCAACCTTCAACTTGTGCCTGAAGTCCTGCCGGGCACCAGCCCTTGGCTTGCCCTTCCTTCTTCCCGGCTTCACTCTCATAGCCGCAGGCAGCAAAGGGTGTGTGAGTTAATTGTTAAATTCAGTTCAACAAGTTCCTCATTAGGGACAAATTACCTGAGTTTGAAATCTGCTAATTTTCCAATCAGAGTGAGTGTTTGCACTTGTGATTTGGAAATAATTACCATATGGTAAAAGCAAAACCTATGTGGGGATTAAAGTAAAGGCGAGGGAGGACAGGAGCTTCTTGTAGCATCTTCTCTGGAAACTCACGGTCACATGTGCGGATTAGTCGAGGTGCCTCTGGAGTTGGGGTGGGAAAGCTCACCTGTAGCACCATTTTGCAAAGGCTGTTTATTTCTTGGGCTAATGCTCCTGAAAGGTGACCTTCGCCTTGAAGGAAGAGTGCTGTGGCCTTCAGAGGCCTCAATGGGTCTGGAAAGAGAAGTCTTTTGATTTTAGCAATTTCACCTAAAAATATATCTGTGCTTTTGCTTAGATCTTTCCTGTCTAAAGCTTCTACATGAGTTACAAATAAAAACATTTCCTTGGGCATGGAAGTGGTGAGTCTAAATGTCCTTTAGGTGATTTTACAATGAATGTATTAGGGAAAACTCATCTGAGAGAATTTGTTGAATTGTGAGATAATAATTGCTGCAGAATACTACTGTGATCCAAAGTGTAGAAATCTGGGTCATTCACCTTCAGTAATTTGTCCCAGTCACAATTACTGTATTACTAGTTCTAAAGGTCTGGAAACCCATGGTAAAGAATAGTCAAGGTTTCAGGTAATTTACAAGCCAGCGCAGAAACACTCCTGAGACACTGCTTTTGAAATTTAGAGCCAAGAAAAGCTTATCTCCCCCTGAGAAAGTAGTATCCCTCCTCCTTTCTGATAACTGGAGTTGTACATGTTCTCGGGTTTCCCTTTGCACCTTGGCTGCCAGGAACTCAAAACCGCATTTGAAATGGAAATCAAGTTTATGGTTAGCACTTCAGCATTCCTTGCTCCTTATTTTTTATTTTGACAGTATTTTATCGTAGACTACTTCAAATTTTTTGTCAAAGGAAACTGGGAACAAATATCTCAGAACATGCATAAACATGCATTAATAAATAGTAGCTTCTATTCATTTAATACACTGCCGCTAATCTTTTAATAACCTTGCCTATTAGGTATTACTATCCTCTTACAAATGAAGAAACTGAAACTCAGATAGGACTTGCCTGAGGCAATAAAGCTATTAAATGGTGTTGATATTTTCTGTCTTCTTCTGAAGTTCATGCCTGTGCCTGGGTACTTGTAACTAATGTGTTGACAGGTCTGGATTCCATGGTGGACTGTATATTTGAAACTGTTTTACTTTTTCCAATCACTACTTTCATTGCAGCACCAAGCCCCTTCTCCTTTTCTTTAATAACACCTTGGGCAGATCTCATAACTTTCTGGGTTATCTTGGTTGGTAAAGCTGATCAGTCCCAATTACAATTTCAATATCGAATCCTCTCGTCTGGAGGGCAGAGAGAGGAGAAGCGAGACGGAGATCTTCTACAGATGTGGTCCTTTTCCAGGTCTGATGCTGGGATCTGCTGAGGTGGGGTGGTCTCCGCACAGGGGGCTGTTCTGTTTTTCACCTGGCGTCCTCCCTCCTCTAGGGCCTCCCTCAAAGAAGAGCAGCTATGCCTGCTGAGTCCCACCCCTTTCTCCAGGTTATGTCTCCCATCTCCTGGACAACCCTCTAAGATAGCCCTCTGCTCCTCCATATGGAGGTTTGGGAATTATTGAGGTCCTTTTTCAAACTCTGCAGACTGTGGGGTCAGGATCCAGGGGGGCGCGATGTTCCCGTTTTCTTTCCAGGCCGACTACCCCCTCAAGATCTCTCGAGCCTCTCACGCTCAGGTATCTCTCGACCACAAGGGGGCACCAGACTCCAGGTTCACACACAACACACAGCGCCGAGAGTATTTGTTAAACTCACAAGAATTCCCTCCCCAGCAGCTCCCAAGGCTGCAGGGTGGGCCGGCGGATCCGTGCAGCTCAGCAGAGTTCAGGCGCAGAACTGGATGCCCGCTTCACCTTCGTGCAGACCTTCCCCTCTCCTCGAGCAGCTAGCTTTCTTGGGGTTCTCTTTTACACGTCTCGGCTTGGGGGAGCAGGGGGCACCCGCACTCCTCCTCTTCCCTCCCCTTTCCCCAAGAGAAAGCACCCTCTCCCCCGGGACGCTCAGCCCTCCTCCCTCACCTTTCCGGCCCTCCCGTATTTACTCAGGGTGGTGCGCGGAGGTTGAAGGGAACCGTCCCAGTTGTAGCAGGGCCAGTTGTGCCATTCCTTAACTCTCTCCGAGAGGACACGTCTGCTCGCTGATTGGAGGCTTTCTTCCGGGTGTGGAAGCATCTGATGGTTTTTCTTTCCAGCTTTGAGCTTTAGCGTCTCTGGGACAACAGGAAAAGTCCCATTGCATATGCGCGCGCGCGCGCGCGCGCGCGCGCACACACACACACACACACACACACACACAGAGCTTCCCAGCCTCCTCTCATTCTTGTTTATTTTTAAAAGCTCTGACTTTGCCCTCCCATTTTCCAAAAGGAAAGGGCAGAGGCCTATGGCTGGTGAAACCATTTTTTTGAAGGACTGTTTTGAGTGAGTCTTCTGAAGAGTTTACTGTTAAGACTTGAATAAGAAATCTTTGGGGAGGGTGGGGGACAGCTTGGGAAGTGTTAGCCCTCCACCCCTATACTCACTACAGGCAGGCATTCTTTGATATGGAAAAGTGACGTTCTCTCAGAATTGGGTAAAGTGTTGTGCAAACGCAGCTTTGAAACAAATCCCCCCATGCCTCCCGCCCGCCCGCCCCCCCTCCCCCCCGCAAGTACTCCTGGGCTCGAAGCGGCTCGTGTACGAAGCGCTGTAACTTCTACTGGAAGTAAGAGGTGGAGGAGGGGGGAATGGCTTTGGGAAGTGTTATTTAGGGCTATGCCTCTTCAAACCAGGGTTATTTTGAAATCATTTTTTTGGCTTTGTATGAAGAGTGGGACATTTGAAGATTTGGAGGCCAGTGGTTGTTGGTAATGATGAAGTCAGGGGTAAAACCACGTGAGTGGCTGCCTGTGGTAGGTGGTGAACACAGACATTGGAAGAGAGGAGGCCAAGGAGCCAAAAGGCCAGGCTATTGGAAGGAGCAGCTGTGTGGATACTGAAATCACTGAGAATTCTTATGGCGTGTTGGAGAGTGACATTGAATGAGGTCCTAGAATCTTCAAGGTATGTGAGGAGTTGACTTCCCACAGTGGGGAAGAAGACTGGTTTGGTTTTAGAGGTCAGTTAGATCAAGATGTCCCTTACCGTTGGTTCTGGGAGACTTCTGTGTTGTCTTTTTATTATTGAGGGTGTGCTTACTGGCAAGGCCTTTTGCCAGGTACTTGGAGGAGGAGGAAGGGTCATTCTCTGTCTTCAGTGGGATTAAAGCCTGCTCAGAGAAGAACATTATAACTATGTGAGGTGATACTATCTAAACTTATTGTGGGAATCATTTCACGACATATACATACATCACATCATTATTTTGTCCATCTAAAACTGATACAATGTTAAATGACAATTATAGCTCAATAAAACTGGAAGAAAAATAAAGTCTGCTCAGAGAGAGAAGGGAAATACACCTGTGACTATAAATCAAGGAGACTGTGGCAAACACTGTTCAAGATAAATCTTACTGGTTGGAACTGGGAAAGGCCTCCCAAAGGGGGTGACCTTTGGATAGGTCTTGGCTTGGATATTGATAGGTTGAGATGGGTGTGGGAAGAGGGTGTTCTAAGCAGAGAACAGTGGTAGCAAAGGAGGCTGATTGATGTGTGCAGAAGAGGAGCTATCTACATAGCATGGTGTGTGGGCAGAGCGGAAGGGAGTGATAAGGCTGAATCAGCAGGTTGGCTCCACGTCCTGGATCTTCTTGTGAATTTAAGTGAAAACAAAGACTCCACTGTTTGAATAGGAATCCAACAGAGTCACAACAGGACTTAGAACGCTTTGGTGTGTAAAGGGAGAGAGAGAAATGCCAAAGCTCTTCTTCCACTTAACAAAGAAATTTGATAGATTTATTTTTTCCTTTACAGAAAACAGAATTGGCAATTTAAGTATTATTATTATTACCAGAACAACACATCATTAAATAAGATGACCAATCATGGTTGCAGACCTTTAGGTGTTACAGGTTCCATTTTACAAGACATAGCAACAAATTCTGATATTCAGGTGTCTTAAGAAATAGGTTTCTTTACAAATAACACTTCCAAGGACAGTTTTATAATAACAGAAAATAAAACAGGACCATGGCCTTTCACTCAAACCTCCACACTGGCCAGGAGAGTGGGACAGATCCTTGAGACATTTTTCCCAGTTCTAGTTTTTTGACATGGAACTGGCTTCGTGCCACCCAATGGTGTCTGCTTCTCTGTATCTGTAAGGGGAAAGGGAACATTGTTATCTTTCTGAGCTGTCTCACCAACAGTTGGAGCTGGCAGTTTCGAGATTAAGTATTAAAATTCCGAGAAGCTTAAATCTTACAATATGAGAAAGAAAATGGCGGTAGAGAAGTTTAACAAATTAATTAAGTGGTAGATTATGTTAGGTTGAACCATATGAAATTTCTGACATTTGACTATTTTAACCCAATTAAAATGGCAGTTTCATATGGCTCAACCTAATAGCTACAGTTTGAGTCTTGAATGCCAGGTGAGAAATCCAAGTTTACTTAGTAAATATTGGAGAGCCACGACTGGGGGGAAATGCTGTGACTGGAGCTGTGGTTTAGCATGGTTTGTGTGGCAGGAATGTGAAGGAGGGACTGGAGGGGAGAGCTTGGAAATGAAACCTTTCTTTCATACCCATTGTACTTGAAATATACCCCTAGGTCCACACCCATAGTATGAGAAGCTAAATTAGCATTAATCTTTTAAGTTAAAGATTGAGAGCTTAAACTTCTCCCCAGTGGTAAGCTACAGTGGGTGGACTGTGAAAATGGGCCTTTATGCTCCGCAGATCCAAATCTTGACGAACTGCTCTACCAACTTGATTTTAAAAAACACTCCCTCGTCTACCACCCTCAAGGGGAAAGGAGGCATTTTGAAATCCGTGTCTCCCCGCTTGCCTTCCCATCCGCACAGCCTGTTGTGACCCTCTCCCGCAGATGAATCCTCTTGAGAAACACAGATTTAGATCTATAGAGTAATACTGTAAGTGGCGTTTATCATTTTTAATACATTTTGGAGAATAAGGCAGACTGACCAAGAACTAATGTTCATGGGCTTATAAACTACTCATGGGGCTGTGTGGGCAGGGCCGTGGTAGCTGTCTGGCCTCTCAGAACAAAGCCAAGTCACAGAATCAGCTCAATAGCAGGCAATACTCTTATCTCATCATTTCCCAAACTTTAGTGTGCGCTAGAATCACTGGGAGGAGGGGGCGAGGCCTGAGAAGGTGCATCTCTAACAAGTTCCCAGGTGGTGCTGATGCTTCTGGTCCTGGGACCGCGCTTGGAGAACCACTGCTCTACTCTATGGGGAAAAGTTCTGAATATGCCAGTGAGAAGGGGTCTCTACTTCTGAAGAAGGAAAAAGGAGCATGACAGGTTTTGGTCTCCCAAGCCCAATACCTTTTCTCAGTGAAATGGGTTTAGACAGAGAAGGACCCTGCGGGAGGGGGAGGCGGGAAAGGAGAGCTATTGCATCACCTAATAATCTCCTGCTAGGGACCCATTGGTTCCTGGGCTGCCAGATCTCCAAAGCTAAATTTATATCCATTTGAGTATTTTAAGCAATAGAGAAAATAGGAAAATATCGAAGGTGATGGTCTAGACACAATGTTTTTAAGGTTCGTTTTTAAACCTGCTGGCTATGTTTGTTACATTAAAACCTTTTGAAAGAGGAAAACTACAATCACTACTCTTTGGCTTGGACATTCTTAGAAACAAGAGGGCCTCAGTTTTATAAGAATCAACCTGCCTTCTGGAATGCCAGTTACTGCGTAAAAGTACCACGCGTGCTTTCTTTGCTCTTCCTGGGAAAGGGGTGCCAATTTCTAAATCCCTTTCTCCAGTTAAAAATGATAGTGTTAAATATCTGCTTAATAAGTAACTGTAAAATAATACTGTATTATATCTAGGATGAACTTGGAGGCCTCAAGAACTGGTTTCTTATCAGTGCCAAAGAGGAGATTGTTATTGGCCAAGAGTTAGGCTTACAGTGAATGGAGATATAAAGGCGCCTCTATTTGATCACATCTTGAAATTATAGCTGGGAAAATATTATCAAGTCTCCGTAAGAACTGGCAGTGTTCTAGTTGCTATACTTTTTGTTTTGTTTTCAAAGCAAAGCATAAATATAGTCATAAGAGAAGAATTCGGGTGTTGTTTTTCCCAATAGTCAGTCACTGAGGTAATAAAGGGGTTAGGCAATTAAAGGGGGAAAGTTTGCTTTATTAATCAGTAGTGGGACCCCACAGATACAATTTCCCCCAGCTAGAGTCCTAGTACCTAGGACCATGCTCTAAACCCAGAATTATCCTCAACTAAACTAAGCTCTCTGAACTACCTCCCATTTCCCATCACAGCCTGTCTATGGAGGATGGATTCAGTTGCAGAGAAATGAGTATAACTCTCTGAATGATGGTAAAAATGTCTCTTTTTAGTCATCAGTTATATTGATTTTCCTGGCCATTATTCCTCTGAAAGTTGTCTTCAAAAAAGACATCAGCCAAGTGCCTTTTCTGGCCAGGATAAGGTCAAGTCTGCTTCCTCTGGTCATGGGTAGAGAGCCTTTCGATCAAACTTTCTATTGGAGGAGGCAAGGTCAATGTAACAGAATCTGTAACTAGGGTTCCCAGGTTGAACAAATAAAAACACAGGACACAATTAAATTTGAATTTCAGGTAAACAACAAATAATTTTTTAGTGTAACTATGTCTTATATGTGGCTATTTAAATGTAAATTAATTAAAATTAAATAAAATGTACAGTGCAATTACCCACTCCCACTAGCTGTATTGCCAAATGCTACATGTGGTTAGTGGCTGCTGTATTGGGCAGTGCGGATGAGTGCAAATTGGAGGCCACTTCCATCATCAGAGGAAGCTCTGTTGGACAGTGCTGCTTAAAGCAAACCAGGAAGATGTTACTGGAGCCAGGTCCCCAGGCAGATAGTCTAGGCTGGCAGGCTCTTGACATGCCATCTCTTCTTCCTTTGTGTGTAAAAATGCAGGGGATCCCCAAAGATCACAGGAAAAGGGGTGGTCCAACCCTGTGCCTATTAGCAGGGCTGATCACTTAGGATGTGGGCAGAACCAGTAGTTAAATTTTCTACCTAGCTTCTCCGGAAACAAATCCTTTATGTTTGTACAGGGCTTTGCAGAAAACGGAGCGTTTCCAAGTCCACACAGGATTTTATGCTCATAGTAACTCTGGGTGGTAAGCAGGCCCATGAGAGAAATGAGAACATGAAAGGCAAACTGGTGCCAGAAGGAATTGCCTCATACTGTGGTGTGGGTTCTGCATCAGAATCTCCTGCAGGGCTTGTTAAAACACATATTGCTGAGCCTAAAATTCCTGGCTCAGTAGGCCTGGGCTGGGGCCCAAGAATGTGTATTTCTCATGAATGCCAGCTCTATGATACAGAGTTTGGACTTTTTGTTCCTCTGACCCTATGGACTGCTTACTTTCTTAGGGCTACTTTGGCAAGCTACATCTGTTCATTCATTGGGATCATTATCACATTTATCCTTTGTGCGGCTTTTAACCATTAGCTGGTTTGATAGTAAATTGAAGTGAAAGCAATGTCTTTGCATCTGACTGTGGTGTGTCCAGACTGTGGTCTAGCTCACTGGGTATGTTTTAAATATGTATATAATTATATACATACAAACTGGAAAAGAGAAAGGAAATCATTTGCTCAGGGTCACAGAGCTAGCAAGAGGTGGGATCAGCATATGAATCCAAGATTTCTAAGTTTTGGTATGAAGATTGCCCAGAGATTTGTGAAAGTGTTCTGAGGTCATGATTTTTAAGCAGAGTCTGTTCTAATTTCAATTACAAAGGCCTCCAAACGGACTAAGGTGCTTGGGGCAGTAGGTAGAGATCCGCTGGGCCTGTTCCAGCGTCAGCCAGCTGACTGCTTCACCTGCTATGTTGGTGGTTCTCACCATTTTACAGCTTTCAGTTTTTTTGGTTTATTTTTAAAATTATTTTTATTTAATTTTTTAACACAGTGGACCATTGGTTAAAAAGAGGGGAGGTTGTGCTGAACACTGGAATTTGACACAACATTGTAAAATGATTATAAATCAATAAAAAATGTTAAAAAAAAAAGAGGGGAGGTCTCAAGAATACTGATTTAGTGAACAGAAATGAGCTACTGAACTGTACACTTAAAAACAGTTAAAATGGTTTAAAAAAATAGAATGAATGAGCTAATGAGGGACAGAAACACAATCATTCTGAATTTTGACCTCAGACCTGTAAGGTATATTCATGTCATTTCTTAATACATCAAGATATCTCTAGTTCTTCAGAACAAAAGTTAAAATTTTATCCAATTTCACTTTTCCTTTATTGCTAATAAAATGATCCAAACCCACAGTGTGTTATTTCTGGAGAAGTACTTGCAAATAGCAGCCAGAAAGTGCTCACATCTCCTCTTTTAGAAACAAAACATGAAAATTATAATAATAAAGTAATTGATTTTTTTAAAGTGCAAAATTCAAGAATTCCAAATATCAGGTCACAGAAGCGGTTTGGAGGGTTGTAACACATAGTTAAATTTCAATCTACATATTAATACACATTTGGTCCCCAAACACAATATTATTATGTCGTTTTAAATTTGTAGATAAACCAGGCTCTTTCTTGCATACTTAATTTAAAATAAAACAGCATGCATCACTTGTTAAATGGGGAAAAGTCAAACTTTGTCCTTAGATATTATGAGTATTACTAAAGAATATATTAAAGTGGAAGTTATAATGCAATCTTTAATAGCATACTGATCTAAATTTTTTTTTTTAATTTAAAGACGTTTCCTCTTAGACATCACACTAAAATAACACAGTGATTTTTGCGTTTCCGTGGGGGTTGATGAGATTACAGATTTCTGTGAATGCAGTTTATAAGGAAGAGCGGAAGAGCGTGGGGTGACTACGGTGAAGAGGCTAGGGTAGGTTGGTGTGTGCCTGAGTGTCGTCTTCTGTTAGTCGGGACTTCTATGCTACACCATGTCTAGTGCAAGTAATAGAAATCCAATTCAAGCCAGCTTGAGCAAAAAGAGGGATTTACTATCTCAGGCAACTGGCATATCCGGAGATAGAGGTGTCTCAGGGACGCTAAGAAGTCAAATGACGTCATAAGGGCTCTCTGCCGCCCCCTCTTCCCTCTCCACTCTGCGTTCCTCTTTACGATGATCTCTTGATCTCCTAGATATTCTTCCATGTAGTGGGGGGAGAAGGCAAAGCTCTTACCATCCCAGCTTAGTTGACCGCAGAGATGAGAGCTTCTATTTTCTACTATCCATAGATGGATGGACAGATGATAGGAAGGAAGCAAGAAAGGACAGGAGGAAGAGAGAAAACTCCAGGGAGGAATCCCATTGGGCTCCACTTGGCTCATCGTCTAACCTCCAGTGGCTGGGGAGAGAGGAGTCTATGACTGGCCAGACCTTGATGACATGCCACCTTGCCATGGCATGGGGATAGAGAACTGCACAAGTGGGAGAAAGGCAGAGGGGCTTCTGTTACTGGAAGAAAAGAGGGCTGAGGTGCTGGACAGAGACAAGCTCCAGGCAGTGGCTCTGCTGTGTGTATGTGTGACCTCGAGGTCTTCAGGACCTCCAGATCATAGCTTGGAAAATAGGTTGAACTCCTGAGCTGGATTTTCCCCATTTGTCCCTCTAGATCCCATCTGAAGGATGGCTACTTCTGCTTGGACCCACCCAGTGGGGACACTGGCAGGAGAGTGGAGGCAGGGAGAGAGGTTGGGGTATTTATGACTCCAGCTCTTCCCTGCCAGATGGAGCTGATGTATTGGCAGGAACTGACAACTCAAGTGTTCAGGAGTTTAATTGATTTTAAGAGTGGGGTTGACACAACTGCTGATGTCATTCTGCTGCCTAAAGACAGAGAATCCAAACAGTTAAAGCATGTCAGCTGTATTAGTTATAAGCCATTGCATTAAAATATGAACAATCTCTGGATCCCTCTGTAGCCCTGGAGATGGATGCAGATAAGGCCCCCATTTGGTTTTTTTTGGCTCCCATTTGGTTTTTAGCCAGAGATTTCAACAATCAAAGGGGAAAAATGTATTGTGTAGTTTTGTGTTCAAAAACCCTTTGCCTTCCCGTGCCTTTTGAGGACTGAAGACTCTGGGGAGGTGGGGCTGGCAAACAAGAGGGAATGTGCTTGAATGTGCTGGAGGCACAAGAAAGGGCCCCTAAATGAAGAAGCAAGGCTGCAGCCTGCAAAACTCCGGGTGCTGCCAACATTCTCTGGGACCTGGGGGATCAGGGAAGAGGTTACCCTCACCCCCATCCTCCCGCCTACATCTCGGGCAGCATATTACTAACCCTGTAAGTGAGGATGGACATTAATGGGATTTTAGTAGTATTACCTGAAAACTGTGTTCCCCTCTTGGTGGGTGTGGAGCCAAAGGACACAACCAAGCCAAAGATCAGGGGAAGGAAGAAGTGGTTACTCGATGCAGGTAAGGAGAACACCAGGGATCGTTCCCAAAGCAGCGTCTCCCTGAGAAACAAAATTGGGGAAGTTTTAAGCTAAGGGGGCATGCATATTCATGAAGGGGCTCGAGCAGAGAATTCAGCATAGAACTTGGGCAAAGGTTGAGGTTTTATAGAAAAACTGGTCCAGGTTTAGTGAATTGTGAAGTCATGACGGTCAACATCCTCCTTCCATCCTCCACCTGGGCAGGGGCCTTAGTTCCTACAGAACTCAAAGATGTTCCTTGAGGAGGAACTAGGACTCTCCTTCATCACTGCACTATTATTTGACTACCTTTTCTCTGTTCCTGAATTTCTTTGTTCCCTTAAAGATCATTCATTACTGAGATCTGTTCAATTACAGCATTGTGGCCAGGCTTCGATCACAAAATGGCTGAGGCCAAAATGGCTTCTCTTATGTCCTGGTTCTTTTTCTCTGGGGACCCCTTACCCTGTCTGCTTACAGTAGCAATGTATAGGGGTCTACAGAAGCTGGCAAAAGAGAAATCATCTTATTTAGACTTCAAGAGAAAAATCAGCTGTGTTAGTCTCTAAAGTAATACTCACAGTCCAGTAGGACTTACTGCAGTGATGGTGTCAAAGGGAAAAAAATGCACAACATGAGAGTTGAGTTAAGTTTTATCTGGGGCAAAATGAGGACAACGGCCTGGGAGACAGCGCCTCAGGTAGCTCTGGGGAGCTGCTCCAAAGAGGTGGGGGGGAGGTCAGTATATATATGATTTTAGTGAAGGGGGGTACATGCATTCATGCACACATTATGGCAGAAAGTTGCTGCTAATCACGAGGAGCAGATTGTTGCCGAAAAACCAGTCTCTGTACCCCGATAGCTGCATTGAGAGTGGGAGCAGAGCTTTAGGGGGATAGAAAAGAAGAGCTTTATCGCTTTGCATGGCAAAGGGAGTCAACAGCTGGCTCGTGCCTTAAAGCCTGTGAGCCCCTCTTGGGGTTGGGGTCTTGCGGTTTTGTAGAAAAACTGGATGGAACAGAAAAGGTGATAACACAGGGCGTTTCACGGGGGTTGCGTTCTCTTTATCTTGATGAGAACTTGCTGCTGTTGTGGAGGAACTGAGGAGGATCTGCCTGTTTTCCTAAGGTTCAGTGCGTGACCTTCTTTCAAGACCTCTAGGGTAAAAGGAGAAGTTATTCTAAGAAAAGAGTGCACAGGGAGGGGACCCTGTTAGTCGTACGATCAGTTTGGCCAGAAGTACAGGCCTGAACAACTCAAGAGCCATCTTGTTAGTTTTCTACTCTTTCAAGATGTCACCATCAATGATTTTAGTGCTTTTCTAGATATGAGAAGATGCAAGAAATTGGGCTCATGAAATCTCCTGAAAATATCTATCTGCAGGCCTGTTCTGCCAGTTTCCCCAGAGCACAGAGCATCTCATTCCTGATCTCCACCCTGAGCTCCTTTCAGGGTGTGTTGATGATAATGACTGTGGCGGCTCATCTTTCCTTGTAGAGGCAGATGGCATGTGCCAATTTTCAGTTGGCAATGGAAATAGTTTGTATCTGTGCTGTTCCAGTTTAGTAGCCACTAGCCACATGTGGGTATGGAGCACTTGAAATGTGGCTAGTGAAACTCGGGAACTGAATTTTAATTTAATTAACTTTAATTAAATTTAAGTAGCTTCCAACTTAAACATCACAGCAAAGTATGCAAAATCCGTCCTGATTTGGGGAAGAAGACTAGGAGATTTCTATAGGCTTAGGTTTTATTAATAGTCACCAAGTTAGGCCTGTGTTCACACAACTTGGTTGTATAGTCTTCAAGATTTAGACAACCTATTGTCATGGTATGTGATGGTGATGGACCAGGAGGAAGAGGAGAAAGCCTGGGTCTGTAGCCAGAGGAGGTGGTTGAAGAAAGAGGACCAAGGCCTGGGCAGGAGGAAAGTGGTGAGGAACACGATGGATCAACATGCAGTGCACACAGGGGCCTGGCCTGGCCGAGGGCAAAGCTGCAGGTGTGTGGCCGGCGGGTCCCAGCTTCAAGGGGCTCACCATCTTTGGAGATGGGACCAGATCTATTCCCCGTAAAGTGTATGGTGAGCAAGACAGGCCATAATGTCAAAATTATGCCAAACAAAGAAATACATATATAGATACGCAAAAGTATAAATCAGCAGGTAAATACATCAATACAACATGGATCCAAGAAGGGAGAGATCCAGGTCAGCCACAGATCTTTTTAGCACCAGACTACCTGGATTGATTGCTGGCTCCGCCACTGGTGGTGTGACCTTGGGCCAGTCACTATCGTTGTGCTCTGATTCCTCCTCATAAAATGGAAATGATGAAGGTGCCACTGTGGAAGGGCTGCTGTGAGGATTAAATGGCATAATACACATGATGTTCTTAGAACAGTGCCTGGAACCCAGGAAGTACTAATGAAGTCGTAGCAAGTCTGGAAGGGGAGCGGAAACGGTGGGGTAGGGAACGGGACAGTAGCTTTCATGACCGATGTCCACGCAGGCCCCTCCTTTAAATATAACTGAAACTGCTTGTGAACAATCTGATACTGAGCAAAGCTATTATTTATGGTATAATGAGCTACTTTCAAGTTCACTCACATAGTGAAAGTCAGGAAAAAATAAGTAAAATAGGTTTGTAGGTAAATGTCCCCAGAAATGAAATGAGGAATCAGGTTTCTTAAGAAGGAAGGGCAGGCTGAGAGCAGGACAGGGAAGGGGAGGAAGGCAAGCAGAGGGTGATCTTAAAAAAAATATATTTTTTAATGGAGGTACTGGAGACTGAACCCAGGAACTCGTGCATGCCAAGCATGCGCTCTACCACTGAGCTATATACCTTTCCCCCCAAAAAGGGTGATCTTGAGCAAAGTCCCAGCCCAGGCCAGATCCAAGCCAGGCAGCTGGGCTTTCAGATGCCCATGCCTGGCAGTCATTAGCCCAGTTCTCCCCCAGGGAGCCTAAAACCCCAGACACTTCTGTCCATTACCCCCTGGGCAAAGCAGTGTCAGAAGCCAAGAGGTCAGGAAAAACACACAGAACCACCGGAAGGGCCACACAGAAACAGTAAAGGGGATGGACCCCTTGGATGAGGCTCCTGACCTCCACTGCTAAGTGGGTTTGACTGAAGAAGGCTGGACCCATAACTGAGGGGGGGGGTGTAAATGGATAATGCTGACTGCTGACTGCTCACACTTCCGAGCCGCTGATCTCAAACTTCAGGCTGTACAGGATTCCCCTGAGGAACTGCGGATGCACAGCTGCCCTGAAGTGCTCACCATGTGAGCCCTGAGGGCAGGGGGGTGCGATTTATGGAACTACAACCAGGGCTGTCTTAACTCGAGTGCCCCCCCAAAGCCCTGAGAGTAGCATTTGAGCGTAAGTGGTTTACTTGAGAGGTGACACCAGGAAGGACCAGCAGGGAAGTGAGGGAAAGAGGAGAAGGGAAGGCAGTCGGGACAGGGTAAGTTATTGGTGTCAGTGAGCAGGTGTCCCCTGGGGACAGCTGGCAGGCTGTGTAGCACGCATCTCCAGGTTGTCCCACTTGGCGGTGAGAAACTGGGGTATTTTGTCGTCATCCCCCTTTCATCAGTGATTCAGGGATGCTCCCTGAAACTCCTGGCTGCCCTGGATTTGTGGTGAGCACCCTCTGCAGCTGGAGAAAGCCCCAGGCAGAGTGGCAGATGCTGGAGAGAAAAAGCTGTCAGTGTGTGTTGGACTGAGCGCCAGGTCCCCGTGAACAGGACACCGACAGTGTCTGCCGGGGTGGCTGGGAACTGTCCATCTCGCAACAAGGACAGTCTCACACTAAATTGCCGGCCTCCCGCAGCTGAGTGCACATTGGGGGGTGTGCTTGTCTGCAGCTGGAGAGCAAAAGCTGTGTCTGCGGGTCCTCCTCCCTCAGCAGAGCTCGGATGCCCTCAGTCGGCCTGCTCAGCCTGGCCGGATTTCTGGGACCACCTCAGCCTAAAGATTGTAAGAGGCTGGGGTTCTCCAGATCACGAGGTGCTAGAAGGCTTCCGCTGCTGGTGCTCTGAAATTAGTGTCCCCAAGGCAAGGAGGAGGCAACAGCTTCCACACTCTCTTGCCTCCTACGTTTTCTGTTCACTATGCTGCTGGACCTTGGAGCCACACCTGGTCCTCTGAAAATCTACCCCTGCCCCCACGACACCGGGCTGAGCCCAAGAAAGGGATCCCCAGGCATGTCTCCGGAGGTAATAAAAGAAGATTGCAAAAAATCTACCAAAAATATGAGCATGAGCTCATGGTCAGAGAGTCCAAAAGATAGAGCTAAGCAAGAGAAAATGGTCGCTACAAAGCAATGCCACACAGCCACAAAGGAAGCTGGGGAAGAGAGAGAATGGGGCAGATCTAAGGAGGCCATCCAGGCTGCCGAGAGGGCTCTTCATAGCTTTGATTTTAAAGAGAGATGAACAAAACCAGAAACCTGGCATCATTAAAGGAGAAACACAAAGCCTGTCATAAATTTCTCAGGATGGAAATCAAAAGACCAGAATAAGCTCAGATTGGAGAACAATAGTAATGACAGCAATGAAAAAGCTTTTATGTTGTATTTGCAACAGGAATAAGGGAAGGCTGGGTCCGCTGGGGGCGAGCGAAGTGACAAACAACGGCAAGGAGAAGCAGCGCAGGTTCTGGTTTGTCTCCTTTTCCTTAGTGTTTATTAAGGCCAGCGCTCTTTCAGCTGGAGACGGTGAAAGACTTGCTTAAACTAGAGGTAGGTGAAGAAACAGGAAAGAGGCCCTGGGTGTTAGGAACAAGTCCAAGTCAAGCACTCCGTGGGTGGAAGGGGTTGTTACGGGGGCTAGTGCGTTTAGTTTTGTACGTCGAGTTGTCCAGGAAGCACTGTCTCACAAAAAGGGATTGGGTACCTGAGAAAGGAAGGATCTGAAAACCACAGCACATGAAAGCTTCCAGTGCTGGGTGGATTTAGCCTGGACTTGATTTAGACTCGCGGGAAGGGCAGCCAGGGTAGCCCTGCAGGTGTCAAGGGAGGCCATTTGGAGGAGGACTAGAGCACGCCATGATACGGCGGGAGGGCAGCTAAGCCCAGTGGGTTGGCATGCTGGGGAAGCACAGTCCAATTCAATACTAAAGCTTCTGAGGGCTTCGAAATCATTGCCATTGATTAACTGCCTCAAGGCAACGATGTCTCCATAACAGTGAAGTTCAAACACAGAGTAACTGAATTTGTCAAGACTGTTGTAGACAGAATTTTCTTACAGGGTATGAGGTTAGGTTAGGATCCCCAGGCATTGGTGCCTAGACTTTTTTATAGGCCACGGACTCCTTTGAGAATCTGATAAAATACCTTCTATGTTAAAATGCCCATATGTGCCAACACACCCTTTTTATGTTCGATTTCAAGGAGTTCACTTTCCCTAAAGCAAGATTGTGATCCCCAGGTTAAAAAGCCCATAGTGAAAGGGCTTCTTCTGTCTTTAAAATGCAGCAGTTCCAAGTTTTTCCCCTAGAAGTTACACTTTCACAAATCCCTCCCCAGTGGCCTTGTAAACATTTTCATGGTTCAGTACAGGGGAAAAAAAAAAGACAGGATGTGCTAATTCATGAAGGCAGCTGTGTTCAGGCTGACCCAAGACTTTCTCTTTCCTAATGTACGATTTCCACCTTGTGGCAGCACTTTCTGTCAACACTTGTGTGTCTGACACTTGGCACACACTATCCAGTGCCAAATCCCAAAGGTTCGACTTTTTAGATCACAGAAGGACTGATTCCAAATTGTTTGCCTCCTGCTTCCCCCGTGTCTGCATCAGATCAAAGCCATGTTGTAATACACAGAAACACCACCAGATGGCACCATTGGGAAAGTCTTGCTTTGCAGGTTGGTTTCCCAGCTTTGACGTCTATTCTAAACATAGCCTGATAAAATGCTTATGGAAGAGGGAACAGAATCTATTATGGGGGAGGAAAAACACCAATGACAAGACAGCCCTGGCACTTTCCTGGATTTTGGTATACAGAGTCAAGCTTTGATTACTTTCTTCTACTTCTTAATTGTCCGCTTTCGGAGGCAGATGCATAGATGTATATAATACGTAAGCATTTCTTTCATCTATATACATATATTTTTCTGCCTCTGCTGATGCTCTGTGTGATTTAGAAGCTGCTCATAATTTGGGGGAAGAGCCTGTTCTTCTTTTGGATTGTAAACTTGCACATTCATTCTTCTATTGCGTCTGTCTCCTACTTCACTTCCAGTAAGAATATTCGGCTTGCACAGAAACATCACAAAAGGCCTTTCTGGGAAAGGAAAAGCTTGGTTGGATCAGCTCTCTCTGCTGTGAACATCAAGCCAATTGGAAAGATGAAAGGGAAAGGAGAGGGCAGAAGTGGGCTTGGATGGAAAGCAGGATTATCCCTGAAACTGACATGTCTTTTCCACCCTCTCTTGCTCCTTCCAAATTTTTCTTTAAAAAGTTTTTTCCCTCCAGCGGGGAGGGTAATAGCTCAGTGATAGCATGACTGCTTAGCATGCATGAAGTCCTGGGTTCAACCCCCAGTACCACCATTTTTAAAAAAACAAATTTTTTCCAGAACCCTTGTTTGTGCTACATTAAGCCTTACATTTGTATCTCTCATTTTGCTGCTTGGGGTGACACTTGCTGCCACTTGGTAAACTTACTTAAGAGAGGGAACGATGTTGATTACAATACAGTTACCTTTGTTGAGAAAGAACCCTCCATTGGTTTGTGGTCTTTGGCAGGCTGCTAGCAGAAATCTCAGAACAGATGCCATGTCTCTTTAGGGCATGGCTTTGGCCAGCCCTTTCTTCATTTTTGTACCTGCAAGTGGAAAATCACCACTTTAATGAGCCACACACCCTGTGGGAAACAAAATGTTTGCAATTACCCAATAGAGGAAAACGGCGTTTCTAAGATCTGTGAGAAGTAGTGCAGAACCCCAAGTTCAAAGTGGAGGATTTTTTTCTCCTTACATTTTATTTCAAAGATAATTCTACTAGGAACCTGCATTTCAGAGCAAAGAGACGGGAAGCAGAATTCCAGAGCAGTACAGCTGGGGGAAGCTGGGTGGATCGGCGTTGAGAGGGCATCTTCCCATCTTCCCGGGTCTGGCTCTGTGCTGGGCGTTCCGGGGCAGCAAGTAAAGAGACACTGTTCTTCTCCTCCAGGAGCTTCCAACCTAGTGGGAAAGACAAACATACAGAGACCCCATGTTATGCCTGGAATTATAGTTGAGTGCCAAGAGCAAAATAAAATCAAAGTACAGCTCTGCTTGGCTGGGCGGGACTGCAGCAATTGAAAATCTACTAAAATGCAGACTGTTGGCAAAGTCAAATTATCCTTTGTCCTCGATGTGTAAGTAACTGGCTGGATGTGGGTTATTTTTCTTCTTTTTTATACTTTCCTGTTCTTTGTAAAAATTTCTAAAATAAGCATGTTTAGGGTTTTTTTTTTTTTTGCCATCATTATAAAAGCAAGTGGGATTCTGAAGAGGAAAATGTATACTTTTTTTTGGTAATACTCATACTAATGTTAACAAAAGCAAACACTTATTTCATGGTTACTATGGTGCCAGGTACTATTCTAAGTGCTTTTATATATTAACTCATTTAATCTTCCCAGCCCCCTTGTGAAAGAGGTACTGTTATTAAACCCATTTTTTAGAGGAAGTAGTTGAAGCAGAGAAGTTAAGTTAATCTGAGTTACACCAGGATTTAAGTGGCTGGGCAGGCTGGCTCCAGAGTTGGAGTTAAACTAAATTAGTTTAGTGAGTGTTACGAAGGAAGAGTTTTTCCTCCTGAATTAATTTCCCAGATAACTGAAGCTTGTCATCGTGCGTCAGGATTGGGCTGGGGAGTGACCTGTTACTGGAGCAGGTTGAGGCTGGAAGGGAGATGCTGGGATTGGGAAGTCTGGCCTAAATGGTTCAGTTACTCAGAGGAACCTGCAAGTGTAGACCAAAGAGTTTCCAGCTGGTTGGCCTTTCCTGGCCTAAAGCATTCTGGGAAATAGCAAGTCCTTCTCTAAAAAAGCTACTGACCCTGGGAGGGAGTGTGGGAGGGGGTTGTGGCAGGTAAGCAGAGTATCATGGAGAAAGGAATTGGGTAGATTAAAAAGTTTCTTCTGTATAGTACAGGGAACTTTAGTCAATATCTTACAGTAACCTATAATGAAAAAGAATATGAAAAGGAATATATGCATGTATATATATGACTGAAACACTATGCTGTACACCAGAAATGGACACATTGTAAACTGACTAGACTTCAGTAAAAATACATAAAAGAATAAAAAAGAAAGGGATTGGGTTTGGGTCAGGGGTTAGGGCTACATATTGGGGTTAGGGTTAGGGATTAGTGTTATGTGATAGGCTTTGGAGTGAGAGAGTTACGGGTAGAGTTTGGTGTTTGAATTAGGGTTAAGGGTTTGGGTAACCATTAGATTTAGGATTTGAGGTTAGTGTTAGAGGTTTGGATTAGGGTTAGCTGTTAGGAGTTAAAGTTAGCTTTGGTTAGAGATTAGAGATTAGGGGCATTATAGAAACAGCTGTCCTACAATTTAGTTTAAAAAAACAAGCAAAGTAACTCCATTAGTACTGGTATGTATGTCCACGCATGGTCCTTTTGGCCATGCTCCAGTGATGCTCCAGAAGGAGTACTGCATCTCATCACAGTGCAGGATGCATCACACACACACACGCACACCATTACATACTTACTGTCAGGTCCTGCTCATGCCTGCGTATCCTCGTGTACCAGTCAGCTAGTGCCACAATTGTGATGTATAATAAAGCACCCCCGAACTCATTCATTGGGTGAAAACAACAAATCTTTTTTTTATTATTATTGAAGTACAGTCAATTACAATGTGTCAATTTCTGGTGTACAGCACAATGTTCCCTGTAGTATACAAAAGAAACTTTAAAAAAAATACCACATAATAAATATACCACAACTCCTTTATCCAGTCATCTGTCAATGGACATTTAGGTTGCTTCCATGTCTTGGCTATTGTATATAGTGCTGCTATGAACACTGGGGTGCGTGTATCTTTTTGCATTAGAGTTCCCTCCAGATATATACACAGAAGTGGGATTGCTGGATCATATGATAAGTCTATTTTTAGTTTTTTGAGGAATCTCCATACTGTTTTCCATAATGGCTGCACCAAACTAAATTCCCACCAACAGTGTAGGATGGTTCCCTTTACTCTATACCCTCTCCAGCATTTATTGTTCATGGACTTTTGAATGATGGCCATTCTGACTAGTCTGAGGTGATACCTCATTGTAGTTTTGATTTGCATTTCTCTGATAATTAGCGATATTGAGCATTTTTTCATACGTCTATTGGCCATTCGTATGTCTTCATTGGAGAAATGCTTGTTTAAGTCTTCTGCCCGTTTTGGGGTTGAGTTGTTTGTTTTTTTCTTATTAAGTTGTATGAGCTGTTTATATATTTTGGAAATTAAGCCCTAGTCAGTCTCATCATGTGCAAATATTTTCTCCCATTCTGTACATTATTGTTTTGTTTTGCTTATGGTTTCCTTTGCTGTGCAAAAGCTTATGAGTTTAATTAGGTCCCATTTGTTTATTTTTGCTCTTATTTCCATTGCCTGGGTAGATGGCCCTAGGAGAACATTGCTAGGATTTATGTCATAGGATGTTTTGCCTGGGTTTTATTCTAGGAGATTTATTGTATCTTGTCTTCTATGTAAGTCTATAAGCCATTTTGAGTTTATTTTTGTGTATGGAGTGAGGGAGTGTTCTAACTTCATTGATTTACATGCTGCTGTCCAGTTTTCCCAACACCACTTGCTGAAGAGACTGTCTTTTCTCCATTGTATATTCTTGCCTCCTTTGTCGAAGATTAATTGACCGTAGGTCTGTGGGTTTATTTCTGTTCCATTGATCCATATGTCTGTCTTTATGCCAATATCACGTTATTTTGATGACTGTAGCTCTGTAGTATTGTCTGAAGTCTGGGAGGGTTATTCCTCCAGCTTCATTCTTTTTCTTCAACATTGCTTTGGCAATTCTCAGTCTTTTGTGATTCCATATAAATCTTAGGATTGGAAAACAACAAATCTTTAGTCTTCCTCATGCACCTGTGTTGGCTTATTCAGGCTAGCCTTGACTGGGCTTCATTCTAAGGTATAGTTGGATCTAGGTCTACCCAAGTAGCTCTCATCCTCTTTGAACTAGCAGGCTACCTGGCACATGTTCTGCTCACAACAGTGGCAGAAACACAAGAGAACGAGCCCAACTGCAAAGGCACATTTCCAGCCTCCGTTTGTATCACATCTGCTAACACCCCATTGGCCCAAACATGCCACGTGGCCAAGTCCAATATCAGTGGGATGGGGAAATCTACTCTGCTTGTAGTCAGAAGAATTGTAAAGCCTCAACAGAAAGGGTGTGAGGCAGGGAAGGGTGAAGAATTGAGGACAGTTATGAAATCTGCCATAGCATGTGTTTACCAACCTGAATCACCCAGGGATGACCTTTTGACCCTAAACTCATTGTTCTAATATGCTGAGCTAAGAAGTTCTGGACTCTATAGGCCGAGAAGGAGGAGACTTGCTCATCTAATATACAATATCACAGAAGACACAGCTCCTCAAATCTGGTATCTTAACATCAACCTTTTCCAGCTTTCTTAGGCGGTGTCATATCTGGGAATATGTGGGAGTGGGCCCTCCTCACTTCTCCTTCACTGCTCAGCTATTCAGTAGTCTTGCCATTGTTGTCAGCCTAATTCCTTCACCATGTTTAGACACACACCTATCATCCATCGTTCTTCATCCACTATGGCTGCTACCACCTCCATCCCAGGGGGTGACAAAGATTCTTGGCCCAAACTTGAGTTAGTTTCCTCTGAGTTCTCTTTTTGACTCTGCCTCAACTTTAGGCTGGGTCTTGGGCCTACTCAGTCCAGTTGTAGTGAGAACCCTGCTGAGTCAGTTTAGCGAAAACCCACATCCTTGGTATCTGATCAAATTTCTCAGTCCTCACCCTCGATATCTCTTATCACCCTGGCCTGCCTTCAGCAAGAATCCTGTTGTGTCAGTCTAGCAAGAACCCCACTAGCCTCGATGTTTCCTCTTAGTAATTTTCCATCTGCTGACCCCACTCTGCTCCTTGGCTATAAATCTCCATTTATCCTTGTTGTATTTGGAGATAAGCCCAATCTCTCCCTCCTACTGCACTGTCTTTAACAAGTGTCTGAACAAATTTTTATTTAACAGGGTTGAAGTGAGAAAGCAGGAAATTCTAGGTGCTGCAGTGTCGTGGTATAGTGAGCACACACAGGCTTGGTAGACCTTGGTTTGAAATCTCCACCTTTTGCTAACCAGTCATGCAAATTTGGGGAAGCGTCTCTGACTTTCAGTTCTCTCATTCACAAAGTGGAGATAATTCTACATATCTCCCAGGATGTTGTATGGTTTAAATGATCAAGGTTGTTAACACCTAACGTGATGCCCAGCGCATGAAAGGCACTTAATAAATGTTTTTGTTTGGAAGACCATGGCACCATCATTCTCACATATTACAATGTCACAACATCATATCTTGGATACACTTTCAAATCTCGATGATTAACCTGAAAACCTGGTAGAGATGCATTAAACTGTAAGCTATTTTCTGGGAAAATGACCATTGTCTTCAGCATAGTCTAAGGAATCAGCCAGTGTCTGGATGACCTTGAACTGCTCAGTAGAAACTCAGAACTGGCCCTCTGTACCTGGAGGCCCC
Organism: Camelus bactrianus; assembly: GCF_048773025.1. Taxonomy (NCBI): domain Eukaryota; kingdom Metazoa; phylum Chordata; class Mammalia; order Artiodactyla; family Camelidae; genus Camelus; species Camelus bactrianus. The sequence continues at coordinate 18,438,715 of NC_133575.1, forward strand.
CTATATGTCTTTCCATCCCTAACCTGGTTTTCTCAGTCTCTGCATCTTTCATCATGCCTACAGCTGGGTAATGTGACTCCATCAACAACAACACACACACACCTTTCCTGCAGATGGCTGCATCTTCTCCAAAATGGAGGACATTCTCTACCAAGGCCCAGGCAAGGAATTCTAGGAGGTGATGGCCTTTAAGGCTTAGGATGACTGCTCACTGCCAAATCTGGAATGAACCCACCACCCACCACTTTTTGGGATAATTGTGCCTTATTAGAAATACATTGATAGTTGATCTGAAGCCAAGTTTGAGTAACTCTTATCTATCCAACCTCACCTGCAATTCAGCTCAATGACCACTCACAGGAAATCTTCAGTGACGGAACTGGAGACCCAAAGTGAAACAAGGATGAGAAAGAATGGAGCACTGGAGGAAGGTCTTTGGATATTTCAGGGGTGGTATACCCAGTGGCTAGGTTAAAAAAAAAAACTGTGGTGAAAAGTATTCTGTGAATCTTCCTACCTTGATATTTCTAGCTGACCCTACTGAAAAAAGAGAGAAGAGTTGTAATTGAGTACCTGGTAAACTTCCCTTCTTATTTCTCCTCCAGCAAAATCGTGATATACAGAGTTTGAAGGTTGCAGCAGAGGGATGGGAAAATTAGCATAAGAAGGCCAAGGGCCATCTGGAAGGGAATGTGCTGTCAGCACCAAGCCTCCTCCCTGAGCTTTAGAAATGAAATCTGTTGGCGTGGACCTAGGCAATACACAGCACACTCTGCAGGTAGGGAACAGCAACAAGCATCCCGCAGTGCAGTTACTCTCCACGGCTGTGTGCGGTGGGAGCAGTGGGCTGGCTGCAGCTTTGAATCGGAAGTGGTATTCTAAGCTCTGGTGTATGCGGCACCAATGAACTTGTCCCAGTGTGGTCCTCCTGGGGATAGGCTTAGCCTGGTAAAGTGGCCTTGTGGATGGGTCCAAAGAGCCCTGGCAACTGGATTCATTCTTTATCACATCACAGGCTTCTTAGTCTACAGCCCTTCTTCGGCAGCTGTAGTGGGGACAAGTGTGTCAGCTGCAGTGTTCTCCTTGCCTGGTGGTCTGGTGGCCAACTGGTGGTGATTGCCATGTTCTTTGATGTCAAGAGGGTTCTGAGTCCCACAAAGAGAGGCAGAAATTTTCAGGCTGGACACTAAAAATCCCAAGGGATTCTTATCATATAAGGGGATGGCACAAGGGTAGGAATAGATTGCATTCTGAACAATTCTGTGGGGAGGGAAGGCTCACTGGAATTGGAAATCAAATCTGATACCCCAGTTGCAGAGTAAATGCAGGGCACGAAAACCAATATGGAAATATCTTTGTTGATGTATTCTCAAATGCTAATAGGGTACACTTTTATGGTAGAGGTCTCTGGATTTGACGTGCACCGTTATGTTATATTTTTTTGAAGTACATTTTTTTGGTCTTTTTTTATTTTGGTAAGAAACACATAACATAAGATTGACCATCTTAACCATTTTTAGAGTGTATAGTTCAATAGCGTCAAATATATTCACACTGTTAGGAGTCAGGTCTCCAGGACTCTTTTACTTTACGAAACTGAAACTATACCCATTAAAAAAAAAAAACTCTCCTTTTTTTCTTTCCCCCAGCCCCTGGTAACCACCATTCTACATTCTGTCTCTATGAATTTGACTACTCTGGATACTTCATACAAGTGGAATCATACAGTCTTTTTGTGACTGGCGTATTTCACTTAGCAGAATGACCTCCAGGTTCATCCATGTTGTAGTAAGTTATAAGACTTCCTTCCTTTTTAAGGTTGAATAAAATTGCATCATATGTGTATACCCTATTTGGTTTATCCATTCATTTGTCAGTGGACATTTCCGTTGCTTCCACATCTTGGCTATTGTGTGAATAGCGCAACTGATTTGTGTGTGTTCATTTTATATCCTGCAACTTTGCTGAATTTGTGTATTAGTTCCAATAGATTTTTGGGGGTAGAATATTTAGGATTTTGAAGTACAGATTTTTTAAAAAGCAGCCTCAGTGTAAGAATAAAATACTAATGTGTGACTGAAATTATGAGTCTCTAAATAGTTCTTGTGAAAGTAAGTTGAAATTTCATCAGAGAGAAAGATTATTCACATTCCAGAAAATCCGAGATTTGTGGCACCATCTATTTTCCCCCTTGAGTTAGAAAAGAGTAGAGTAATTGTATAATAGTTACCATTGTCCATTACATAATGGAGGGAAGTGGGCAGACTTTGTGGATTAATCTGTTATAATATTTATGCATGTGACATTTTCGTTTTCAACGACATTTCTATTCCCGTATCCTTCTAAGGAGATTTCTGATAACCATAAATAGTTTACATCATGTCAGTGCAGAACATAGAACACTGTGTTAAGGCTTCTGGAGATTTCTGATTACAGTGAGTATATTGTACATGGTGGTTCAGCCTCACGATTACAAAGTTCACAGTAAGAGATGGTGGTACTAGCACAGGAAAAGGTCTGACTTGAGGCTCATCTTATTGGTCAGTGGCAGCCATCTTCTAATGAGGCTCTTAGACATACTGTAGAAGAAACAGCCAGAATGTATTGGCAAAATATCACTGCAGAGTCTCTCTTTCAATAGATTCCTTGCTTATGGCCCATTCTTCACTTTGGAGATTGTTGGCATTCTTGGAGGTAAATGAACATGTGGGAGAACCAAGAACATTCTTATTTTGTTACAGTTTGAAAGAGCTACTTTTATTTTGAAAAAAAATATTCTGAGACATTGATTCTAAACCTTTGGGGACTTGTGGCAACATTACTGGGTTAATTTTAAACATATCCTATTCTGAATCCATCAGAATTCTTAGTTGCCAACAACAGAATCTACTATTCTCGTTAGTTTAAGGAGTTTATTCAAAATTTTACATAGCTTTCACAGTCTGGGGAAGGGCCAGAGCTCCAGGCTTGGAGGCTACACAGCTAGAGAAGCAGGCAAAGTTCCCAAATGCTCCAGGAGACTGTTCCAGAGAAATCCCTCTGCCTCAGTACTTATGACCCTAGATGCACCATTCAGCTCTGAGTCCATGCAGCCAGCTCACTTTATCATCACTGTAAAAAAATAAACGAATTTGGGTTTGAAAACTTTACAGCAGTCTTTAATGTGTAGTAGAGCGTGACATTTCCTTACTGATTGAGCCAGGTTGAGTCAGGCCAACCCCTCATTTTCAAGAGGAGGAAAGGAGGCCTAACAAGATGATATGACTTATGAAAGGTCTTCTGAATCTCAGGCCACTATAGAGGGTGAGGATGGGGAGAAGACAGGTCTGCTCCAGTCTGTCAAGAGTGTTGAATTAAAAAGACATTGTCAGGGCAATAGAAATAGAAGCAAAAATAAACAAACGGGACCTCATTAAACTTAAAAGCTTTTGCAAAGCAAAGGAAACCATAAACAAAACAAAAAAAACAAGCTACAGAAAGGGAAAAAATATTTGCAAACGATGAGACTGACAAGGTTCCAGAATAGAAAAACAGCTCATACAACTCAATAACAAAAAAACAAAAAACCCAATCCAAAAATGGACAGAAGACCTAAACAGACATTTCTCCAATGAAGACATACAGATGGCCAATAGGCACATGAAAAGATGCTCAATATCACTAATTATCAGAGAAATGCAAATTAAAACTACAATGAGGTATCACTTCACACCAGTCAGAATGACCATCGATAAAAAGTCCACAAATGATAAATTCTGGAGAGGGTGTGGAGAAAAGGGAACCCTCCTACATTGTTGGTGGGAATGTAAATTGGTGCAGTCAGTATGGAAAACAGTATGGAGATTCCTTAAAAAACTAAAAATAGACTTACCATATATGATCTAGCAATCCCACTCCTGGGCATGTATCCAGAGAAAACTCCAATTCGAAAAGACATGTGCACCCCAATGTTCACAGCAGCACTGTTTACAACAGCCAAGACATGGGAGTAACCTAAGTGTCCATCCATTGACAGATGATTGGATAAAGGTGATGTGGGGTGTGTGTGTGTGTGTGTGTGTGTGTGTGTGTGTGTGTGTTTGAATATTACTCAGCCATAAAAAGGAATTAAATAATGCCATTTGTAGCAACATGGATGGACCTAGAGATTATCACACTGAGTGAAGTAAGTCAGACAGAGACATATCATATGATATCACTTATGTGTGGAATCTAAAAAAAGAACACAAATGAACTCATTTACAAAACAGAAATAGACTCACAGACATAGAAAACAAACTTACAGTTATGAAAGAAGGGGGAGGGATAAATTAGGAGTTTGGGGTTAGCAGATACAAAATAAACAACAAGGTCCTACTGTATAGCAAAGAGAACTATATTCAATATCTTGTAATAACCTATAATAAAGAAGAATATGACTATACATTTATTTGTATGACTGAATCACAATGGTGTACACCAGAAATTAACACAACATTGTAAATCAACTATACGTCATTAAAAAAAAAAAGACATGTTTAGTGGTCATGAATATCATTGCCAAACTCCTTTCACTAATTTGTCACTAGAAGGACAAGGTTTAGTTGTTTCCCCTACGTTAAACCTGTCCGTAACTAACTCTGGTACCTTGGGCAGCCTGTCTGCCTTCAGTAGCCTCATCTCTAAAATCCTTGGAAAACTGATCTTGAGCCTAATAATAAGCTACCATTTATTGAGCGCTCTGCTAAGCGCTGCATGTGCGCCATCTCATTTAATCCTTACACCCACACTAGGAAGCAGGTACTTTCATTAGTTTCATTTTATGGCTAAGGACACTGAGTCTAAAGGGGTTCAGAGCCTTGCCCTAGGGAGTAAAAATCAGAGCTGTCAATCAAGGAGAGCGCGGTCTAACACCAGAGCACTTGCTCTTAAGCTCTGCCTCTCCATCTTTACAGAAAATTCTAGCTTTAATACTCTATTGTTCTCCGATTCAACCTTGATACCTCAGTGGGAACTGAGTGCCCTGTTTGTTCCCGTGAGACCTCTAATTGCCCACCGAGCTACACTCTTTCTGGTTTTGGCACAGCGTGATGTCATGACACTTGCCCCTGTTTAACGGGGAGAAGTGTGAGGATTAACGAGGTGATGATTGGTAAGTGTTTTGAGCCTGTTTAAGAAAAGCTTGGCCTCGTGGGCTTCCATATGGGATACGAATTATTTTTAATAGAAGAACTGATGAGCATTCAGTAGCAAGAAGCATTTTGGCTTTTTAGGTGGTGGTCTCTTAAAGCAAGAGCTGTCATTTTGTTTAATGATTTTTAACCTGAATAAGCAGTATAACAAGTGAGCCTCAAAATCAGTTAGTCAAGCAAAAGGCAAACATTTTTGTAACCGGGAGATAGGAGAGCTTTACAGCCTTCCAACAGTATAATCTGAGAGCACCCCCTGCGCCTTACCAGCTGGCAACACGAAATACATGGGTTTTAATCATTGCACTGTGATAGCTGAATAGCCAGCTGATAGGAAGCTTAAACCTAGTTTATTCTCAGAGGAAAAAAATAAGCTTAGAACAATGTGGTATGTTTATTTTATTAATATGTTTTCAAATTGACTGCAAAGGATTAAGAATTCAAACGCTATAAACATAGCAGTCGATAACACCCTCTCCTAAAAATGATATGCTAAGTCCCCTGGAAGATGTAAACCGGGCTCGTAGAAGGGTATTTAAGTGTGGCGACCTGGCTCTCAGCTCTTGTCATGCTCCAGGAAGCCAACAACACATGCTTTGGGCTAGACCTTACTTCTACCAACACCAGTGCGCCTCCCTGGTATATTGATTGCTCTAGACATTTTGATATTCCCCTCCCAAGCCCCAATCTCCATTAGGTCTCTCCTGCTTTCTCTCTCAAAGCACCTTGAACTTGCCCTCATAACTGTATCCATCATTTTTCATCATTACTTGTTAATGCTTACCTTTCCCACCATACCGTAAATTCCATGTATGTGTACCCAGTCCCGAGTGTGGGGTCTGGTGCACAGTGAGTGCTCAATAAATATTTGTGGATTTGGTGTGTTCCTATAAGGAATGGGGAGGAATGGGTGAGAATCTAAAAAAACATTTTCATAGGATTGAAAATCTTTCATCCTTCTGATCTCTTCATCAAAAGGCATGTTACCAGCTAGATTTCAATTTTAGAAATTTGTGCTGCAGGAGTCTGGGTGGTACATCTGAACTTTGTCTTCAGTCCTCTGATGCTGCTTAGTTTGTACCCAAGTTATATACATATGTAGACAGCACGGTGGCCAAAAAAAAGTGGCATTTAGAGTCAGAAAGATCTCAGCTCGAATCCTAGTCCCACTATTTACTGTTCATGTGATTTTAGGTGATCATGGCAGCCATGACAGGGTGCCACTCTGACCTCCTGCTGCGGGAGCATAGTTGACTGAGGGCCTGGCTCCTGCCCCTCTGGATTCATGGCTGCATTTGCACCTAGGCTCTTTCCCATGGGCTGCTCCCAGCCAACAACAAAACACAGTCAAGGGACTAGTGCAAGCCATCCCTGGGACGTGCAGGACTTCTCCAGCGGGCCCCCTCGGCTCAAAAACTCCTCATCAGCCTGGCTGAGACTTTCCTAGAGCTGACTCTTCTAGAGGTCAGTCTGTCTCTCCTCCACGGGGACCAGACTGGCATCGCCACCTTAAGGCATGCTCCGTATTCCCCTGCTACCTCCGCTGCGCCTCTCCCAGGCAGTACCCCCATGCCGCTCTTGTACTTCTCATCCCATCCTGGCCTCTGCTTCTCAGAGCACCCAGTGAATTAACACAGCTGGTCACCTAACCTCTCTCTGACTCCGTTTCCTCATTTGTTAATACTCTTCAGGGCTGCAGTGAGGATCAAGGTCATTAACTTCAGAAACGTGGCTGGCATTACTGCGCACAGGAGCTATCATCATTCCCGGCCTTTGGTCTTCATATTGCCCACTCCTTCTCCTTCCCATCGGTCCTCTCTATCCAAGTATCTTGTAGCTCTTCCCTTTGGATCCTAAGGTATCAACTAGCTCAATGTGCCCCACCCCCGCCACGTCACCTGTGTTAATATCCTAATGTTAGCAACATTTTAAATGACTCCTCTGTGGCACAACCTGTAAGTTATTCTAAGGATAGAACAACTTAAAGAAATCATGAAGTGATGATCTCTTTGGTGTCCTCCTGAGTCCCCTTTCTGCTTCTCTTTCTGTTTCGACCCTTTCAGTGTTGGGAGGAATAAACTTCGGCTGTCTCTTCTCTGCCCCCAGTAAAGCCTCTTGTCACAGAGGACATGCCAGTGAGGGCTCCTGGTGTCTATTCTGTGTTTAGCTGCCTATTCCTCCTGCCCATAGGCTGGGCCCACCTGGGCAGCTGGGAGCAGGAGTGATGTCTCTGACGGCCTCTCCAAGCTGCTCTGGAACTTCCTTTTTAGCACTCAATTCCCAAATGGCAGTCCCTCCCTTCCAGAACCTCCCTGAAATTCTCCTTGCACCAAAGTGGTTGGCCAAGCAGAGTAGATCTTGCTTATCCCTGCAAGTGCACGTGCTTCAAGAACAGCACATAGAAGGTTCCGTTTGGTAGACAGGATGGCCTTAGTGTAGCAGCTGATGGGCGAAGTCCACCCTCTCCTCTGCTGCTGGAGTCTTTCAAAATGTCTCCTTTGCCATCCAGACCTCTCTGGGCTGGCCCATCACAACTCATAAATGGCCTGATCTTCTAGGACAGACCTGGCATTAATTCAGCTTGCCTTCTCAACGAGGGTTAAGCTGGGTGTCTTGGTTTTATTCTTAACTGAATTGAACTTTCTAAACCTCTGGAATCTCCCTGAGAACACCCAGCCCTAACCCTTCCTTTCAGTATTTTCTCTTGCAGTGTTCCATGTTAGGATTCTCAGCAATGTTTTATAAAAAACCACCTTCCTCTGTGGAGCCTGGCAGCCCAGGAGCTCCTATAAAATGGGCTGGGGGGACCATGTGCTCTTTCTGTGCCTTTGGAAATACACTATTTCCAAGGCTTTCGGGACTCCCATGCCTGAGTTCACTGCCCTGCCCAGAGTCTGACAAGTAAAAAGTTTTGAAACAAAGAATAATGAGACAGAGAGTAAATGTTGCTTATTGTAAAAAGTCAAACAAGAAACGAGCCTAAGTAGCAGACACTGTGGGTGCCCTACCCGTATCTCGTGGCCCTTACCATTTGCATACATGCCAGTGGCTTACTCCTCCAAGCCCCTGTGACTGTCATTCTGAGGGCTTCCTTGGGCTTGCCAAGCACAGGCAGGATGGGGAGTAAATGCCCCAGGAGTGGCTGTCAACCACGAACGGCAGAAGGTGGTGTATACTCCATCTTCCTTTCCCTTTGGGTGGGACAAGTCTAAGGCAGGGTCCACACCCATTTCTAGTTGCCCCGGTTGCCCACGGTGATAACCTGCTCACTACCCTCTACTGGTTTTTTTCCCTCGCCTGTCTCACATCCTCGCTTCCCTCCTGGTGCGTCTTGGGTCCATCTCTCAAACTACTCATATCAAATCCTCGTCTCCAGGTCTGCTTCTAGACGAACCCAACCTAGAACTACATATACTACACAATATCCTCTGAAAATAGACTTTCCCATTGCTTACAGCAATGAACTCCAAATTTTTGGCCTATATACCTTCATTAGTACACACCCCAATTATATTCATACTTGTTTATTTATAAATGATATACTTTCATTAACCAGTATATTAAGTTCTGAGCTATACCTTGGGCAAGCTTTCTACCCATATTTTTAGGGGGGAGTAGGCCATTAGGTTTGTTTGTTTGTTGTTTGTTTTAATGGAGGTACTGGATTGAACCCAGGACCTTGTGCATGTTAAGCATGTGCTCTACCACTGACCTATACCCTCTCCCTATATCCATATTTTTGCTAGCTACATGGATAATTTTGAGTTCTTTGAACAACTTCTTTTCAGATCTAAATAGATGAATCATTGTTTTGACTTTAACTGTAATGGACAAAGAAGTTTCTAGAAGGAGGAGAAATGTATCATTTGTTGCACTGTTTGGAGGGGAACTCTAACATTTTCTGGTTGTCTGATTCCTCTTGCCTTATTACTATTATTTCCAATCAGGGTTTCCCTTGTGGGATTCTTCCAAGTCACCTATTTATTTTATGAGGCTTGGTTTCATTATAACTGGAGACTAGAATCTGTAAAGACACTTGAACCAGGCAGGAAAGAAACTTCCAGACGTTGCCAAATGCTGAAAGCAAATGATGAGTCTTATCATTCCTTCAACTGAGGAATTCCCACTCTGTCTTCAAAATAATTTGAGTTTTCTTGTCTTGTGACTGTCTGACCTCCAGACAGGCAGAGGGTGGTGGCATTAATCCATATGTTACCTTCTAGTTGAGTTTATTTTCTTATTCTTTGGGTGCAAAATAAATCCAGGAGAAGTTACCGTACTTCCTTCCCCGCTGCAGTAGATTGTCTTGACCACTCCTTGAGGTGCACACCCCTACTTTGGATGCCACTGGTTTGCTGGCAGCCCGTCCCCATTCCTCTGTCTGTTCTTCAAGTGCCTCCCTGGCCTGCACCCACCTCTCCAGGACACTCTGTTCCAGTCAGCCCAGCCTCTTCCCTCCCCGCCTTTTGTTTGTTCCCAGTTCTGACGTGTGCCCTCCCTCCCGTCCCATTTGCATCCATGTTTTTTCCTCTTTCCTTTCCCATGGGCTTCCTCCAAGCTAGTCCAGCCCAGAATGATCTCACTCTGCTCCACATCCCAGGAACATGGCTAGCCCTTACCACACTTTTTTTTTTTTAACCCACCACCTACTTACTTGTCTGTAGCTGAGCTCTCACAGCTGCCCACAGGCTAGAGCCACTTGAGTGCAGAGAAGACAGAGAGCTAATGGGAGGTGACATGGTTTATATTAAGTGGCGCCAGGTCCTACATCCCCAAACCAGCCCCTAGGCCCAAGAGTCCTCCTGGGCTCTCAGCACAGACTGTGCTCTTTGACTCTCCCAGCATCTGTCTCCTCTGGTGACCAGCTGCTGAGTGTAAACATTAACTGATCCATGGCACAGAGGCAGTGAGTAATGGAGAAATTGCTCTGACTTCTGGTTGAGGGGACAGAATAGTGCCAGGCTCAGGGTGAGTTAGGCCACATTTCTCTTGGATTATAGCTTCTGTTCTGCCTTCCCAGACTGAGTCAAACACATTCATAATAAGACTTTTTTTTTTAAGCCCACGTTTATTTTTTAAACTAGATCTCCCACAGCGTAGAATTAAGCCACTTTTTTTTTACAGCTTTATTAAGATATATTTCACATACTATATAATTCACCCACTTAACATTACAGTGGTTTTTAGTAAATTTACAGAATTGTGCAATCAGTTCATGTGATGTTCAGTTTTGTGTCAGCTTGGCTAGGTTACAGTCTCCAGTTACTCAATTAAATGCTAATCTAGGTGCTGTGTGAAGGTATTTTCTAGATGTGATTAAAGTCCATAATCAGTTAACTTTATTTTTTTTCAGTTAACTTTAAATAAGGGAGATTAGTTTAGATAACCTGGTTGACCCTGATTCAATCAGGTGAAAGGCCTTAAGAGCAGGGCTGGGGTTTCCTGGAAGAAGAAATTCTGCCTGCAGTCTGCAGCTTTAGCCCATGCCCGGGAGTTCCAGCCTGCTCTTCTTGAGGGCCTGCCCTGTGGATTTCAGACTTGCCTAGCCAGCCCCATAACTGCACAAGGTAATTCCCTGCACCAAATCCCTTAATATATGTCTCCTATTGTTTAGATGTCTCTGGTTGAACCCTGACTGATGCAAACCTACTTTGAAATTACAAAAACACATTTCTAGTAAACACTGGTTGAATGAATGAATGCCCACAGTGACATGTAAACTCCTTGAAAGGAGGAGAGGATCTTCTTTTACATCCTCCATAAGAGCCTAATGATGTAGGAGCATCAAAGATGCTTGTGGTAAATTGCAGAAATGGCCACAAATTCTTCCCTTCTCATAAGAGCTGGAGTCTATTTCTCCAGCTCTCAAATCTAGGCTTGGCTATGTAAATAGCTTTGGTCAATGGGACATGAGCAAATGTGATACAAGCAGAGACTTGAAAAGTGCTTAGGTGTTGGGGCTTAGAATTGGAACTCTAACATGACCATGAGCTAGCCTGCTAGTGGGTGAAAGGCTACACAGAGAACAAAGGCACCCCATCTGACAGTCTACCATTCACCAGACATGTGAGTGAGGCCATCCTAGATCATTCAACCACCTGCCAAACTATAAGCTGAACACAGACACATAAGCCTGTCCAGATCAGAAGGACTGCCCAACTAACTCATTGAATCATAAGCAAAATAAAATGTTTGTGGTTTTAAAGTGCTAAATTAAGGTCATTTATTACACTGTAATAGATAAATGATACAGTGCTCAATAAATTCCCAAGTTCCGATAAAGATATGTCATCCCGGTTCACAAACACTGTGTGCCTGCTATATGCCAGGCTCTGTGCTTGGCACCAAGAATGTGAAGATCAAACGATGTGGTTCCCGAAAGTCTCCTTAAACATAATACCAAAAGTACAAGTGACAAAAGAAAAAACTTGATAAATTGGATTTCATCAAAATTAAAAATGTTTGTGCTTCAAAGGACACCATCAAGAAAGTGAAAAACTAACCCATAGAATGGGAGAAAATATTTACAAGTCATATATCTGTTAAGGGACTTGGATCCAGAATATATAAAAAACTTACAACTCAATAATAAAAAGTTAACCCAATTTTAAGATGGGCAAAGGATTTGATTAGACTTTTCTCCAAAGAAGGTATACAAATGGCTGATAAACATATGAAAAGATGCTGAACATCATTAGTTACTAGAGAAATGCAAATCAAAACCACAGTGAGATATCACTTTACATCTGCTAGGATGGCTATAATTAAAAACACAGATAATAGCAAGTGTTGACAAGGATATGGAGAAACTGCAGTCCTCATATACTGCTGGAGGAAATGTGAAATGGGGCAGCTGCTTTGGAAAGCAGTTTGGCAGTTCCCCAAAATGTATGACCTAGTTTGGATTGTACTCTGACACCAATCTCCAGACACCAGTTGGATGTCTTAACAATTCAATTTGATTCAGACACTGCTACCTGGAGTTAGTGGCAGAATCCACAGATTTAAGGGTTCAGTCCCACAAAAACGCTCCCACTTCAGATGCCAGTTGCAAGTCCTGGGCCACCTGTACTTCTGGCTATAAATCAAAGTTTCCCAGACCCCCTCCTCAGATTCAGTAGTTTGCTAGAATGGCTCACAGACCTCAGGGAAATACTTTACTTACATTTACAGGTTTATTATAAAGGCTACAACTCAGAAATAGCCCGATGGAAGAGATGCACAGGGGAAGGTATGGAGAGAGGAAGGAATGTGGAACTTCCATGCTTTTTCCAGTCACACCACTCTCCCAGCAAGTCCATGAGTTCACCAGCCTGGAAACTCCAAATCTCATTGTTGAAGAGTTTTTATAGAGTTCCATCTCTAGCACCACCTCCTCTCCCCAGAGATTAGTGGGTAGGGCAGAAAGTTCTCACCCTCTCATCACTCGGTCTTTCTGGTGATCAGCGCCATCTTATAGTTATCTAGGGGTCGCACCCCGAGTCGCCCCACTAGCATAAACTCAGGTGTGATTGAAAGGGGCTGGTTATGCATAGTGACAACAGTAACGCACCACCACCACCACTCAGGAAATTCCAATGGTTTTAAGAACTCTGCCAGGAACTGTGGGCAAAGACTAAATATATTTTTGTATTCTATCACACCCAGAAATTCCACTCCTAGATATATACCCAAGAGAGATGCAAATGCGCATCCACACAAAAACTTCTACATGAATATTTAAAGTGGCATTATTCATAATAGCCAAAACATAAAAACAACCCAAATATCCACCAATTGATGAATAGATAAGCAAAATATGGTATATCTCCACAACAGAATATTATTTGGCAATAAAAAGGAGTGAAGCTCTGATCAATGCTATAACATGGATGACCCCTGAAAACACTATGCCAAGGGAAAGAAGCCAGACACACAAAAAACATATATCATATGATTCTATTTATATGAAATGTCTAGACTAGGCAACTGTATAGAGGCAGAAAGTAGATTAGTGGTTGCCAAGGGCTGGTAGGGTTGGTGGGAGTGGGGAGTGACTGAAAATGGGTACAGGGTGATGAAAATGTTCTCCAGTCAGATTGTGCTAATAGTTGCACAGCTCCTTGAATATCCTAAAAGGCATTAACTTGTACACTTGAAATGGGTGAACTGTGTGGTGTGTGAATCTGTTTTCCCAGAGTTGAGCAAGTTGGCCACAGTCAAACAATTATTAGTAGATAAGCTGAGCTGGGACTTGAATCCAGGTCCTAGCTGCACACTCTCTTTCTTTCTGTTTGACTTTGTATCTCAAATATGCCTAACGTATTTATTTACCTCAAAAACTAGTGTGCACAGAAAAATGCATAATATGTAACACATATATAACAAAGTTTTATAATCCACCTTCTTTTTGAAAAACTGTAAAATAATAATCCACCCTCTTTTTTAAAAACTAAAATAGATTGTAAGCAGTTTTTTCCATGTTATGGCATAGTCTCCTACGACATAAAGTTTTAGTAGCTACATAGTATTTCATCATATGATGGAACCTTAATTTATCCAACCAAGTCCTTACTATTTGAATGGTTTCCAATATAGTGCTGTTATCAAACTCAATGCTACAAACAGGCTGGTGGGTTTTCTATTTTTGACAGCATCTGTGACTCTTCCAATGATCAGTGTAAGGTCTCTCTCTTTTTAAAACTTTTTACCAAAGCATGATGTACATGTATAAAAGTGCCCCTATCGTATGTGTACAGGTGGAAATATTTCACAAACAACACACCTGTGTAACCAACATCCAGCTGAAGAAACAGAACATGACCAGCAGTTCAGAGGCCCCCGTCATGCCTCCTGCCTTCCAGGTCTTTTTTCTTTTTCAATTGAATAACAAGTGGCAGTACATCAAATTGGCAAATCCAGCACCCCCCACCCCCACCATGGAGCAGAGCCAGTTAAGACGTCACAGATTGCCACTTAACATGCCCTCATGTCTGTCTATTCTGTTTGCACCTTGTCTCTCCTGCTTTCAATGCCCTGGTATCTAGTAACCTTAATCCTCTCCTGAACATCACCTTGACCTTGAGTTTCCACTTTTTGAGTAGCTTCAGGAGCTGAGTGGGCAGCTGGTGAGTTGAGCTGGCATCAGTGAGCAGCCTGACCAGGCATGAGGTCCCGTCTTCCCCACCCTACACACCTGACAATGCCTGTAATGAGGGCCTAAGCAGTTGTGAACCAGGGCCAGATGTTCGCAACTAGTGGATCGTAAACTTGGCTGCATAGTGGAATCCCTGGGGAGCTTTAAAATGTAATGGCACCTGGGACCCACTCCCAGAGATTCTGATTTAATTGGCTTAGGGTATGGCCTGAGCATGGAGATTTTTTTAAAACATCCAAGTGATTCCAAAGAGCAGCCAAGGCTGGGAACCAATGCTCTACACTCAAATCCTCTTTGGCTTTTGTGAGTGTGCTGCTTGGTGTCCACTTAAGCTGAGGATTAAATGCCACATCTCACTGACTCCATCATATTTTTGTAATTCACAACTTTGGAGAGGGGGCTTTCCTTAGAGAGTTCGTGCAACACTGTTTTGACAACATCCCACTCCCTCTGTACATCGAACTGATGTTCTCTAAGATGGTTGTGGATATACCAGGTCATTTAGCCTGAATGGGAATTCAGATGTCTTTAAAAAAATGAGTTACAAAAGTCGCTCCTGAAGCATATTTGGTGTGCTTTCCTATCATTCCTGCAGGTGATGTGCCTTGATACAGTAGGGTGCTCATTGGAAGAAATGATGCTTTCAGATGTGTAAATTACACAAGGGAGATTTACAAAGCCATCATGCCTGATTCATCTGAATTGCTCCCTGTTTCCTGCAGAGGACATGAGCCTTTAGAACGGTACTCTGCAGGCTAGGGGGACTTGCCCAGACAGCATACTCGAAAGATGATTAAAGAAAGTTTTCTTTTGCAAGTTACCTTCAAGAGGGAAAAGGAAATACCTGGTTTATGAGCCAAAACCAATGGGCTGAGCAAAAATCAGACGAAAGGAAGAAAAAGGAGTTTGAGCAAAGCAAGAAGGGAGATGAGTCTGGGATAAGTTGGGGCTTCCAGGATGTGAGAGGCATGTGGCTGACCTCCGGTAGAGGGAATGACCAGCTAGCGAGCCCGGTGGGGTTCTCGTCAAGTGTAAGCAGAGCCTCCCAGGTACTGAGGCACAGGAAACACCAGCAAGTATCATCTGTGTTAGACAGAAAGGGTAATAAAGAGTGAAGGCAAGAGTGCAGATATGGAAATGCCTCCTGATGCCCAGGAAGTGTCACGGTCTCCCCAGTTTCACTCTCCTAGATGTTTGCCTGAGAATGCTGATGCATGGGCTGGAGTGCCTAGGAACCCCATCCTTTCCCAAGGAGTGCTCAGTGGACCCTGGCCAGGAGGTCTGCTCCAACAGAGCTCAGAGCTGATGATACCCTTTCCCACGTGATTTCAAAGCAGTGGTGGGTCCTGTCTTATATTTATACAACCAACAGAAAGAATCTATTTTGGAGAAAACAGGCAAAGAAGGGAGCTGAGGGTAGTAATTTTGTAGCCTGCTCTGTAATTTAGTCTGGTATTCTCTGCTGAAGGAGAAAATAGTCCCTGTGTTAACAGACAGTGGAGGATGAGAAAAGGAAGGATCCAGGAATTTGGACCCTCATCCTGAAATTTTCAATGTGTTAGGAAAAGAGGAAAACTTTTTACTTTTTCCCCCCATTTTAACATCATAGAAAGACATTGGTTATTTGTGGAGGAGGCAGATGCACAGATTAAGATATACATGGATGGATAGATAGATAAATATAGCGGGGTGGGAAGTGTAACAGTAGATAGGGTGAGAGGAAATGAGAATATTGGCCAACGGCATAGTCTCTGAAGACAGACTGCTGCCTGTGACAGAGTCACCGCTGCCTCTAATCAGTGACTTTAGGCAGGTCATGAAACCAGTCTGTGCCCCCATGTCCTTGTCTGTAGAATGGGATAATAAGAGGACATACCTCTACCTCATGGAGCCTGACACAAAGGACACTAATAGAAGTTCACTCTAATTTTATTATCATTACTATTGCTTCTCTGGATATTACGAGAGAACAGATGAGAATTATGTACCCCAGCCTGAGGTAGTCAGAGAGCATCCCCTCCCCTGTCAGGGGAGGTGGTAGCCCGGGCTGAGTCTCAAATGATGAATAGGAATTGGCAAGAGAGGAGGGAGATGGTATTCCCACTATAGGCAGAGGAGTGGGGTCTGCAGGTGAGAAACGTGTTTGTAAGGAAGGTTTTTAAGTGATTCGTATTTTCTGAATCATAATTCCCTCCGTGTTTGAAAAATAGGTGAACACATATATGAGAATCATAGTGGGTTTTTTTCCCTCCCAGTCCACAGGGTGACTGGAGTGCAAGGAGGTTCAAGACCATCTTGTGGCGTCTCCCAGTCCCCAGTCTCCCCAGGGTCTGTAGTCTACAGTTTGGGAATCATTACTGGAGTCTGCTGTATCCTGGACCCAGTCCCTTCAACAGTGCTATCCACATGGAGAGCCACTAAAGGCTTTCAAACGGAGGTACCGTGAGGGAAATGATTACTCAGCATCTATTTCAACCTCCTTTCAGTGTGCCTTATGTATAGCAGAGCCTACACATCTAAAACTACATTTCCCAGACTCCCTGGCAGCTGGGTGACTTCAGTTCCACCAATCAGATGTGGTCACGTGAGACAAATTCTGCCCTCTTTTAAGTGGAGAACGAGGCCTGGTGGGAAGCTTCTGTTTTGCAGGTGCAGCTTACAATAGGTCTGGTGTGCCTCTGAAGCCAATGGTTCCAGCAGTGGCTTCCTGAATCCCCAGATCACGTCTGAGGTCGGGACCCTGGAGCCAGCAGCTGCAAGGGCAACTTGCCGGTTTGCTTACACAACCCCTTCCTGAGGGTGGGGGTTTGCTGTTAGGAGTACCGAGTTAGCCCGCATCTGGTGTCTGCTGTGTCCTGGACCCAGAGCCTGCTTTCTTTCCACCTCTATCCGGTGCAGGGTCAACCCCACTCCCCCTGTGTCCTTTCTTTTGCCTGTGACCCTTCCCTAGAGTCATCTGGTCTCTCCCACAGCTTTGGGAAGGGAATCTGCACTGGCCTCTTGGTTACTTTCCTCCCAGGAGGCACCTGGCCTTCTTATGCAAATTTATCTCCTCCCATTTATGCAAATCTGAGCATTCCTCGGCCTTTAGGATTTTTTATGTTTGTTTAGCCTTAAAATAAAACATGTCTCCCCAAACACCTTGCCACAAAGTGATGCCACTTTGTGAGGAAAGGGCAGTGTAGCCTTGGGGGGGGGGCGATGCTGATACAGCAGGCCAAATGATCTAGGTAGATCAACTAGCAGACATGGAGAGCTAGGGCTTCCCAGGTAACTAACTTCTAGAGAACCCAAGTTGTGTCCAGAGTAAGGAGCTGTCCTCTGAAGTGGAGGGAATAATCTCTCAGGATCTTGAACTTAAAGGGAAGTGAGATAAAGAGTAAACTGTAGCTCTGACCTGGGGTGGAGTGGTCTTTGCCGGGCCTGGGAGAGTTCCCACTCTGGACGGGGACCCCTGTGCATGTGGGGTCTGTGCTCTGCACTCAGACACCTGGCCGAGGGTGCCAACCCAGAGTTGAAATCCAGCCCAAGCCCCACTTGCTAAACTGTGGGCCCAGCACAGGGCTGTTTGCTCCCATAGGAAGGGATGGGCACCTTTTAAAATCCACATTAATGTGTCATCAGGGCAGCCCTAGTTCCCGGCGATGGGACAGAGGGGAGAGCTCCCTCCTCCACCTTCCAAGGCACGAAGGGCACCGACGGGTGTGCAGAGCTGTCTGCCCAGCCCTCTCCCAGCTCTGTGTGAGACAGCAGCTTGCCCTTTTATTACATAACCACACGGAAAGGGCAAGGTGGCTTTGACTTTGTTATTGTTTCCCCTGCCAAGTGTTTTCATGCCGTAAACTGCGCTTGACGAACTGTGCGATCCTTCTGCGGACTTTGAAATTGCTTAGAATGAGGGCTTGATCTCGAGGGAAGGTGCAGAGGTTAAGGGGAGGAGGAAAGAAGGGGACCCAGCCCTCTTGGAATGCAAATTGCCAGTTGCCCTTCTAGAGTGACAAGCGCATTTGGTCTTTTGTTCCTTGCCTGGGGAACATGTTCCAGTATAAAACTGCATCAGGTTGTTTGCAGAAAAATGCTTTCAAGATGCCAAGTCTTCTGCTGTAATAGCAGTGCAGGCTGTGTTTTCTACTGTCTGCAACCACATCTACCAAAAACAGACAACAGGTCCGACCAGAATGAGCTGCTTGGGCACTGAAGCCCTCAGCCTGCAGTTACCCGGGCACCACCTCCAGGAAGACGGGCAGAGTAGGCGGAGAAGGATGTGTTAGCAGCAGCTTAGGCGAAAGCCTGAGCACCCTGGGGCAGGAAAGACCAAAGTGCATACAGAAGGATGTGGTAGGCAGCAAGTCAGCTTTAAGGAGTTTCAACCATAAATGGAAGTCACTAAAACCTCTTTTCAAAAAGCACCAATGTGAACAAAAACGCCGTGATAAGCTGGTTCACTCCCCCTGTCGCAGATGCTTTGCTTTCCCAATCCTAATCCTCTGCATTTTCACACACATGGGCGCAACTTCCAACAGCCAGCACCAGCCACTCTGCCCTGAGACGCAATTTGGGTGTGAGAGCCATCCAAAGTGCCCTCGCTTCTCAGACAGGGTGACTGGGATGCGTGTGTTCCCTCTGGTCACCCCGCATCCCCCAGCAGGGTGATGTTCCAGCGGCCCATGGTGGCAGCTTGCTCGGTAATACCCCCTTAAGTGGCTTCCTTCCCTCCCCTTCCTGTTCTCGCTTCCCCATTGCCCTACTGAATGTCCAGAAATCTCTTCCCACATCAACTACTTGCACTGGAATCCTATATATATATATACATATATATATATATATGTATATATATATATCTCAGTGCCTACTTCTGGGGGAATCCAAACTAAGACATCCTCCTGCCTTTATCTGTTTTATGAAAATTTGTTCTTTTCACTTTCCTTTAAATGATTTACTCTTAAACTCAGTCCCTAGTTGGAGTGGCTCCTCATCCAAAGGATGTGTTCAATATAAGGCATGTCCAAGTTCTAAAAATCCTTTTGTGATTCTAAGGAACTTTCTGGAATCTGTTGTATTTGATCTTTGTTCTGGTATCTGAATCATAGTCGGGCTTTCACTTGGTAAATATCTTCTCTGATAAATTGCCTGAGTAGGGCCATGTTTTAAATATATTATGGGAATTTAGAACTCAAACTAATTCTCTTGTGAATCCTGTCATTTAAAAGGCCAAATTTATTCATTTGCATGTATTTTGTTTCCTTAAAGTGAGTTATACCCACTTTGATTTAAATGAGACTTCACCTGTAGTCTCCCCCTCTTTTATGCTATTTAGCCTATTACCAAGCACCTAGTACAGAACTGTCTGAAATATAATATGGTTGGTACCGAGCCTACAGGAAATTAGTGTTGTTCCCCAATGTCACTTTAGGATTACCGTAATATTTCTTTTCCCGTCATTAATTTGTTGAGGGGGGCTGGATAAATCACTCTGCATTCTTCAGCTTTTTCCAGCATATTAATAAATTAATATTTGAAATTATATGAACTAAAGAAAGAATGTGACTAAAGAAAGAGATAAAATATTAGGCCTCATTTCAGTTTAAAAACAATGTATATACAGAGAAAATTAGAATTCAGGAAAGAAGAAAACTTTATGCATGTGTTTCTCATGCATAAAGAAAACTCAACTCAGCATTACATTCATTTCTTTCAAGCTTTCTATGTACAGGTGTTACGTTTTCCTTATCATCATAGCATAAGCACATCCCATGTCATTATCTCTTGTTGGACGTCAGACATCTTAATAGCAACATGAAATTCCAACGAGTAGATGAGCCATAGTTTACTTATCTAGTTCCCTATGTTCAGACACTTTCCCCTTATTTCCTCCCCCCCCCCAAATTTTAAAAATAATAAAAAATAATGCCTAGTAGGGTTTAGTTTGTATTACAGTTTCCACAGTTTTTTCCCAGTAATTGCTAATCCTTATTCATGATGGGTGGATCCCCTGCTATGTAGATAATGGGTTTCTCTACCTCTCTCCCACACATATTGAGTGCCTGATCGGTGCTGGGCACCTTCAGGAAGCCAAAGAAGAACAAGACACAGCACCTATCTGCAAGGAGCTTGGTATGTGGAAGAGGAACACAGACCTGTAATCCATAAGTAACAGCTACCTAGTAAGGGTTCCGTACAGGATATGAGAGCTCTACCCAGGGTACTGTGCAAGCACAGAGAAGCAAGTCTCTACCTTTAGCTAGTAAAGGGTTTTAGAAGTGTGAGTAAGACTTTTCCAGACAGATAGCACAGATAAAGAAATTAAGAAAATAAATCAGGGTAATGTGCCAATGGGAGGAAGGTAGTAACAGTAGACGGGGATGAATAGGGGAGGCCTCTCTGATGAGGTGACATTTGAACTGAGACCTGAATGACAAAGTGTTTCCAGCCATTCAAGGACCTGGTGGAAGAGTGTTTATGACAAAGGAACAGCACACACCAAGGAGACAAGTTATCTTGGCTTGTTCAAGGAAGATGGGAATGATATGAGTGAAGGGGAGAGAAGTAGAGTTGTCATCAGGGAATGGGAGAGGAAGCTAAAATGGGTTTTTTTTAAAAGATGGCAGGGCAGGTTTAAGAGCACAGTTGATATTGGAGAACATAAATCAGGAGTGGTACCAATGCATAAGGTTGCATGAGTTTTTCAATGCTGCTTGCTAGCAGTAGAAGTAGAGAAGAGAAGGCAACTGGTTAGATTGATATATGGTTGGAGGTTGCAGAACAAGTATAACAAAAAGAGAGTGGGGCAAAGGAGTAGAATATGCTGTGAATGGAGAGTTTGTAGAGCTGGGCTGTAAGGACTAGTCTGGATAAGAGTGAAAGATGAGAAGATTGGAAAGAAGAAAGTGACAAACCAGGGAGAAAACAGATGGCTGACGATGGGAGGTCTTAGAGGGTTTACAGAGCATATGTGATAGAAGCAAGGTGGAGAGAGAGTTAGAAGGACAAAGGATTTTACCCTAAGAGTAGAATACTGGGAATACTGGAGTTTAAGAAAGCAGAGTTCAAACAGCTTTGGGTGCTACCAAGGTTCATTGTTGAGGTAAAATGGAGTTGACAGTTGAAGTGATCATGGAAGTGTGGTGTAAAATTGGGTGTTAGGACTTCATCAAATTAAAATTTTTTTTGTGCTACAAAGGACATCATCAAGAAAGTGAGAAGACAACCCACAGAATGGTAGAAAATGTTTGCAAATTATGTGATAAGGGACTTGTAGCTAAAATATATAAAGAACACTTAAAACTCAATAATAAAAAGATAACTAACCCAATTTAAAAATAGGCAAGTCATTTGTGTTGGTGTCGCAATATCATGTACACATACACACTGTATGCAGAGAGAGCTGATGGCTAGTCTAAAGCTTTATTAAGTTACACAGTCTTATATAGCAAAGAAGAATGATAAGGGAAATGGTTAACAGGCAGCGTCTGGCTCAAGGTCAGAAGACCCTTTATGTTTTGGTAAATCATGTTTGTGTTGGCACCAGCGAGCCTTACAGCTTATCAGGGCGGAATGTATGAGAAACAGCTGCTTAACAACATTCTTCTTGGCCTCAGGCGGCTGTGCCTGTCTTAGGTTGCCCCCCTCTGGGGATCTTACCTGGCCTTGGCTAACCAGCCGTCTCACCTCTGAGTCTGCAGCTTTTTATAACTTGTTTACCATTCCAGCCCAAGGCTCGTTCCTTTGTTCCCACAGTCAGGGGGCTACAATTTGCATAGCCATTTCTCCAAAGACAATATACAAATGGCCAGTAAACAGATAAAAAGATGTTCAACATCATTAGCCATCAAGGAAATGCAAACCAATACCACGATGCACTTCACACCACTAGCATGGTTATAATCAAATCATCAGTTAATAAACACGTGTTGGCAAAATATGGAGAAATTGGAACCCTCATACACTGCTGGTAGGAATGTAAAATTGTGCAGCTGCTTCAGAAAATAGTTTGCCAGTTCCTTAAAATGTTAAAATTAGAGATACCATTTGATCCACCAATTTCACTCCTAGGTATATACCCAAGAGATATGGAAGCATAGGTCCATAAAAAAACTTGGACATAAATGTTCATAGCAGCATTTCTCAGTAGCCCAAAGTGGAAACAACCCAAGTGTCCATCAACTGACAAATGGATATGCATAATTTGGTCTGTCCATACAATGCTATAACACAGATGGACCCTTGAAAATGTTATAGTAAGTGAATGGAGATAGTCACAAAAGACCACATATTATATGATACGTGATTCTGTTATATAAAATGTCTAGAACAAGCAGATCTATAAGGACAAAAAGATTTGTGGTTGCTGAAAGTAGATTAGAGGTTGGGGATAATGGGGGGTAGCCAGCATTTTCTTTTTTTTTTTATTTTACTTTTTAATGAAGTGTAGTTGATTTACAGTGTTAGTTTCAGATGTACAGCAAAGTGATTCAGTTATACATACCTATATATATATATATTTTCGGATTCTTTTCCATTATATGTTATTACAAGAAATTGAATACAGTTTCCTGTGCTATACAGTAAGTCCTCAGCATTATCTTAATGAAATAGAACAGAATACATCTTTACATCTCAGCTCAGATGCCATTTCCTCATAAGTCTTCCTTTGTTAGGTCATATCCTCCTCTCTTGGAACTTGTCCTTTGTAGCACCAAGCACAGTTGAAAGTTTGCATTTATATGTGTGATAATTGAATGGATGTGGGGTCCTGGGATGTGGATACAAATCCATTGCATGTCCAGCACTTAGCACAGTGTCTGGCACAGAGCAGATGATCTGTAAATATTTATTGAAAGAAGGAAGAAAGGAAGCTGGTTAAGTCGGAGGCCAAAGTTCTAGGTGAAAAGAACAAAGTAACTTAGAGGGAAATGAATAAAATGGGGGCTATAAAAAAGGTTTTCAAACTGGGGATTCCAACACATTAGTGAGCTTGTGAAAATGATATACTAAGTTGTGATCTGCATTTAAAAATAGAATAGAATAGAATAGAATAGATTAGAATAGAAAATATCAGAGTGTTTTTCACATACCACGAGTAAAAATTTCCATGAAACTTGTTTCAATTATATCCATATATATACATATGTGTATTATGTCAAGATTTTACTGTAAGTTTTAATTGAAAAATGTAAGAGACTCCTATACCACACCCTTTGGTTCAAACATTTGTGACTATAATCCTTTTCTGACACATTGACGGTTCTAGTGGGTTGAGAATCATAGACGGTGACTCTAAGGTCTTTGATAGTTGGTACTAGTCATAGCACAGCATTTTAAAAGTCATCCAAGTACAAAATAAACATTAATTTCTCAAGTATAAATTGAACGTTAATGGAATTTCTTAAGTACAAATAAACTTTAATTTGATTTCTGAAGAACGAATTAAACAATGGTTGCTGTCTATATTAAATGTTGTTCAGTCTCTAAAATGTATCAACAATTATGATTATTTCTAATCACTTATGATTAAGAAACCCAGGGAGCCAATACTTAGTAAAGTGGCAAAACACATGTCTTTAATTTAGTTTTTTTTTTTTCCCACAGTGAGTTATTTCAAGGCAGTTTAATTCTAGGATTTCTTTCAGTGTTTGCAACATATCAAATGAACTTACCATTCCTTTATTTGGGAAGTGTGTGTGGTGGAAATCACAGGTCTGCAAGGAGTCGTAGCTTAGTCACTTAATAGGGATATTTTGACATTTGACAAATCGATATGTTGGGGTCTCGGCTTCCTTGTCCGTAAAATAGAGAAAATAATATTGGGTGAAACCCTATGAAATTGCCACGTGTAGGGGTCAAAAATGGTCAACTATCAGTGATTTCATATGGTTCAGCCTAATGATTGCCTTACAGGGTAGCTGTGAGGATCAAACAAGATAATACTTGCTTAATACTTGGCACAGTGCTTTTTATAAAGGTCAGTATCCCCTTTGATAAGGGTGAAAAATACTAGTGTTGATGGTCAGATATTTGTTTTAAATTGATCCATTGCACATTATATACTTATTTAATTTGTGCCTTGGCCCAGGAAGAATTTTTTGCACATATTTGGTACTAAGTAAATATTTGGATGCGAGTGAATTAATGTTTCTGTTTAGTTTTGGCTCCTTGGTCATTTATGATCCATCATTTTGTACCTTACTAGAATGTGATGAAACGCTAGAGGGCCCAATGTGGACAGGCCTTTTCAAAAAGAGTTTATAACAAAGTCTTCTTTTGTACTTCTGTGTCAGGTTGTTCTTTCCTGCAAGCCAGCCCTCACACTGGTATCTGGTGGCTGTTTAACAATAGGCTCTCTGGGAGTGAGGATGCGTGGGTGAGGGTGGACTTGATTTGTAGCGTTTGCCAGTTTCCATGGTGTGAATACTTCCATCCCTGCTGATTTCAGGTTCCCAGCATGACATTACCGAGTGCAGAGTGGGAAGAGATGAGTGCAGTGAACTCTTCTGAGCTAGAACCAGTTGGCCCCAGCCCACCACACGCCCCAAGACACAGAAACCCCACTTGAGGGCAGTGCTCTATAGACTGCAACTGGTAGCATTTGTAAGATGTTTGATTTATATTTATGTTGCTAGTAAGGAATTTTCACAATTACTGAACATTTTTGAGAAAAAAACAACTAAACAGAATAACTGCAAAAATGGAACAAAACAATAATTACAATATTTGCTGCTATCCTAGATCTGTATGACACCTTCTCATTAAATTGCTTTTCTTGATAAGACAACCTGCAGGGTTTTGCTCTTCTTTTCCCCTTCATCAACCTATTATTTTAATGACTAAAATACTAAGTAAGTATTCCCAAGAAAAAAGTACTATGTCATTTTGTTTATTGACTCTCTTGATGATCTTACAGTCTCAGATATTGGGAAACTCTGTTTTGGTGGGATTGTAAAATCAAAGATCAAATTTTTCCAAAAAATGTGAAGGAATATGAATCACCAAATGAGTGAATTGCTGAGGATATGGCTCCTTTTTATCAATGATGCATTTTAAGATTTTTTTAAATGGTCCTGCAAAGAATTTTTTAAATTCTATGCGAGGACTACTAAATGGGAGGCAGTATTATCCGGGGGTGGGGGTGGATTTTAGAAATTGGTGGTGGCATTTTTTGGTTATCACAATGATTGGGAGGCACTATTGACATTTAAAGGGTGGGGCCCAGCAATGCTAGAATTGGAAATTGTTCCATGTTCCAGATGACCTTCAGATATCCTGCTGAACCTTCATGTAGGTGAAAATAAGCACTTAATTTCCAAGAATGCGAGCATAGTATAAACTGAAGGATGCTTGTATTTAGTTTTTTGAGGGGAGGGTAATTAGGTTTATATATTTATTTTTTAAATGGAGGTGCTGGAGATTGACGCCAGGGCCTCATGCATGCTAAGCGTGCACTCTACCACTGAGGTATACCCTCCCCCTGCTTGCATTTAGTTTCACTTAGAATCTTCCAAGAGTCATTCACCATGTTGGGAAGTCATAGCAACTTGTGAAGGACTGCTTTTGTCATTTGAGTTGCCACTAAAACACACCTGTGTTGGTCTGTGTCTCGAGCTGTCACTCACAGTGATGTTATGATTAGTCTAAGTATCTGGCTATTTTGTCGTCAGTGTTGCCATGCCTGAGGGTTTACACTTTGAGATGCATGCTATTTTATTATAAATTTCTTTCCTTTTATTCCTCCTTTCTACTAGGTCATTATGTTGGGTTTTTTTGTTTTACAATGATTGTAGGGGTATGTGGTATCACCTATTTCATTTCAAATCAGTATGGTAGGACAACTAAATACATATTATAAAAGGGACCATTGGGTCTGAGACCACTGATCTAAATAACTAATCCTTAGCATAATGTGACAATACTGTTTGTCTCCAAGGTCCCCAGGCTATCTGCCTACCATCTGACATTAGAAAGTGGCATAACTTATTCCCTTGGCTTCAAGTCTGTAAAAGATTGTTAAACTCGGCCTCAGCCACTACCATGTGTGGTCTAAAATAGCAATTTTATCCATTTTCTTGATCAATGCTTACAGTTTTGTCATTTGTTCTTTGGAACATTTGGTGCCCTCTTGGAAAAGGACATAATCAAAAAGTCCAGTGGATCAAATCTTAAGGCGGCTGTAAAATGAAGTGAACCTGAATTTCCTTGCGTTTAGAATTTTCCCTTGAGGAATTGGGAGGCAAGCATTAACAAGCACATCTATTTTGTCTCATGCCATACACATTGGCAATAAACACCCTGGTAAGAAAATAAGCAGTTAGAGCTATGCACACAGTAACAAAAAATAACTCTATACTTTGGGCTGGATTCAAATATAAACCTACAGATCATGTTGTCAACACAGTGAAAGAGGAACAAAAATGCATCATCAGTGAATAAACCTGTAATGAATATGCAGGGCTAACCTTTGGCAAGATGACAAAGTGGCTGGCATTTGTTTCCAGCACTTTCATCTTTCTTCGGTGCCCTTTTCTTCCCTCTGCTCCTCCCACAACCGCAAGCCTAAGGCTCTCATCAGCCTGGAATTAGCGAGCCTTTTTGAGCTACTTCTGTTTGCTAGGCACTGTGGTAGCCATGGTCGAATCCTTTTCTGATTTGCAGGAGGCTCCCTGTCAGAAGGAAGGGCGTCTGAGAAACTTTTTCCTACTAACTCTAGAATCTTTTTAAAGCTGATGGGCTCCTTTTAGAGATCAGGATAATCGTCTTCTTAGACCAGGAGGAGTGACTGGCAAGGGGCATGAGGGCTTCTGGGGAGCTGGTAACATTGTATTTCTGGGGGTCTTTTTTACTGTGGGAAGTATATATATCATGAAATTTACCACCTGAACTGCTTCTAAGTGTACAGTTCAGTCGTGTTAAGTATCTTCACATGGACGTGAGACACATCTCCAGAAACTTTCATCTTGCAAAACTGAAAACTCTTGGCCCATTAAACAAGTTCTCCCCATGGCCCCCTCCCCCTGGCCCCTGGTAACCACCATTCTCCTTCCTATTTCTATGAATTTGACTACTCCAGATAGCTCATATGAGTGGAATCATACAGTATTTGTGACTAGTTTATTTCATGTAGCATAATATCCTCAAGGTTTATCCATATTGTAGCCTGTGACAGGATTTCTTTCCCCATGTCGTGTTTCTTGATCTGGGCGCTGGTTACCTGAGTATGTTCATTTGAGGAAAATTCATCCAGCTGTGTCCTTATTAATTGGACACACTTCGGTTATACTTTCAAAAAAGTGTTTATTTTCACAAGGTAGATGGAGATAAAATTTTAAAATCATTACTACCACTTCTCTTAAGGTATTGATAATTTGTGTTACTGTTTCCCAGAGATGTTTTAGAAGTGCCACCTAGTGAAGACAATGCTTAATTCAAAGGAGTACTTGCTGAGGGTGGAATATCAGGAGAAATGGCTTCAGATACGCCCTCTTCAATTCTCACCTGATGAGTGGCTCTGAGCCCTTTTATAGAGAAGCCCAGGGCTGCCCATTACAATCTGAAATCACTAAACATTCATACCCCCCAAATAAGAGCAGAAGGTGAAGAAATAACTCTTCTTAAAGAGGAGAATAAAACTGGGAAGAAAGCCCATGAAAATAAAATTTTAGGAGAAAGAACAAAACAAAGTTGGATAAAGAGACTCATGTAGGGTTGCCAGATCTAGCCAAAAAAAAAAAAAAACTTCAATCAGTACAGGACATCCAGTGAGATTTGAATTTCACGTAATCAAGTAAGTTTTAAAGTATAAGTATGTAAATATGCCACACTGTTGAGGGATGTTGAGGGTAGGGGAGTATATATGTGTGCGTGGGGAGGACTGTGTGTGAACTCTGTATTTTCTGCTCAGTTCTGCTGTGAGCCTGAAACTGCTCTAAAAGAATAAACTTTATTAAAAAAAATAAAAAATTAAGTATAAGTATGTTCCAAATAGGACACGAGACATACATGGACTAAAATATATTTATTGTTTATCTGAAATTCAAATTTCACTGGATGGCCTATATTTTATCCTGGGCAACCCCAGATGCCAGGGAAGGAGGAGAGAGAGAGAATCAGAGGGAAGGTGAAAAGTGTCTTTTTGATACAGAGTACCACCTCAAACCCAGATTCTCTGGCAAGTATCTAATATTAGTTAACAATCCCTGCCCTAAATGAAGGAAAGAATTTTCCACTGGGCATCAGTTTGATTTTGCAATCAGTAAAAAATTAGAGGACTTGAATGTCTTGCTAGGGGTCCAGGGTTTAAATGAAATCCTGGGTGGGCTGTAGGCAGGCAGGGTGAAGGCCTTGTGCCTGGTGGTGACTTGTCTGTTTTTATCTGAAGAAAGCCTTGATGTGTATGACTAAGGGGTGCCATTCAAAGTGCTGCATTCATCCTGGCGGGCAAAAGCAAATTCCTCAACACTCCACCCTCCCTTATTCTTCAAAGCAAAAGCGTCCAAGATTCACTCAAGGTGAATGAGGGCAGTTGCTTGGAAGAGTCAGCCTTGCCCCATAATTTGATTCCCTTTGAAGTCCTGCAGTTACGCCCTTTTGATTCTGAGTCAGGAGAAGGAATAATCAGGCTGGATCAATGAAAGTTCTGAGACTTATTGTTTAAAAGACATAATTTTTTAAATGGCAAGTCTACACCAAGGTCCTACTGTACAGCACAAGGAACTATATTATCTTGTAATAACCTATAATGGAAAACAATCTGAAAAGGAATATATATATGTATTATATATATATATAAAAAACCCTACATGAGGAATATCTATCTATCTATCTATCTATCTATCTATCTATCTATCTATCTATCTATCTATCTATCTCTGAATCACTATGCTGTATACCAGGAACTAACATGACATTGTAAATCAACTCTACTTCAATTAAAAAATTTTTTTTGTTTTTTTTGGGGGGAGGTAATTATATTTATTTATTCATTTATAGGAGGGCCTGGGGACTGAACCGAGGACTCGTGCATGCTGAGCATGAGCTCTGCCATTTGAGCTATACCCTCCCCAACTAAAAATATTTTTTAAATGGCGAATCTACAATGAGGATTAAATAATTAACAAAATGACTCCAAACTGAGGTTTTGCAAGGCTTGTTTTAATGATTTATTTGACAATCAAAAGTATAGTTGCATACAGTTAAAGGCAAATGTCCTGTATAAAGATTGCCCCTGGAAATAGGTAAACAATATGTTCTGTGATCTTTTTACACCATTCATTGCTTAGTAAGCTTTTCTTTCATAGAGTGTTTGAAGTAAACTTTGGTCTAGTGCAGGTTGAATTATCACAAAACCTTAAAAGAATGAAGACTGAATTTATTATATGGAAGCTGTATCTATGACTGTTATCAACTGGCTGTCTACAATCTTGGTTGATACCTTTTATGGCCTCATGAAACTGTCAACAGCCCTGACCTGTATGTCCTTGGACAATTTCCTTAGGTGTCTGTACCTTAGCTTTCTCATGTGCAAAATGAGGGAGTGGACCAGCTGATCTCCAGCCTCCAAACTCTAAAACGTCATGACTAGATTACACTAAAGGTGTGTCCATCTCAGGAATAGATGACCCAGAGCAATTTACCTAGAGCTTTTCTTGGCAGAGATTTTTTATTTTAATAAAGAAATGTAAGAAGAGTGTAGAAAAAATGTTCTCCATTCCTTCTGGTTCCTTTGGAAATCTTTCATTGGTAAAATAATCAGGACTTGGAAAAACCCCAGAATATCCATAAAGCAACTATCTCTAAATGGGACCCAGGAGGAAAGAACTGAGAGTTGGTTACTGCGAGGAAAGTAGATGGTGTGAGAGGAGAGCAAGCCTGTCTTCACTCCCACAAAAGTCCAGATCGTGCCTGTTGGGAACAAGAGAGTCACTCCCAGTTAGTACATTCAGTGCTGCCAGAAGCAGTGTCTTCTGCTTGATTTCTGTAACTGTCAGAAAAAGCGCGTAATGGCAGCTGTAACTCAGGATGAGACCATGCCCGGGGCTGAGTATTTCTTCCTGCTCCAACTCTGAGGTGAACAGTCCGTAAGTAGTACTTTGAGGATCAGGCTTTCTCAGTCTTAAGAATAGTCATACCAATTATGTCAAGTGTTTAAGATGCAAATTGTTTGTATTATGAAACCCTTTGGCTTCCACACTCATTGCCAAATACTTGGGCACCTTCTAAATGTTGTTTTACATATTATAAATGTCTCTAGAAATGTTCAGCCACAGCTTCTTGCTAAGACTCTTCCACCTGAGACACCTTGTGACCATCCATCCCCTCAGCCAGTTTCTCCAGAAAGTGACAGCTGGGAAGGGAGACTTGGAGTTGGGAGGGTAGCTTGGGGCATCAAACAAGGCGAGGTCCATTTAGCCACTGGCCTGGGCCACGTTCCCTTCCTGCTGCAGAGCTCTGCCCTCCCCACCACGGGGCCAGGAGTCAGGAGGGATATTCTAAGCACACCTGAGGACTGTGTGTTTGTGGACACTATGGAATTAGTTTATGTGCACACTTGAGGACAGACAAGTGGAATCTAATTTATATGGGGATTCAGGAGAAAGAATTATAATGCGGGCAGTATCATGATGTGTAAGGATGTGTGATATTTGATAGTAAAGTTCAGAATTTGTTCCAGAAAACTGCAAAAGTTTTATCCTTTGAGGCATGGGAGGGGTGGTAGGCTGAATAATGCCCCTCCACAATGATATCCAAGTCCTTCTCTTCGGAACCTGTGAATACGTTACCTCATGTGGCAAAAGAGACTTTGCAGAGATGATGAAGTTAAGGATCTCCAGATGGGAAGATGATCTTGGATTATCCAGATGGACCCAATGTAATCACAAAGGTTCCCATAGGAGGGAGGCAGTGGAGTGAGAGAAGTGAGTCAGGAAAGGAGATATGATGAAAGTAGAGGTCGGAGTGATGGGAGGCCATGAGCCGAGGAACTCAGGCAGCCTCTAGAAGCCAGAAAGGGCATGGAAATGGATTTTCCTCTAGAGCTTTCAGAAGGAATGCAGCCCTGCTGATTCCTTGATTTTAGGAGTTCTGACCTCCAGAACTGTAAGAGAATACATTTGTGTTGCTCTGAGTCACACTAAGTTTGTGGCACATTGTTACAGGAGTAATAGGAAACTAAGGAGGATTCAGCAGGGTGTTTTCAATTCAATAAGCATGGTTTGGCGAGAGTGTTGGGGTAAGAACTGGTGGGAATGTTCAGATAGTCAGTTACTCTACAGATTTTTCTTGAGAGCCTACCATTAGCTAGGAACTGAGACCTCAGTGGTGAACAGACAGACATGGTCTCCACCAGTATGGAATTTCCAGCCACAAGAGGGAGACTGGCATTAAGCCAAAAATTGCTATTAATTAACTTCAAGTGTGCAGTGTGCTATGAAGGAGCACTGCATGGTGCTAGGAGAGTGATTAAAAGGAGACCTAGTCCATCTGGATGGTCAGGGATGGTTTTCCGGAGGATGTGATATTTAAGGCAGACTCTAAGGATGAGCAGGAGTTCACTGTCTCAGGTCATTGGCGGTGGAAAAAGCCTGTCAGACAGAAGGAAGAGCATATCCAAAAGCTGTAGGCAGGCAAAACATTGCATTTTGAGGTGGTCAAATAAATCCAGTATTTCTGCAGCAGACAGAATGAGAGTTAGAACTGTACAACAGGAGATGGAGGGGTGAGTAGGGGCTAGATGTGGCAGTGCCTTCTGGGCCCTTGAAAGAGAGTGGCGTGACCATATTTGCATTTGTAAAGATCATTAGGCTGCAGTGGATGGAAGAATGGAGTGAAGGGCAAGCAAAGATGCCAGGAGACCAGTTTATAAGGATACTTGCAAGAGCCCAGGTGACAAGTGATGGTCACTGTGGCCAGGATGGTGGCAGTGGGATGGAGAGAAGCAGAAGGTAGGATTCAAGAGATCTATAGGACAGAGAATCAGAAGACTTGATGACTGATGGAGTGTGAGAGGTGACCAAGAGGGAGTGTTCAAGATGATGCCTAGGTTCTTAGTCTAAGCAACCCCGTCAGCAGAAGTACCATTTTCTGGGGAAGGGGACAATGCTGAAAGAGAAGAATTTTGGTGGGAAGATCATGAATATAATTTTGGACATATATAGCTTGGGGGGGGTCACTGAGACAGTCACATGGAAATAGCAAGGGGGCATTTTGCATACACAGAGGCAGGAGATTTATTGGGAATCGGAGTTTTAATGATAACTGAAGTCATGGGGATAGTGGAGGTTGCCTCAAAAGAGAGAAGCAGGTAAGAAGAGGGACTAGGAAAGAGCTCCAAGGAACCCTAAGATGAAGCAGAGGAGCAGATATCAGAAAAAAAGACCCAGAAGTGACCAGAAAGCAGGGAGAAAAACAGTGATGGTGGGGAACCAGTGAATTCAAAGAAAGTTTTGCAACAAGGAGGGAGTGATCATGAGGTCAAGAAAAATAAGGACTAAAAAGTATCCCTTGGACACGAAGACCATTGGTGAACTTATCGTGAATTTGGTGTGGTGGGAGAATGGGGACGGAACCTAGGAACTGTCATCTCCTCTGAGTGTTTCTGGCTGATGTTAGTGAGAACAGCACCTTCAGGAAAGGCTAGGTGGTGGTGAGAAGTCCAACAGGAAACTGCTTTTGGGGAGGGGCTGAAACACACGCACCACGGTCGCCACCAAAGCACATGTGCACACGTATTTTGCCTACCCAGAAAGACGAATGTAGGTGGTAGACAGGCCCCCCGGCCCCAGGGCCTTAGCTTCATCTCTTTGGTCACTTGTCACCTCTGGCCAGAATCACTCCATCACTTGCTCTTCCTCTTAGCTCTCTAATTCTTGATCACTGCCATCTCCATCTTGAGTCTTGGTTATTTTGAGACTTGAACCGTAAACTCACCCTCTCCTCTTTCTTCCTTTTATTCTCCTGGTGTTGTTGGAGAGGTTTTTTGTCTCCAAGGTGTCTGAGTTAATTAAAATTTCTTTGCAACTGCTTCTCATCCAGTGTATAGGCAGTGGTTCTTCATCAGGAACAAGGCCAGTCCTGTGAGCAGACAAAGGACACTAGGAGATTTGTTAGGTAGGTGAATTCACAGAGTAGTGTAAGGGGAGAATACAGGTAAGTCTCCAACCTTGTGAGAAGCCAGGAGTGCTATTGGGAAAGCCAAAAGAATTGCCTGAGGTTGAAGGTTTAAATAATGGAAAGAGAAAATGTTCCTCTAGTTTTTGTTAATGGTCTCCTGAAATTCAGCTTACGTCTAGTTCAGATGGAACTCCGTGACCATGGCTGTGAGGGAACATAGCTTAGGAATGAGAACAGGTATTATTAGGGTTATGCTGCCAAATGAAACTTAACCCAAGACCAAAGTGACTTTCTCACTGAAACCAAAACAACAACAGGAATGCAGAGAAGGAAAAAAATGCAGTGAAAGAATGAAGCTATTTTGAGGGAAAGGAATAAAAGAAGAAAAGTGTTATACAAGGAGAAACAGAATACAGCTCTGACTCATGCAATAATCTTGAGTGGTGAAAAAATAATTGGAGTAATTGGAGAATAATATCAGAGTTCTGAACTCAGTTTTGAACACAAACATGGCTTTTATATGTAAATTTTATAGTTATCTCCCCCACCCCCTTTCACTATTTCCTTCGTCTTTCAGATTTGGAAATTATTCCCTCAAGTAAAACAAAATTATTTTCTCTCATTTCCTGGGAAAGTTTTTGTCCTAACTCTTCCCTTAGGATCTATTGAATAAGTTAGTACTTGAGGCATGATAGCTCTGGGTGGCTACATTGACATGGGTAGATAATTGACTATTGTAGCCAGAGTTCTTCTCATAGACTCATGATCTCCTTTTTAGAGATCAGCTGAAGTCCAGCCCTCTCACTTTACATTTGAGGAACTGGGCATGAAAAGATGAAGCAATTTTCCCAACCCCACAGAGCTAGTTAGTGGCAGGCAGATCTAGGCCTGGAACTTGGAGGTCAAGTGTCTAGTAGGCCAGGCTGTCATGCTCCCCTAATTGAAAGCTTCCTGAGGCCGGGAGGGTGTTGTCTCCAGTTCTCACAATAAACCCTCAAAGGAGGTTTTATCACTCCCATTTTCCAGGTGAGAAAACCAAAGCCGGGAGAGGTTAAATACCTTGCCTAAAACCACACAGTCAGTAAGTAGCAATACTGCCTAATCTTGTGGGATGCCCCAGTAGGGAGTACCAGTATCTAGGGGTGACCTACACTTCAGCGGGGACAGATGTTGGCCTGCCTGGTGTCATGAGGAATGCCCAAAGGCCCACACAGCCAACTTTATCCACCCAATTCCTAGGCTCTGGTACCTTAAGTTTCCACTTCGAGTCACTTCTAGGAAGGAGCAGAGTCTTGAGGAAATGGGACACTGAAGAGTTATGTTTCGTTGGGAAGGGAAATTGTGGGAAGCAAGGAGAACTTTTCAGGCCCATTTGAATGATAGTGGTCTGGTGGAGGCAGCACGAAGGAAGGGATCTCTGGAAGAAGAACAAACACTGCCCAGCTCAGAGTGGTATCTAGACTGAGGCTGGATCTTCGAGCCCCTAACTGGGCTGAGGTGTTTACAGAACCTCATTTCTAGAACTTGATAGGTATCCTGTGACTGCACTGTTTTCAAGGGGGGTCCGTAACTACATAGAACTGAGTTAGTCATAATCTTGGGCTCAAGATACACAGGTCCACATGCGCCTCTCTTTTTAAATAAATACATAAATAAATAGGAACCTCCATGAACCCAACACCCAAACTGAAAACTAGAGCATTCAGTGAAGCTGTCCGACAATACCAGGTTTTGAAGAAGAGGATACGGATGAATAAAATCTCGTATTTATCAATAGGAATATAAATTAATCATTTTGTATTATCCTGTAGTATTAAATATTCTCATGGAATCTGTAAACCTGTCCAAAAATAACATTCACAGCAGCATTGTTTACTATTTGTAGTAAATAAATCAATACACAAAAAGAAGGAAGGAAGGAAAGAGAGAGAGAGAAAGACAGGCTAGAAACAACCTAAATGCCCCTAGGGCTACATACATAAGATAAAATGAATCTTTGCAATATAATACTAAGTACACAAAGCTAGTTCCAGAAGTCTTCTTAAGTACAGCATTGTAGCAAGTTTGTCAGTTCCAAACAATGGAAATGAAATAATATAAACATATATATGTGTGATAAAGTGATTTTCCATAAGAGCCAGAGAATAATAAAATTCCACACAGTACACACAGCAGGCCCAAAGTGCTAGGGAAACGCCTTGCTCTCCTCAGGAGCAACTCTCAGTCACCAACCAGGGGAATGGGCAGACAAGTACTCCAGCTCTGTTGCCTCGGCTTGGAAAACTCAGATGTGTGCCTGTGCTTTCTAAGAGTTCCCCCCCAGGGATGGAGCTGCAGTTACCTGACCTTGTGCAGGTTTCTGATTTGAGAGACTACGCCAGAAAACACCACCAGGTGAGCAAGGAAACCTGCCAATGACTGCATTGTGACTGGCAAGTTACTTCAAGTAACTGCAGCTCCATCCCTAGGGGGGAGCTCTTGAACTCATTGGCAGGTTTCCCTGCTCCCCTCAGATCCCACAGCCCATCACAGTCCTCAGCCGTCTCGGGATCTCTGCTCCTACCATGTTCTGGATGCCTCTGATACTTGGATCTTTCTCCTGCACAGCTGCTACTGAACCACTCACCTCTTTCACCAGACTCTGCCAGAAAAAAAAAAAAAATCACCCCCAAACAAGCATTTGTGATGAAGTACCTGTTATGAAATTGGTGAGGAGGGGGAGAACATGGACCTTACAACCCAACCCTTCTTAAAGCTCCCCCCACCCCCACCCTGATTCTACTTCATCCTCTCCCTCCCCAGATCACCCTAAGGAGTGAGGGGTCCAAGTACTTCTTCCCACAGGTGCAAGCCCAAACTTGTATATCCAAACCCATCGAGATGCTCTGCGGGAAAAAGGAAATTATAGGGCTAACTAGCAAATTTTTCTTTCTATTACATCTCAAACTATAGACAAAAAGTTACAGGAATCTTTTTTAAATGGTGGCAAGTCTAGCTCTTAAACAGCACCCACTCAACCCCTCTTTCCAAGTCATGGTTAGACAAAAAGAAAGGCCATGCTATAACACTTGTCACCAGCCATGTGTTTTGGCAACTTGGCATCAAGCACTAAGGAGGTGTAGTTTTATTTTTTTGATGAGACTTGTTCGTGTGAAGCAATTTCAGTTTCAAAGAACACATCTCCTCCCATTTGTTTTGGCATCACTTCCTCTGCTTGTATAGGTCGTCCAGTCGTGCCAGAAAGCAAAGTGTTGGCAACTGGATAACGCCCTGAACAATTATCCAATGTTGAATTTACCGGCTCTGCCATACTTCAGTGTGTGGCCTTGGGCAAGTTGCTTAACTACTTTGAGCCTCAGTTTTCTCATCTGTAAATGAGTATACTCATGAGTGCCTTGCAGGATTGATATGAGGATTAAAAGAGCTAAGTGCACCCAACACAGCTCTGGCACAAAGAAGGCCAGCAGCCAGTGTTAATTACCTTGTCTGTATCCGCAGAATTACAAGGACACCCGGCAGTATACTGAGCACAGCACTGCCCAGTAGCAATCTAACATGAGCCCCAAATGCAAACCACAGATACAGTTTTACATTTTCTAGAAGCCACACTTTAGAAAGGGTAAAAGAAACAGATGAAATTAATTTTAAAAATATATATGATTTAACCAATATATCTAAATGTTATTTCAGCATGTAATCAACATGATATTAATGTGATAGTTCGTATTCTCTTTTCTTTTTCTTTCTTTTCCTTATCCTAAGTCATCAAAATCTGCTGTGAATTTACACTTAGAACCTGTCTCAATTTGGACCAGCATGTTTCAAGTGCTCAATAACCCCACATGGGCCTTAGTACTTCTAAAGAGATGGAATCTTTTTAGATTTAGAAACCTGGCCTTTTTGATTCTGTTCTTTTACACACTTCAAATTGTGGAAGGTGTGGAAGGTGGCCCCAGACCTGGTCCTTTAAAATCACTGATTTACAGTTGTCTCAGGCCATCAGATGGTACACAGGACAGATTATCCTAGAGCAGGAATCCCCAATCTCCTTGTGAGGAATGGCAGTCTTTCTTTTCCTCAAAGCTTCAAACCTCCAGAAAATTGGGATAAGTGGTAGGAGGGAAAGGTGAAAAGAATTGGAGCTGATAATAAGATCCCAGAGGCCTGGGGAAGAGGCCCTCCTGGCAGCTACACAACAACCCTCTCTGATGGAAATGTTAGCAACTTGGGAACTGACTCGGGTTCACTGTCAAGTTTGCTGGTGGTGGTGGTGGTGGGTCAGGGATGAGGGTGGGGGCTGCTTCTTGGCAAACAGCTTGGATGGGTGAAGGCTGTACTAGACTTGCTGATGTAAGAAACGCCAAGTTTTCCATATAAGAAGTGGCACCTTAGATGTCAGAGTCCACTGCATATGATGATTCATGCTCAGTTAATTATGGGCAGTAAGTAAATATTAATAAGAACCGATAAGATCATGTTTTGGATAAAAATAATTGTGGATTCGGACAAGTCTCTGTATAATTAACCTTCATCTTTTAAAGTGACGGAAAACTGAATAAGGCCATTTGTGTTACCCTATCCTTCGCTCATGTTTTTGGATCACTTCTTACCCAGGAACTCCAAGGATTTCCTAAATGTTATCACTCAAAACACTCTTTAGCGTTCTTGCGTTGTTGGCACTATGCTCTGTTTCCTTCCAGACTTTTTTTTCTATAAAGTTTTGTGGACTCTTTAAAGCTGACATCAAATTTGGTACATAGTTCTGTGTCTTGCTTTTACCCACTTATAATGTTTGTATTTTCCATGTTCTCATATAGACTTCATACAATGAATTTTAATAACAGTATAATGTTCCATTGAATGCATGTGCCATGATTTACTTAATGAGCCTCCGTTATTATTTCTTTTCCTCTGGATATTATAGGACGTGATTTTGTTTCCTAACACTTGGGCACTTGAAACATTACCTTTCTTTATTTTTTAAAAAATCAAATTAAATTCGGGTTTGAATTCCCATATGAGAGCTAGCAAGACACCCACCAGCAGCCATCAATGAGAGGCTTTTCCCAAATGTGTATGCAGAGTATCTGAGAATGCTTTGTGTGGAAGTTAGGATACTTGTTTTTAAATTGAAGTATAGTTGATTTACAGTGTTGTGTTAGTTTCTGGTGCACAGCGAACTGATTCAGTTATATGTATATATATTCTTTTTCATTATAGGTTGTTACAAGACATTGAAAGTAGTTCCCTGTGCTATATAGTAGGACCTTAT
Source organism: Camelus bactrianus (assembly GCF_048773025.1). NCBI lineage: Eukaryota > Metazoa > Chordata > Mammalia > Artiodactyla > Camelidae > Camelus > Camelus bactrianus. The sequence goes on from NC_133575.1 coordinate 18,477,389, forward strand.
TGTTAATCTATTTTGTATGTAGTAGTTTGTATCTGCTAATCCCAAACTCCTAATTTATCCCTGCCCAGCCCCCACCCCGTTTTCCCTTTGGTAGCCTTAAGTTTGTTTTCTGTGTCTATGAGTCTGTTTCTGTTTTATAAATAAGTTCATATTTTAGATTCCACATATAAGTAATATCATATGACCTTTGTCTCTCTTTGTCTGACTTACTTCACTTAGTATGATAATCTCTAGGTCCATCCATGTTGCTGCAAATGGCATTATTTCATTCCTTTTTATGGCTGAGTAGTATTCCATTGTGTGTGTGTGTGTGTGTGTGTGTGTGTGTGTGTGTGTGTGTGTGTGTGTGTGTGTGTACACCATATCTTTAGAAAGTTAGGATACTTTTGACTCTAAGCAAGACAAAGCTACCCAAGATGGCCTAAATCATAAAGGAGATGTACTGGCTTATGGAACTGGAAGTTCAGAGGAAGCTTCAGGATTGGTTTAATTAATTTAGTTGCCTGACAACATCGTCTAGGACCCAGCCTCTTTCTCTTTTGCTCCATTTTCTACAGTCAGCTTTACCCTGATCACAACATGGTTGTCAGCTAATGCTTCCGTGTGTGTGTTTAGAGATGGGGAGGAGGTAGAAAGAGAAGAGAGAGAGAGATTCTTCCAAAAGCCTCCTCCAAACAGCAAGCAGGTTTCTTTTACAGAAGTCCCCAGGAAATGTCTTCTCCTTTTTATTGGCCTAATTTGGGTCATGTGCCAATAACCATGAGCCATGGCCAGTGGTCAGAGTTAATTAAACTTGTTAGTTTTTAGATTGAGCCATATATCTCATGACTACAACCAAAGTAGGCAATTCTCCACCCCCACCTTCACCCCAGTCAAAGCGCAATTGTATTGCATGGGAAACTAAAGACAGGTGGGGGTAGTTACCAACAGAGGAGGGAATGAATTTACAGAGACTAGCAGAATATCTCCTGTATTTTCTGACTTCTGTTTTCATCCCTGGAAACCAAAGCACCCTGCTCTACAAGGCAACTAATGGATTTCCCAAGGCACAGCAGCCCAAAGGCCCCGTTGTCTTTTAGGTTGGGGGAGATCAGCTACCTCTTCCTTTTGTCCCTCTAAAAGCAGCAAAAACAAAACCCAGATTTAGTTTCTCAATAAATTATCCTGCCTAACTCTCCCTGTACTTAATATCTTTCCTGACCTCTTTTAGGGGAAGAGAAAGACTATTAAGGCTGAAAACCCTCCTTAATTAGAAACAAAAGGACCAGGATAAATGAACTTCAAGAGGATTTGTACCATCTAAGACAGTTTGTCAAAAAATTCAAGAATCTGGGCACTTGGGAGAATAGAGCTACTGCTCCCAATCACACACATATTTGATTGAAGATATAAATTTAGTAAAACTGAAGTAGTTCTTGCTCCTCTAGTTCACTCATCTTCACACTCTAACTTTCCACTTTTAAAATCAAAAGGTGGGCTAGTGAATCTTGCATGCAACTGAAATTTCCTTCAAGAGGTGAATAGACAAATAAACTATGCTACATCCAGACAATGGAATATTATTCAGACCTAAAAAGAAATGAGCTATCATAGCCACAAAAAGACATGGAGGAATCTTAAATGCATATTGTGAAGTGAAAGAAGCAATCTGAAAAGACTACATACTGTATGATTCCAACTATATGACATTCTGGAAAAAGCAAAACTATGGAGACAGTAAAAAGATCAGTGGTTCCCAGGGGCTGGGGGAAGGGGAGGGGTGTGTAGGCAGAGCACAGAGGATTTTTAGAGCAGTCCTCTTGTCCAAACCCATAGAATGTACAATACGAGGAGTGAACAGTAAACTATGGACTTTGGTTGATAATGATGTGTCAGTGTAGGTTCACTAATTGTAGCAAAGGTACCACTCTGGTGGGGGGTTTTGATGTTGGGGGAGGCTGTGTGCAGGGGGAAGGTACAGGTTTGTAGGAACTCACTTTCCACTTAGTTTTGCGATGAACCTAAAAATGATTTTTTAAAAACATCTATTAAAAACAATTCAGGCTGGTATTATGGAAGAACATAGAATTGGGAGTCAGAAGACCTGGATTTGAATCTGTGCTGCCATTTGCAAGCTGTGTAATCTTAAATTATTTTAACCTTTCTGTGTCTTAGTTCACTCACCTGTAAAATGAGGATAATATTCACCCCTCAGATTTACTGTGAAGAGACAACACGGGTAGGTACTTTCACAGAGCACACAGCAGGTGCTCAAAAAATGTTAGCTGAGAGTGAAGAGAGAAAGAGGAAGAAAAGACAGGGAGACTAGGATTTCATTAAATCAAGTGATAGTGAAGACATTTTATGACACGATCCACCAACCAGTGATTGATGATGAGACAATCAGGGGTTATTATTTTTTTTTTTTTTACGACAATCAGAGGTTATTTTTTTCTTCATCTGTTCTACTCCACTTTGGATTTTGGCTTTTGTTTTATCAAATCATAATTTAATAAAATGTCCATTATTGTGTGAATTACTCAGAACTCTACCCCTGCCTTTGTTCTTCATTGAGAGCTGATTGGAAGGGATGTGATTTGGGGTAGGTTTTGTTACTGTCGTTGGTTTTCATTTATTTACTCAATATTTGTTGTGAACCTAAGTAGTGTTTGGTACTTATGCTGGGCACTGAGGATGAAGCAGTGAATAAGCCAGACCTGGGCCCAGTGGTCACAGGACTGACGTCTAGTGCCAAAGATGGGCATTAATCAACCTATAACAGAGTGTTTTGAGTGTTACAGTGGGAGGCACGGAGAATCAGGAAACCATATAGCACGGGGAATGCATAGCCTTATGGTCAAGGAAAGCCTCCCTTGATGTTTAAGTGATGACTTTGCTGAGGTCTGAGGCATTAACAAGCAGGAATTGGGCGCTGGTTTAGAGTACAAAGCGCAGGACACTGGTTCTCACACTTGAGCCTGTGTCAGGATCATCCAGAGGGCTTGTAGATTAGTTAACTATTACTGCATAATAAATCATCCACAAAGTTAACAGCTGGAAACAATGAACATTTATTAGAATAAACTGTGAACATTCATGTGGGTCAGGAGTCCAGGAGCCGCTTAGCGGAGTGGTTGTGGTTCAGGGTCTCTCATGAAGTTACAGTCAAGATGCCAGGCAGGGAAAGGAGCTGCTTCCAAAGGGATGTGCTTGCAAGCTCACTCTCGCAGCATGGCAGGTGGTTTCTGAGTGAGAGAAAGAGAGAGACACGGACAGACACAGACAGGGAGGGAGAGAGAGGGAACCTTAAAATAGAAGCCACAGTCTTTTTAAAAATGTTGACTTTATTATTAGTAGTAGTAGTAGTAGTCATTCATGTGCTTTAAATGTTCAGGAGTTATTGTATGGTTATAAGATATTTTTATTGCTATCAAATATTTTCTTTATATTATCTGAATATATTTTACATTACATTTTGTAACCAAAAGATACTGCTTTTGCTTTTTCCCCAGTTTTATTGAGCTAGAATTGACATGTATAACATTGTATAAGGTGTACAAGATAACGACTGATACATGTATCTACTGCAAAATGATTACCACAATACATTTAGTGCACATCCATAAACTCACATAGTTACAAAATTATTTTCCCTTGTGATGAGAACTTTTAAGATCTGCTTTCTGATCAACTTTCAAAACTCCCAATTATAAGATAAATCAGCTCTGGGAATGTAACGTATAATGTGATGACTATAGTCATCAATTCTGTATTGTAACAATTGACTTTATTTTTTTTAGAACAGTTTCAGATTCACAACAAATTTGAGAAGACAGTACACAAAGTTCCCACATGTTCTTCCCAGTTTTCCCTACTAGTAACATCTTGCATTAGTAGGGTACATTTGTTACAATTCACAAACACATGTTGACACATTACTATTAAACAAAATTGGTCCAAAGTCCATCCTTTATTCAGAATTCCTTAGTTTTTACCTAATGTCCTTTTTATCTGTTTCAGAATCCCATCCAGGTTGGCACATTATATTTAGTTGTCATGTCTCCTTAGGCTTCTCTTGGCTGTGACAGTTTTTCAGATTTTCCTTCTTTTTAATGGTCTTGATAATTTTGAGGATTACTGGTCATATAGGACTGAAATTGTTTTATAACCTAATCTTTGAAGTGTTATCTCATCACTTTTGGCCATTCTCTATTTGGTAGAAGCAAGTACTAAATCAAGCCCATATGCAAGGGGAGGAGAATTAAAGTCTATCTCTTGAGGGGAGGAATATCAAAGAATTCGTGGCCATATCTTTAAAACCCCCATAGCTTATTAAACCACAGATTGCCAGGCCCCACCCCCAAAGTTTCTGATTCAGTAGGTTTGGGGTGGGGTCCAAGAGTTTGCATTTCTAACAAGTTCCCAGGTGACACTCCTGCTGCTAGTCCAGGGGTCCCACTTCAAGAGCCACTGGGAGCGGGGCCTGGGCAAGACCTTGATGTGTACAAATAATTGAAAAAAATGTCATCATGATCTATTTCTCTCAAGATCCTTCTCTTATGACTACGACCAGCTTCTGGATTTTGCTAGTTAACTTGAAACTATTAGCTAAAATTATAAGTGTTGCTGTATAAAAGAGGTACAACAATACCTTGTGTTTATATTAAACATCATTTATTTCCTATGATTGTCACAAATGCCAGGGAGAGAAATTGGATATCCCCATCTGACATAAGAAGTAACGGGGACACAGAAAAGCTAATTGACTTGTCTAAGGTCACACAGCTAGTCAGTTATAGAACCAAGCTTAGGACTGAATCATTTGAGCCCTGGACCAGCACAATTTCTATTATACCAGGCTCTTCCATATTGTTCCCAACTTCTAAGACTTCACTACCTTCTGGGAAAACATTAAAATGAGGCACATGAAAATTCAATAAATCAGCAGACTATGTAGATTTAAAGTAGCATTTTGTTCAGTAAAAAAGGGAGTGAAACAAATCTTTTCAAGCTCAGAAAGATCATCAGTTATTTGTGGCTTAGGCTGGGAAAAACTCCCTGTCCACTGATATTCAGCTTCTTGCTGCTCACTGACTCCCACAACTGCAACCAAGTACACTCTGCCTCCAGATAGCACATGAGAAAGTCACTGGAGGAACCACAGGCCACAGGTCTTTTTGTCTGCCCATCCAGATCAACAGGGTTCCTTAGCTCTGCTGGCAAAGCTCCTGATTAAAGAGGTTGTTACTATGTCTTCTTTGGGCTTTTGGTTTGAATGGAAAAGACATGGTAGTCTACATACCATACCACCACCAAGATGACCAAGATGTAGTTGAAAATCTACAGGTGAGGGAAGACCACTGATGTCTTTGAGTGTATGTATTTTCTCTTTAAGTTCAGAGTAGAGATAGTATTAAGCAAAGAATTGTGTGCATAAAAATCCAAGGAAGGCACAAAAGCTAAATAGCTACATACCAATAATCTTACTCAGTGAGAAAACCAGTCTAATGAGACCAAGGGAGTGGTTTCCAGTTACATTTTTACCTTTCCTTAGAAAACATTATACCTTTCATTTTAGTTGATGTTTACACGTTGCCAAAAATAAAGCAAGGTTGGTGGAAATGGTTAGAGCAAGCTGTACTGTATACCTTCACATTAGGAAATAATGATTTCATATATTGAGCCCTGAGCTTATGTCCCCTCTTATATTAGTCTTATGTAATACATAGACTCCTGCCCAGAAGTAGTGATGCTGGCGGTGGTGAGGCATGTAACAGGCTGTCCTATGGTGGTGGTGGAGGTATGAAAGAGGGTATGAAAGATAGGGCCTAAGTTCTTAAATTTGATCCTTTCCAATGGTCGTGGTGGTAGGGACATGAAACAATCAGTGCCCTTACAATTAATCCTGACCAATGGTGTTAGGGGGAGCTCACAGGGGGGTGGGGGGAGGCACTAAAAGAAGTGTCAGTGACTTTATAATTGATCCTGTCCAATGGTGGTGGTGGTGGCGGCACGTAGCAGTCAGTGACTTAACAATTAATTTTACCCAAAGGTGTTGGCCTGGGCGGGGGCGTGGGGGTGGGGAGGGTTGGTGGGAGCCAGAGGTGGCGAGCCACGAAACAGAGTCAGTGATCTAACAGTCCTGCCCAAAGGTGTTCGCAAGGGTTGGAACGGAGGGGAATGAAACAGAGCGTCAGTGACATTACAATGAATCCTGGCCAATGGTGAGGGGCGGAAGGAATCCGAACCAGTGAGTTTATTTCTGCCCAACGGTGGTGGTAGTGGTGGAGGGCATGAAACAGCCACTGTAGTTAGGTGGTAAACAGAACATGAAAATCAACGTGTCAAGGTGCAACGAATACCCTGAAGTGCAACAGTCAGCAGATCCAAGGAAGGCCTCCCGGAAGACGTGCCTTCGGTCGAGAGGGGCATTGAGCGGCGCGTAGGATATCGGGATTCCAGGCGAGGGCTCCGAGCCTGCTCCCAGTTCCCTTGCACCTTCGCCACCTTTCGGTCGCGGAGGACCTAGCCGGGGACGGGACCCGGGGCAGCTGCACTTGCCCGGCCCGTCTTGGTCCCAAGAGCCAAGGAAGGAGGCGCCGGCTCCCGGCGGCACTCCGGCAGAAGAAAGCGTGGCTGGCGGCGGCCAATCAGCAGCCAGCGCGTGCGGCCGCGCGCCCCTCGTGCCCCCCGCGCCCCTCGCGCGCCGCGTACGTGAGGCTGCCGGCTCCGCCCCCGTGGGCGGGGCCTGGGGAAGCCGCGGGCGGCCGGCCGCGGCCCCGGAGCTGCTGCTGCTGCTGCTGCGGCGGCTGCACCCGCGGCGCCGAGGCCGAGGCGGAGACCGGGGTGCGCGCTTGGCGAACGTGCCGGATCCACGCGGCTCCGCTGCACCGGCCCCTGCGGCCGCCCGGGCGTCTCGGCTGGTCTCTGCGCTGCCCCGGCGAGGATGCGGCTGTTCCAGTGGCTGCTGAAGCAGCCGGTGCCCAAGCAGATTGAGCGCTACTCGCGCTTCTCGCCATCACCGCTCTCCATCAAGCAGTTCCTGGACTTCGGTAAGTGCGGGGCCGTGGGCCCCCGCGGTCGCCACAGTCCTCACGCCCGGCGCGGGGCCGCTGCCTTCCGGGTCCACCGCCGCGGGTCTCCTCAGGCTCCGGGCAAAATCCGTGGGAACCGCGGGCGGGACTCCGGGATGCCCGGGGGCTCTCCCGGGGGCTCGGATTTCGGGGCGCGGAGGGTCAGGGCCTGGCACCCGCACACTGGCCGGGGGCTAACCCGGAGACACAGAAACCGCATCCGAGGAGCCGGGCAGAACTCCCCAAACCTGCCATCGTTAGCTTCAAATCTACTTGACACAGCCCTCATCGCCCTTAAAACTTCGGAGCGGAATGTGGGTGGTTTTTTAACGTTTTTATTTTTAGGTTTCTTTTTATTCGGTAAGAGCGCTTTAGAAACACCTTGAGGTCGTATAAATTATGCAATGGCATCTTGTTCCTTTTCTGCTCTAAGGTGCTGCTGTGTGGCCGGAGCGGCAGGACTCGAACTGCTGTCTTCGTGTAATGTGAAAGCAGTTAGAGGCCTGGACTGCAAACGCCTTAGATGCTGGGGAAGAGCGGGTGTGTGGGCTCCTAGCGTCATAGCAGGGTCTGATACAACCCGGGCCTCGGTGCCAGCACCTTTCGTCGCGCCTCTCCTTTTATGGGCCACTCACCTTCTCCACTGTGGGGTGGGCTGGTGGGCAGTTTACATGGATTGAGGTGGCAGCGCAAAAGACCCAGCCCCCAGCCTGCCTGAGGCCTAGCTGAGATGGGAACAGATTCCACGACCTTCTGTTAACTGGATCGTGTTTCCCCAGAGTGGTGCCGTTTCAGCAGCTGAGGGAATACTCGCAATTGCTGAATGCGAGGGAGCTGGTTGTGAAACACCTGAAAGTAAAACAAAAGTGCGCACTCAGGTATCAAAGCGGAACGCGGCATCCTGGAAGGAAGAGAAAATGGAGCAGCAAAGATGTATTCTAAGCTCTCAAGGGAAGAGAATGGGGCGGCTGTTCGTTTAATGAATTTTATGTAAATATCAAGGGATGGTGTCTGGGCATAAAAACCTAAGTGCAGAGAAGGTAGCACGTTCGTTCGGGGAATACCCGATATGCAAAATGTGATGTTGTATATACTTAGGTTGAGATAGGAAGAGAGGAAAAGGTTCAAGTTGAGACCAAATTAAATTTTAAGAAACCAATTTGTCAGCGAAGGACAAGAGAAGTCAGAGTTCAGTGAGATGTTGATCTTTGTATTTTAAAGTTCACTTCCCCAAAATTTTCAGTAGTTTTACTCTCCCATCTCTGGCCACTTGTGAGAATTTTAGAGGTTTGAGGCAGCTCCCGACTTAAAGAGTTTAGAAAGAAAATATCGCAGTTGCTATAAATAGCATGTTTTCCATCCCTAATGTATGGTTTAGAGACCATTCTGAAGGTATCAACCTTTCATTGGGGGTAAACTGAGACAGGTGAATTCCCAGTAAAAGGAACAAGAGGAATCCAGACTCTCAGTTCCTTTCTTCCACCCTGAAAGTTGAAGTGATAGCTCTCATAGCTCAGCAGAATTTCAGTTGTTTTATTTCTATAGCAGCTAGTATCTACCCATGTTAATAGGTGTCTTGGCAAGGATGTTACTTGAGTCGGAAAACCACAGCGGGGGATAGTGTTGTCATGGAAAACCCATAGGACCATTATCTGAAAACAAGTGTTCTAATTCTTGCTCTGCCACTGACTCAAAGCCTGGCCTTAGCTAAGTGACTGAACTGGGGTTCATTTTCCTCATCAATAAAATGTGTGGGTTGTATAAGGTCATCTCTAAAGCACAGCTCGAAAACTGTGTGATCCTAATTTCAAAGGAAAAGGGATGAGCTTCTAAAATGAAGATTACCAGACCTTCTGATAGGTATTTCCCGTAGAAGGCTTCTGACCTATTTTGAGAGGAGTGGAGGGATAGTCTAATCGAGGAGAATGGAAGAAGCCTAATAATTGAAGTCTTTTCCTTATAAGGAAGCTCACAGAAGAGCTATATATAATTGTGGTGGAATTTGCTAGAAACTGAAGCCTCATTTGTAGTGCCCAGGGATGAATCAGGTGACAGGCAGCCTATCTTTACTGAGAACAACTAGAAGACAGTTGTCACACAAAGGCCGTCCCTTCTCCCTTTGTCTTGGTTCTTCCAGCTCTTGATAGAAGTCTATTTTGGCAAGTGATGTGGGAGTTTGAGAATTCAGAATGGGTGTGCGGGATGTTTTTAAGGTGAGAAGCAAGGAGAGTGAAGAGGCTTTATGCCCCTGAATGATTGGAGGAAACCACAGAGGTGAGCCCCCTCACATACTTAAAGGCCCAACGGGGGAGCAGCAAATGATTCCATGTAGCCAGGCTGCCCAGGGACTGTGGCAAGCTCCTGGGTGTATGCTGGCTCCAGGAGAGGGAGCTGATTGGCACCAATTCAGTATATTTTAAAAGACCTGGGGCTCAAACAGAATAGATGTGTGGACTGTGCCGACCCACAGGCTGCCACTTTGTGAACTTTATGACATTCCCCCTGGTTCCTTTACGAAGGGGACCGAAGTTTTTGACCAGAATACCTGGACTGGGACCAGCGAAAGGATGTACATGGAGTTTCATGTTTCAGTATTTGTTACAGCCATGGCGACCAATGGTAGTTCCTCTGGCCACTGAAATAGCTTTATTACCCTAATGTATCCACACTAGTAAGTGAGGTTATCTTCCTTATTCAAGAGGGAAGGCTAAAACTGCTTGTTACTTCAGAAGCAGTGGTTTTATTTGAAAGGAGGGTTTCTGAGTCTCAGCACATCTGACATTTTGGGACAGGTCCTTGGGGAGGTGACCTGTGCGCCGTGGGAGGTTTACTATAGCAGCATCCTGGCCTCTACCCACTAAATGCCAGTGGCGCCCCTCCCCCCACACTCCCTCCACCTAGGAGTTGTGGCAACCAAACACGTTTCCAGACAGCACCATGTCCCCCTGGGGAGCAAAATAAATCACCTTCTGTTGAGGACCACTGCTGTAAAGCATTTGGATGCGTGGTTTTCATGCTTGGGCCCCCTCCCCCAACCTTTAATATAAATGTTCTGGGAATGGGTACAGGGCATTGGTATTTTTGGTTATTCTGAAGGATAACCAGGGTTGAGAACCACTAACTGAATGATACTCTGGATCTAGAGTTCTGTCCCCCTTTCATCTGTGGGCCATATTTCTCTATGCCCTTTAAAATAAGAGGAGTTTCTTGAGCTCATTCTTTACTTGAAACATGGCCTTCCACACGGTTGGTAAGTGTAGCAGGAACAGCAAGTGTTCTAAATGGATTATGAGTTTATAACGGCAGTAAGTTCTAAAGGGTGGGATTTTTTTTTAAAAAAAGTATTCTTTTTGACTTGAGATTATAGTTACATAGTTCCAAATTCAAAAGGTGCCAAAGGACATAGACAGAAAAGTTAACTTCCTACTTTTGTCCATTGGCCTCCCCATTTTTAAATAAATGGCAACTTGTAATGCTTTTGTCTGTACCTGGCTTTTTAAACTTAATTTCTCAGACAGCTTTCCATATCTGTCTGCAGAATTTCCTTTTTCTTTTTTATGGCTTCTGAGGATTTGTTTATATGAGTGTACTATATTCATTAGCCAACTCCCTGGTGATGGCTAGTAGGTTGTTTGCAGTCTTTGCTATGACAACCAGTGCAACAGTGAATTCTTGTGTCCATCATTTCATGCATGTGTGAGTGTATATATAGGGCAAATTCCTAAACGTTGGATTTCTATAGCAAATTGTGATAAACATTGTCAAATTGCTCTCCATTAAGGCTGCCTGTTTATCCTCTCACTAGAAGTTTCTGAGTACCCATTTTCCTACACTTTTACCACACTGTTGTCAAACTTTTGGTAAGTGAAAAAGTATATCCAGACAGAATTTTTTTTCTCCTTGAGTAAAAAAATTTTTTTTAATTGAAGTATGGTTGATTCACAATATTATATTAGTTTCAAGTATACAGCATAGTGATTCAGTATTTTTAAGAGTAAATTTTTTTTTAATTTTAGCTTGGAATTTTTTAAGCATCTACAGAACTAGAGAGAATAGTATGATGAATTCCTGGGTTCATTATATTGATACCATGTGCTGTTTGTGGATTTGTGTGTGTGTGCAGTCTGTTAGATTTTCTTGTCAGTATCATGCTCGATTCAGAAGAAATCATTTTCTTTCTGCACGAAGACCAGTTTATCTTTCAAATTGTTTTTTAAAGATTTGGTAGAATCCACCTATGAAATAAACCTAGTGTGTCTTGGTATTGCTCTCTGACAGCTTTCTCTGTTCTGGGGTATTGATCAATATAGATCCCTGTCTCTTCTAGAGTTGCTTTTGTATATTTCTCTAGAAAATTATCCTAGTCATGGAGGTTTTTAAGTCAGTTTGCATAGCTGAGATAGTAGTCTCTTAGTCTGGATTTTCTCTGTGGCTCTTCTCCACTTTATTTTTTATTTGTTCTCCCCTCCCCCTTTCTTGATTAGATTAGATGGTGTTTTATATGATTGGGTTCACTTAATAGTGTTATGACTTGTTTTCTCATTCATTAATGTCTACTTTGACTTTATTAATCCTCCCTGATCTCCTCGATGTTATTCTTTTTTTTTTTTTTGAATGGGAAAAGTCATTTTTTTTTATTTTGGTATTTAGGGCTACATTTATTCCTCTGAGCACTGCTTTAGCAGCTAATATGTATTTGTAAATATGTAAATATTTGACCCTTTTTCCTCCCAGCCTTTCTGCATCTTCAGATTTTCATTCTTCTATGAGCTAAGAGTTGAGTTTTTAAATGTCCAGTGTAGGTGCACCCTGTATTTTAATTTTATTGATGTTTAGTTTTGTTGCATTGTGATCAGAGGATGTTAATCTGACTCATTAATTTATTGACACTTGCTTTGTAGTGCAATCCGTGCTCATTTCCTGCCACTGTTCCTTGGGCAGCAAAAGAAAGGTTACTTACGTTCTCTTTTCAGGTTAGGGAGCTTGATATATCACATCTTCCATCTTACTTATGTTATTTGAGATTTCTTTGCCTTTACTGTTTTTTAATCCCCTGGATCTGTCATGGCCCAAGAGAAGTTCAAGTCTCCTAATAATATGATTCTATTTCTCCAGATATCACGTATGGTTTTTGCTTTATGCCCGTTAATATTATGTTTACTGCTTAAATATCTTGGACTGTCATGTCCTCATTGCGAGATGTACCCTGTAGGATACAGCGTGCTGCCTTTTATGAGTTTAATGCTTTTGGGCCTGGATTCAACCTTATTTGACAGCGAGATCTGAATCCTTCCTTTCCTCTTGTTTACATTTTCTGCTAGAGCATTCCCATCCTTTTATTTTCAGTCTTTTTGGATTATTTGGTTTTAAATATTGTCTTGAAACGTAGCATAAAGTTGGATTTTGCTTTTTGAGTGAAATATTTTCTTTTATGTGGTTAAATTTAACCAGTTTATATTTGTTGATATGACAGGTCTGTCATCTGTAATGATAAACATCTATAACTTTCTTTCACTTTCTGTTTTTAATAGCTTTAATTTTTCTGCCATATTATATATCTTTCTTTGTTTTGTTATATATTTTTAAATAATTAGGTTTGAATTTTTGGTTCCAGGCCTTATCTTTATTTATTTAGACTTTGTTTGTCCAGTGTGGTCACCTCTAGCCCCTTCAACTCCTTGAGCGCTTGAAATGTGGCTAGTGTGACTGAGAAACTGATTTAAATTAAACTTAAGCTTAAAGCTGGTACTTGATTCAGTTAGTTTGGAAAACTTTTAAGTATGCTTAAAACAATCGGGATATATGAATCTACCTTAATTGTAAATTTGGTGAAATTCAATTATAGGCCGATTATTTCTGAGAGAAATTTAGCCTTTAAATTGAGGTGTAAATATAAGATACACACTGGATTTCAAAGACTTAATATAAAAAATAGTAAAATGTCTCCATATATTTTTTGTATTGATTCTATGTTGAAATGATAATTTCAGGGGTATGCTGGATTAAATAAAATATTAAAAACTTCACCTGTTTCTTTTTATGTTCATGTGGCTGCTAGAAAATTTAAAATTACGTGTGTAGCTCACATATTTCTATTAGACAATGAGGTTTCAGACAGTATATATATATTTCCTTATTAAGAGTAATGGAAATACCACATTTTAATGTTCAGAATAAACGTTTATTGATTTTATTTCTCAATATAACTTTTACTTTTTTTTCCCCTATAAACCTGTTGCTCTCAGGAAGTTCGGGCCCATTTATTGTCTCTCACTGGCAGTTAATATTATGGTGGTTCTTCGTGATATTTGCAAGTTTGAGATCTTTCTTTAAGTAGCTATTAGGAATGAAAAGTTCTCTTACATGAGAACAGGGGAACTTGGAGTGTATGATATAACTTAAAGATAGAACCTTCTGAATCTTGAATAAGTTCCTAGGAAATGATTCACATTTTCATCTTTCAGCTGTACTTTGTCCACTTCTGGTTCCTTCATTAATCATTCTGATCCCCTCACTACTGACTGACTTCCTATCTGTTTTATTTCCCAGTTCTTTTGCACTTGTGTTTTGCACAGCCTCACTCGTATTAAAGAGCTTGCTCCTGGCTCCTGTTATTTTATTCTAAACTGCCTCCTTGCAGAACGTGGACACTCTCCTCCTCTTGGTAACCTCCACGGCTTCCTCAGCTGTTTGCTTTCTGCCCTGAGTGGTGATTATTGACTCTATCTAAAGGTGATTAAACACCCTGTCACTTTAATTTAATCAGTTGTTATATAAGTTTAAGCTTCTATAATATCCCCACATTAAATATAGCATCTCTGAAATAAAACCACCAGAAGACAGGTTGTCTGACAACTCTGCCTCCTTTTCACGGAAAAGATTTCTACCATAATTACACTGGTTCTGTGAACCTTGGAGCCTTTAGCTGTTAGAAGGCAGCAGCCAGTTTCCCTGTTTTTTTTTTTTTTTTTTTAACTATTCTTGAGGTTTGAAGGCCCAGCCACCTTCTGTTTTCCTTTAGAAAGTATTTTAAGATTCCAGTACCCACTGAAAAATTGACTTTGGTTCCAAATGACTGCTCTTTGAAAAGTCTTGGGTTTTTAAGTCATGCTCCTTGAAGCCTGATTGCTACTGGGGAGAACAGTGGTTTTGTTTCTGGAGAAGATGAAGAGTTTTGTTTTGTTTTTTTTAGTTGTGTTAGGAAAAGGAAAAAATAGTCACATTCTGTTTCTGAGTGTGTTCATTTTGTACCTTTACACATATATACATGACACACCTTTTCTGTAAGCAGTAGATTTTTCTACTGTGGGAAGTTGTCAAGAATTAGACTAACCTGTTCAGAGACAGAAGCCAACTATCCAGAAGTTAAGGGGAAGAGAACAATTTCATTTAGGGTAAAGATGCCTAACTTGGCTTAATGTACCTTGATCAGTATTTAAATTTAAAGAAAGAATTGGCCTTTGGGGCCCTAAATATCTGATGTGGTTGAATTTCAACATGACCTGGTTTATCAGACTCTGAGCATTCAAGGTGTAGTTCCAGTTTGTTCGTTGCCTTTGGAGTTTTGTGTGCTTCTGAAGAGGAGACATGGCCACACTTACCGACCTATTGAGGACTGAGTGCTTTCCTCCTATTAAGCTTCGGGAAATTGATCAGACTGTTGGCAAGATTTGGGAAACTTTGATCTTATTATGGAATGGAATCAGAAAATATCCCCACTCTTACTTTTCCTTTATATTTTATATGTTTTATGTACATTCAATTATTTTACTTTTGTGATTATCTGATTTCGGAGTTGGGCAGATCCTTTTGTTTTGGGAATATCATAATCTAAGATAGGTTGTCAAACTATATATAGCCTGAGGGCCAGCTACCTCTTTTGTCTTGTAATTAATAGACTTTATTTTTAAGAGTAGTTCTAGGTTCACAGGCAAAATTGGGCAGAAAGTACAGGGTGCTCCTGGATACCCCCCACCTCCCCAGTACAGCCTCCTCCACCATCAGCATCCTGCACCACTGTGGGGCATTTGTCGCAACTGATGAGCCAACACTGAACCATTGTTATCACCCCAAGTCCATAGTTTACATTAGGGTTCAATCTTTGTGTTGTATACTCTGTGGGTTTGGGGGACACCTGTTTTTGTAAAAAACAGTTTTATTGGAACACAGCCATGCCAGTTGCTTACATATTATCTGTGGCTTCTGTCCCTCCACAACAGCAAAGTTGAGTAGTTGCCACCAAGACTTTTTGGCCCACAAAGCCAAAAATGTTTACTATCTGGCCCTTTACAGAAAGTTTGCGACCTCTAGTCTAGATTAATCCGGCTCCCTGTTAAAGAAGTGTGCAGTGATAGCTCTTAATTTGCATTTAAATGATAAAGCTCTGTTTCTCCCATGTGCTAGTAACAGTAAAGCTTGGCTATGTGGAGTGCGAGTTTTGGGATCTCTAAGACTTTTCCATGTAACAGGTGGCTTACCTGTAAGGGTGGGTGCCCCTGCCTGGAATTACCATGTCAAAGGCTTGGAGGGATTTTATAGCTTTAATCTCCAGGGCTGTCATCAAAGTTTAAGTGTGCCAGTTTCTCCACAGTCCTGCCAAAATAAGCTTTTATGATTTAAATTGTATAATAGTTAACACAGAAGCTAAAGGTTTTATTTTTTCCCCTTGTAGGTTTATGTTGTGCATTTTGTTGTGTGTAAAGTGCCCTTGACCATTTAGTAACTAGAGTCTGGCGTTTTAATCATTTGCGTGAATTCCCTATGACTGCTTGGCATAGTAAGCTTTTGTGCTGTGTAAATATTGTTTCCCATTGTGCTCCCTTCTTTGGTAAAGTAATTATCAAAGTATACCATTAAAGGCGTTTGGAAAGAATATCACCTATAATTCTTCCCTCTATTTTTTGTGACAGCCTTACAGCTTTTGCCTGTATATTTACATATGTTGACACTGAATGTTGGTTTCCTTTTTATTTAGTGCACAGTCTGAGTTTTTATTTACCCAGCCATTCACAGTGCTTTTTATCATGGTCAGATTTAGCACCTAGAGCAGGATGTAAATTGTTACTAAATCCCTCAGGAATTTATTGCCATCTCCGATGGGACATTTGCAGCCAACTCACTTTTACTCTATCCTGCTGTCCATTTGCACAGAAGCGTTTATTAAGACCTCAAATCTTTCTCTGTTGTTGCCGTTTTATCCCAAAGTTCACAGAGCAGTTCATATATTTGTGGATTCTATTCAAAAGGACAACTTTTCTGATTTGAACTAAGTATCATACGCCAACTTTTGCTTTGTAATTTGTATTAACATTTGGTGAGGGCAGTTCCTTATTTATTACCTTAGAATTTTAGCAATTCTTGCTGTTCTTGCCCACTTATTCTCCTTAATAAATTCATTAATTTATAGAAAACGTGCTAAGGGGACTGTGGATGGGGTATCTGGTGTTCATTGATACTAGCCTGGAAGCATCTTCAGTTAGCCCAATTCACCATACTTGTTTACCCCTGTACTTGGGGCAGAGCTGGGTTTGATTGTGACCCACAGTGGTGTCCATATCCATCCAGGAGAACCCTTTTCCTAGTCAGTGTCTCATCTTGACTGAGATTCTTCTTTCTGCTGTAATAACTGGCACAAAAATTACAGCAAACTATTATAATTACCCAGATCGATATTTATATTCTCTCTGATTGAATATTTGGGGTTCTAACTCAATGGTAGATTATTTCCCTAAGCATCACCCAAGCAGTCGTGATTTTATTTTCATTCTTAGACTTGACCTCTGATTCCACTGGACCATTTGAGTCGTACCAGTGTTGCTTTCTTTCTTACTAGGGCATGGAGGTCGGCATATGATAGTTTCACTGTTGGGAATAAATTGCTGCATCTGTCTATCTAACATTTTCCCAGCGTGATGTTAAATATTCCCCATGTGTTGGGGCCAGAAGAGAGTAGGGCCCTTTGAAATGTGTAACATGCATATCTTTTCCCAACAAATTATTACATTTTCATTGACAGAGCATACTCAGGGTATACCTGAACCTTCCCCCGGATCTGTTCTAGAAAAATACAGTGTTTCCTTAAGCTTGGTAGCAGGTATTCCTTAATTCCCGACTGTGGCCTTAGTATAAATTTGGTTAATTTCTCCTCCTGCTTCTGAGATTAAATAGAAAGCAAAGTGATAATTGCTGTGTTAACATTCCTATATTGGTTATGTAATGTGCTCAAGTGAGCACTTGATTTCTAATAAAACCTTAAGCTGCTTGCTCACAGCGAATTTCCCTTTCTCTAGAAACTACCCTTTGGACACAGGTAAACCGCTTCTCTGCTTAGTGCTCTTCACACATTCTCCACCTTGTCACCTCTGGCCTAAGTACTCATCTCCCTGCTTCTTTAATCTGAGCTTGGCTTCAATAAAGCCCTTCGAGAAGAACATTAAAATGGACTTTATGGAACCCGAAAGAGGGTCAAGAGATTCCACCAGCATTCGTTTACTGAGTACTTAGCAACATTCGATATAAAAGATGCTGCTGTGGAAGTCTCACAACAGTCATGTCCGTTTAACAAATTGGGAAACTGAGGTTCAGGGCAAGTAAGAAAATTACCTACACGAACAGTAGCTGATTGAGCCAGGGGTCCCACCACCTGCTCATCTGACTGCCCCTCTGTAGCTGAGAAGGTAGGTGGATTGGGGCTAGTGTAGGTCAAAACCCACCACGGGGAAGGATCAACACGTGCACTGTCGCTGCTTGTCAGAAGTCACCACATCCTGAAGGACAGCCATTTCCTTCACGAATGTGTTCATCAGTTTTTATCTTCCCCATTTAGGATCATCTAAAAGAGAAGGAGAAAAGAGAGTTGATAACACTGAAAAGTCTCTTAAGATTATCAAGTCATTCGTGGTCAGTTTCATAGGAGGCTGAAACAAAACTCAAACATGGAAACAGAGGCTAAAAATAGATGGGTAATGAAAAAGTTTGGGTTGCCTAATAGCACTGTCTGAGACTCAGGAGTTCTTTTATTCCCTCATTGAATTTTCTGTGATTAGATGCTAGTCAGCGGATCTCAGTCCTGGGTGCTGGTGAGAATCACCTGGGGAGCTGTTCAAACTCGTGCCGCCTGCCTCCCATAGAAGCCAATTAAATCAGTTCCTGAAGGTAGAGTCTAGGCGCTGGTAGTTTTTACTTATCCAGGTGATTAGAATGTACTTCCAGAGTTAAGAACTGTGTTAGAGCTGGTAAAAATCTTGCCCAAGAGCTGTGAACCACTTTAAGGGATAAAGTCTGCGAGATGCCAAAGGTTAACACTTAAGGAGTTTAATTAACAGTTCATCAGCATTTGTTGAAATTTGGATTCAGAATGAAGTAGAAACTGAGAAGCCTTGGGAAATTGTCAAGGCATAGTTGCTGCCTTTGAGGGGCTTATAGATAAATGAAAAGCCAGGACAAATACGTAAATATTTGTATGCTAGCCAAAATGTATGAATGCTATGGGCTTGTGGTATGCTTTCTGTACCTTTCCCTTGAAGGTTTGTGTAATCGAGGTGGTTTCTGGGTGTGTGTGGAGTGTTAACCCGATTGTCCTTTATCCAAAGCATCCTTGGAGGCTTTCTGGAAGGAGAACTCACATAGAAGAACAAATATAAATGTGTATACTCTCTTTCTTGATTTCTAGCTCCTTTTCTTGGCTACTCAGTCCTAGCAGTGCTCTCACCAGCGCTGTCCCAGAATGTACAGTATTAAGGATGGTTGGTGTAGGATAAATAACTGTAAAGTGTAGAGATATAAACCAAAATGTTACCTTCTTAGATTCAATTAGTGGGAACTTGAGCTTAGGGATCATCTGTCCAATCTCCCCCCAATTTTACACATGAGAAAGTAGAAGCCCTGAGTAATGAAGAGACTGCCCAAATCACTAGCTAGTTGTTGACATAACATCTTGGCTGCCTCTTCCAATGTGAACCAGAAATCATTGTTTCCAGGAGACAAAGTGCTCTTACATTTGTGTACCACTCTCTACCAGACACAACAGGAGGCAGATGTAGCTAATTCTCACAACATCCAGGTGAAATAGATATCTCCATTTCTTGGACGAAGACGCTACAGCTTAGATGATTTAAATATCTTGCCTAAGCAAAGTTAGGAGCAAACCACAGTTAAAATTCAGGTTGATCAGCTTTTAAACATATGCTTTTTTCTTTCAATGTAATATACCATCTCTTTCCACGTATACCGTTGCTCCAGTGCAGTTCTTTCTAGCACACAGCATCTCTTTTAGTAATGCGAGGGTTTTGTCTAAATGTGTTCTGTTAGACAGTCAGGAAATTGCATAATCTAATGTTTGTCTAGTCTTATCATTTCGGAACTATCAGATTGCTACCTCCTTCATTTACTTACATCGGAACAATTCTTATTCGGAGGACCCACCCTTGTCAGTCTGCCTTTTGTCTCTCTCTGGGAATATGACAACTGGTCTACATGAACTTGTACTCAAGGCTTGATTTCTGGTGCCTCCCACCGGTGCAAGCTTGGACAAGTCACTTAATCCCACTACACTTCAACGTCCCTATCTACAAAATGGAAACGATCAATAGCATCAAATCATAGTGCTATTGCACTGATGAAATTGAGAATGTGCAGCACGGTGCGTAGCACGTGCGTGGTAGGTGCTCAGTAGATGCTGGCTATGCTTTTATTATGGGAAGTTAGTGACACAGCATTTCCTGGATGAAATCAGCTTTCTGCTAAGAATAAAAACTGCATAGGGAGCTCTTAACCTTGAATGTTAATTATCTTCAAGTTTGTTGGCTGAAGGTCCTGGTGATACAAACTGATCATTTTCCAAGAAATAGCAGTTTCAGCTCATTTGTGTTTCGAGCATGTCTGGCTTTGGATCTTCTTCATTCACTGTAATGGTTAACTTAACATTTTGCCTCAGTTAACCTCAAAGATGAGTACAGCGTGACCTTTACTTAACTGTTGCTGCTTCTGTGACAACAAGACATTCTGTAACTCACCCATCCACCGTTAGGACTTGATCCTAAACTCCCTTCTGGAATTAGGTCGATGTGGCTCTGTGTGGTGGCTTTGGCTACAGTTGTTACTCACATGCTCTAGCTGGTCAAAGCTTTATTTGTGATATCAGTTCTGAACACTTCCATGCCTTTTCTCCACTCTTTGGCCTGGCACACCATATTGACAATTTCTGCCACTTTCTTATCACCTTCCTATCTGCCTTTCAGCTCTTCTTCCCCTAATTTTAAGGATTGGAATACCCCTAAATAAATATATATATAATGAAGTGATCTATCTGTAAGAGGAATTTACCATCATCAGCAAATGTTATCTTGAACCCCTGAATATTATTTGCTATTGTAAGTTTATGCTGAAACTTACTAGATATTTTAATTTTCATTCCTAATCAGGAAATAGTTAACACCTACAATGTGCCAAGTATGGTGTGGACTTCAGACCCCATTAGGAAGATCTACATATATGAGCATGTTCTGTATGAGATTTTCATATTTCTTTTTTTTTTTTTTTAGAATACAATGGCTCTAGTAGGGTTTTTTAAGAAGGTAATAGAAAGACTTCAGTTATAGGAAGATATTTTTTAGAAGACTGCTTTTTTTCTTTAAAAACTTTTTAATGACTGTGTATTTCCCCATGTAAATATTCAATATTGTAATTTATTTTACTATTCCCTTATTGTTGTCTACTTAGGTTATTTACAATGTCTCTCCCAAACCTTTTATTTGGAAAAATTTTGGACCTGAGGAAAAATTCTAAGAACAATACAGTTGACACCCATGTCTAGGTTACTTTGCTATGTTTGCCTTTTATCTATTCCCCCTTCCATCCGTCCTTATCCCTATCTCCCTCCCTCTCTATTTACACCTTTTTGGCTTTTAGATATTATCTCAGTAATGCAGCACCACAGATAGAGGGCAGGAGTGGCAGGTAGGGCGGCTGGGTGAAAACTGGAGAATGACCTGGAAGTCTGCAGGCAGAAGGGTTACCCTCCACCCTGACCATCAGAACATTCCTAGGCAGGCAGTTACCCCTAGGCAAAGTAAAGGGTGAAAAGGGAGCTCTTCTCTAAAGGCATCGAATGAGCTGTTGAAGGAGAGTAAGGGAAGCTGGAGTGCTGTTAGGACCCCACCAAAAAGCCCTCTGCAGTCAGGTGTTTGGGTGCTCACTTAGTCCTTAGGCTGCCTCACTTGCAAAGCTGACTGAACAAGCAGGGATCGACGTGAGAAAGAGATACTAAGGTAAATAAACAGGGGAAAAAAAAAAAAGACCCCTAAGAAAACAAATTCAGGTAGTAGAAGTGTGCTTTAAAATGTAATTTGAGAAGTAAATCATCTTCTACACCTCCTCCTAAACATCTTCCAAAGATGGCTGTCACAGTGCTTTTCTACAGTGTGTCCTTGCCAGCCCATCAAGGGGAGGGGATTCTGATCGCCTCCCGCTGGAGTCTGGGCAGGCTATGGCTGCTTAGGCCAATTGAGTATGGCAGGAGGGGGCTCGCTGTGTGACTTCTGCAGCTGGGTCATAAAAGGCCATGCAGCCTCTGCCTTGTTTACTGGTCATAAAGGGATCTAAGCCGCCCGTGGCCGCCATGCTGTGAGGAAGCATGCAGAGACGCCACCTGATGATGCTCTAGTAGGCAATTCCAGTCGGCAAGTGATCGGCCCAAGGATCAGACTTGTGGGCGGGAACCTTGGGATACTTGTAGCCCTCCTTGGTCTAGTCAGTCCCCAAGATTTAAGGTTTCCCAGCCAAGGTCCCAGACCAGCCATCCCTCCTGCGTCCAGTCTGAATTCCTGGCCCATAGAATCTGTGACCATAATAAAGTAGGCACTAGGCTCAAAGAAGTAGTGAGAGAGCTGGATGTTGTTGGGGGCATTGAATTTGATAGGGAATGAGGTATGTGTGAAATCCCTAGCCTTTAGCTCTTCGGTTCTGAGTTTCTGACTCACTGTTAGTAATAACCCAAACATGGGCAGGCCTAGAGTGGAGGCAGCCTCAAGCTTGGTAGACCCCAAACCTGCTACCTGTTTTGATCTTTTTAAATATAGGAATAAGTTTTCCCAAACAAAGGAAAACTGTAAACTTCCTAGGCAGTGAAATAGTATTTCTGGACATGGAGTAAAACAAACATTTCAACAGTATAAGTGAAGCTTTAAAAAGGGATTCTTTTGAAGGATTTTGGCAATCACTTGATAGCTCTCCATTCACATTTCTTGTTGTTTCTTTTGAAGGACTATTCAATTAGTCATTGTTTATAGCCCTGGGAAGTTCAAGAATAATCTTATCCTAAAATTTGATGTTTTCAAAAGATTTAAATCTTATAAATACAACTGAAGAAAAATCAAAGAGCTGCCCCGAAATATTATTTTCTCAGTTAAATTTAACCAATTTTAACACAGTTAATGGTAAAAAATACATTGTAAAACTGAAACATTTAATTGACAATATTTAGCAAAAGCGGCCTTATCAGGATGAGCTGATCGTTTTGTTGGGTTTTGGTGCCTTGCCAGTCATTTTTCCATTTACTGCCCTCCTTTTCTGCTCCCCGATTCCCTTACTACCTCTCCCAAACCCTCCCCCACCAAGTGTAAAGCTGAAAGATGTGGACAAAGATAGCCTTCAGGTAATCCAGACAGGAGACTGCATTTTAGGGAGCACATGCTCAGCCCTCTGCTTTAATTATAAGATATATTATCAGGTCACTTCATTAATGGAATAAATAATTATTTTTTCTGCTTCCTGTAAACTAGTTGAAAAGAGGATTAGAGATTGACCAGAAGTAGGGGCCACTGTGGAAACCAGGTATAAAGAATAAGTCAAAGCTCCTGCTCTCAGAAGGCTGGACAAAGGCTCCTTTCTTATGAGTGACCGTCACTGAGAGAGCTCCCCATGTTAAATCAGAGTCATTTATGGGGGGAAGAAGTCATTCATGTTTCTGTGTCTACTCATCCTGTGTCTTGGTGAATTGGAAAGCTATTTGGAACCTTTCTAGACAAAGCCAATCATACCTTTTGCAAATATAGTAATTGTCTCCAACTTCTCAGTGAAAGGGCAAAGTATGAAAAGCAAACAGAAAACAGAGGAGAATTAAAGGGTCATCAAAAGAGGAAGAGAAACTGAAGAAATATACATAAGTGTATTTAAGCCAATGACTCATTTGCATTCATGAAGTCGGTTTTCCATGCCTGTCACATTTTCTCAACTGATACTAGGGAAAAATTTAATTGGTAAATTTGAATAAGATGAAGTAGATGGAGAAATGCGGAATAAAAATAGAAAATCAAAATTAAGGAATGTGGAAAAGCCAAGTAAGTGGGGAAAAAATGAAGTCAAATAACTGGGAAGAATAATTGGAAAATACTCAATATGCCAGAAGCCTTAGAAAAACAGAACTGTTTTGAGAGGACATTCAGTTAAAACCAAAAATTTCTTTTTGGTAAGTTAACTAAAAAGAAAGATTGTTGGAACCCTTTGATTTAAACTGAGTATTTAACATTAATACATAGGATAAAATGCTTTCAACTTATATGAGAAAAACCACAGAAAGGTTTAAAAGAATCAGACATTTAGTATTTATTTTTAGGTTCACTAATTAACTAAAAAAGACTTATCCCCCTGCTTAAGCTGATGTATAATTAAGGTATCCGAGTACAAAGAATTCGTCTCTAAAGCTAAATTAGAATGTGGGAGGCAGAACCTGAGATTTTGCAGGTACTTTTTTCTTTTTTTAAAAATACAAACTTCTGAAAGTATTATCTGTTCTTCCAGTAAATTACTGAGAAGTTACCATAGGGGATATAGAGACAAATAAAGTTTCTTTCAATACTACTTTATAAAAGGCTGAGAATCCAAGAAAGCTCAAATAAATGCTTCCTGGAATTTGGTTATTTCAAGCCATGCCTGGTGGCTGATTGCAGTTAGTGCAGAGTTGACCGATGTAAGCATCAAGGCCTTTTATTTTAAAATAAATAAAAGTGGATGGTGGGGACACAGAACCTACTTTAATCCTTTTTTAATTATGTAGAATCATCAAATGAGCACAGGAGCCGGCGCTGAACCAGAATGCAGTCAGCCTCTCAGGGCTTAGCGAGTATCAGGCTGTTTGATCTGGCGCCGCGGGGCCTCGGGCTGTTCTGCTTTATCACCATCAGGCATCATTAGTGGTTGTGTTTAATGAGCCCCCTCTTCTAAATGTTAAGAATCTGTTAATGTTAAATGTTAAGCACTTTTTAACCCTCGCCGCCATCTCTCCAAAATAGGTCCTGTCCTGATTTTATAGATGGCTCCACCCCTCCTTGGATGTGTGATGACACTTGCCTGCGTCCACGAAGCTTGCGGATGCTCAGGACAGGATTCAAACCCTCGTCCAACTCTGGCACCTGATCTTGGAATTACTGTTCAGCAGGACTGCAGTCTTTTATCTGAATTCTGAAGTCCACAAAGCTTGAAACATTGAAGTTCTTTTTTTTCATACCTTCGCTGCCAAAACTCAGTCCGTGGCAAAACCTGGCCTGAACTGATTTGGGGCTGTAGTCTTTCCCTGCTGGGTGTCATCATTCACAGAATGCACTGCAGCCGTATTGTGTTTCTGTAATAGACTGTGCTGCACAGTGGGTGTACGTACCCCTTTTGACCTTCCTAAAATCTGGACACCTTTAAATTCTGAAGCCATCTAGCCCTGTGGGTTTTCAGAACAGATGGGTACTTGAGCATCCCTTGCCACCTGGCCCCTGCCAGCCCGCTGTCACTTCTCATGACCCTCCTTCACCGCAGGCCCCTCACATCCCCCTCCCCGTACTGCTAAGTTGCTGCTCCTCTTACGCTGTGGATGTGGAAGTTTAAGCACATCAACTTTCACTACCCCAAAAACCAAGATAATTTGTTAAAGTCCTGAGTACTGATATTCCCTGTTCCAAGTCAACACCACGGGGTTCTTCCTTCTTCCCCACTCCCTGACTTCCTTCTCCTCTGGGGAGAACTTCAACATTTCTTTTGTGCTTTTTAAAAAATGTCCTTTCTATTTAACCAGGATTCAAAATATTTCTCCTGGTATGTGCAGATGGAGTTTCACATTTTAACTTAGATAATAGAGCCTTCATTTTATAATGGGGTTCACTCTGAGTTGTTTTTAAATAATAGCATTTTTAGTGCATTTAAATGATTTATCCATAAAAATTTTATGCAGAATATTTTGGGAATGATAGATGTATCACCTGAAGCAGAGCACCGTGAGTCGTCGTAAACATTAATCATCTAAGGCCAAATGAATGTGTGGAGTAAGTGTTGGAAGGTCGTTGCTGAGCCATTACACTCCTCTTCCCTTTTTTTTTTTTTGGAGTATTTCCCTTAGGAGAAAGGGGAAAGGCAGAATTATTGATTAAAGATTTACTGAAGGCCTTCACTATACAATTCACTTAGAATGAGGAAAGTGATGGGTGGGTTAAGACTTTAATCTTTTATTTTAACTTTCCTTTTGGAAATGGAAGGAAGAGGTTCTGCAGATGCCTCTCAAAAGTGGGTTCTTTTATTTCCAGCCTTACTCAGTGGGGACAGGAAAGGAATCAACCAGAATTTGGCTGGAAGTGTTAGAACGGATTTACTTTTGAATGTCTAATTTGCTGCCTTCATCACATGTGGAGGAAAGAGGAGAGTTTGGAGGAGAAAATCATTCGATGAGCCCCGCTTCCCTCTCTCAGGGTCCAGCCCCAAGGTTGCCCATTTTCAAACAGCCTGAAGGGAACGTGGGGCATCGGGAAGGCCTGTCCGAGTGTGAGGGAGGTGGGACGGACCCATAAGTATCACAGAGGACAGAAGGACTATGTTCATTGAACACTTGCTCTGTGGCAGGCTCCATATATGTGGTCACATTTAGTCATTTAAAAAATGGAAGTTTCATCTCCATTTTACAGATTAAGGCAGCTGAGACTCAGGGGTTGAGAAGTTCGCCAAGGGTTTCCCATCCCCAAAATGGAGAAGTTGAGGCTGAAGCACATTTCTGTCCCCAAAGCTCATGTCTTTTCTGTCACATCTTCCATTCCCCAACCATCACTAGGTTTGCAGCAGGGCTGGGGTTGAGGGCAGGAACAGTCAGGAACTGCTCTGGTCACATGGCAGCTGGGGAAAGGGCTCGGGGTTCCTCTTTCAGGTGCCTGGATACCTTTACTCTCACCGGCCCTAGTTATGTAAGTGTTATTCACAGCCAGCTCAGGTCACTCAACAGAAGACTCCTTGACCTCTGTCTGCATAGCCACCACTGTGCCTTACCCTCTTAGACGTGCTCTAGGACATCACTCCATTTCCGAGGGCACCTGTTGGCTGGTTTCTCTGGCACCTCCCGAGTCCTGTGTCTTGGTCAGAGCTGGGGTCTGTGGCTGCTTCCTAGAGGGGCAGAGCTATGGTCCTGGAAGAAACACACTGGAAGAAAATCTTAGGACACAGTCGGCCCACAGTAGGTGAATACTTGTGAAACATCTGTTGCCTTCTGGAAACCCCCATGAACAGGAGTGGGTTTCCATGTTCTCCTACTTTTGTACTTGGCAGTTTCCCCACAGTGTTTGTTTGAAAACAAATTCAGATTATATTTCAGGTTACTTTTATACCAAGCCGCTGGTTAACACTAGGGACGTATTTGTGCTAAGGGAAAAAAAACCTGCTTTGAAGGTTGCCTCTTGGAGTAAATGTTCTTTTTCGGTTCTAATTAAGTTAGTTCCTTAAACTTGCCATGTCAGAGGCTAAAAATTTAATTAGAGACTGCCAGATTACTTACTTTTCTCTTCCCAACCAGTCAGTGGGCTACCATGAGTTCACTTTACTGTTCCAGCTTGTTAGATTATAAAACCATGGACTATTTTTCGTCTCTTAATAGGGAGAGATAATGCGTGTGAAAAAACTTCGTATATGTTCCTACGGAAGGAGCTTCCTGTGCGACTGGCTAACACAATGAGAGAGGTTAATCTTCTGCCAGATAATTTGCTTAACCGCCCTGCGGTGGGATTGGTTCAGAGTTGGTAAGTAAATAATGTGGCTTCACATGGGTCTCCCCATAGTGCTCTGAACATTTGGCACTGGGACCATCCTCCCTAAAAGTACACATACTGCTTGTGTGAGAATGAGTCATTCAGGATAGCTGGGTTTCCCAGGCAATTAAAAGTTTTGTTTTGTTTTTTTTTAACCGACAATGTATAATTGTCCTAAGGAAAATACTTCTAAACTAAACTAGACATTTTCTTGACTTTGCACATTTTTTCTGGTTATAAATCTGATTTTTATTGAAAAAAAGGAAAGTACAGAAAGATGTAAAGGAATAGCACCATAGTGGCCCATGTGAGCAGGTCTACGATCCTTTGGGTAGGGGGATGTTGCTGCTTTGGCCCAGTCTCCACCGTGCTCCTTCTGTTTTCCTTTCAAAGAAGTTTCTTGACGACAATACTTATTTTAGGACAAAATCAGTCATATAAAGGGGAACCTCCTGTATGAAAAATACCAGCTACCTGGTGTGCTGCTGCCCCATGAAAAGTCTGAAAAATCATAACAGGGTTTAAGTAACTTCATTCAGGTGTAGTTGTGATGTGTAAAGCGTGTGCTGTCTAATTGAGGAAGTTGAATTTGTGACTGAACTACCCACTCTGTAAGCAGAGCGTGATGGGGGCGTGGTGGGGTGGAAGAGCAGGTGGTATATTTTTAGAAAAGGATTTGCATAGATTTGAGAGACACTTGCACTACTCCACTATATCATACAAACAAAGAAGTCATCCCCATGTTGAAAGCTGGAGGGGTTCAGGAAGCCAGATGCAAACAGTGCTCTCAAGCCAGTGCAGAGGAAGTGCCGTGGGAGCACAGGGGAGGGGGGCGTGCAAGCTGTGGTTTGCACTGCCCCTTGGTAGGGGGGGTGGTTGGAACTGACAGGGACAGGGAGAGCAGTTTAGGGGACGGGAATGATGTGGATAGATGTGGGGAGAATAAAACTATTCATTAGTTTGAGTTTAGAGGGTTCACGGAGGCTGGGCTACTGAAAGAGAATGGACATTCACCAGTCATTCCTCAGTAATATTTGTTATAAGAAATTGTTAAGGAAAAGAAAAAGAAATTCTTAAGGTTGAGAATGAATCATCTGAGAAACACTCTGTTGGGTGGTCTTAGCAATGACAGCGTCCAGTCCCTGTCCCAGACAAGCAGCAGCTCCTCACTGTGGCAGGCAAAGGGACCCCGGAAGCCAAGACCCCTCAGAGAGGTGGTGACCGTGGCTTCCATCTCAGAGTCAGTTGGATTTTACCCTAAGTTCATAGCTTGTTTCAGGGGGCAGCAAGTACTTATTTACCTGAGACTTCTTTATTGCTCCAAGACCATGATTAGAGATTTTCCAGCAGAACGTATGTAAGCAGTCTCAGGGGCCAGCTACTGTACTGGGGATTCTAGGTAGGCTAAATGACTGTCAAGTCCCCTGGTCCTGGCGGCGGGGATAGTCAAACATTTACAGTTATCACTTATGTAAAAGGCACTTCAGGGGCTTCAAAGTGAATTGCTGGTAAAGTACAGACTCAAATGATTGAGTCAACTCTTTTTTTTTTTTTTTAAGTCTTCCTACCCTTCCCCTTCCATAGCCATTCTAAACACATGCATGTTATTTCTTCCTTTTTTAAACACTGAATTTTGAAATAATTTTCTATTTAACAGAATGGTTTGCAAGACTAGCAAGAGTTTCCAAATACCTTCGCCCAGATTCACTAATTGTTAACATTTGGCAATATTTGTTTTATCATCTGCATCCATATTCTCTCTCTGTATATCTTTGTATGGTACACTATACCTATATATATGGTACACCACACATATATCTATATATATAAGATACATTATTTTTTTCTAAACCATTGGATTAATGGTAGGCACCATGCCCCTTTATGCCTGAATGTGTGTCTCCTTAGAACAACTCTTAGAAAATCACAGTATGATTGTCACATTTGGGAAATTTAACATTGATATAGTACTGTTGTCTAATGTATAGAACTTGCTCTCATTTCATTAATTGTCCTAATAGTGCTTTTCTTTTTAAGCAACCCCCCAACCCCCGACTTAGGAATCCAGTTCAGGGATCATGCATTATGTTTACTTGTCATTTCCTTTTCCTCTTGAAAGCGGATCTTAAGTATAATGGCTGAGAAGTGCACCTTGGTCAGAGTGCGATCTCTAGCTTTCTTGACTTTCAGGCCAGGAAGCTCAGCATAACCTTTGATTCCTCTCCATTTATAACTTTGCTCTGTAAATGAACTATCCCCTTCCAGAAGGATGGGATGCCTGCCTGAGGTTCTGCTGACATGTGTCAGGGCAGAGGGCATCACTGTGCATGGCTGACTGTGACCTCTCAGGGTGGTTTGACCTAATGATCCTCACAATGTCTAATCCACAGCTTTATATGCTCAGAAACTTTAAAAAATATACCCAGAGATGAACATACTTTAGTATCATGTGTTGTCACAAAGTTCAGGGGAGGCTGATAAATATAACGTCATTCCTGTTTATGTATTTATAAGCTTAACAGTCATTTTTAGAGTGCCCTCATCCTCTATCCAAAGCAGGATGGTAAGATTAGTAGTAATTAATTTTTAGAAATAATAAGAATAAGGGGTACTTCTTTCAGGACATGTTAAGACCCAAAGCAGAGCTCGCACACCTCTAAGTAATTGGAATCTCTGAGTCGCCACAAGACCCAGCAGGTTCTGTCTGGGTGTAGCTGCTCCTGTCATGTGCTCCTCTGAGTCCCATTTTTCTTCTGTTCTCCAGACCTTTATGTTGGTCACATTATTTCTTACACTGACCCTGAATGAGCTACGTCGGTATTCTTAATCCAGAAGCTGTTTCTGAGGCCCTAAGAGGCATTCTTTCTCTTTCATTACATGTTGATGAAATTCAGTAAACTCTGAGAAGGAACCTTCTTTATTTCTAGTTCTAAATTCTTAGCATTCACTTTAGGGCCACACACGTGCTTCTTAAAAATTTATATGCCCCCTTTTTGGTAATCATACTATAGACTTGGTGCATCAGTTAGGATATGTTTGTTAGCAATCAGCAGAAAACCTGGCTTAAGCAATAAATTGTAACTAGGACAAGCTTTTGCTGTTGGTTTGATTCAGAGATTCACGAGATTATCAAGGCCCCACTTTCCATGGGTTTGGCTTCATTTTCAGGCTGGATGTCCTGGGTGCCAAAATAGCTGCAGCAGTTCCAGGCTTTACATCCACACACCCCACTGTATAAAAGCAGAGCAAGTTGATTTCTCTCCCAAAGACCACCAGCAAGTCTACTCTCTTACTTTACTGGCCTGAATTGAGGCAGTGTTGTCCATTCCTGAGCCACATCCCTGTGTTCAGAGGAATACGATGCAGTGACAGGCTTAGAGCAGGACTGTTGGGCTATTAGGAACTAGTGACAAGAAAAATAGGATTACCTAGGGAAAAAAACCAGGCCTCCCAGGAGTTTTGCATGGTATCAGCTTCCCCTGAAGCACTTGGGCAACATGAGGGTGGAAGGGATTGGATGGATACCTGAGTGGAGACTAAAGGTGCTCTTAAGGAAGAGAGAAAGTAGGAGGGAGGAATGTTGGGTAGGCAACTAACACAATAACTCTTTTTTTCAGGTACATGCAGAGTTTTCTTGAACTTCTAGAATATGAAAATAAGAGCCCTGAGGATCCCCAGGTCTTGGATAAGTAAGTATGATACCAAACTTAGCTGAAAGTCAAAACAGCTAGGTTAAAAAATGTCTTGGTAAATGGAACTCACGCCATTCAGAACCAGGAAGTATAATTTAGACGAAAGCATTAGGTTCCTTAATGAGTAACAACTCAACATTGCAGTTTTTTTAAAATTTGAGTTAAGGATTTAACATAGTGCCAAGGTAACGATGACACTTCAGGTTATGATTTGTGATCTAATTCTTAATACTCCTCTTCCTGGTGAACTGGTGCAAGGGAACTCACTATCAATATCGCAGTGACTGTTCCACCTAGTGGTGGTTTTAAGAATGCACTGGCCTCTACGTATACAGGAATTTATCTGCTTAGTCCTTTACAAGTTGTTTTTCAATTTTCAATGCGATATTACATTTGAGCTCAGATAAACTGTAACGCTTTTATTTTGGAACAGAATCAAAGGGGGTGCTATTAATATAACAGTTATTCTGAATTCCTTGGCTGCAGTCAGGCACGAAGACGGCTAAATTCTCATGCTGATGGAAGATATTTCTGGTTTTTCATTTTCACTTAACTGGAAAACACTGACCCTAGCTCGGAGTGTGATTTCTTCTCCCCAAGAGAAATTAAGTAGCCTCTTCACATTACTTTCCTCCTCTTTCATGTACACATCAGCGAATGCTTTGGGCAGGCCTGTTGTGCAGAAGAATTTCTTCCTAAGTAGAAGCCTGGCTCACATAATTGTGACACCAAACACCTTACCTGAAAGTGTTCCAAAAAAAAAGAACTAAGAAATACCACGTTATGTAAGCGACCTGAGCTCAAGACATTTAACCTGGCTCTCTCAATTCACAGATAAGGAAACTGAGGTCCAGGATGTGAAGTGACTTCCCCGATATTGTAACAGTAGTTAAGAGCAGAGCTGGATCTGGAAATCATGTCTCCTCTCCCTGAGCACATTGTCGTTTACAGTGCGCCATGCTGCCAGACCTCTGGTTTGAGTCACAACTTGAGTTGTAAATTAAAATACAAAGAGGGGAATAAGTGCTAGTCTGTTATACACTTTGCTAGGTGTTTTGTTAATGGAGCTACAAAATGCGGCAGGGGAGGCACTGGACTAGAGTCCCAGCTATAGTGTTTTCCTTGTTAGAAGCCCCTGCTGTCATTTAAGGTTATCAGAGTTAATGAATCGAATCTCCAAAGCCATTAGCTAGTGACAGTTTGTTTGGCTGACATCCTCAAAATTAAGACTGGCCTCTCTAGCTTCAAATTAGGGGATATCGATTTGTGGAAGTCTCTGATATTAAATTTCTGTGGTGTGTTTCCCGGAGTCCTGTCTTGGTTTCTGGAACGGGTTATCAGTCAGATGCGACTTATGGACATGAGCCTGCTTCGAAAACTGCCAAGTGCTGGATCCAGGGTGTACACGATGGTGTTGATAATAGCTCTCGCTCAGTGAGTTTCAGTAGCTCACCCAGGCTCAGGAAGCTAGTTAGGCTACTTGGGGTTTTAGAAGCCTGGTGCTCGTGGGGAAGGAAGGAGCGAGGGGTTCTACTCATAGTAGCAGCCTTTTCTGTTCAGTGAGAGGTTTTAGAGTCACATGCAGGAAAGTCATTTAAGTAAAGTGAAAGCAGCTTAGAGGACGAGGAAGTTTATCGTAATGATAAAGTTTTAAAGAGC
This sequence comes from Camelus bactrianus, assembly GCF_048773025.1. Classification (NCBI taxonomy): domain Eukaryota; kingdom Metazoa; phylum Chordata; class Mammalia; order Artiodactyla; family Camelidae; genus Camelus; species Camelus bactrianus. Next base: position 18,509,837 of record NC_133575.1, read on the forward strand.
CCCAGAAGATCGGGGAAGTATTCTGAGAATTGAGCCACTGAGGCAAGTCTCCTCCCTTCACATAGAACTTGAGGCACTTCTCATCTATAATAAATTGTTTCACTTTAGTGATATTTAATCTGCAAATACGTTGGGAAGAGCATTATGTGAAGGGCAAATGGTCTGTTAGAAAATTTCTTGTGAAAAATTATGACCTTCTAATTACCCAGTTGATGTCTTCATCTTTGCTGTCTTTGTACATATGTATTTGTTACAGAAATATTTAATCATTGAGAAAAATAAGGCTATTCCAATAAGTCAAGTCACTCCAAATTTCCATTACCAGGGGACAACCACTGTTAACGTTTTCCTTCCATCCATACTTTCAGCTAGCCGTACATATTTTTATATGTGGAGAATATATGATAGATCATTATTAGTAGTTTCATAATGGTCCATCTGCAGACAAGTCGTGATTTGACCTCCTTTGGGTTTTAGAATAGTTTGTAGTTTTCTTGCTACTATAAACAGTGCTCTGAAGAACAGCCCTTAAATACAGCTGTTGGCCTTGTCCAGATATTTTCCTGGAATCAGTTCTTGGGAGTGGAGTGAGTTTCTCTGGGCTTTGATACATGCTGCTAAATTGCCCCTAGAAATGCATCAGTTACGCTCCCATGCTCTAGCTGACACTGGTTGTTCCTTGCCAGTCTCATAAGTGGAGGATAGTGTTGAGTTGTTTAAATTTGCTTTTCTTTTATTATTTTCAAGGGGGCGTTTGTATCTCCTCTGGAAAGTTTTCCGCTGATACCAAGCCTCTTGCCTAGTTTTCTGTTAGGGTGGTCGTCTTTTCCTTTACTATGAAAGTAACTCTTACGAATATATTTTCCCCAGTTTTCACTTCATTTTTTTAGTTTATAATGTGTGTCCCTGTAAAATTGCTAAAATCTTACATAATCCTATCATTTGGTTCTTCATGGTTTCTGCCTTTGGTTTTTTTTTTTTATCAAAGTATGCTCGGTTTACAATGTGTTAATTTTGCTGTACGGCATTCTGATTCAGTTATACATACATATAGATATCCCTTTTCATATTCTTTTTCATTTTAGGCTTTTACGAGGTATTGACTATATAGTTTCCTGTGCTGTACAGTAGGACCTTGTTGTTTACCTAATTTATATATAGTAGTGTGTATCTGCAAGTCCCAAACTGCCTTTGGTATTAAGCGTAGGGCAGCCTTCCTTACTCCAAGGTTATATATTTACTCACCTGAATTTCTTTTTTCTTTTCTATGATTTTACCCTTGTACATTTAAATCTTTTGACCCATTTTGAGGCATAAGGCTTAAAATTGGAGTGTGACTTAAATTGTTAGCCAGCTGTCCCAACCAATTTGTTTCCCTACTGACTTACATTGTTACTTTATCAATATGCTAAATTTTTACACACACATACTTAGTCACCCTGGGGCCTGGTTCCAGGCTTTTTATTTGGTTGCATTAACTTGTCTTTCTGTTCTTAGTTACCATTCTCAATATATTTTTCCCTCTGTACCTTTACAGTGATGTACTGGAAAACTTGAATAGGTTTGTCTTAATCACCTTTGTTCTATATACATTTCATCACTGTATTTTACTTTTGTGAGGAATTTATTTCAATATTTTACTCTTAAAAGTTTTGACATTATTTATTTATTCATGGAAGCTATTTCTCTGAGACTCCATAATAAATCCTTAAAGATTTTTGGGATTATCTTCCTGTTGTCAGAAAAAATATTAATATGTTCTGCAATTATGTATTCTGTAAACATTTATAGAGTCTGTATTAAATGTAATCACTTATCCAAAAGGTCAATGGATTCCTTAAAAGGTATTCGAGCATGTTTTTCTTTACTAGAACCTTCCACTTTTTGTATCTCTGAAGGAAGAGTTGCTATAGGAAGTTTCAAGCAAAAACTTGGGTAATACTGTGGCTTCTCATAAGTACTTACTTATAGCCTATAATGATAATGATGTCTCTGCCTATAAAAATACCAGTAGGTAAATAGTCCTGAAACAGAGCTGGGAAGTTTATGCATTAGCCCATGAGATAGAGACTGACCATTTTTTTGTTTCCTTTCCACACAGCTTTCTACAAGTTCTGATTAAAGTCAGAAATAGACACAATGATGTGGTTCCTACAATGGCACAAGGAGTGATTGAATACAAGGAGAAGTTTGGGTTTGATCCGTTCATTAGCAGTAACATCCAGTATTTTCTGGATCGGTTTTATACCAACCGCATCTCTTTCCGCATGCTTATTAACCAGCATAGTAAGTTGGGTTTTCCTGGTCCAGTTTTGAAAAGATAACCAGAGTGATTTCTCCCAAATGTTTTCCTGTTACTTCACTTTTAATTTACTGACATGAATTTTTGTCTGTAGAAATTTCATTTCTAGTTCTGTTTTTCCCAGGTGAGCTCTATCTATTAATCAGCTAATCATTAGAATTCTTCGTTGAAAGAAACCCTTGAAAGGCTTTTTAGATGCTCATATTAGAGACGGGACCACTGCCTGCCTTTTAAGCCTCTGCCATTATGTTCCTGATGGGGACGAGGGAATGGCATTAGTGGCAGCCTGGTGTTCATCTCTGAATACGTTGAATGTCTCTGAGAGTCCTTTCTAGTCTTTATCCGGAATGGTACATGTTTTCCTTTTTGGTTTTAAAAACATTGATACTAAGAATATTGAATTGTTATGTTGCCAATATGAGCAACTGATCTTTTATTTCACAGTGATTAGTGAAATCAGATTAATCAGGCTTGTCAAACCCTAATCCTGTGTTGAGACTTTTAGTCCACTCTCTGGGCTGATAAGCAGATAAGAAAAAATAACTACGGTTCTCTCCACAAAAACTTTTTGACTCATCTTCAGTGTGTCTCTTTGTCTGATTTAATAATTTTTATGAAAAAGCATCCAAGTGTCTAGAGTCTAATTCATCATCTTTGCCAAGTCAGAAAATGGACAGAGCATCTTTATTTTACTAATTTGGTTTATTTGGATAAACAAATGTTATGCAGCTATTAAATGTGGGTGTGTTCTAAATGTGTGTCTTTTAAAAATATAAATGTATGGCAATTTACAGTTATAGGAATAAAAAAAGAGCCCAAATACTATTTAACTAAACTACTTAGATAACTACAATTTCTTTTTGACCTAAATTTGTGTGTCTACATAAAGGTGTGCATGTTTTTAGATCATTGATTAAGCTTACCCACCTCTCGTGTTTCTTCCACATAATCATTTGGCGCTTTACATTTTGTCCTAATGCCCACGTTTGTTCTGTCATAATTAAAATCTCCCCTACTTTATTTAAGCATTCTTCTTTTGTGGCATCTAAGTTATTCCCATTTTTTTTAATTTAAAAATGGGTACACATATAAACATTTGAATAGGCACACATATAAACTTTTTTCTTTGGGGGCTCCTTTTGGCTTTTTTTCAGAAGTAAAATTTTACAAACCTTGCATATGATGAAAAAAGTTGAATGTACTTTTTAAAATGCTCACACAAATTTTGTTCATGTGTAGTACAGTGAAAAACCATCTCCACGTTGGAGGCATCTGCAGTGTTCGCAGTGAACACCCTTGGCAAGCCTAACTGTGCAGACTGCATTTTCTAAATATTTAGAGAATATTGGAACAAATGTCTGGAATCGTGCTGAGAAAGTGGGTAAACTTGGCTTAAGGATGAAAGGAAGTTTTTTTTCCATCCAAGCCACGTTGGGTCGAGGAGAGCGTGTTGGCTACCTGGCCCGTGTCACTGCTTTAGGACCTGCTTCCTGCACCTGGCAGGTCTCATGGGCACGTGCTTCCTCCTTCCTTGTCCGATAGTTGGTCACCCACCAGCTGGTTCTATTGCTTTAAGACACTGGGGATGCTAAAATGGTTTTCACAAAGAAGAGAATCTTTCCAAAACTTACCAGCCCCATGTTTCTCTCCTTGACCATCCTAGCCTACTGTTTTTTAATCCTCTCCCTTTTCTCTTGTGTTCCTTTAGCGCTTCTGTTTGGTGGTGACACTAACCCTGCGCATCCTAAACATATTGGAAGTATTGATCCCACCTGCAATGTGGCTGATGTTGTGAAAGGTAAGGAGGCCAATGAAACGTCAGCGATTGTAGTTCAAATGGGATTGTGGTTTCATTGAGGCAGCTTGGCTCTAAAGTTATATCGTGGAACTGTTTGCTGATTGGTCAGGCCACTCTGGGCCCAAGTCACTTGATCCAAATATGTTCAGGAAAAGATGCATAATTAGTAATGTACAAAAAGGGAGTGTCTACTTCATTAACTAGGGTTTTTTCTTGTAGTTCTCTCTGAGCAGTAAACATTTGTTAGCCTAAGTAAGATTCTAAGTTTCAATGGCCACCACTGTCTGAAAATTTCAGAGAATGCAACCCTTTGTTATAAAATTCAGCTGAATAGGGGAAGGATACAGCTCAGTGGTAGAGCAGCTGCTTAGTGCATGAGGTCCTGGACTCAGTCTCTAAGTACCTCGATTAAAAAATAAATAAACATATAAATTTAATTAATTAAATGTAATTTACCCCCCCAAAATCCATCAGTGTAAAATTCAGCTGAATTCGCATGTTTGTACGATGTATACATCTTTCTGACATGCACTCCAGGTTTTAGAATCTCTGTAGCAATTGGGCTTCCTGGGTTCACTGGACATGGATCTGGACACTGTTCCAGTAGCCTCAGGGTAGAACAGAGCCCTGGAGCCATATGTCCCTAGTACCCAGGCACTTGGAGTTTGAACAGAAGTTTCCTCATTGTTCGTTTAAGAGAAATGCTAGCTCCAGAAAGCCTTCCTGGTTGTAAGTGATCCACCAGGTTCCTGGACTGCTTCAGTTTTCTGCAGTATTATGGTGACTCTCTGCAGCTTCAGGACCCCAAGCTGTCCCCTTGCCTAGACAGTATCTCCTACCATGGCCCTCCTCTCCGTCCTTGAAACACACACCTTACCAGTTTTCAGGACCACAGGTCTCCCGATCTTCTTCAAGGATCTTTGTGGCTCTTACCTTTTCTGAACTGTGTAGCTAAGTGAATAGGAGGCAAAAGAGGGCCTTGTTTCCTTGGTAAAGCTCTCAAGCCTTCCTCAAGCAGAGTGATCTTTGCTGTTGGAGTTTAGGGGGCCAAGGGCAGGGGCCCAGCGTGTGCAGCCTCCCCAGTGGGGAAACAGACCAGATCTTCAGCCACTCAGGCTAAGGAAAATGTGTGCTATTTGGTTAACCTGGGCATCCCCCTGTGGTCTTAGCTCAGCCGAGGATTGTCAGGATTCCCCGGCCTCTGCTTAGGTAGAAAACATTGACTCAAGTTATTTCAGTTATAAGTGAATAGGCTCAGCCCCAGCTCCCTAAGAACCCTGGTGGTTTCTCTCTCATAAGATAACCCTGTGGTTGATCATGACCTCTGCAGGCCCCCAGTGGGGAAGGGAAGCAGGATCGGTCTTATCATAGCTCATATGTTCATTTGGCCCTCGCCCGATGGCTTTTATGATTCCAAAAACCTGGTTCAGATAGTTGACTGCCCTTAGAAAAAAAGGCACAAATTCACAAAGCAAAAGTGCATTGCAATATATTGCATGTGTGCCTTTTCTCTTCAACTGCAAGCAATTTGATGTCAGGGTTTGTGTCTTACACTTGTTTTGTGACTTGCATAGAACTTAGTATATGCTTGTGTAGATGGTCAATAAATATTCCTTGGCTTGATAAGTATTCTACCTTTTGATAATTTACTTTTTTAAAAAGCTTTATTAAGATACAAGTCACATACCGTGCAGTTCACCCATTTAAAGTGTACAATTCCATGGTTTCTAGTATATTCACAGAGTTTTGCAACCATTACCAAGATCCAATTTTAGTACATTCTCATCACCCCAAAAGGAAAACCTCATACTCATTAGTAGTCACTCCCCACTACCCCTCTCCCCAGCCCACAGCAACCACTAATCTGCTTTCTGTCTTTATAGATATTCCTAGTCTGGAGATTTCATATAAATGAAATCATACAGTACATGGTCTTTTGTGATTGGTTTCTTTCACTTAGCATAATATTTTCAAGGGTCATCCATGTTGTAGCACAAATCAGTAGTTCATTTCTTTTGATGGCCGAATAATATTCCATTGCATGGATAGATCACTTTTTGTTTATTTATTCATCAGCTGATGGACATATAGGTTAGCTCAGTGATCTCGGACATGTTACATAAACTCTTTGGGCCTCAGTTTCCTCGTCAGTAAAATGGTGCTCTTGGAAATTCACCTATATCATAATGTTAAGTGAGTTAATATATGTAGAGCTCTGGAAGCAGCGCCAGCACCCAGTAAGGGCTGTAGGTGGACAAGTCCATGAACAGTAGTCCTTGGGCATCACATGAGTCATTTGGCTTCTCATTTATACCATTGATTACATAATATGTTGGTACCTTTGCTTTTGTTTCTGGCATCAATTATAAAATATTTAAAAATATCGTTTATCGGGAGGGTACAGCTCAAGTGGTAGAGTGCATGCTTAGCATGCATGCGGTTCTGGGTTCAATCCCCAGTACCTTCTCTAAAAATAAACCTAATTACCTCCTCCTCAAAGATAAAATAATTAAATAGTACAGTAATAAATAAAATATTTTTTAAAACATCATTTAGGACATTTTTGAGACACTTGAATATTTGACATTCAAGAAATATTGTTCATTTTTTTAGGTGTAATATTGATATTGTGGTTATGTTCTTTTAAAGGCATCTTAGCTTCAAGTGAGGTATTTTGAAATACTACACGTGATATGAAATGGCATGTGGGTTTTGCTTCAGAGTTATCCAGAGGGAGGGCAGTGAAAAAGATTGGGCGTGTTGAGAACTGTTGAGGCTGGGGAGGTGTGCACAAGAATTCTTACACTGTGCTGTGTGCTTCCGTCTCCGCCCGCCATTCTGCAGAATAAAGTTGTAAAAACATAGTCCTTTTTATCATCTCACTGTTTCTTCACCAAAAATGTCTTTCCCTAAGTTTTAGAGAGATTTTAACCCTGAGTCAGTACCACCAGATAAGTAATGGGGATTGGCAGGCAGTTGTCAGTGCTCCTGGAGAGCAGAGGGGTGAAGCAGCACGATAGCGAGTCAGATGATGAGGGGAACCGGCCGCAGCCCAACTCTGCAGGTGAGCAGAATTCGTCGTTTGCAGCACTGACTGTCAGGACTGCTCTTACTAACCTTACTACATCCTGCCTGGTCTTGGTGTTATTCCTACTTCTGTGGGTCTCTCTACCTGGGGTGTAAATTCCTAAAGGGCTGAAATTACTCCCATCCACGCTTGCATCACTCCTCTCAGGGACAGAAGTTCTGAACCAGACACTAGCTGAAGATAATGTGCAAAGCAGTTGGATCAACATTAGAAAGAAAGAAACTACAAGTTTATGCCTGCAGTTTATGCCAACCTCATGGCCTCCTGCTCTCTTTGGTCTTTGTAGTCACGGTTTTGACACTGAGCCAGATCCCCCTGTCCACTCCCTCTTCCTGTGCTCACTCGCAGCTGTATCTTCAGGCTCTCTCCTGCCCCTGTGAGACCGCTATTTACTGTGAACCAAGTTGACTCCATCCTCTCATTTCATCATTTCTACAGCTTGTCTGGCACAGCCTGGATCCCTGGCGAAGCCATACCCAGTGAAAATCACTCACTGTGCCCCTCTGCCACTCGGAATGTCACTTCCCCCAACACACACACGGTGCGCACACTCCTACCCCCACACTCATGGGGCAAGGAGGAAGGACCACCATGCTCCTCGTTCTCCACTGTTTCTTTCAGACCATCTTTTTCACTTCTCAACAGCCTCTTCCCTTAAGTAAAACAATTGTGGAGGGCGGTTTTAGATTCTGGAAGTTCATCAACACATAAAGCAACTTCCACACCATCGACTTTTCTGCCACCTTCATTCCCTTCACAAATCATGGATCCTGCCCACAGCACACTGAGGACACTTGGCTTGCACATACTTTCTTGAATGCTCTGGTGCTTCTTCCACTTACTAAGGGTCACTCATTTGTCCTCAAACTGTTGGTATAAGTTATCCCACAGGTATATGTATAAATATACATAATTTATACATATATGTTATATAAACTGAAGAAATAGGAGTACAAAAAGGAGACTTACTTCCATAAAAATCAAGTTTGAATGCTTTGGAAAGACTTGATAGAAGTCTCTTAAAAATGTAATGAAATGACTGTGAACAAGACAACTATTAAGTGACAGGACAGCACTGAGTAAACCTCTTAAAAGGAATCTGCACTCAGATGGCTTGACAAGTGTTTTTAAATTTATTACCTTAAAGAAATAGGAATTGGAATTCACAGATGTATATGGTATTGTTTATCTAGGAAATACGACCTAGAACCCCAGGCCAATCCAAAGAAGAGGCTTTGGCCTTATTTGAAGATTGCTAGGGGAATAAATTGTATATTTAAAAGTGTATTTTAAGTTAATGTTACAAGTGTAGTCATATTTTATGGTTTCCCATTATCCAACTTTTTTGTCAATCATCCAATTCCTATTTCCGGTTTGGTCAGTTAAAAGTACTCATGCCATATTATCAAAGTAATCAAAAGTGCTCATTGAAGAAAATTTAGAAAATGTGGGAAAAGAGAGACGAGAATAAAAATCACTTGTTTTCATAACCCAGTGACATAACATTGTTTTACACATTTGAATTCATACCAACTTTACAGGTTGGTATGTGACTGTGAGTAACGTGAGTCTCTTTGTATGAAATCCATAGTGATTTGTCTATTTCCCCATCTCCAACACTAATGCCCATCATGCACCCCTTCCTGGCTGATCTGCTGTACTCCTCATCTCTATATTCAGTGGTTTTCCCGGCCAGGTGTAGATAACCTTTATTCCTCACTGGGGTATTGGTCTTAAATCGGTTACCTTTCCTACCACGGCAAAATTAGCTCAGCAGCCTAACAGGAAACCCAAAGGGCTCTTTCCTCCCTGTGGACTAAAGCAAATTTTAATAGTCAACTTTCTGTTTCATTCCCTGTGGACCCACTCTCAATTCTTGGAGTGTCTGGATACCCAAGCAGAAGCTCTTTGGGGCTCAAAATAAGACTGAGAAAGAACAAACGAGGCAGAGAACACCAGCAATCAGAAGGCTTGGAAATTCTTCCATGTCTTCTATCAAATGCTAGAGTCTCCATCCCCAAATGCCCCAGGGGCAACAGAGAGTCCCAAAGGGCCCAGGCATCACCAGCTCTTCTTCCGGATACTCCCGAGTGCTGTCAAGGAAAGGAAGAGACGCATGTCAGCTTCCTTCAACTCTTAGTGACGTCTTACTGCTCCCTTCCTTTTAAAGTAGTTGGTTATTTTCCACTGGTTTTTCACCTTCTCCTTGTACCTTCTGAGATTTCTCAGTTAATCTTCTCACTTGGCGCCTCTGTCTCTAGTATTTTTCCCCTTCCTTTTGTTTGAGGAAGCTTGATGTAGAGGGAGGAGGGGTTCTGAGTCGTAATGACAGCTCTGCTGTTGGTTTTCTCAGCTGTGCAAATCCTGCATGGCTTAAGCATAGTCAGATGTCCAGCCCGTGCCTGCCGGTGCATGCACACATGTGTGTTTTCCAGCCTTGGAAAGCCTCAATGAACTAACAGTGATTCCATACTTAGATCTCTTGAGACAGACTCCAGGGAACTTTTATGTAGAAGGGTAGGGACAATATTTTTATTTTTGACTAGACAGTTGTATAAATGTGTAAAAGTGGGGTGCATCCTGCATCATGTTAATTGAATGTGTGGAACACTGAAGCATGCCTCCTGGCTGCTTATTTAGCACATTAATATCTACCTTTACACATCTGCAAATTACAGCCTCGTGGTAGTGAGTGCTAGAATTAGTGTTGTAGAGCAGCTCTTATTATCCTCTGAGAAGTGCCTTCTGGCGTGACCCCTTTCCCTCCTTTCTTTGTAAGAAACCAGGAAATCAAATGGAAAATCCTGTGGTAAGATCATTTTGAAGGTACAAACTTAAATACTTGGTACAGAAGTCAGCTCTCACAGCGATGTTAGCTTACCTCTGTTGTTCCTAAATGCTATTATTGTTTAGTGTGATAGCATACGGGCGGTATCCTGAGAGCGTGTCATTATTCTGGTTCAGAAATAATGTCTTGTGCTCTCACTTTGGGCTCTTCAGGTCACAAGTAACAGAGACCTGTTCTCACTGGCTTGAAAGACAGATTTATTAAAAGAACCTGGTAGATCCCAGGGTAATCCAAGGGCAGGAAGCACTTTAGAGTCGGGCTATAGAAATTGGAACTGGGAAACAGAAGCAAGGAGTTTTTTCTGTGTGTGTCTTTAAGTGGGTTCGTCAAGCCTCCCTCTTGTCTGTAGACTGGCAGACTTTTGAGGCAGCTTGTTTAGGACAATGACGGGCACTCCAGGCCTTCTAGATCGTGATAATTTTCAATGTATCCTTTTGCCTTCTGCCCTGCCTGAGTGTCTCGATCCTGAATTCTCAAAAGATGAATTTAATTGGCTTTTTTGCCCACGACCACAGGTTTTAGGATTCCGGTCAGCCTGTAGGTTGGTTGCCGTTGCAGTAGATGTTCTGCCTCACTTTTCCAGTTGGCTGTGCTTTGGGGCGGGTAGGAGAGGGTCTAGTGGTAAGAAAGCCCCTGGGCTTCCCACTCAGAATGCGTTTTGGGTAGAAGGATGATGAGATACTGACCTTATTAGAATTGCATTGTAATTTAAAAGCGTTTTCAAGAAGCAGCTTATCTGTGACTTCCTAACGCTTTGCGGTCGTTTACATTTACCATGCTGGGGCAGTGCTTCTTAAACTTGAGCTTGATGGTTTTCTGTATCCTGTTAGACCCAAGTTAGGGACTGTGGCATCTTCATGTTTGTTTTTTCAGCACTCAGTCAAACTCATCCTTGTCCAGCCTCTTATAACATACATATAAGCAAATAACGGCCTGTATTTGTGATAGAGGCTAATATTTGATAGCAGAGGCCTGTGGTGAATTTTGAATAGGAAGATCCTCTAAGAAAAACAGCTCATAAAAATAACATCCATATGCTATTAAATTTTCCTGTGTGCTTTTCCTTAAAACTGATTCCTGGCTATGGTGGATCTCTGGGGCTGGTTGCTATGTGAACCTTCACTCTACTCTTTATGGCTTGGCCTTTTTTAGTTTTAGTCTTGTGTGTTTACCATTTGGATATTCTAACCTGGGGGAGTAAAGATACGCTACACCCACAGTTTTATTAGTTACTTTATCATCAATACCTTATTTCCCTTGAAAACAGGTTAAAATCACTTGTGTTCAGTGGCAGTAACAATCATTTCCTAATATTTCCTTTTAAAGATTAGTGGTAAATAGTGGCACCAATATATTGCAGATAAAAGTAATTTGATAAATTATCGTGTTTTAAAATTTTGGTTTCTGTTTAAAAACTAGAAGAGTCTTATTTAGAAAGCTTATTATTAGTAGGACTTACATTTTACTCTAGATATAAAAGAGATGAATTTTTAAGCCAGTGTTGAAGTTTGGTTGTCATGTTGATGATTTTGAAAAGCTTTTTCATTTTTATGTTCCTTTACTTAAATAGAACTGTCCTATTTGAATAGGTATGTGCTCTCATACACTCCAGGACCCCATGATCATTCATGTCCTGGGAGCAACAGTGACAGAATTAGTGTGTCCCAGACTTGACTTTCTAGGCCAGTGGTTACCCAATCTACTTTCTCTCTCTCTCTTTTTTTTTTTTAACTTGGCAATGAATTCTACACACACACAGTTTTGGGAACCACTCTAGGCCACTAGTTCCCAGTCTGACCGAAGAGAACATCTCTTATTGGTATAGTTGATTGAACCTGGAGAATTTTCTCCAGGGCAGGATTGTTCCATTTAACAGATGCTTACTAGATGTGTATTGTGTCCAAGGCGTTATTATGTGCCATGGGAACTTATTAAAATGCATATGAATATAGATTTAACCATTACTGCCCCCAAAATACTTTTGGCTGGCTTAAGTCTCATTGTCTTGTCTTGAGTTTTTCAAGGATCATAATGCAATTTCTTTTTCTTTTTTTTAGTGGAGGCAGTGGGCATTAAACCCAGGACCTCGTGCATTCTATGTATACGATCTACCACTGAGCTATACCCTCCCCCCATAATGAAGTTCTTAATGACAGCATTGAATCACTATAATTTGTAGTAATGCCTAAAAAATTCTTAGTCACATGTGGTTTAGGAACTATGCTGGGGCTTTTAGTTTCAAGTTGGCTGTGTCTATCTGGACTCTACCTAATCTTCCACATGTTACATTTGTGTCATACTTTTTCTTAATAATGCTGTCATAATCTCATACTATTGGGCAAGCTGATGCCATGAGGAACTAGCCCATTTCAGGGGGTTGGGTTCTTTTCCTGTTTTATAGTGAATGGAAGAGCAGTTTAAACATCTTTAAAGGTGTTGCATATTTGTAGAAGTTGTTTTGTGGAGGTGCGTTGGCGTTGTATATGGATAATGAAGCATCGTCTTTAGATGTCAGTGTTTGTTGGTTTGAGTGTTGGAAGTTGACCGGCTTTGTGCTGTCGTGTCACTAGGTGGAGATGTAGCATTGTTTGGTGGTGTAGCCACAGCAGAGAGTGAGTCTTGATTTCTTTTCTTCTTATAAAAGTACTTAAGAGATATTTGGTGAGTTTTATTATACCCTAGGAAAAAACTTGTGAATTTCATATAAATCTGAGTTTTGATTGTCTTTGTTAGGGTTTAAATTCAGTCCTACTTTAATGTCTATTTTCACACTGATCAACTCCTTTAAAATTTTTTTCTCCTCTTGCTAACATTTCCATTGCCTATCCCTCATTATTTCATCTGACATAATCTGATGTCTCTAACAGTGGTTCTTTATAGTGGTTTAATTCTAAAAGTTTAATAAAATAAGAATATTTACTCTGAGGTCAAATATTATATAAAATTTCAATTTGGTAGCAGTAGGAACCACAGCTTATAGTCTGAACATATCCTAATCTTATCTTTGTATCATTTCAGGTTGACATTGTCAAATTGTAATATATTTAAATTCTATATGGCTTATTTTCCCCCCTTTTTTTCTTTCCTTCCTCCTCTCTTTCTCTTACTTTTTTTTAAGGTTGATAATGTCAAATTTTAACATACTTAAATTCCATCAGGGTTATTTTTTCCCCCCTTCCTTCCTTCCTTCCTTCCCATCTCTTACCTCTTGAATCTTAAATTCAAGTATTGATGTGGGGAATCTGGAAGGAGTACTAGCCTGTCTCCAGAGAGCTGGTATCCAGTTGAGGACATTGCAAATGTGACCACGAAGCATTTTAAACTAATTTGAATGTCTGAGCTTTAGAAATTGTAAAGGTGGAAATGAAAAAAACGTCTTGCTTTGGAAGACAGTCTGGCTGTTCTTCAAACGTTTAAACATACAGCTACCATATGATCAAGCAATTTTCTCTCCTAGGTATATACCCGAAAGAAATGAAAACGTATCTTCACACACACACACAAAAGCGTGGGAGTGAATGTTCATAGCAATGTGAATAAACATATGAATGTTCATTTGTAATAGCCAAAAAGTGGAAACAATCCAAATGTCCATCAACGGATACATGAATAAACAAAATGTGATGTATTTGTACAATGCAATATTAACTCAGCAATAAAAAGGAATGAAGTATTGATGCATGCTATAACATAAGTGACCCTCGAAAGCACGCTAAGTAAAAGAAACAGACATAAAAGGCCACATATCGTATGATTCCATTTATATGAAATGTCCAGAATAGCAAAATTATAAACACAGAGCAAATCGGTGCTTGCCTCCAGCTGGACGAGAAGTAATGACTGTTAATGGTTATGGAGTTTCTTTTTGAAGGTGATGAAAATGTAAACTTAATTTTGGTGATGAATGCACCACTCTGCTAATACACTAAAAATCATTGAATTGTACGTGCATTTTAAATGGATGACTTGTATAAGAATTATATCTCAATAAAGCTATTTTTAAAAGTAAATTATCAAAAGGTTTAAGATGTATCAAACCAAGGAGTATTTATTGACCATCTAACAGGCATAGAATGAGTTCTCTGTGAGTTACCAAACAAGTGTAAGCCACAAACCCTGACCTCAGATTGCTTGCAACTCAAGAGACAAGGCACACACGCAGTAAAAAATAAAGCACTTAGCTTTCTAAATTTGCTCCCCATCCTTTGGATGTAACTTCCTGAATTCTGTTTTCTATCTGCCTCTGTAGTGGCCTTGGTCTTACCCTTTGTCGGTTTTTTCCCTTGCAAAAGCAAACTGTTGCTCCTCAGACTTTGGTAAATAACAGCCCCAACCCGTTCCCTTTAACTAACCTAAAGGAGATTTCTAAACAAGAGTAATGTCTCCAGTAACATATTGTGTGGCTCCTGGAAACTCATTTATTCAGCCAATACTTGTTGCTGTTTCATTTATAAGTAATTGGCAGATCTTAAGACTGTCAGCATTATTATTTTTGAAATTACAACAAATACCTTTTTAGTAGTTTAGTCAGGTTGCATGCTATTCAGAAGTATAGTCTTGAGTTTATAGATATTCATGAAAAATGCCTTTCAGGAAAGATTTGAAAGTTAAACAAAGACATGTTTAGTATAGAGCTGGCTGTATCATTATTAGTGCAGCATTTTGATATTGTTGTGGTCATTAAAACTAAAGAAAGAGATTTTGGTTCAGTTAGGGTAATTCTTTTATAGGTGAAAAAGGCTATTTTTTAAGGCAGTAGTTGATTAATTCTCAGTCTGTCAGGTTACAAGTTGTCCTTGTTTGTTTATTCTGTTAAATCTCTCTCCCTCTCTCTGAGTCCATGCTATCAGTGCACCAGCTAAACTCTTTCCTCTCTTTGCAGATGCATATGAAACTGCCAAGATGCTGTGTGAACAGTATTACCTGGTTGCTCCAGAGCTGGAAGTTGAAGAATTCAATGGTAAACGAAAAATAATTTTAACCTTAAATACAAAGAAGCTGGCTAAAAAACTGATTATACCTGAGCTATATTTCAGTGAGATGTTCAAATTATGCTGCTTTTTCATCTTTTGTGTCTTTTTGAAACCTTTTCTTTATCTTTGGTCAATGAATTTTTGTACAGGACTGTGTTATTAGAACTCCCAAGTTCTTGAAACAAAAGTGATCAAGGTAGAAGCTGGTCAAAGATAGAAATAAGCAGTTCTCAAAATAACTAGTGCAGTCAGTAAACACATGGAAAAGTGTTAAGCTTTGCTAATCAAAGTACAAAGGAAAGCACAGAGAAATGCCATGTTTGTCTTTCAAAATGGCAATGATTAAAAAAACATTTTAATGCTTTGAATTGGTCCCCAGAAAAAATGTTCTCTCACCAACACGTATACATTTCTGGTGTAAGTTTAAATTGGTAGAGCCTTTCTAAAAACAAAAGGCTAACAATATTCTTTCTCAAAAAATTATAAGAAAATAGAGATGTGCACAGATGCACATAAGAATGACAATCACAGTGGTTTTCTTATAGAGAAAAATAAGAAAACAATCCAAGCTTTCCATAGTAGACAATTATTTAAATAAACTGTGGTACACCTATAAGGTAGAATACTACGCAGCCATTCAAAGTAATGCTTTAAGGAATATTTAATGTATGGGAAAAGTTGAATTTTTTTTTTTAAACACAGGCCATAACATTTTGTAATAGTGCAAGTTCATTGGAAAATATATTGAAAGGTTTATCCCACCAAAATACAAACAACAGCTCTCTGGATAGTGGGGTTTTAGCTGATTTTTATGTTAATAGTATGAAACTATTATTTACATGTTACTTTTTTTATTCATAAGCTACGAAAGAGACATGCTTCTTGTAAAACTACAAACATAAATGCAGAGTAAAAGGGAACGTCCCCACTACTCTCTCCCGTACAGAGTTTTGGTTTTTACATAATTGGGGTTGAAACCATTTGTGTTCTTTTACTTGTGTATTTCACTTCACCTTAAAGATCTTTGCATGTATTATTGTCATTTAGAGATTATTTATTTAATAATTTCCCATTGAGTGGACATTTAGGATTTCTTTTTTTTAATTCTTATTTTTTATTGAAATGTAGTCAATTTACAATGTTAGTTTCAGGTGTACAACAAAGTGATTCAGTTATACATATACATACATATATATTTTTAGATTCTTTTCCATTACAGCTCGTTACAAGAAATTGAATATAGTTCCCTGTGCTATACAGTAGGTTCTTGTTGCTTATCTATTTTATATATAGTACTGTGTATCTGTTAATCCCAAACTCCCAATCTAATTTTCCCATATTCCATATAATGAGGAATGAAGGGTGTGGGTGTGTGTGTTTGAAGGGAGGGAAAATCTGTGGACGTGTGGAAGTATTTTTGTAGGTTAGATTCTTAGAAGTAGAATGACTGAGTCTTACTATATGGGAACTTATAATTAAACATAAACCACATTCCCTCTCAAAAATATTCCAAAAATATATTTCTCTTATAATGAGATCAAAGCATGAAGACTTCAGGCTGCTGTTATAGGACAATTGCCCTTACATTCTACTAGGAGGTGTGGAACCAAAGCTGCTGTCAAAGTCCACTAGGTTCTCTGAGAAGAGTTGTATTTTGAATAAATACACCACCAGCACAAGTGGATTTTGTTTATGTATTCCTGAGTGAAGCATCTTTTTTTTTTTTTGGTAGGGGGGAGGTAATTAGGTTTACTTATTTATTTTTTTTTAGAGAAGGTACTGGGGATCGAACCCAGGACCTCATGCATACTAAGCATGTGCTCTACCACTTGAGCTATACCCTCCCCCAGAAACATCTTAATATTCTCTTTCTTCCTAATGGCTAGATGGAGCCTGACCTCACTGTCCAGATTTCTATTTGTCAAATACGGAGCTCAACTCACCAGTAGTGGTCAGCTTCTCTTTTGCTTCAATGGCAGCCTCATTCACTCTGAAGGCAGAGCAGTGAGCCTGTCCTTGCTGATTCCTGGGTGCCAGCTGGGTCAGCACAGTCCTTCCCAGTGAGGCTGTCACTCTGGGCAGTGCACCCCCCCAGGGGAGAAATTTTCCACCTATTTTTGGCACTGTCTCATGCATGATTTTGGGGGCCCTTTCCCCATCACTAAGAGAAGTGAATACTGGTGGTTACAGGTCGCCTCTAGTTTCCTGTTGCTTGGGTGGTGTATTTATGATTTATACTTCCTGTTTCTTGACTGCCAAAGCTCTTTGCGAGCACAGTTAGGGACTGCACATGCACTCTAACAAGCTCCGTGTGAGAGATAGGTCAGAGGCTGGTCCTGAACATTTTAAGCAGATGCTGTGGCTTTGTAACAAGACAGAGCCAGATTCAGTGGATTCATTTTCAGAGCCTGTGCGAACCAGCATAGCATCCCCGTTCAGGGTGCTTCTGTTCCCCAGTGGGTGTCTTTAACAGTAGTCAGTGATAGCTCTCACTGCCCTCTGCTCAGCACTTCAGAGGAGTGAGGCCGCCTTCAACCCAAAAGAAGACTTTGTTGCTACTTGGGAATTTAAGTTCTGTTAGTTTGACATGTTATCTCTTTTTCTGAATTTTTTATTTTTTTCTTTCCCAACGGAGACCCCCTGAGAAAGTAGTAACTAGGATTATGTAGAACGCACTGTGCAAACACCATCAGTATTTACCAGTCACCACTAGAATTCTCAATATTGGGGGCTAGCTAGAGTGCGCTTCCTTTATTGTCTTTTCTGGAACACAATTAAAAATCACAGAATTTTATTTACCTTATATCAGATTTCTTATATTTCTGATTAGCTACCTGCGGCAACCGATGTGGGTTTCTCCAAAGACAGGTAGCCATTCCACCATCATTTTAAAATCCTCATTTTCTTGAGAAATAAGTTGCCAAAGCATTAAGCCAGTCAGCAGTTGCACCTTACCTTTTTGCATCCGTGTGATAAGGCAGCGTGACTTAGGGGAAATATGTGAACTCGGTAGCCAGCCAGGCAGTGGCAATCTGGATTCTGACACTTAGGAGACAAGTCACTTCACCTCTGACACTCAGCTTCCTCATCTGTAAGCTCACCTTGTGAGGTGATGGAAAGGTCGTGTTTCTGGGGCTGCAGATATAACACCAGACACAGACTAGAAATCTAATAAAGGATGGCTACCAGAAGTCAGGGTTGACTTGGGAAAGATAAGACTTATGCTTACCACTTACATTTCTTCACCATTTCTAGATTAGTTTTTCCTGTCGAGTGGTTGATTCATAGTTCTAGGTTTGGTGGGAAATGTAAAAATTTCAATTCATGCCATGTATATTTTGTTCTAAGAGGGTTCTTAGAAAAGTATGTGTCTATCCTGGGATCTTTGACCTCTGGTTTCCCCATATTGGATACTTTTGTGGATATTGTCAGTCAAGTGGTTCTACACAAGAATCGAAAAATCGTTACTAGTAGCTCTGTTAACACTGTAGAAATTAATTTTTCAGTTGTGGTAATAGCTAATATTTATTGACTGCTTACTGTGTGGCAGGCTCTGTGTAAACTAGTTTATCACTATTGTCTCATTTAATCCTTATATTAACCCAGTGAGATATGTACTGTGCCCATTTCAGAAATGGAATGATGGAAGCCCAAATGGGTTAAATTCCTGTTAGTATACAGCCCTCCCTCGGTATCTGCAGGGGATTGGTTCCAGGACCCCCCACGTATACCAAAATTTGTTGATGCTCAAGCCCCTTAAATAAAATGGGAGAGTTTAGTCAGCCCTCTGCATCCGCGGATTCAACCAACTGCAGGTTGAGTTTCTCTTCCATTTCTCTTAAAAGAATTTTTTCTGCTTAGCTTCCAGGTTTTTTTCCCCACTCTTTATAGAACTATCTGAAAATAAAATTCTTTATAGCCTATATAGAGTTCTGTTGGCATTTGTTAAATGTCATTTCAGCTAATGGTATTTGGAGCAATGATTATGCAGATAGACTTCATTATTTCTTGAGTCTTGAGCACAAAAAGCCTGGACCATTTTTTCCATTGACTTTTAAAAATGTGCCCTTAGATGGAAAAAGTCGTGTTCCATTTAAGTTTTGTTTTAGAAAGCCAGCAAGCATCTATTAAGGGTCTACTGCATAAAAGCCACTGGACCCAGGAGTAGGGAAGAGTCATGGACAGAAACACTGACATGGCCTCTAATGGAAGGGAAGAGCTCTAAACGATAATGTTCTCAAAGTAAAGTACAAGTAGTTGAGCAAGCCTTCAGATGGCTCTTAGAGAATACTGGTTGAACTGAATAGCAAACAAACAAAACAAAACTATCAAAGGTATTCTAATTTCCCTGAGATTTGTAGTGAAAAAAAGGTTGAATTCAGAAGGCTGTTTATATAACTAATCATGCCTTCTGGTACAAGGTAGACTGAGCATTCAGCATGCTCCTAGGGCCCCGTTAACAGGAGAACAAAGGAATGCGGGAGAAAAACAGCAAGGGAGCAGGGGTGCTCGTCAGTGTGCCACTGATCCCACCTCCTGCCAAAGACTAACCAGATAGAAGCACGCTAGTCAGTGGGACAGAGCAGAAGAAGCCATGGAGGAGGAGGCCGCAGCAGCAGTGGTACCAGATTACCCTGGAGGGACTCTGGAAACAGAGCCAGGGGGTGCACAGGGCTGGATCGAGAAGTCAAAAGATGGCGGATAATTCAAAGCTGGTCTGAGGTGAAGTAAGGATGGGTGATGGGGTGCGGCTGGACTCTGGTCTGCCTGCAGACAGCCACGTGTAGGCAAAGGTCAAAATCAAAGGAGTTTCTTTGGGACCAACCTGGGAAAAACTAGGGCTGTTGGCGTGAGCGTCGCTATCCCAAAGTTAAGCCCTCTTCACTCAGGCATTTGGGAGACCCTCTGGTCAGGGTCCAGCTTGCTTTCTGTCCAGCCTAAAGCCAGTGGAAAGTCTTGACCAGGTACACAGAACTCCAAGCCAGCCTTCCTGGGGGAGGGCCCCAGGGGGAAGTGACCACCAACTCCCTCAAATGAATAATCCAGTTCCTCATTCTTCAACAAGAATGTTCCAAGCAAGGTGTATCAGACCTCGGGTGAAAACCAGCAACATGAATGAAAACCTCCCTGGCATTAAAGTTCTCAGCCGTGCTGTCATGGTCAGAAGACACCGCCCCCTACCATTCTAAATGCTGGGGGAAAAATGGTTTTGAACCTAGAATTCTGTCCCTAGCTAAACCTCCAATCAAATGAATCAGAGGTATGAGGATTGAGAAATGTATCTACCATGCACACCCTTCTGACATGAGTTACCTGGCTGACTTGATAGTGTATATAATGTAGATATAAGAAATAGTGAAAAACATTAGATCTTCAATCAAAAGCAATTTGAGGGTGATGGCTGTGCAGCATGTTTGGCAAGCAATCGATTCTAATTGAAACATCTTGAAGAATGGAATGGACCCCACGCGGCAGAAAAGAGGCTGGAAGATCTTAGTGCTGCAGTGAGGGACGCATACTTCTCTGTCCAGTTCCCTGAGAGGCAAGGTAGTTAGAAACTCCAGGAAATACATAAAACTGTGTAAGAAAGACACGGTCCAAATATTTGGCAACCTAAAAAGGGTAGCATGATTTTGAGCAGTTGGAGGTGGATAAAGTGAATCCGTTTTGCCTTAAGGATTCTCCTTCCAGTGACGCATGAATCACGACACATTGGTCTCACAGGGAAGGAAACATCATCCCGGCACACCCCTGCGGCCGCTCCACAGTGAGCAGTATTTCCCTAGTTATGTTACCAACACAGTCGATGTTCAGCTTTTTAAAAAGAGCCTATAGGCAAAGTACAGAGGAGTTCATTAAAGCTACAGAACAGGACGTGAATAACATCACCCAGAAGACTGAAGCAGAAGTAGTAACGCATGGCTGCCTCTTCGTGCGGACTGTGGGGTGAGATGGTAAAGGATGGAAGGACTTTGACTTTCCTTCTTTAAAAAATTTTTGAAAATCTTTTGTGCATTAGTCCCCCCTTTTCCATGGAGGATACGTTCCAAGACCCTCAATGGATGCTTAAAGCCACAGATGGTACCAAACCCTGTATATACTGTTTTTTCCTGTGCATACATGCCTCTGATAAAGTTTAATTTATAAATTAGGCACAGAAAGAGATTAACAACAAGAACTGTTAATAAATTAGAATCATTATAGCAATATATTGTAATGAAAGTTACGTGAATGTGGTTTCTCTCTGTCTCTCAAAATATCTTGTACAGATTTAATGGCCTTTTCCATCTTAGCTAAGCCCTTATCACACGCTGTAGCCATGTGATAGTTTTGCAGTTTGAGGTGTGACAACAAAACTAGCACATATTTCTTTTTCCTCCTTCACAATTTCAGGGATAGAAGATTCATTCTTACTGTAGATCTTAGCAATGTCAGCGTACAGTTTTGTTCCTTATAAAGGAGAGAACTTTCACCCTTTCAATTAAAGGAAACACTTCACAGCATCACTCTACTTGTGCTTTGGGACCATTATAAAATAAACGCTACTTGAACACGAGCACTACTGTATTGCAACAGAGATCTGCTAACTGAGGTGGCTACTACGTAATGGGAGGGATATATTGGACAAAGGGATGATTGACGTCCCGAGCAGGACGGATCGAGAAGGCACGAGATTTCCTCACACTACTCAGAACTTATGGATTGTTTGTTTCTAGAAGTTAACATTTAATATTTTCAAACCTCGTTTGACCATGGGTAACAGAAACTGCAGCAAGCTAAACCAGGGACAAGGGGAGACTGTTGCTTATATTACGTAATAACTTTAAAAACAACTGATCATCAAAAGGATCAGGACTTAGAATCAAAAGCTCTTGGTTCAGGCATCCAGTTTCAGGCCTCTGCAAAGCCTGTGTCCCCAGCCAGCCACCCTGTGAGCCACCCAGTATCATCATGAGGGTTCAATTGGATAATGTGTGTGCAAGCTCTTTGTAAACTGCTAAGAAACAAACAAATGTTCACTCTCCTTTATGTTACTGTTAATTACTTTATTAGAGGAAGTGGTAAGGTTGAAATTACAACATGGGTGTTTTGCTTGAGAAAGTTTCCGTAGTTTCGGTCTCTTAAAGGTCTCAGGATTCGAGGTTTCTTGTATTTTCCTCAGAAGATTGCTGATGCGAGGAGAAAGGGCTGTAGGTCTCTGGGGGGGCAGTTCTGCTAGCTGTCAGTAGTGTGCCTTTTTCTCATAATTTAATAGAATTTAACATTGCTGTTTAGTCCAGTTCACCAAGAAGATGTGCCCCCTTTCCTCTGTGGCTTCACATTTCCCTGGCTGACCATTGTGGTCAGTGGGGGGGACCCCATTTTGAAAAACACCAAGCGATATTTGGATGAACGTATGTAATGCTCAGAACATGACAAAGGTGATGATATTCCAGTTTTGCTCAGCTGAGTTCCAAAGAGAGAACTTTGCCCCAGATCACATAGCTGGTAAGTGAAGGAGCTGGATTTCAACCCAAGTTTGTTGGACTTCACAGCACATGCTTTTGCTCAACCCTGCCTTTAGAGATGGAAGCCTAAACTAGCCTTTTGTAGAGTTCTTTTTTATGTACTTGGAAAATAGGATTGAAACAGCATTCTTGACTTTCTTCTAGTTTTGGTCCTTAATCATTGACGATTTTGTCTCTGTTTTCAGCCAAAGCTCCAGACAAACCTATTCAGGTAGTTTATGTGCCCTCACATCTGTTTCACATGCTATTTGAGTTGTTCAAGGTAAGTGGAATTTAAAAACATGGAAAGAAGTCTTCATTTTAAATTACTTTGATTCAGGGCATAATGGATTCATTAGATTAGCATAAGAAAAAGGTTTTGCATAACCATTTTTAAAATTCTATTTCTGATATCCTGTGGGTTTTATAATTTGTACACTGTGAGATGAAAAATTGCTGTGTACGGTATAGTTTTTGTGAATATTAGTACATGTTGATTTTGAAGCTTAATTGTACTTTAGTGACTTTCTGTAAAATCCATACAGTTTTTTCTTCAGCTATGAGATTAGAGATGCTTTTTAGTTTCCAAACCTGGCAAAGGCTTTCTTGGTGGTAGCCAGGTCAAAATAAAAACATGTTTATGCATCTGTGCTTCTGAACACTAACCATGTAGGTCCATTAGCACTTGTTCTAGTCCTGAAAGACACACTAGGACTTTTACATATTTGAATCAGTTCAGAAAATTCAGAATATCTGACAGAGGCAGAGGGGAAAGATGGGGAAGGGCTGGACCCAAAAAGACTACCCCCAAAAAAAAGAAAAAAGAAAAAAACTCTTCAGACTCTACAGCTTAAGCTGTTGCTTTCATTAGCCAGTAGCTAATGGCATGAAGTGGCAGTATTTTGGCACAAGGAGTTGGAGATAAAATTTCATTTCTTCCAATGTGTAAAACCCTAAATTGAACACCTGAAAAATCAGTTATGCTGATTTGCTTCCCAAAATTACCATGTTACTGATGTGACACTCAAGGTTGAAATGGGCATCCAATTGTGGACTTTCTCTTCAGCAGCTGTGGCTTTTTCAGAATTTCTTTTTACCTGACATTTCATCTACTTTTTTTTTTTAAGCCGAATGATTAATTTTTGTGGGAAGCATGAATCCTCTCAGGTTTTCTGTCTTCTTTAGAGGAAGGGTGCTCCGTAAATGCAGACTGATAAATGGGATTTAAAGCGCATCAGTAAGCCTTTGCAGCCCCATTACATGTGATAAAAAACATTCCTCTTGGTTAAGAGTTGAATCATTTAAATACCCCAAAGGAAAGACAAAAAGAAAAAAAAGAAGGAAAGAAAAATGAGTATTTAGTATGGCAGATGAAACTAAAATGAGATGAAAAACAAAATAAAGCATCAAGAAATTTTTCCTTGATCTGAACACACATTTGGTTAAGTTCTTTAGAGGGGGGAAGAGGTGCCGTAGAAATCCAACTCATAGTTGCCCCACAAAAGAACGGTCCAGTAGAGGTAATCTTGTGCTAGTTTCTTTTTTTAAAGTTGTAGTTTGTGAGTTGGTGGTATGCTAAAAAAAAAAGGTCTTGTGATTTCAGAACTCAATGAGAGCAACAGTCGAACTGTATGAAGATAAGAAAGAGGGCTACCCATCTGTTAAAACCCTTGTTACTCTGGGTAAAGAAGACTTATCCATTAAGGTATCTGCTCTATTCGTATGTATACTTGTGTTATCAGTTAATTTAATAGTGTGTAAGCATTGAGGAATGAAAGGGAAGGGAAGAGAACTGACCCTGAGTGTCTTGTTCGTACGTAAGTACTGCATTAGATCTTTGGCTTAAGTTACCTCATTTAAATTTCATTAGAACCCCATTTTTTAGGGAGCTGAATAAGGGTCTCAAACCCAAGCCTATTGGATCCTAAGTAGGATCCTAAATGCACTCCACTGCCTTCTTTGTTTTGCACTGTTCACTAAGGGACCGTATTACATTGGGGGTTCAAGCCCTTGCATGGTTTAGAGTAACCTGGTACGTGCTTTATTTATTTAATGAACTCCTTGCCCCCTTCTAAGTGTAGATTGATGACTTCTCCTTCTTTTCCTTCTCCTTCTCCTTTTTCTTACTTTAACATTTTATACATTACAGATAAGTGACCTAGGTGGTGGGGTCCCGCTACGAAAAATAGATCGTCTTTTTAACTACATGTATTCAACTGCTCCAAGACCTAGCCTGGAGCCCACAAGAGCTGCCCCTCTGGTAAGTATCTGAAACTGCTGCTTCAGGAAAGACCATTAGGAGAAGGGACAGAGCTGGCTGTCTCCCTGGGTTGGCACGTTAGCCGTGTTAAACTTGAATGTGTTCTGCATGGTTTGAAGGAGGGGGGATTTTATGCCACTACTACTTTCTATATAAATCGTTTGGACGCAGATTTCTTTCTTAATTTGTGTCTAAGAAACAGTCAGAGGTGAGTGCCTACCTCCCCAGTACAGAGAAAAAGCATTTCCCTGTGGATAAGACTCCTACCAGGGTGCCATTTACTGCCCGGCGCTCCCCTCGAAGCGGGTGGAAGCGTGAAAGCAGGTGAGCGGGGAGCAGCACAGCGGGGATGGCTGCAGCTGGCCCTGGGCACTTGGGCGCTGCATTCCGTAGAGCACCATATCACCCAGGGCCTTTGAGCTTCCCCCGCCAAATTTGTGTATATAATTAAAATGTTAAATTATGAACACATTAAATTTTTCATATGAAATAACATAAGCAGGAAACCTATAGGTGGGGTCTGCATTTCCAGAGCCCTTTCTGTCTCACTGTGGAAATAACCTTCAGCCCTATTAAGGCAGCGAGGAAAGCCTCTGGTTACCATGGCAGCATTTAGATCCTGGTAGGGCCACACTTTCTTTCCCCACTGAGTGTTTCTAATTGACAAACAACAATTGAACCCTTTGTCATTAAACACAGCAACATAGCTATCAGTCTGCAAAACGGTTCAGGATCTACGTTTTCATTTTCAAGTCCTACCTGACTGATAATCACATAAGATTATATTTTCTTTGTATGAATAAAATCCAACACTTAGCATCATTTATTCAGGACAGAGTTTGTTAACACAGCATGTTGAAAGCAGAGAGAAACTCATTTCTATAGGAGTCAAGAAAATTCTTGAAAGATCAATTTTGAAAGGCATTGCCTTGACCAGTTTCTGGTACCTACTTAAATAAATGTCACAAGGGAAAAAAACCCCCACTGCGAGCAAAAATAGAGCCTTCCCCAGTGGTTTAAAAGGAATATGGATCATCTGGTTCAGGTCTCAAAATAGCATCTTGAGGACAGCTGTTATGTCATAGTTTTTTTAAAATGAAACTGAGCGATTGAAGTAGGAGACCTTTAAGAAGTATGCATCCAACCTCCCATTTTATAGATGAGGAAGTAAGGTTAGTGCCTTGCCCCGAGTCATTGAGCTCATTATCGTCACAGCTGGCACGGCTACATCTGCATTCTGTCCAGTGTACCGCGTGCTCTCCTTTGGAAGAAATGCCCCTACTAGCATCTCTCCTGGTTAGTCAGCTCTCCTCAGCTTTTCAGTGGGAGTGTGGCTATGAACTCCTGGAAAACAATTTCCTCATCAAACACCTTACTGTGTTACAGCTCTGTGCCGTGACACACACATTTCTTTTTCAGAAATGTCCCCCTAGCCATCTCCTATTGATCCTTTGACACTCTGGGAAGACTTGCCTGAACCTGACCAAACCCAAGGTGGAGGCCCCGCCTTTGCTTCCCACGGGCCTCTGGGCTTGCCTGTCTCCTCACACTCATATTGGGCTCAGGAGTTCTCGGCTGTTCCCTGAGAGACCCGAGGGCAGGCTTGGGGCCTTGCTGGAATGGAGGAGGCAGGTTTCCTTGGCCCCTTCCTGGAGTACGCTGGGTCCTTTGCTGTGGTGACCGCAGTCCCCGCTGTGTCTATGTCGTCTTCACTACTGGCTGTATTCTGCCAGGCCCACAGCCCTTCAGTAATGGTGCTCTGTCACACCCAGCCCTTTGAGTTAAGCCCCACCCCGAGGAAGGTGTCCAGGAAAGATGTTACAAAATGGTCAAAAGCCATGGAACTTGGTAAAATCGCTGCTCTGCGGTAGCCAGAACTGCAGCTTCCATTTATGTACTTTTGCTGTGTCTTAGGCACTGTGCCAAGACTTTCCACTTCTTAAATCATTTAATTCTAAGAGCAGCTCTGAGATAAGCTTCTTATTACACTTTCAGTTGAGAAAACAGCGTCAGAGACATTGAGCAAACTGCTCATGGTGGCACAAAAAGTGGATTTTGCCTTAGGTCTGTCTGAGCCTAAAACCCACGCATCCGCTGCTGCACGTGTGTTTCCCCACCTCCTTCGGTAGCCTGTCTGTGGACTTAATCAGAAGGGCCAAAGCTTACAAAACAGCCCCTTCCCCTCCACCTAGAGGTACTGAAACCAGCCTCACTTGTTCTTATTGCTTTCGTCAATACCAGAGACCTTCCTACCACCTGACAACCTGTTACTGCCAGTCAGGGTTCTATGACCTGGAGATCCGAGAGGATACTGGGCTTGTTTTCTTGCACATTGTAAAAATGTGCAGGCTGCCATACGTCACAACACTGAAGCATTCCCAGAGTCTCAGGAAGTAGCCCTTAGGAGATTGCTTTCTTTTCATTGTGTTAGCCTTGGCACTGGTAGGTTTGAACTCCTGTGCTACTCAATTTAATTTGCACTTTAAAGAGCAAGGGAAACAGATAATGGAACTTTGGAATGATCTGGTTTAGTTTGGTTTTCAATTCAGTCCCACTTGATTTGGGACTTGCTTTAACAAGGCTAAAAATTTGTTTTAAAATGCTCAGAAAGCATTAGTCAAAAATTGGAATATTTCTATTATTTCCAAACAAACATATGAGAAGTACTTTTGCAGGGTGAAAATAGATTGTTTGCCATAGATGAGCAAATACTGTAAAGGTTGGATCAATAATTTATTTGCTTTAAGTGTGGATCAAGAATTTATTTTAATCTTCGGGGTAGTCCTCAGGCTAAACGTGTTAGCATTTTGTGCCTGTCTGACTATTGTTTTTTCTCGATAGGCTGGATTTGGTTATGGTTTGCCAATTTCTCGTCTGTATGCTAGATATTTTCAAGGAGATCTAAAACTCTATTCCATGGAAGGAGTGGGCACTGACGCTGTCATTTATTTGAAGGTACTGCATTTTATTTCTATTATATGAAGGCGTCTTTACTTTTTAAAGCTGTACGTTCTGATAACTAACGGAGAGTATCATCTCTTATATTCAGCTCAGATTTGCTTCAGTTTTATGTGAAAACCAAGTTATCTCCTACCTTTGATTTTATCCTCAGATATAGTGAAATAGGAAACATGGAGATGTAAAAACATAAATATTGATTTTTAAAACTGTAATTCTGAGTTGTGATTTTTTAAAAGTTGCATATCCATTGAAAGGACTACTCTAAAAAGAGATTGGTTTTCATAAACTGAAGTCTTTTAGTCTTTGGCAACTTGTTGGCTTTCCCAAAGTTAGAAGAATTCAGTGATTATAATATGGTTACCTAAAAGGTTGATGAGATAACAGAGTTCTCTAACACAAGTTTTCTCATTCATTGGTGGTATCAGACTTTTATTTACTTGTAAACTCTAGAATATTTGGAGTATTTTTTGAATATGTGCTATAGGCACATAATACAAAATGTATAATCTACAAAAGGGAAAACGAAGTCTCTCCATTACTGGCCCCAAACCACCTGATTCTCTTTTCCAGAGGTGACCGTGGGTACCAGTTTCATGTGGATCCTCTTAGGAGTTGATTCTGCATTGATCAACATATAAGGGGGAATCTATTATTTTTTCACACAAGTGATTATTTTGGGACTTTGCTTTTTAAAAAAAAAACACTTTCCAATAGATCTTGGAAGTCTTTCCATATCTGTTCATATAGAACAGTTCCACCCTATTTAACAGCTACAGAGTGTGTCATATGTTATAAAGATAGCCAGTTGTTTTGAGTGTTTATCTTAGATGCCAGTGCCTATGAATGATGTGCTATTTGATATCACGTTATGAGGTTATATTAATAAATCCACTGTGTATGAAACTATTTCTTCAGGGCCCTCTGGGGGTGTAGTTGCCCAGTGGACAATACTGTTTGCTCTAAGACCATACAGTCAAGACAGCTGAGTATCTCACATCAGTATTAACTGAACTAAAATACTTTTTGTCTGGTCATGTGTACATCAGTACTGGGTTTTCATGAGTGAATGTTTTTATTCCTTTAAAAAAAAAAGCTTCAATTTCACCCTGACCAGTCTAAGTAAACTACTCAAATGTGATTTTACTATAACTCCAAAAATATGTATCAAGGTGTCTAGAGCTTTAAATAGTAAAAGTTGGGTTCATACTTCACGTGAGAAAAATGACACTGTGGACCTTTGGTGTATATTTCTGTTTTTCCCTTAGGCTCTTTCAAGTGAATCATTTGAGAGACTTCCAGTTTTTAATAAGTCAGCATGGCGCCATTACAAGACCACACCTGAAGCCGACGATTGGAGCAATCCCAGCAGTGAACCCAGGGATGCCTCCAAATACAAGGCGAAGCAGTAATTTACCGCTTTTCTTTCTGTTAGGAAGGATCTGATTTTTGTCCAGAGTGTACAATCCAGACAATTGATAATTTGAGCCAAATCTTTGTGGTTTTGTCCCTGGAAAAGCAAAGCAATCCCTAAAGAAAGAAAGATCGGAGTAGCTTTACACCCCAGACAGGAAGGATGGCAAGAATTGGGTAGCCAGAGTAGCAGTTCCAATAGAGGCCCTGATGCTCCAGGAGTCCTTGCCCCATGGAGGTATTAATAGCAGTAAGCAGGGTTTATTCTGCCATGAATCTTATTTAAAAAGTAACTACATCTGTAATTTGTCATCATCCGTAGAGATTGACAGAAGAGTGTTTAGAGAAAGTCTGTAGGTGCGGGTTGAAACTGGAAAAATAAAGAAGTTAAAATTATCAATCAAGATAAACAAATGTGGTTTATCCATATAGCGGAAAATTATTCAGCCTTTAGAGGGAATAAAGTTCTGGCACATACTACAATGTGGATAAACCTTGAAGTCATTATGCTTAGTGAAATAAGCCAGACCCCCGAAGGACAAATACTGTATGATTCCATTTATGCAAGGTACCTGGAGACAGAAAGAACAATGGTGTTTGCCAGGGGCAGAGAGCAGGGGGAAAGGGAACTTAGTGTTTAGTGGAGAAAGTTAGAGTTGCAGTTGAGAAAGATGAAAAAGTTCCGGAGACGGACGGTGGTGATGGTTGCACAACACTGTGAATGTACTTAGTGCCACTGAATTGTACACTTTAAGAAACCTTTTTTTTTTACCATCTTAACCAGATAGTAAATTTTATGTAAACTTTACCACAGTGAAAAAATGAAAAAGAGGAAAATTATCAATCACAGAATAACAAGTTTCACTACTTTATGGTAATAAGGACAATAATCCAATCTTTAGTTTCCAATTTTTTTTTCTTCTGACTACCCTTAAGGTCCAATTCTACTAGCAACAGTAAGGATTCTGTTTATTTGTTTAATTTAAAGTAACTTTTTAGTAATAGAAAAGCAGTATATGTATATTGTGAAATATTAGAAAATGTAAATAAGGAAAAAAAGAAAAGAGAAACTCCTATATTCCCACAACCCAGAAATGACCATTCTTAGAGCTTTGTGTTCTTCCAGATATTTTGCAATTTGAACATACGTACATGTATTTTTCCCCAAATACAATCATACTTTTCATACTGTTGTACAACCTGCTTTTATTTCACTTAACCATCCCCACCTTTCCGTGTCAATAAATTTGCATCATGAAAATTCCCCTGATTTGTCCAAATGGGAAATCAATTCCAGGACCACATAACACATCTGAGTAGGTCTCAAGCTATTTTTAGTCTAGAACAATTTTTTGAAACCATGCCAGTTGTCCTGCAAAAATGTCCCACTTTGATTTGTTTGATTTCTTCCTCGACATGTCATTTAATTTGTCCCCCTTTCCCTGTGTCTCCTATAAACTGGAAGTTCATCTAAAGGCTCAAAGGAGCAATTTTTGCTAGAATGTTTTATAAATACTATTGCAGAATTACACTATAAGACCCATGATATCTGGTTGATCCACCGTTAGTAATGGTAAGACTGACCATAAGTCAGATGATGGCTATCTTAGTATAGTTAATTTTCCCTTCTCAACTAACAAGTAATCTGTGTAGTGTTATTTTGCCGCCAGGCAACCACCACCTAATGATTTTTAGCACCAGTTGATAAATTTGACCTGAATCAATAATTTTATGAACATTTATATAATGAAGAGGGTTTTTTTAAGTATCATTCCTTTGACAGTTATTAGCTGACATTCTGCTCTGAAGTTCTTCATCAGCTAAGGCCATTTAGGTACCTTTTGAAGTACAGTTCCTCCTGGTAAGGCAGGGCAAGCATTTAAATCTTTCCCTTGACTTATTAATTTTCAAGGTAAGAAGTTGAGTTAAAAAGCACCATAAATGGTGACAAATGAGCTTCTGGCTTTCTTGTTTTTAAGTATTATTATGAACATTATAGATCTTTATTGCTTTGATATGTTTCAGCCAGTACTCAATATGTATGTATATATATAAAATGCACAGATCTTGAGTTTACAGCTTGATGAATTTTCACATCTGTATTTCCAGCACCCAGAAAGGCTGCTTTCTAGTCAAACTCTTCTCCTTCCCTCCCCACCATATAACCCTTATTCCAACTCTATCTGCTTTTGCTGTATCTGATTCTCACTTCTTGAACTTAAAAGGAACACATAGTGTGTGCTCTTCTAGTGTCTGGCTTTCTGTGAGGTTCAGCCATGTCACTGCATGTAGTGGCCATCTTTTTGATGCGAAAATTGGCACATATTTGGCCAATGGAAGAGAATTCAAGCCAGATCCTCTGTGTTCCATTGAGAAAGCCCCGTTCCTCGTTGAAAGCTTCCTTGCTTTCTGGCCCAAGATGATGTCCTAGGCTTGTCTTACACTTTCCCTACAATAAGCCATGATCCTGAAGGACTCCCATTTCCTTCTAGTAGATATTAGAGACCCTAATCTGGGAGTTGGGGCTGTACATTACACCTTTTCTAGCCCCTTTTTCTGGACAGACCTACAAAGATATGTGTTTTTAATCATAAGTTCGTATTGATATTTTTATTCTGTTTTAACACTGCAGTGTATCTCCCTAATATATTTTAATTGTATACATTTCCTCTTACCCTGAAAACCTTGATTTATAAGATAGTGTAACAGAAAGGTATTTGTATGCAAATAGTTTCTATAGCTTTGTGATTTGGTACCATGATAGTAGCATTGGTCTTTTCTGATGAATGATGTAAAAGGTATCTACACTGATGTTTATTTTTTTCTGTAGAAGTGTTGTGATGGACCTCTGTACAATATTGCTGGACTGGTCACTCACCTCTGATGATGAAGTTTAAAGTTTGGTTTGTGCATATGAGTGTGAGTGTACACACAGGTACATATACACACATACACACACACACCATCCCCAGCCAAGATTAAGCTAAATCAACTTGAAACACCTGGATCAGTTTCCTCTGATTCCATTTTCAGTCTGTATGTAAGTCAGGTAGCATGCTGGGCATCAGTGTGATCAATGAATTCTAGCCATTGGTCCGGTAGGGGTAGTTATTTGGGTCGTACAGAAGCAGTCTTTATAAATATTAAGATCCATTTGGATTGTAGAAAGATGGCTTTAATTGAATATTGTTTTAAAGGCTATTTAAAACCTTCAAATAGTTTAGCAGGTTGTTAATGCTAATTAAGTATGAGTCTTCATTTCTAATTTCTTATTAGACAAACAAATTTAAGCAGAAAGCAGTTTCCAAGACTCTAAAATGGTTAGCCTGATGCTTAAAGTTGTTAAATCATACAAAGAGGATAATTGGTGGCAACCTTGAGAAAGTATTTAGTAGGTATGGTACATTCACTGAGTGAATGAGAAATTCTAAAATTTATTTTCTAAGCAGATTTTTAACAACAGCTTTATTGAGATATAATCACATACCATAAAATCCACCCCTTTAAAGTGTACAATTCAGTGGTTTTTAGTATATTCACAGAGTTGTGTGACCCTCGCCAGTGTCTAATTTTAGAACCTATTCACCATCCCAAAGAGAAACCCCATACCCGTTAGCAGTGATTCCTCATTTCTAATCAGGTTTTTAACTGAGAGTAAAAAACTGTTTTAAAGTAGATCTAAGTCATTAAATGGTCATTCTTTTCCTGTAGTAACCCTAGAGAATGATTCTGAGATAAGACATGGGATTTTGAATTATCATTGTAACTAAATGCTCTGAGTAAGTCTCGGTTAAAATAGAGAAGGTTGTCCTCATAAACTCACTCTGGATATTTCCGTTATTTTCTTTGTAGGGACAAAATCAAGACTAACAGAACTTTGTAAAGAACCGGATGCTTCAGTCCTCTCTGTGAAGAAGAGATTGTCTTCTGCAAGTCAACCAGAAAGAACTTTCCTCCACCAACTCTGAGTGTGACACCATACTTAATCCAGTGCTTGAATGTGTATTTTCTCCGTATGAGCTGGACCTTTTCCACAGATGTTTCCTGTAGCAACTGCAGATCTTCCACTAAAGTAGTAACCTGAGTCATTTTTTGTAGTGTGATGCCCTGCTCTGGTGGGCGCCTGTCGTGGGCAGGCGCAGAGCCCGCCAGCGCGCTCGCGTCCTCAGACCTCTCTCCTCATTACCAGGGAGTTGAGTGTCTGCGGTCTCCCCAGATTCCTAAGCTCCCGCACCCCATTCCAGGTACAGCAGGTCTCTGCTGTTGCTCTTTGTGACCAAATACCATGTTTGTCCCAAATCACCAACTAAGGCCTGGGAGTCTGCACGTTGGAGACAGCAGCTGAGCGTGTCTTGATAATCGGGTCCCAGGGCCCTTCCTCTCTCTTGCGCATCCCTCCTTGCTCTCTGATTTAGACTTTGGCCTTCTTCCATCCGATCGGATTCTCATTGTGAGGCGTGGGTACTTTTGTGTTAGATCTTCCTCTTGGATGCATTGATTTCATTTTGAAATTCATTTGTATACTTCCATTCTATTGATTAAAGCGTTCCAAAAGTTGTCTTGGAATTTTACACTTAACTGCTTGGTTTCAAAGATCTTAAGTGAAAAACTACCTTCTGGTCATTATCAAGTTTGCAAAGAGGGGGAAGTGGCATGTTTATCCTTATGTAAAAATTTTTACCACCAAATACTGTCCCTTTGTCATACTGTACTCCTTTGCAGTTTTCTAAGCCCCTGTGTGATGCACTTTACTAGTTGTCAAATAGACTGTTGAAGAGAAAAGTTCTTTCTGGTTTATTTTGAAAAATACCCTAGGGCTTCATAATTCACATTTTCATGAATTTTAGCCAGTCTTAGAATTGTCAAGCTGATTTTCACCATCCTTTACTTTTTGCTGAAAGATGGAATTGGCAGAGGACTTGGGGTAAGGAAGGAGGGCCTGTGTTATATTTACTCTGAGAAATGGAAGCTATTGGAGAGTCCGGATGGAAATCCACAACCTGTAGAGCTACACAGGATGCATTTATCTTCTCTGTATTTTTTCATATATATCATCTACTTTGACTTCTGCCCTTTTTTAACATCCATGTAAATGTTTCCATCCAGTGTTTAAGTATTGAGCCCAATGATTGAGAAGCTGTAACTTGTACAGTGGTCCTCTTCCTTCAGTCCTACGACAGTACCAATGCACTTGTCCCCGCTGCCATCACAGTGGGGCTTTTCCCCCAGATGGAGCTGGGCTCTGACCAGCTGCGCTTGGGTAGGTGACAGCTCTGTTGCTCTTAGTTCCACTGAATCTGATATTGTTTCATTTTATGACGTTACCTGAGCTCATGGTCCTTCCTTCATCTTTAGAAAGATCTCATCTCTTCCATCCTCAGAAGGCTCTCATGAGGGAACTCATATTTATTAGTTGGGTAAGAAAAAGACCAACATGCTTCCAAGATATGGGGGAGGAGCTGGTCCCCATGGAGGCCCGTTTTTTGAGGACTGAGTCAGTGTCTTGGGAGTGGGGCTGATTCCTCTGATGATTTCCTTGTGGTGTAAAGATGTAAAAATGACAGCCCTTTGTGTTTAAAGAGCCCGGCTTTCTTATAAATGTCAGATCGCCTATCAGTATCTGACTTGGCCTCCATTTCCAACCATAGCCCTCTACACTTTCAAGTACAACACACTGGAGGGGGCGGAGGCAGCAGCTTCAGGAGCGCTCCCTCCTGCCTTGTTCTGGCAGCGTTTTAGTGTGCGCCTGCGGAGTGCCCCATGATCATGATGCGCTCACAGCAGGCTCCCTGTAAAGGTTGAAGCTGGCAAAGCTGATAGGGAAAATCCTAGCACGTTCCTCCCTTTCCAGATCTTTTTCAAAAGTAAAGATTTCTTTCAATGTTTTAATGACTGACTTGGTAGCTCTTTACTGACACACTTTCTAGATTATTCATATCCATCTGACCCCAGTACAATCTTGCCTCTCCTGTCTTTGCTTTCTGCATTAAGAATTTAACTTTGCTTCCGAAGAAACCATAAGAAGAATTTCAGCAACAGTCTGTGTTCCCAGTTTGGCTGCCCCAGGTATTCATTTATGCTTCTTTTTTGACTGTATGTGACTCTTCTGGACTTAGGTGTAACCGTCTGGCTATTTGCTGGGTTTTGTCTCTAAGCAGACAGTCACATTTCTACATATCAGTTGAAATATAAATAGCCATTAACTGTTTTTCAGCTAAATTTGTTTAGTTCTCCCAATTCTTCTGTGTTTTCCTCTCATTTACTTGATTTTATTTTAAGTATTTGGGGATGGCATCTACTCTTTGAAGTAGTACCTGGCACATAGTAGGTGCCTAATAAGTATTAACTGAATCAATGAATGGAAATTGACAGATGTTTACCTTGGGTGGTGGGCAACACCTTTCTAAATTCTTAAACTATCTTTCCAAATTAAAAATAACTCAGGTCAGGAGCTGTGGAAATACTGCATTTCCTTTTTATCGTGGTAAGAGGTGACTTGCACATGGAGAGAAACGAAAGAAAGGCAGTAGTGATGGTTCCACAGGAGCCATCTGACCCTTTCTTTGTCTCTGAATATCTGATTTGGACTCCTTAATATAGTAGGTTCTTTCCATCCAATCAGGTGACGTGATTTTATACCCTTGCTTATAGATTCCAAAGAACTTTCACACGCAGCATCCTATTTGAGCCTTAGGATGCCAAGAAGTGGACCATGCAGTTTTCTGTTTTTCATTTGAGTTCCAAAGCAGTTCAGTCGTTTGCCAAGGTGGCATGGAGGAACCAAAGTGAGTAATTGGGTCGTCTTGTTCTTCAGCCCGAGCTCTCAACAGTGAACCAGGTAATTAGCATTATCTCTTTTGAGGAATTTCTTGGTTATGTTAACCCTCAAGGGTAAGATACAAACCAAATTTTGTCTATAGTGTCAGAGAATTCCATTCAGGAGAGGTTGCCTTCTGTGTGTTTTCATTTTGGCATAGTTAGTTAGAGGAGATAATCAAATAGATTTGGTGGCTTTTACCTAGAAAGATAGGCAGCTTTATAAAATGTCTGACTGTAGATAATTACTAGAGTTATTGAGACTTAATTCTATGTTTGAATGAACTCACAGCTCACTGCCAGCTCCCTCATACAAAGACTCCATATTTGAGAGTCAATGCTTTTATCTTTTGGTGGACTGGATTACAGTTTCAGTTGGATTTTCTCACATAGTTGCAAATGTTTTTCTACTGCTGTCCCTTATGAACAGTAACTTGGCTGGCGATCAGATTCTGAGGGTACATCTTTTTTCCCTCAGTTCTTTGGTGACATCACTCTACTATCTTCTAGCATCTGTTGGTACTGAGAGGGCTCAGTCCAACCAGATTTTTCCTCCCTTTTTGTAGGTGACCTTCCTGTTTGCCCTGAGTGCTTGTGATTTCCTGGTTATCCTTGAAATGCACTAACTTCATTCAACTATATCTCAGAGCTGACAGTTACCTGTCGGCTTTTTCAGGTACACAAGGAGCATCCAACATTGACATCGGCACCTTACCACATTTCTTACTGGTTTATTGGTTCTCTAGTTTAACAGTTTGCCCCTCTATTGGCTGTCTGTCCTCTGTCCTTCACATTCATCTAGCCTTTGACCGCATTGGTCTCCTGGTCCTCCTTCCCACTGTGTGATTTGCTCCTCAGATCTTACCCTTCCATTGTGCTGACACTGTTTGCTGTAGTGTGCAGTGTGGCTTTCACTTCTGTTACAGTTTTATTTTTTCTCTTTCTGTCCTTAGCTCCGCCAGCTTTTCCTCTCATTGCGTTGTCCTCTTTGACTCATTGCGTTTCCTGGAAGGCTGAACTGTTGCCTACCATTTTCGTGGTCTCTGAAATCATCCTGTTTCCAGGGTGTGTATATCTGTCTTTTGCTTCTTTCACCCCTTTCTTTCCGTGTTGTTTTGTTCTTTTATTGTTGCACAAGCATCGCAATGGCTTTTTCGGCTTATTGTCTGGTCTTTGCATGGGACCAGTTCTATCTACCAAGAAGGGTGTGGATAAATCCTCCTTGATGCCTCCTCTTTCAAGTGGTAAGTGTTTGATCACCTGAGCCCTTGAACCATAAGGCTGGATATCGATAGGTTATAATGGCAGAGGCTCTTTTTCATTCTGTTCTCTGGACCTGGCTGAAGGAGTGAAGCAAAGCCTCCTCCGAGTGCCTTCTGTGGACACTGTTGATTCCTCTGCCCTGGGGTCCCACTGAGGGAGAGGGACGTCCCTTGAGTTTCCCCACGTCCATTAGAGGTCTCCCTAGCAGGCGTGTGGTGAGTTTGTCCTTCTGCTCTGCTGGATTCTATGTAGTCTGTGTGTTTGGCTCCGAGTGACTTTTGCTCTCCTCTGCGCAAAAAGGGACCACCTGAGATGCCAACCTTTCCTCCTAGGTTTTGCTTCTGGAAATGTGACCACGCAGTGTACCCTCAGCTCATCCTGACTGCCGCTGGGCTTTGTTTCTCCAAATTAAGACATAATTGGTAGCATCCTTTGGAACCGTCTCCACCACAGCTGCCCAGCAACTGTGGCCCACTAGACACCTGCGAATCCTCTTTTCATTAGTCCTCCACTTGGTTGTCAGACACTCCCCTGGAGTCCTCACTATGGGGTGGTGGCTTTTATTAGTTTCATCGTAGGCAGCTTCTTTTTCAGCTTGTGGATGTGTGTGTTGAAGGGCAGGAGCACTTGTATAAACATGCACTCATTCTGCCATCTTCCCCGCAGTCCAGGTGCTTAAACATTGACTTTGAAGATAATG
Organism: Camelus bactrianus; assembly: GCF_048773025.1. NCBI lineage: Eukaryota > Metazoa > Chordata > Mammalia > Artiodactyla > Camelidae > Camelus > Camelus bactrianus. The sequence continues at coordinate 18,547,743 of NC_133575.1, forward strand.
TCCTTCCTAATCAGCAGCTATGTGCTCGTAAATAGATGAAACCAATATCACTTGCAGGAAAGAACCGTTAATAACTTAATACAGGATTTTTGTTTATTGTTCTCCTTGGAAAGATAACTTTTAACTTGAGATCCTGTTCCATTGATTAGAGAAATCTGGACCTTCTGGTTTGAAAATGGAAGATGTGACATTTTAATGAACTTAAGAAGTTACCAGGCACCGACAATGATTTATTAGTTAATTAAATATGATGGGATATTTCAAGCTAGCACATAATCAGAGTTATCAAGAGAAGTATGAATTATTTTGTGTTAACAGGTTTCTAGTTGAGCTGCCCCCCCCTGAGGGTGGTAACCCTGTGAGAGCTGTTCTGGGACACAGGTTTTCTTACCGGTCTTTTCAGTCAACCCATTTTCAAATTTGGTTCATCAAAAAATAGAAAGGCGTTAAGTCCTCATCAGGATTCTGTTTGATATTCATGAATACACACTGAGATGGTTTCTGGGTCTGGGACTGACTATAGAAGCGAACACATCGTAGTTTCATTTACAGGGGATCACAGCTTAGGGGTTTTATTTGGCCTCATTGTAGGATAGAAGCCTCCTGTCCTCAGTGGCCAGTGTGTCCCACTGGGCACACTTTTCTCACCTTCAGAGCTGAGTGCCCTGATCAGGGAGTGCGAGTGACAGCCTCCCTGTGTGCCCCACACTCCACTCTGCGCAGTGCCTTTCCCTCAGGTCAGTCTTTGCCCTGGGTCTGCCCTGTCGTGAGATGCAGAATGAAAGAGGCACCACCCGTACAGGACGAATGAAGGGAAGAGGGTAGATGGAGGAGTCGTGGAAAGGAAAGCCACATGTGTTCCTCGCTTTCAATAATAGCGACTGTCTCCAATGCACTAGAAACCGCACGGGGCTGGGTGCGGGGTGTTGATCACAGCGACGGACCCCCCTGACTCACGGAGCTGGTGGGGGAGTCAGATGAGACACTCACCAAGGGCAGTTTTTAGTACAGTTGGGAGAAAAAGGCAGGAAGGGGGTTGCAAGGGGGGAGTAGGGGGCGGGGGCAAACCCTGTGAATGTTGTTTTCACCGTGGACGGGTGTGTTCCTTAGGTGAGGAAGCACTGGTGAGTCCTGAGTTCTTCTGTCCTTTGTCTGTGTTCCTCTGCATCTGGAGAGCCCGTCTTCCCGGAGGGGCTCCGCGGGGCTCTGCACCGGCCCTGCCGCGGGCCGCGCTGCGACGCTGGGTCCATGAGCGGACTGAGCTCATTGTGCTTCGTTGTCTCACCGACCCGCGGGGAGCCGCGGTCAGATGAGAGGAGCCAGCTTTTCCCGTCAAATTGCACTGAATGATGTGGGCTGCTGTTTCCTCATAACAAAGATGCAATTACAGCAGGTTCTGGATGTGTCTTTTTAGAACTTCAGAAATCAGTATTTAAACCAATTCTTCCCACTTCCAGCATCTGACTGATGGTGCTGGAGTGAAAATAGCTGCTTGTCAGGAGGAAAGACCCTCTTTAGCGCTTGCAAACTGGTTGGGGAGGTGGAGGAAAGGATTCTCCAAGAAAACTTTGCCTCTCATGTCTGTAGGTTGGCGTTAGCTGTGTTCACGGTCCCTTCTCACCAAGGTGAACAAGATCAAATGACAGCAATATTGTAGTCACAGAATCCTTGAGAAACCTTTGTTTCTGCCTTTCCCTCTGTCTCTAAAACCTGGACTTGAATTGCCCATGATCCCGGTGATGGGGTCAGTGCAGCTGGGACAAGGAGAGCTACTCATATTGTGACATGGGTGGTTCTTGGTGGCAGTCTCACTCCCTCGGAGGGAGCAGCAAAGCCGGGGAGGACACTTTGGTTCTCTGACACATGCCTGTCTACCCCAGGGAGGGTAGACTGCCAGAGCAAGAGATGGGATGCTTTGAATGATTCCCATGGGTAGAGCCAATTTGTCATTCTTTAAATTGACTTATTTCCATATAAATGAAAGCACCTTAGGGCATCACTACTGAAAGCCTCTGAACAAATGTCTGATACTGTTAAGTGCCTGCATTAAAAGAAAGCCCACCCCTTATGTCTCATTAATATCCTCGCAGTGTTTAATAAATCAGTAATAGTTTTTGCCTTCCTGTCTCTGTATCCTCTTCCCTCCAGCACTGCCGACTCTGCAGGGGCGGTTCCCATCCCAATTTAAAATGGTGATTTCCAACCTTGATGGAGTCTGCATATCTGTTGAAGAGGATAAGTGGTAGGGCTTGATGCTTGGAGTCCCATAATCCAGTGTGGACAATTGGGAAAACTTTCTGTGGGATTTTTTTTTAAAGGTTAGAGAACTGAGGAGATTTTGTGGTAATAGCGGATCCAGGAATCTTGCGGGGAAAAGAGTACGAACTTAACCTGAAAAGTTTTTCTCTGTTCTATAAATCTCTCAGTGACATTTGGATTAATCAAGCATAATTAAATGTAGTTAGGTTTTTGTCAGATTGTAGTTCAAAATAAAATTCATCTATGGAGAGGGTAATATATTCTGTAGAAATTTTATTAAGCACTTTAGTTAAGCAAACACTAAGGAGAACAAAATCAGCCTCAGGAAGGTTAATTACTAAAAAAACACAAAGTATAGTAGATTATGTAAATCATTTTAATTTTGAATACCATGGTTTGGGCTTTAATTTACATAGAGAGGTATTTCAGATTTGTTTTTCACATCATGTTTTCCACACGTGCAAAATTGCGATTGCATTCTTTAAAAGTTCTCATCACTTTCAGATTCCAGTAAGTTTGCTTACCTTTTTCATGTGACAGTTTCCAAAAGTGAAGAATTATGATTGCTTTCTGTAAAATGCAGCTAATTATTTGAGGATTCCACTAAGTTTGTTCCAATTCTAAAAACCATATCTTTATTTCTGTACCTTTAAAGGAGTGATATTTTAAGAGAGGTATTAGGATAGAGAATGTATATGAAAGCATCCCGCCCATGCCTGGCGTCTCCATAAATAAAATGACTTTTTTTTTAAGAAAAGGTAAAACAGGAGAGTTTAGACGATGATGATATATCTTTTTATTTTAGTAATTTCTTTAAAGGAAGAAGTGAAGAGATTGAATTGATTGTAGAAGTTATATTTTTCTGTACTCAGAGAATTACATTTTCACGACCCTTCCATGTCTCAGGGAATACCCTTTGGTAAGAATCCCCATGGAAATCTCTGAAGGTCTATCCTGGTATGCTCAGATCTGATCATTCTTGTCAAAATTTCTAGAGCTAGAGTTTCACAAGTATTGTTACCTCGGGAATACAAGATTACCCGAGAAACTTGAGCCTCGCCCTTGTCACCACTCAGACTCTGTGCTTTAGGCTTTTTCATGATAAATACCACCTAAAAGTCCTTTGTTTAGTGGGTGTACCAAGGTCTCTTCATCATGCTTACCTGAGATTTTCATAGAAAAACCCTGCAATTTGATTTTGTTTGATGATTTTGCTTCTTGGCTTCTCAGTGAGGATTCTGTTTTCCATTGGAATTGAATCCTTGGGGGATGATAAAATTTCACTTAAAAGAACATTCTATTAAATAATTCTAACTTTGGCCAACCTAAAAGTGGCCTGCTAATTTGAATTCTGTGCATAACTTTTGCAGATGGGCCAAAACAGCACAAATTGTCAAAGATCACATATACTGTAAGCAGTATGTTTGCCCTGCTGTTAGCAAACGAAAGACATGTCTAATTCTAATGGCTCTTCAGTTCATCTTTGCCTTCCAAATGGGTTGAAAATGGCAACTTTAGAGTGGAATTCTTACTAATAACAGAACCACTTAATGTTTTAAAATAGTCTTACCTTGAGATTCCTTTTGCAAGATAATAACAAGAATCTTAACATCCAGTTCTAACTGTTTTGGCTCTTCATATATGCTCGACATTAAAAAGGCAATGACAGAAGTTACATCTGATTGGAAGTCACAGGCATTTGCCGTTTAGCCGCGCTCGATGGATAAGAGGAGTGAACCGAGCAGTTGGCGGAAACAGGCAGGGTGGGCATAAAATGTTACATTGCTGTTTAGACTACATCATGGCACCTCTTTCTTCCAAATTCCATTTTCTTTTCTCATTTGAACGCTTATATCCATGGGAAACCGCAATCAGTATTTTAAAAGGCACTGTATTTACATGAAGAACTGGCTTGTGCCTTTATCTAAAACTGCTGAGGTTACTATCCCCCGTGTTTCATTTGAACAAATGTTTTAGAATAATTACAGCTAAAGCCTGTCACTGTAGGGGTCTGAAACCCTGGAAACTGCCCGCCATCAGAGAGGGAGCAGGCCGGACTACAGGCCTGACACCTGGGCTCGCCGAGCGCCGTCAGGAGGCAGGTTGTGTCCGGCTGTCATAACCAGCATAAAATGTCAAAAAGAAGGGGCTTGCCAGATCCTGTATTTGCTCCCTTTTTTCTCTAGCTGCCTGTGTAACTTCCTGGGGACAACATCACATAAAGTCCTTTGATATCTTGCTTTTCAATTTTAAAAGTTCCTGTTAGAGCTGGCACGTGAGTCTGTAAGTTGTGCTTGTACTTACAATTCTTTTTCAGACTAGACCAAACTAAATGCATCTTGGCTCTGAGTAGACAGCTAAGGTTTACCCAGAAAGTCAAGATTTACCTAGAAAGTATAAAGTATTATTATGTACTTTAAAAAATGCAAGTTGGCTGTATTCAGTGTCAGAGGAATTGAGTTCTGTTGCGTCTTCCTTTGTTTCCGATACGTTCATCGTTATTATTCGCTCCTCTTGCTGCGTTGCACTGGAACTGAGCGCTGCACTCTGATTTAACACCTGGGCTGGGCTTGAGTCCGTCCTGGACAACGTGACACACGGTTTGGGAGTGTAGAACCTACCACTTCAGCATTCTGGCTAACCCTGGTCCCTGCAGAGTTCCTTGGTGATAAAGTCATTTGAGGTTGTAATTGCTGCTTCAGGTTTATATGCATCCTCACAAAAGTACATGAGTGCTTGTAACTTCAATATTTTCCAGATATAGAACACAAGCTGTGAATACTTAAGAAATGCTTAAACCAAATAAGAAAAATCAGCGCGGAGTGAAATATGCCATTGCGGACATATTTAATGTTGCATTTAAATGTAAAGTCACTTGGCTGATTTTTCATTGTAACTCCTAGACTCATAAAAGCAGTGTCTCAACCGGAAATGATAGCTGATTTAACAAGAGAAAAAGACTAACTTATATATGAAATGAAAGTTCATTACAGTGTTTGTAACCCTAAGTCCAAATCTGACCTGATTTCACTTTGGGCAGCTGTCAGCTTAGTTACAGTGAAATGTACACGCGTGTCCAGCGTTCACAAGCTGCCTTGTGGTTCATAGAGTGAAGCCCGGCCCTGCGTGTTCTGTGCTGTTCTGTGGCCTGACTGGTGCACACTGTCACAAGTGAAGGATGACTTTGGTTTGAGGTCATTTGTCGCTCTGCATTCCGTGGAGAAAAGTATTTTTGTGATTGTTGGAAAAACAACCAGGGAAGTGTGTGGCTCAGATAATGTTCTCCATCAGTCGTGGAGCCATCTGTGGTGTGTGTCATAGCCAAAGTAGTCCTGAAGCACGTGGACAATTCTGTACCACAACCGTCAAACAATAAAGTGGTAGTTGTGTTTCACTGGGCGTCAGTGTGGTCTTTTCCTGAGTTCTTGTCTGTAGTCTCATCCCTCCCACCTGTAAGCTTCGCCTTCCGCTTGCTCAGTTTCTAAAATTCAGTACATGAACTGCACCAAGCACCTTTGCAAGTTGCTGGGAATGGACAAGGGTACTTTTCAAAATTCTTATGATTGATCAAAGCGAAAACAGGTTCTTTGGCTTCTCGGTGGCAGGGAACATTGAGCTCATCTTTTGGGGGAATAGCCTATTGGCAACATAAAGGAACTGCTTAACAGTAAACTGTTAAAATGGTATTATTTCAAAACACGATCCATGGATCGAGGAATGGGGACCATATAATGTATTGTCCAAGCCAGCACACTTTGACAGGGAGAAAGAGCACTATTAATAATTATGCTGTAAACCACATAAACAGGTGTAAACCGGGACTGTCCCAGGCAAACCGGGCTTGACTGGCGGTGGACCACCTACACCAGAATTACCTGAGATGCTGGTTAAATGCAGATTCCTGGTCTCTGCCTCAGCTCTGCTGATTCAGATACTCTGGGGTGGAGGCCTCGGAATCTTTATTTTAACAAATGCTCCAGGGCAGTCCTTTAAAAAAATCTATGTTGGGATCTGCTGTCATATGGAATATGCAGAAGATAAAAAACGACATTTTCAATTCAAGGGCTATTGGTTCCCATGGTCTTTTCTGAGGAGCTGGTGCAGCACCTGCACCAGAACCCAGTGCCTCCAAAGACACTTGAGTGCAGTTAGAAACTTCCTGAATAAGAGATGGAGTCTTCATATTATTTACCGATGTGTCATTCTTTTACTAAACATTCAGTGGGGAAGGTGTGCTTTTTTAAAAATTTGAGAGCCCCTAACTGCTGTCTTGTGTACTTATCACGAAAAAACAAAACTTCTGAAATATTTGAGGCAAAAAACTTGGGTTTGAATGATTCCTGGAGAGTGTTAATGTCAGGAAATCAGCACATCTGCCTTGGTTCTGCTACCAGCTAGCTGTTAATGGTGCTTAAGTTTCCTCATTTATTAAATTAGGGAGTTGGCCTGCATGGTTCCAAGGTTCTTTCCAGGTCTGATGTTTTAGGGCACGTCTTAAAACCTGAAATGGGAAGCAGTTACTAATCAGCTGCTTTCATGTTGTGATGTATTTTGCCCAAATAATACCAAATCAGCGACTCTTGAAAGTGACAATTTTTTAATTGTCCATCTGTATTTTACCAACAGTCAGTCACTGTGCTAACGCATCATTCACAACTGGGGAAGAACATTCTCGTAGCAGCCACTCCTGCCCTGTTTGGAAACTCAGAAAGTAAGTACAGTTTAGACTCACAAAGAGCCCCTCACTCAAGAGTGTGGTTCCGTGAGGCTGCTACAGAGCACTTACTCTGGTGTCTGTTTTTACTTCCTTGTCCTTCATTTCAAAATTCTTTCCCATGACTTAACAGTGCATGTTCACAGCTATTCTCTGCTGATATTTTCAGGTGTTCACTTCATAATAACCCAGAGGCGTCCTCTCTGATCACATGAGTGTATCATAAAGCGTCCCGTAGGAGGGCTGCCTCCGGGAAGGGTTTCTGGAGACCACCGCCCACCACGGGAACTCTGACAGCGGGAATGTGGTCTATCTTTGTTGTCCAGTATGGTCACCACTAGCCACCTATGCCCTTAAACTGTGGCTAGTTCAACTGAGGAACTGAATTTTTGATTTGTATTCACTTAAATTTAAATAGCCATCTGTGGCTGTGGTGACTGTATCGGACAGCAATAGCTGTTGAATTTTTTTTTAACTAACATCAAATGCCCATTTTCACCAGTCACTGGGCTGGGTGCTTGACGGTACCCTCGTCATTTCTCACTGGTAGTCTTAAAATGAATCCTTTGCCCTCTGCCCACCGATGACACTGCCATCAACATAATCGTCTCTCTTTGGATAAGAACATAACAAAATAATATCTAGACCTTTTCCCTGTCAAAGCTGCTTGGCACACCAGTTCTCACCTTTGCTACAAAAGGCATTGATTGTCAACCTCTTTGAATCCAGTTCTCTCAAAGGCTCACTCTGTTCCTTGAGTTGAGTATGAACAATAGCCCAGGGAGTCTCAACCTGGCCACATCAGAATCTCCAAGTTCTGAGTCCCATTTCAGTTCCATTCCGTCAGCTGATGTCTGGGAAGTCTTTTTTAAAGAGTTCCCTAGGAGATGTGTGACAGGATTGAAAACCACTGATCGAGTCCAAATCACAGAGCAGCCTTTGAGAACGGCTAGAATGCTGGCAACAGCGAATCCTACCCCCTGGCACAGAGCAGGCCTAGGCACCTTGCAGTTACACTGATGCTCTATTTAACAGGTAATTGGAAAATACAAGAGAGAAAAGGCCTCGTCAATTTGGGTTTGGGGCAACTGAGCAGTTTTGCTGTTTGCGTCTGTGTAAGAAACTCTAAGTTAAGCCAATGCTACTTTTATTGTTCCTGGCATTCTTGTCCAAACAGAATTTGCTAGACCTCAAACAAAATAAACATGTTAATGACGGCAACACGGCGATGGATACAGAAGCCTTCGACACGTCCCTAGTGACAGCTTAATATAACAGTGTAATTATTTCTAAAGTTGGAGATAATTATTGTCACCTTAGCACAATTCGAATGGAGCTTCTTACATGAAAACTGCTCTTTTCTTAGGGCTTCAACTGGTAACAAAATAATCGTTTATGAGAGTAAATACTGCCCCATTATTCAGATGAGAGAAGTCTGTCAGCCACTCTGCAATCAAAGAACCTATGGTGAGACTTTGAATGACCATCTCATCCAGAGAACAGCTCTGTCCAAATAGGAGATCTTATTCCAGACCAGGCCCCCATATGCTTGGTGAGGCCTTAAGGAGAGTGTGTTGACGCCTGATGCCTTTGGTAGCTCACCCAGAGCCTTACTGTCGATGGGCCAGCTAAGGGGTAACATCACCAGCCTCTTACACTCAGCATTCTCGACAAGTGGTTTCTAATAAATAGCAAAAGTAGATTTCACAAAGAAGATTTTCTATTTCCCTCCACTCTGAGTAAGAGTTAGCAATCTTAGCACCCCGGGAGAGTTAGAGCGCTCTACCCCAAAGAGATTAGTAAAAATAATGTGAAATTGGTAAGGTAGTAAACTCATTGTAAAATTCTGTTTGGCAGAGTTCAAAACATGGACTGTTCTTCAAGAGCTCATTCAAGTCAGAGATTGGGCCAGTCAGGAGAGGCCAGAGTTGAGACTCAAGGTACTGAACTGAAATTGGGTTGGGGGCAGGGATTGCGGCTCACTCAAATGTTTATTGAATGCTTCAGACAGGAATGTGTGGGAGCCCTTAAGTTAAAATGCAGATCAAAGGCCACAATGGGAAAAGAAGTTACTCTAGAAAGGAGTATGGTGTACCTTAATCCTGGATGGCTAGACATGAGTCCCAGCTTCAGCTGGGTGCAGTCAACATTCAAGGATCGGAGAAACAAAAAACAAACCAGGGGGAGAACAGGCAGGTAACAGATTCTGCCTGATAGCCAGAAGCTCTATTCCTGGGCTTGTTTCAGCAGGAATGTGTCTGGTGATCAAAGACGTTGGTTAGCTACCCTTTCCCCTCTTGTCTTCTCGGTACAGCCAAGTATGAACAGGAGGGTACGTACTGCCCAGAGAATGGGTGGCCATGGCCAAGCCCATGTTTATGAGTTGAGGATCCAACAGGTCCTCTCCTCATGGACCAATTAGCATGTTCACTGAGGTCAGACTTCTCCCGTTATAACTATATAACGCTTCCCTTGTGGATGTCAAAACTCAAGAGAAACATTTTAACCAGTTCATCACGAGTAGATGTAGGAATGTTAAAAAGAGGAACATGAATCTCTCTATCTGCATGAGAATTACAGCTCCTCTACTCTGTTAGAACCTAGGGAAGGGTTCACGGGTTTATGATCACTGTCTTCAGTCACTTTGTGGTAGACAGAATTATGGCTGCCCAAAGATGTCCACATCCCAATCCTCAGAACCTGGGAATGTGTTCTATTACATGGCAAGAAGGAATTAAAGTTGCTGGTGACCTTAAAATAGGGGGAGGGTCCTGGATGATCCAAGTGGGCCCAGTATAATCATAAGGGCCCTTATACTGAGAAGAGAGAGGCAGCAGAAGTGTCCAAGTGATGGGATGTGATGTGAGGAAGACCAGACTGGCCATTGCCAGCTTTGAAGTCGGAAGGGGGCCACAAGCTAAGGAATGCAGGCTAAAATGCAAGAAAACAGAGTCTCCCCTAGAGCCTCCAGACAGGAATGCCAAAACCTTAACAGTAGCTCAGTAAGATCCATTTTTGACTTCTGACCTCCAGAACTGTAAAATAATACATCTGTTTTGTTTTACGCCACTGAATTTGTTTCAGCAAGAGGAAACCAGTACACACCTCTTCATCTTCTTTCATGTATCATTAATCCCTGGGTACCAGACATGGAGAAAAATCGGAAAAGAATCAGTGACTCAGTTGTGTCCATGTCGGTTTGTGTGGTCAGGCCAGTAAATGGCATCTTGTTAGCATCCGTCCAGTGGAACATGATTATCAGACAAGCAAGTCTGGTTGTCTCCTCAAGCTATGTAGTGAGTCCTGTCCTGCCATGTGCATGGCAGAAGATGACAGGTTTTCTTTGAACTTAGAAACTGTAGAGTGACAAGTTCATTTGCAAGTATAAGGAGTTGAAAGCTCCCTGTGGAAAGGGTAGAGTATCCCAGCTTTTCCAGGTATGGATTCATTAACTTTTAAAACGGAAGGTTACATATCAAATGTCAAATATTTAAATTTTGTCTAACCCCTCCATTAGAACTCTGCTTTTATGAATAGAGCACAGTAATCTTGCAGATCAATTCCTTTTCCTGCCCCGCAAGAAAACAGTGAAGGCAAGGGGAATAAAAATCGCTTATACCAGACAAGTCAACCCTACTCTGAACATTTCTCCTCAAGTTTCCCACACGTGGTCAACTGCAGCTGACATGCAACCAGTATGGTGTGTTTTCTTGAATGTAAGTTATGTTAGTACAGAAGGGCCAAGCATTTAACAACCACTTAGCACCCGTGGATATTTATGCTTTTAATGATGTTTTCAGATTTTACTGGTTATTGATTGGTTTTTAGTTCATTTTTTTTTTAAAGAATTTGATCACTGGGTTTACATTGGTGCTTATGAATTGTCACTCTGGCTGAAAAGCATCTCTGTACGAGTCTTTTTGTCTAATAGGCTGTGCTGAATACTTGGAGAGGTTGCTTAAACAGTCAACTCCAATGGCCAATGAGGACTCCAGTACAAGAGGACCGTGCGTGTGTGCGTGTGTGTGTAAATATTATTGCTAGTGAACCTTTTAATGCCAGGGGTTCTGCTTACTAACAAAGCCTAATCCTCTTTGGGGGCCAATATTAGAGCTCTCACACGTGAGTTTTATTATGCCTTAGAACTGATTTTCCCTTGAGAACATTCTGGGGGATCAAGGAAGTCAAGAAGAAACCTGTACCCGTTACTCGAAATACAACCTGTCAAGAATGTGTTTGATCTGTGTGGCAAAGCCAAGTGATATGGTCTACGAATAATAGTTATTTTGTTTTTAAATGAATTCCCTTGCTGCCTGCAGGCCAGGCTTTATTTCTTCTGGGGCCTAGGCAATGTTAGAACTGTTGTTGTTTCAAAGAGCTAGACCTCTCCAGGTGGAGTCAATAGAAGCAACTAAATTCACCTAGTGGAGCACAATTCTCAGAACATTAACATCTGCCTTAATTGTTGACATTCGGGATCCTGAGTTAGCGCCTCCACCCCCATCTATCTGCTTCCAGCTGATCAAAAGAGCTTTCCCCAAAGATGGAAAAGTGGTTGAAATAGCCACGCCCCAACGCTTAGGTCCAGGTGAAAAGCATTCCTCCAGGAGACTAGATAGAAGCGGTGTGGAGACGCCGGGAGCCAGTGGAGGTGGAGGCGTCAGTCCGGCCGCCGACGCTGTGACCTGTGGATGCCTCAGGCCACCTCTCCACCCCGGGGTAAGCGCCTTCCCATGGTCGCTCAGTGACAGCATCCTAGCTGGAGAAGTTTAGGGGCCATGCAGGCTGCCTCATAAATTCAAAGACCTTTACCGGCAAGGAGACCTCAGAAACGGTTTCCTCCAAGCCCCTGATTTTACAAAAGCAGGCACTGAGGCCAGGAGTGAAGTGGTTTGGTCAAGGTCAGAAAGCAAGTTAGCTGTGGAGCCCACAGCTCAGGGCCCGGACTGGGCTTCCTCCGTGACTTCCCCTCTAGGTGAGTCTGCTCCTAACCAGCTTGTAAGTCGGCTGTGAGCCCTTGGGCACGTCCAGGCTTGGCCCAGTGCTGCACAGCGTGGCGTCCCATCCTTCTGAAGCACTGGGCGGAGCCGGGGCAGCGGCTACACTCATCCATTTCCGCCGCGAAGTTGAGCTACAAACAGAACACACAGCAGCACGCTTTTCAGAAACACGCCAGGCAAAAGTGCAATTCTGCATCCCTTTATTTATAAACAAGTTGGGAATGCTGTGTTCTGTTGGGGAGCAGGAGTGGGTTTGGAACGGGGAGGGGAGGAGCAGGGTTGGGGGTGGGTAGGGTTGGGGGCTGATTCCAAAGTTCGCGTTTTTCAGCACCAGAGCAAACGCTTGGGCATAAGGTCGTGCTTTAACCTAGACGAGTCATCGCCTTTTTGTCTTATATGTACAGCATAGTTTTAAGTATGTATGCTCTTCTTATGGCTTTGTCCCGGGACGCATCGCAGTGACACAACAAAAAACTCAAGTCTAGAGAGTAGAAGTTGCAAATGCCTCATGAGCTCATTCTTTAAAAAAGAAAAAAAAAGAAAAGAGAAAGAAAAATCTGATGGTCGAGACTAGTGCTGAACAGATGCCTGAGGAACAGGAACATCTCTGTTCCTTTTGGGCTCATCTGATTCAGCTGAGTCTATGAGGCCATCTCGCGTCTCTCCCTAGGGCATGTCCAGGGGGCTAAGATACGTCCGGAAGATGGAGAGAACAAACCCACGCTCCTCCCATCCCTCCCTCCAAGGATGGGCTCTCAGTGACTACAGCCTAAGGCTTGGAGCGAGCTGGCCATCCCACAGCTGTGTCTCTTCCCTGCAGAGCAGGTCAGAAGGCGGACTTAGGTCTCAGGATCACTCCTCTTGAGGTTGGTTTCCTTTGCCTTTGTTAAGTCCTGGCCCACGGGAGCTGGCTTGCCGGATCTGAGCCACTCAAATGTGACTATGACATGACAGCTGCCCCATGTTGTTAGCTGGTGACCATTTGACTTTAGGGTCCCCAGGAGGGAGAAGTGGCAAAATGGGGAAGCTGGGCAGGGGGAACCCACATCCTGCACGGGTACCTCCTAACCTTGGGTATCTACGAAATGAAGTCTGCTACCTTCACCTGTTAGGTGAGTGGTAAGGAAGCGGAAAGGAACCCCTCTCTCACTTCTGCCCACCTTCTTGTGACCTGCCTCCTTCCACAACCTAAATTGCTCTTCTCTCACCCTCAGTCTGGAGCTTCCTTCCCTTTCTAGAGCAGAAGAATCTTGCCTTGCTTTTTCTCACTTGTGCTTACCTCTCAGAGCTTGCATCACACTTTATCCACATCTCATTCCAGCCTTAACCCGCTCTTGGCTATTGACTGGAGGCCCAAACAAAGAGCAACCCCATCTCCTCCTAGGCAAGGGAGGAGGGGCAAGGGGAAACTGATGGCCAGGAAACATCAAAAGTTGGGTCACAGAATACCCCATTCCTTCACAGTCATCTTAGGATGGGGAGGTACTGTTAGAGGTCGGGGAGGGGGACATCAGGCGAGATTTAGAATGGACTTGCGGGTAGTTACAGCCATCCCTGGAAGAGCCCAGGCATTAGTCATTTCCCATAATTGGTAGCTATGATGGCACTGAATCTGAGTAAGCGGCACCTGTGGGTAAGATGCGTAAGGCCTGCAAACTTAGCATCTGCCTGATAGGTCAAGCCCAAGCTATTGGCGCCAGAGCAGGATTCAGGTAAAGTGGATTCATCTGCTCTGGGCCATGGTGTAAGCTCAGAAAAGGCATTCCTGAGAGTTTCCCTACAAAGGAAGGTGCCGAAGTGGCTTGAGAGTGCAGACTTCCTTCCTTCCTTCCTTCCTTTCCTCTCCAGGCCCCTCTTTCTCCTTTTCGCTTCCCTTGTCCTCACTGTCTGGCCTTGCCCAGCTGCTCTCCTTGCCCTGTCACTGTGACAAGTGTCAACTGCCAGAAATGGTGGGCCTATGTCCCCATGTGCCCGCGGTAGAGGACGGGAGAGACCGAAGTGGGCACTGTGGACGAATGGGGCCTCTGCCTCTCTCGGCAGAGAAAAGCTCTGGGCCTTGATGGCAACGAGCAGTTTTCTTCTCCCGCACCATGCTCCCACTGGCTCTCTGTCCCACACGAGTGCTCGACAGAGTTCTGGCGAAAGTGCCAGGAACGAGGGGTTTCCGAGCCAGCGTAGCCTCATGGTTTTGCTTCGCAACAAACCCCACTTATCTCTAGGTGGGCAGGGAGGTAGTTCAACCCCAGCACAAGGGGGAAAGACACACCACCATCCTTCACTGATTGCCCCACTCATCACCCAGAAGGCTGGGTCCCAAGGCCTCTGAAACGGAGGACTTTCTCTCAAAAGGGATGCTGGGCTCTGGCCTCACTGGGAATCGGCCAGGCAGCGCCTCTTCTGCCCAAGAGGGAGGCCTTACACCTCGCCTCCGCCTGCTCATGGCCCACTTGCGCACGTGGGGACAGTGACAGCAGAGACAAGCCGGGGGGAGGGGGTGCTTAGCGTCTTCGTCCCATTTGAAACCTAGGGCCGGGGGATCTGCAGTCCCACCTGTAGCATTCAGATACCGAGGCTCCCACCGTGCTCTGGGAGACTCTTCAGAGCCTCCCTCCACCCAAAAAGCTGACGGGAGGCCATGAGAACGTGCTCACTTCTTGGCTGGGACAAGACATTGCTACCGGAAGGCAGGCTGAGCTTTGGACAAAGCAGCTTTGAGCAAAGTGCCCAAGTCTCAGGGAACCAGGTAGTTCTTAAGACCGAGGATTTTAGTGGAGTGTGAGGGCGAGAGGAGCAGAGTGTAAAGCGCCACCGCCATGTATTCGTGGCGCATACAGTGTGCGCCCTGGGCGGCGTGCTGGGCGCATACACAGAACAGACACGTGCAGGTAGCGCCCCTAGGGGTCTACTATGTGGTCTGGTACATCAAACTGTTATTTGAGGTCTATGAAACTGTTAACTGGTCAGAAATGGGGAAAGCCATTCCGTAATAGCATCCTTTTAAGGAGAAGCTTCAGGAAACATCTACCATCTGCTAAACTTGGAGCCAAAGCAAGGCAGCTCCTTTATATATATATTTATATAGGATGTTTTGTTGCATTTCCCATAGATTAAGGTAATTTCTGGAAAACAATGAAGTCAAACCAATGATGAAAGAGTAGAGCCAGGAGCACAGGAGGCCTTAGGTGGCCTTCTCCGTGACAAAACTATCCTTTGAATAAGAAGTTCAGGTGCACGCTAGGTGACCCTGTATGTAGCTGGCCTAAAGCAGGCTTCGTTTAGGCTCCACGTTCCTGGAACTGGAAAGAATTGATATGTTGTGACATCAGGTCCCAGTGGCTAAACTTAGAAGGTTAGCGTTTGTCTTTAACTATCTCAGAAGCACTTTGCCACCTCTACTGGAAACAACTTTATTCTGGCAGAGCTTGGGTGGCAGGAGGCAACGTGCAAGGCCCTTAGGAGCTGGAAGGAGCACGCTGAGGAAACAGCCACTTCCACAGGCGGCATACCTGGTGGGGGTGGGGGTGAGAACCAAGACGGAGGGCACCCCGCTCAGTGCAAGTCTCCTGGGGGTGCTCTGCACCTTTCCTTAGCAAGGGTGGAGTGATTCTAGATGATAAGAGGTTTCGTGTAGGTCTGTCCGGCTGGAAACCTCCATGCAGAGCCCAAGTGTTGGGCTGAGTGGAGACTGAGGGAGAGCTGGTCCCAACGCCGTCCCTTAGCAGGGCTCAGAGTCTCCCTGCTGCGCTGCAGCTCCTGTGACTATTAGCCTTGACACCACCCAGGCACCCCCAGTGCCCCGGCCTTCCTCCCTGGCCTGTGTGGTGCGGCTCCTGTCTACTAGCAGCTTCTACTTCTCATCCTCATCCCCCTCGCTCATGCTGCTAATGGAGGCTGAAGCTGCTTTGGGTGAAGACGGGGGTGAGGTTTTGTTCGGGAGCCAGGAGAAGGTGGGCGATGGGGAGCGGGAAGGGGACCGGCTCCGGGTCGGGCTGCTCACGGGGCTCTGCTTTGGGGACAAGGCCTGCAGCATCCGGCTACTCCTCTCCTGGAACATCTGCTTCTGGAGAGAAATGGGAGAGAAGGCGTCTGTTCAATGAGTTATCCAAGGTGGCAGAGAAACCAAAAAAAACCAAAAAACAAAAAAGGCAGGGAGGACAGCCCCTACTCAAAGGCTGGATTTCCACCCCCACCCCCACCCCACAGACTTGCATTAGAGCCCGGGTTCCCCAAACGGTCTCCAGAGAGGAGCTGAGTTGAGATTCAGGGGCAGGAAGATGTCGACACATCAGATTATCATCACTGGTGGTTCTGGGGACTCATTCTTGCTGCCCTCTCCTCCAACCACAGAAATCAACTGCTGACTCTGATTTGCCAGGCAAATGGTAATGTCCTTGGTGCTGGAAGGGCAGCAGGAAATAAAACAAAAATCCCTATCCTCGTGGCACAAGGCATCACACAATAAGCCAAAAAAAGATGAGGTTTGTCAGATGGAACTATGGTTTGTGAGGACAAGAAAAAAGAGGATAGCCACTGGGAGTGTGGCTGGCAGGGCAGGGGGCTGCAGGTCTAAGTAGGATGTTCAGGGAAGGCCTCGTGGAGATGTTACTTGAGCAGAGCCCTGAAATTGATGAGGGAAGGGACCACACGGATGGAAATCAGGGCCTGTCCCCAAGAGGGGCAAGGAGGCCATGGAGGTGGGAGTGGAGTCACCTGGGTGAGGAGGGGCGGGGGGTAGGGGTTAGGAGGCGGTCACCAGAGGAGTAACAGAAGGCTGGCCATGTGATAACTTCGGCCTTGACTCTGAGGAGAAGAAAAAGCCCTGGAGGGTTCTCTATCTCTGGAGTTCTGAGCCCAAGAGTAACCAACTCTGATTTTGGTTTTAAAAGGGACCCCTCTGGCCGCTGTGCTGGGAGCAGACTGCAGGGAAGCAAGGGCAGGAGCAGGGGGCACAGTCAAGATCCCACTGACGATGGCGCCCGGGCCGGGGCGATGGCCGTTAGGATGGCGAGAAACGGCCGGAGTTCTGGTATGTGTTTTTTTCCCATAGTTTTATTGAGGTACAATTTAAAGTTTGGCTTTTTAGCGTACAATCCTGTGAGTTTTGCTAAATGCCTAAAGTTGTGTGATGGCCAGTACCATGGAGTTAACAGAGAATTCCGTCAGCTGCCTGGTTCTCTCAGGACCCTTTGCGGACGCCCCCTCCCCCAGCCTCTGGCAACAGATCTGTTTTCTGTCCCAAGTTTTGCCTTTTCCAGAATGTCATCTAAATGGAATTATGCACTCTATGGTCCAGCTACATTTTGAAGGTAGAACCAATCGAGTCTCTGACAGATGGGATGCAGGCGGTGGGAGGGAGAGGAATGAAGTGACTCCGGTTTCTGGCCTGGGAAACTAGAAGGCCGGCCACGCCCTGGGCCGGCGTGGGGCACCGTGGAGATGCAGGAGGTCGGGGTGGTAAGAGGGGTCATCTCATTTGAGGCCTCAGGTGACTGCTGCTTGCTGTTCTCACAGCCGAGCCCTTCCGTGACACTGGCCTTCGGCCTGCAGGCGCTGCCGGTCTCCCTGGCTGCCCTTCGCCGGCCACTCGGCCCCCACGCGCCCCGCTCCCCACTTCACAGCACCCTCCCGCGTGGCCTGGGCCCTGTGCTCCAGCTGCCGCCGGTGCTCCTTGGAGAGCCTCAGCCCCCAGCAGCTTGGCCCAGTCTTCTGATCCTAAACTGGCCCGGAGAGCCAGTTCTCTACTAGCCACTTCAGATTTTGCTTGTCCTTGTTGATTTTACAAACTGCTACTGAGACCCCTGGGGACCAGGTGCTATATAAGGAGGGGAAGAAGAGGGTAAAGATGGTGGTCATGGCCAAACTGGGCCTCAGTGACATGCGGGCAGAGCGGGTGGAGATGGGCAGTGAGCCCGTGGGGCTGGATGAGGGCTGGCTTCCCCAGCAGAAGGTGCTAAGTGGAGAGTATTAAGGACAATTGCTTGGCCTGACTGGACCCCAGGTGCCTAGAGGGTGACAGCAGCTGAGGCTGGATTTCTCCCCAAGAGCCCCTGGGAGATTTGAATCAATACAGGGATATGGTAAGATCAGGGTTTTAGAAACACCTTTGGGTGTAAGCATAAAAGCAAACAAAGAAACCATAAAGGAAAAGATTGATGTTTGGCTATATGAAAATTTAAAACTTCCATACCTCAAAAAAAAAAAAAACTATGAAATAAAGTACAAGGCAAATGGGGAAAAGGGAAATTTGTGTAACGTTTAAATGTAAATTATGGATCTTAGTATATAAACAGACCTTAACAAATTAAAAAGAAGGAAATGAGCATCTGGCACATACAGACAACTCACAGAAAACTTACAAGTGAATTATAGAAATTGGCATCACTAATAATCAAACAAATGCAAAATGATTGACATGAAATATCTTTTCTATATATCAAATTGCTAAAGATTTTTTAATCTTCCCAACCTTTTAAAACTTTTTCTAGTTCTGAGATATAATTGACAGAGCACTGTATACATTTAAGGTCTATAGCATAATTATTTCACTTAAATATATCAAGAAATGCCTACCTCAGTAAAGTTAATTGATACCCATCATCTCATGGATTCAAAAAATTTTTTTCCTTATGACGTGAGCTCTTAGGATGTACTCTCAAAACCTCCGATACACACCACACAGCCATGTTAACTGTAGTGACCGTGTTGTATGTTACATCCCTAGTACTTATTTATCTTCTAACTGGAAATTTGTACCTCTTGACCGTCTTCCTCCAATTCCCCCCACCCCAGACTCCCTACTTCTGGTAACCACAAATTTGTATAAGTGAGATCATACAGTATTCGTCTGTCTCTGACTTATTAGAATAATGCCCTCAAGGTCCATCCGTGCCATCACAGGTGGCAGGATTTCCCCCTTTTATATGGATAAGTAATATACCACTATATGTGTACACCACAACTTAATCCATTCATCCATCGATGGACACTTTGGTTGTTTCCATGTCTTGGCTATTAATAATGCTGCTATAAACATGAGTGTGTAGATATCTCTTGAACAAAGTGTTTTCATTTTCTTCAGATATAGAGTTGAGCCTTGAACAATGCAGGGGTTAGGGGTGCTGACAGTCTGTGCAGTTGAACATCCGTGTATAATGTTATAGTTGGCCCTCCCTCTGTATTCCTGGTTCCACATCTGTGGATCCAGCCAACTGTGGATCATACAGTACTTTAGTATTTACTACTGAAAAAAAATCCAAGTATAAGTGGACCCGTGTAGTTCAAACTCGTGTTGTTCAAGGGTCAACTGAAATGGAATTGCTGAATCACATTTTGAATTTTTTAAGAAACCTTCATGTTTTCCATAGTGGCTGTACCAGTTGACATTCCCACCAACAGTGCACAAAGGTTCAATTTTCTCTATATACTTGCCAGCATTTGTTATCTCTTGTCTTTTAAATGCTAGCCATTCTAACAGGCATGAGGTACTATCTCACAGTAGCTTTGATTTGCATTTCCCTGTTGACTAGTGATGTTGAACATCTTTTCATATACTTGTGAAGTGTGATATCTCCCACTTTGTTCTTCTTTCTCAAGATTGCTTTGGCTGTCTGGGGTCTTCTGTTGTTCCATATAAATTTTAGGACTTATTTTTCTATTTGTGTAAAAAAAAAAAACTATCTTCTTTGGAAAAATGTTTATGCAGGTACTTTGCTCCTTTTAAAATTGGATTATTTGGTTTTCAACTATTCAGTTGTATGAGTTCTTTATATATTTTGGATGTTAACCCTTTATCAGACATATGGTTTGCAAATATTTTTTCCCTTTTTTGTAGGCTGCCTTTTAATTTTGTGGACTGTTTTCTGTTGCTACAGAAGCTTTTTAGTTTGACATAGTCTGATTTATTTTGTTGCTTGTGCTTTAGGTGTCATACCCAAAAAATCATTTCCAAGACCCCTGTCAAAGAGCTTTTCTCCTATGTTCTCTATTAGGAATTTTATGGTTTGTGGTCACATTGAAATCTTTCATCCATTTCGAGTTAATTTTTGTGGGTGGAGTAGGATAGGTGTCTACTTCCATTCTTTGACATGTGAATATCCAATTTTCCAGCACCATTTATTGAAGATACACTCTTTGCTCCATTGAGTATTCTTGGCTCCTTTGCATGAGTTTACTTGTGGGCTCTCAATTCTGTTCAGTTGGCCTACGTGTCTGTTTTTATTGTCACTACCATACTATCTTGACTACTATAGCCTTGTAGTATAGCTTGAAAGCAAGAAATGTGATGCCTCCCACTTTGTTCTTTTTTCTCAAGATTGCTTTGGCTGTCCAGGGTCTTATGTGGTTTGATATAAATTTTTGGACTGTTTTTTTTCTATTTATGTAAAAAAATGCCATTGGAATCTTGATGGGAATTGCACTGAATCTATAGATGGCTTTGGGTAGTATGGACATTTTAACAATATTCTTATAATCCATGAACATGGGATATTTTTCCATTTATTGGTATCTTTGATTTCTTTCATCAATGTCTTGTAATTTTCAGTATAGAGATCTTTCACCTCCTTGGTTACATTTATTAAGTATTGTATTGTTTTTGATGCTGTTGTAGGTAGGATAATTTCAATTTTGTTTTCAGATAATTCATTCTCAGTGTGCAGAAATGCTACTGAGTTTTGTATGTTAATTTTGTATCCTCAACTTTACTGAATTAATTAGATCTAACAGTTTATTGATGGAGTTCTAGAATTTTCTATATATAAAATCATGTCACCTGCAAATGAAGACTATTTTACTTCTTCCTTTCCAATTCTAATACTTTTTATTTCCTTTTTTTTTCCTGCTTGGTCTGGCTAGGATTTTCAATACTATGGTGAATAGGAAAGATGAGAGTGGGCAGCCTTGTCTTGTTCCGGATCTTAGAGGATCTTTTTTTTTTTTTTTTTCTCTTTTCAGAACTTTTTTTGTTGTGGTAAAATATATGTAACATAAAATCGGCCATTTTAACCATTTTTAGAGTGTACAAATCAGTAGCATTAATGACATTTATGATGTTGTGCAACCATTACCACTGTCTGTTTCTAAAACGTTTTCATCACCCCAAACAGTAACTCTGTACCCATTAAGTGATAATGCACCACTTCCCGCTCTCCCAGCCCCTGGTTACCTCTCTTCTATTTGGTATCTCTATGAATTGCCTATTCTAGAGCTTTCAGCTTTTAACCTTTTACCATTGAGTATGATGTTAGCTGTGGGATTGTCATATTTGGCCTTTATTATGTTGTGGTACATTCCTTCTATACCTCGTTTGTTAAGAGGTTTTATCATATATAGTTGTTAAATTTTGTCAAATCCTTTTTCTGCATCTACTGGGATGATCTATTTTTTCTTTTATTCTATTAAATGTGATATATCACATCGATGGATTTATGTCTTGACTATCCTTGTATCCCAAGAATAAATCCCACTTGATCATGGTGAATGATCTTTTTTATGTGCTGCTGAATTCAATTTGCTAGCATTTTACTGAGAATTTTTGCATCTATATTCATCAGGGATATTGGCTTGTAGTTTTCTTTTCTGATAGTGTCCTTTTCTGTCTGGTACCAGCTTAATGCTGGC
This sequence comes from Camelus bactrianus, assembly GCF_048773025.1. NCBI lineage: Eukaryota > Metazoa > Chordata > Mammalia > Artiodactyla > Camelidae > Camelus > Camelus bactrianus. The sequence goes on from NC_133575.1 coordinate 18,569,334, forward strand.
CTTGTAAAACGAGTTTGGAAGCTTTCCCTCCTCCTCAATTTGTTGGAAGAGTTTGAGAAGGATTGGCATTAATTCTTTTTTAAATGTTTGTTAAAATTCTCCAGTGAAGCCATCTAGTCCTGGGCTTTTCTTCACTGGGAGATTTTTGATTAATGATTCTATCTCATTAATAGTAAGTGGTCTGTTCACATTTTCTATTTCTTCTTGATTCAGCATTGTTAGGTTATATGTTTCTAGGAACGATTCCATTTATTCTAGGTTGTCCAGTTTGTTGGTGTATTGTTGTCCATAGTAGCCTCTTATGATCCTTTTGTATTTCTGTGGTATCACCTGTAATGTCTCCTTTTTCATTTGTAATTTTTTATAACACTTTTTATTGAGTTATAGTCATTTTACAATGTTGTGTCAAATTCCAGTGTAGAGCACAATTTTTCAGTTATACACGAACATACACATATTCATTGTCACATTCTTTTTCACTGTGAGCTACCACTAGATCTTGTATATATTTCCCTGTGCTATACAGTATAATCTTGTTTATCTATTCTGCATATGCCTGTCAGTATCTACAAATTTTGAAATCCCAGTCTGTTCCTTCCCACCCCCCACCCCAATTTTTTTTTTTTTATTTGAGTCTTCTCTCTTTGTTTCTTAGCGAGTCTAGCTAAAGGTCTGACAATCTTGTTTCTTTTCTAAGAACAACTCTTAAATTTTGTTAAACTTTTCCATTGTCTGTTTCTGTCTCATTTATTTCTGCTTTAATCTTTATTATCTCCTCCCTGCTGCTAACTTTGGGCTCAGTTCGTTCTTCTCTTTCTGGCTCCTTAAGGTATAGAGTTAGGTTGTTTGAGACCTGTTTTGTTTCTTAATGGAGGCAATTATTGCTATGAACTTCCTTCTTAGAATTGCTTTTGCTGTATCTCATAAGTTTTAGTATGTTTTATTTCCATTTTCATTTGTCTCTAGATACTTTATTTCTCATTTCATTTCTTCTTTGATCTATAGGTTGTTCAGGGTGTTGTTTAATTTCATGTGTTTGTGAATTTTTCTAGTTTTCTTCCTGTTACTTATACCTAGTTTCATATCATTGTGGTCAGAAAAGATACTTGGTATGATTTCAATATTCTTCAGTTTGCTTAGATTTGTTTTTGTGGCCTAACGTATGGTCTATTCTATACAATGTTCCATATGCACTCAAGAGTGTGTATTCTGCTGCTGTTGGATAGAATATTCTGTATGTGTCTGTTAGGTTCAGTCGATCTATAATGTTGTTCAGATCCACTATTTCCTTATTGATTCTGTCTGGATGACCTATCCATTGTTGAGAGAGGGATATTCAAGTCCCCAACTATTGTTCTGCTGTTTATGTCTCATTTTAGCTCCATTTTATGTATTTGGGTGCTCTGATGTTGGATGCATACATATTTACAATTGTTCTGTCTTTGGATTAACCCCTTTGTCATTATATGATGACATTCTTTGTCTCTTTCTACCACTTTTAGTATAAAGTCTGTTTTGTCTCATGTAAGTACAGCTACCCCTGCCTTTTAAAAACATACCACTTGCTTTTCCCATCCCTTCATTCTCAGTCTATGTGTGTCTTTAAGGCTAAAGTGAGTCTATTGAGGGCAACATATTGTTAGATCTTGGTTTTTATCCATTTATCCATTCTGTGTCTTTTGATTTGAGAACCTAATCCATTTATGTTAAAAGTAATTATCGATAGATACAGTCTTACTATTGCCATTTTGTTCATTGTTTTCTGGCTGTTCTGTAGATCCACTATTCCTTGTTTTATCCTGCTGTCTTTTTTGGGTATGTTTTGACATCTTTGGGTATCAGTGTACTTTGACAACTGTATCATGTTCTTTTATGTAATTAGTACAGATTTTTGCCTTATCATTACCATGAGGCTTACATAGACTATATTAAAATCACAACATCCTATTATAAACTGATGGTAACTTAAGTTCAATAGAATTCCTAAACTTTTGCTTGTCCTCCCCATCACATTTTAGGTTATTGTTGTTGGACAGTTGATTTTTTTTTTTTTTTAGTATTGTGTAACCAATATCAGATTATTGTAGTTATGATTATTTTTACTATGTTTTCTAACATTTAACCTAGAGCTGTAACTGAATTATATACCATCATTACCACACTACAGAATCTAACTTTAACTATATATTTACCATTATTACATATTTACCATTACCAGTGAGTTTTATGTTACCTTCCCATGTTTCTATGATGGTAATTAGTTCCTTTCACTCAAAGAAGTCCCTTTAGCATTTCTTGTAACACAGGTCTAGGTCTAGTGACGATGAACTCCCTCAGGTGTTGTTCCTTCAGGAATGTCCTTATCTCTTGTTCATTTCTGAAGGACAGCTTTTCCAGGTACAGAACTCTTGGTTGAGGGTTTCTTCCCAATATTGTGAATATAGTATTCCATTCCCTCCTGGTGTGAACGTTTCTGTTGAGAAATCTACCAAAAGTCTTATAAAGGTTCCAGTGTATATCATTTTTTCTCTTTTCTCTTGCTGCTTTCAAAATTCTTTGCCTTTGACTTTTGACAATTTAATTATAAAGTGTCTCAGTGTAGCCCTACTCAGGTTTAACCTACTTGGGGTCCTCTGTGCCTTATGGATCTGGATATCCATTTCTCTCCCCAGTTGTGTGAAGTTTTCCAGTGATGATTGGTTTAAATACTTTGTCTCTTTCCCTTCTCCTTCTGGAATTCCCATAATATTCCCATAATGCACATAGTGTGTCCCGTAAGTACCATAGGCTTTCTTTACTCTTCTTCATTCTTTTTCTGGGGGGTGGGCCCTGACTGGGTAATTTCAAATGTCTTTACTTCTAAGTCACTGATTGTTTCTTCTGCATAGTTGAGTCTGCTTTTGGAGCTCTCCGTTGACTTCTTCAGTTCAGTCATTGTATTTTCAGCTCTAGGATTTCTGTTTGGGTGTTGGGGTTTTTTTTTTGTTTGTTTGTTTGTTTTTTGGTGGTTTCTATTTCTTTGATTTTTCTCATTTTGTTCATGCGTGGTTTTCCTAATTTTGTTGAGTTGTGTGTTCTTGTAGTTCACTAAACTTACGAGGATTATTCTGAATTATTTATCTGAAAGTTCACAGTTGTCTATTCCTTCAGGGTCAGCTGTTAAAGCTTTATTAGTTTCCTTTGCTGTCATTATCAACCAGATGTTTCATGGTCCTCGATTCCTTATGTTGGTACATGCACATTTGAGTAAGCTGTCTTGTCTTCCAGACTTCAAGTATTTCCTTTGGCAGAGCGAGTTCTAAACCAGTCAGCTCAGTTTGGCTTTCTGGATGTGTTTGCTGGTAACATCATTGCGCTGGCATGGTTTGCTGTCAGGTTTTATTTCGGGGTGAAGCCACTGCCCAAGTTCTAAGGTTGTAAGGTTGGGGGTGCTGCTGCTGGCTGAAAACAGTTGGCTAGGACTGCTGGTTTGGTTCCTTGGCCAAGTGAGGCTGTAGGTTAGGTTCCACAGTTTCCTGGATTTTCTGGTCAGTCTTACTGGATGCTTGGGACTGGGTCCTATACTCAGCAGTAGGTGGAGCTATGAATTAGCTTCTCTTCCCTGGTGGGGCAGCAGAACGGGCCCCAGGGCCTGAATGGCTGTGTTCGGGGACCTGAGTCAGGCAAGACTGTGTACTGAGTTCCCTGGCCAGACAGGGCCACCAGCGTTGTTCTCTGTTCAAGTGCGGCAGTAAGCAGGGCTGTTGGATGCGCTATGCGGCTTCCCGTGGGTTCTGGTTAGATGTCCAGGTGGGCTGGAAGCTGTATCCAGCGATGGGCGGGGCTGTGAAAGAGTTCTCCTGCTGTGCCTGGGAAGGGAACCTGACTCAAGGTCAGAAGGGCTCTTTGTTTGTGGTCTTGATCCAAGCTGACCGGCACCCCACGTTCCCTAGCTGAAGAGAGCCACTGGCTTCGCTCTGCAGCCTGTCAGCTCTGCCCGCGGGACTCTCCGCTCAAGCGTTGCCGGGCCGTGCAGCTTTCCAGGTGTCCCAGCCGGGCTCTCTGGGCGGTGCTGGGCGCTGGGCTGAGCAGTGGGTGGGGCTGAGACTCGGTACCCTGCCTGGGCGGCACAGCGGGGCCGGTTCCACGCGCGCTGGCGGTCCTTCCAGTCAGGCCTCTGCTCAGGTGGGGCTGGGAGCTGCAGCCGGCGGGAGAGGAAGCTGTGCGTCCGCGCCCCTGCTTGGGCAGCGGCGGGCCCGGCCCCACACGCGGCACTGGCTTCGCCGGGACCCGCCCTGCCTGCGCGCTTTGCTCCAGCACTGCTGCTCGTGCCGCTTCTGGATGTTCTTGCCAGCCTTTCTGATCAGACGGAGCTGGGCCGTCGCTCAGCAGCGAGGAGGGGCTGCCGCTCAGCCCCCTGCGTCAGTGGGGACAGAGCAAGCTCCAGGGCCGGACATGTGTGTGAGGCCGGGACCGCACCGAGCTCCCAGACCAGAGCGCACCAGTGACGTGGCTCTGCGGGTGAGCGGAGCGCCTGGCCGGGCCCTGCGGGGGGAGCCCGGGCGCCCGGACCACAGGGCTGGGTGTGGCAGCTCCCCCCCTCCCCTGCATGAGGAGGTGCCCAATGGTTAAGCCCTTCACATTTCTGCTGCAGTGTCCGTGGTAGAGACCGGAGTGGGGGCTCCCAGGAGGGAACCCACAGCGCTGGGGGAGCTGGACGTTCACGGGGGGCTCTTCCCACTGCGGGGCCCAGGCCCCGGCGGGAGAGCGCTTGGCGTTGGTGCTGCGCTGGCCCGGGGGGGGGGGGGGGAGGCGCCATGTGGCGAGCGTGTCGCCGCCCTTATCCTTCTGATGCCTCCTGCCTTGGTCTCCGAGGTTCAGGAGGTGCTTCAGCCTCGCCCCCGTGTTTGCATTCTCTCAGTGCTGTCTTCTCTTTGAAGAGCTGTTAGTCCTTCTTGTGAGAGAGAATGAAGTGAGGAATGCCCTATGTTGTCATCTTGGTGACGTCACTCTCCCATTTTTTTTTTTAAAATTTGTAATGGCTGGTGTTGGCGAAGTCTCAGGAAAAAGACCACACTGCTGTTACTGCTGGTGCAAGGGTAAAATGGATAGTGCCTTTCGGAGGGGTACCTGGGCAGTAGGTCCCAAAACTCGTCTTCCTAAGATAATCAGATGTAAATCGGTGTACCTGGATAGTCACAGCAGTGTCACCTGACAAAACGCCAACTCCCTAAGTTGGTTAAAGAAAGCTTGAACAACTCTGAGATGATAAAGTGAGTAGCTGCTGAAAATCAAGTCCTTAAAGAACGCTCAATAATGTGAGAAAATGTTCAAGAGCTATCGCAAACCAAAAATGATTTTAAGATAGTCTGTTCTGCATGACCCAGTTTTATGAAAGGAAGTGTGTACATGTAGATGGAAAAAAGGCAGGCAGTACCCCCAAAACAGTACCAGTGACGACTCCGGGTGATGAGGCTACAGGTGATTTTTAGTTTCCTTTTATGATTTACTTTCTAATAGTTCTGTCATGAACCTATTACTTTTATCATAAAAAAACATGGTAGGAAGAAGGAAAGATGACAGGCAAGGAAATGAGGCCAAAGGGCGTCGTAATAGCACAGGTAAGAAAACACTGAGGCCTCAGGCACACCGTCACTTCCCCCTGATGCTCAGTTTCCCGTTTTAAACTCTAGCTCGTGACTTTTGAGATCTCAACCCCCCTCCAGCAGATAGAGTGGAGACGATCTGCTGATCGCTGTCATCCTTTCTAGATTCAAAATTGCACGATATTACAAATACACCGATTATTCACCTTTAATGAATGGCACTGATAATTCTGCCAAGGGACATCCAAACCTCTCAAAATCAAGCAGAAGAAAAATGCTGTAGTGCAACAGCATTAACTTGGATTAAGCCCATTTATGAGACAAAATCAAACGCCAAAAGTATAGGGCAGCCTATTATTAACAGCAACATAAAAAATAAATCCTTGAACTTCTAGCTGGCACTTGAAAATATGTGTTTCTATTACCGTAACCTGTAAGTGGATTTTCAGTGGCAGCCACTAGCCTTCCTGCTGTTCGTGGCTTGTCAGCATTTCCATTAGAAGCCCACTTTCTCAGGAATCTACAACTTGTCCACTATAGTTTGACTCAAGCCCAAAAGTGAATATTTTACCTAAGGGATTGAAATAATTTGAATCCTGAATGATAAGCAACGGTGTCACACTTCATAAAATGCGATACCCTTGCAAAACAATTCTGGGTCTTGATTTGCAAGCTCTCTGATCTGTTTCTGGTGCGTTTTGAAGGGTGGTTCCCCTGCAAAGGAGTTAAACTGAATCAGGTCAGGAGACAGTTTGTAATGAGCTTCCTGGGAAGAAAAGCACTTTAGAAATGTAACAAATAATTAAGACCATGGCATGGCATTTTCGAGGAGAAAAGGTATTTAAATTCAGTCTTACTACTGTATTAAGAAGTTTCCATTTATAAAGTTTTCTACCAAGAAAATAATCCTATTTGTGTGTCCATATGAAAGAGATTTTCTATTTCCCCTCCTACAATATTTTCCCTTTTAAGAAGTTCTTAACATCTAATGAGGCAATAAATGTCTTGACAAGTGCGTTTAAGGGTTTCAGTCTTTCAGATATATTCTGGCAAATCTGGCAAAGAAACTAAACAAAGAAATCCTAGTTAGAACTGGTTTGGACCCCTGGTAATCAAGATGGGACTCACCGAGAAGGTTTCAGTTCTGGGCGAATCCGTAAACAACGCACCTTTTAGCAGTGCCTGGCACATGCCTGGGTGGCAGTCATTGGTTTTAAAAAAAAAGAGGGGGCTGTTTTAACTATGAAACAATTTAATTTTCTCAACAACCCCAGCAAGTGGCTGACAGGTAAATGAACGTGCCCAAGGCTGCCCAGCGAGGAAGTGAGCCCGTGCTCATGACCAGCTCTCTGTCATTAGCCACTTTCATAGGAAAAAGCATTTCATGTTTTACTTGAGCATCTGTTGGATGATAAATCGTTGAAATTGTCAAAAAGACAGGTGGGAAATCTAATTCGGATCCACAAGCTGAATTTTATTTCTTTCCTCTATCAGAAGTCTTAAAAATTAGCAATGCCATTAGGATGGCTATTATTTAAAAAAAACAAAAACCAAAAGAACAGAGAACAGCAAATGCTGGAGAGGCTGTAGGAAAATTAGAACCCTGTGCATGGCGGAGGGGATGTAAAATGGTGCAGACACTTTGGAAGACAGTGTGGCAGTTCCCTCAAAAAAATTAAAAAGAGAATTATACGATTTAGCAATTCTCGTTCTGGGTGTATACCCAAAAGACTTGAAAGCAGGGACTTCAACAGATACTTGTATAGCAGTGTTCATGGCAGTGTTATTCACAATAACCAAAGGTGGAAACAGTCTAAATGTCTCATCAGTGGATGAATGAATAAACAAAATGTGGTCTGTATAAATAATTATTTGTGTGTGTATATAGGTACATGATGGGTTTGGGGTCTTTTTGGCTAGCATGGAGTAAAGTATTTCCATTATTGGTGTTGAAAAGAACCGTTTTGTCTATTATGAAACATTATGAAAGGCTTTCCTGGCATGGAGAATCTAAAAGCTGACCAATGACTCATTGCGTCAACAAACATTTACTGACAGCACGCTGTGTATATATGGTTCAGGCATTAATCTAAACCCTGAGGGTACAGCAGTAAATAAGAGAGAGAAAAGTCTGTTCATATGTATATTTTTAAGGTGTAAGTGACATATAACACTATATTAGTTTCAGGTGTACAACATAATGATTTGATATTGATGGCAAAATGATCACAGTAAGTGTAGTTAACATCTGTGACCATACGTGGTACATGGTTACAGTTCTTTTTTCTGTGATGAGAACTTCCAAGATCTACTCTCAGTAACTTTCAAATACGCAGGAGTATTATTAACTGTTACCACCATACTCCACATTACATTCCCAGGACTTACAATTGTAAGTTTGTATCTTTGACCCCCTTCACACATTTTGGACCCCACGCCACCCCTCTGCCTTTGGCAACCACCAATCTGTCCTCTGTATCTGTGAACTCATTTTGCTGGATCATAAATGATTTTTTTTGAGGAGTTGTGTGAGTTTTTTAGATATATTGTAGATATTAATCGTTTATCAGAAATATGATTTACAACTGTTTTCCCCCATTTGGTAGGTTGCCTTTTTATTTTGTTGGTTTCCTTTGCTGTACAGGAGCTTTGTACTTTGCTACAGCCCCACTTGTTTGTTTTTGCTTTTGATGCCTTTGCTTTTGGTGTCAAATCTAAAAACTCATTGCCAAGACCAATGTCAAGAAGCTTACAAGCTGTTTTCTTCTAGGACTTTTATGGTTTCAGGTATTATGCTAAATTCCTTCATCCATTTTGAGTTAGCTTTCTGTGTCTGGTTTAAATGTGGTCCAGTTTCATTCTCTTTGCATGTTGCTATTCAGTTTTCCTAGCACCATTACTGAAGAGACTGTCTTTTCCCCATTGTATATTCCTGGATCCTTTGTCACAAATTAATTGAGCATTGACCATATGCGCATGGGTTTATTTCTGGGCTCCCTATTCTGTTCCACTGATCTATGTGTCTGTTTTTATGCCAACACCGTACTGTTTTGATTACTATCACTTTGCAAATATAGTGTGAAATTAGAGGACACGATGTCTCCAGCTTTGGTTTTTTCTTCTCTCAAGATTTCTTTGGCTATTTGGGATCTTCAGTTGTTCCGTATGAGTTTTAGGACTGTTCTATTTCTGTGAAAAATGCCATTGGAATCTTGATAGGGACTGCACTGAATCTATAGATTGCTTTGGGTAGCTGTGGACATTTTGACAATATTTTTTTAATCCATGGGCACAGCATATCTTTCTATTTATTTGTGTCTTCAATTTCTTTCACCAACATCTTACAGTTTTCAGTGTACAGGTCTTTCACCTGCTTGATAAAATTTATTCCTATGTATTTTATTCTTGTTGATGCAATTGTAAATAGGCTTTTTTTTATTGAGTTACGGTCAGTTTACAATGTTGTGTCAATTTCTGGTGTACAGCAGTTTTCCAGTTATACGTGAATGTACATATATTCATTTTCATATTCTTTTTCACCATGAGCTACTACAAGATCTTGAATATATTTCCCTGTGCTGTACATTATAAACTTATTTATCTATTCTATGTATACCTGTCAGTATCTATAAATTTCTAACTCCCAGTCTGTCCCTACCTATCCCCCTCCCCTGGGGCAACCACTAGTTTGTATTCTGTGTCTGTGAGTCTGTTTCTGATTTATATTTAAGTTCATCTTTTTTTTTTCGTTCTTAGATTCCACATATGAGTGATTTCATATGGTATTTTTCTTTCTCTTTCTGGCTGACTTCACTTAGAATGACTAAATAGGGTTCTTTTCTTCCTGATAGTCTTTAATACTGTGTAAAAATGCAACAATTTCTGTATATTGACTTTGTATCCTTCAACTTTACTGAATTTGTTTATTAGTTCTAACAGCTTTTATGTGTGTGTGGAATCTTTAGGGTTTCCTATATATGTCACCTACAAATAGTGGCAGTTTTTCCTTTCCACTCTGGGTGCATTTTTGTTTTTTTTCTTGCCTAACTGTGGCTAGGACTTGCAATACTACGTTAAAGGAAGTGGTGAGAGTGGGCATCCTTATCGTGGTCCTGATCTTAGAGGAAAAGCTTTCAGCTTTTCACCATTAAGTATAAGGTTAGCTGTGAGCAGGTCTTATACCGTCTTTATTACATTGAGGTATATTCTCTCTGTGCCCATTTTGTTGAGAGTTTTTATCATAAATGGATGGTGAGTTATGTCAAATGTCAAATGCTTTTTCTGCATCTGTTAAGCAAGCATATGGTTTTTATCGTTTATTTTCTTCAAGTGATGTAAACACATTGATTTGTGGATGTTGAACCATGCAGCCCAAGAATAAATTGCACTTGACCTTGCTGTATGATCCCTTTGATGTGTTGTTGAATTTGGTTGCTCATATTTTGAGGACTTTTGCCTCTGTGTTCATCAGGGACATTGCCATGTAATATTCTTGTCATTTTTCTCACTTTGATGTCAGGGTAATGCAGGCCTCGTAAAATGAGATTGGGGGTGTTCCTTCCTCTTTGTTTTTTTCTGGGAGATTTTGAAGATGACTGGTATTGTTTAAATGTTTAAGAGAATTCACCAGTAAAGCCATCTATCTGATTCCGGACTTTTGATGGGAGGTTTCTGATTCACTGACTCAATCTCCTTACTAGTAATCAGTCCGCTGAGATTTTCCATTTCTTCATGATCCAGTCTGAGTAGGCTGTATGTTTCTAGGAATGTATCCATTTCTTCCAAGTGGTCAAATTTGTTGATGTGTAATTGTTCATAATAGTCTCTTATCCTTTGTAGTTCCGTGGTATCAGTTGTCATGTCGCCTTTTTGACTTTTAACTTTGTTGATTTGAGTCCTCTTTTTTCCTTGATGAGTGTAGCTTAAGGTTTGTCAATTTTCTTTGTTTTCAGAGAACCAGCTCTTAGTTTCATTGATCTCATCGACTGTCTTTTTAGCCTCTGTGTCATTTATTTCTGTTCTGATCTTTATTTCCTTCCTTCAGGCTTCCTGTGCCGTTCATTTTTATTTGTCTCAAGGTATTTTTGACTTCTTTGGAGATCTCCTTTTGATTCATTGGTCGTTCAGTAACCTGCTGTTTAATTTCCATGCATTTGTGAATTTTCCAGTTTTAATTGATTTCTGGTTTCATACCATTGTAATTAGAAAAGTTTTTGATATGATTTCAGTCTTAAATTTATCAAGACTTTTTTTTGTGACCTAACACATGATCTATCCTGGAGAAGGTTCCATGTGCACTTGAGAAGAACCTGTATTCTGTTGCTGTTGGATGGACTTTTCTGTATCAGCCTCATCTGATGTGTCATTTTAGGCTGAATGTCCTTACTGACTTTCTGTCTGCATGATCTATCCAACGATGACAGGGGTAGTAAAGTCCCCTACTATTATTGTATTATCGTCTTTCTTTTCGTAGGTCTGTTAATATATGTACGTGCTCCTATGTTGGGGAAATAAATATTTGCAAATGTTATAACCTCTTGTTCAATTGACCCCTTGATGGTTATGTAATGCCTTTGTCTCTTATTACAGTCTTCATTTTATAGTCTATTTTGTCTAAGTATGGTACCCCAACTTGCTTCCGGTTTCTATTTGCATAGAGTATCTTTTTCTTTTTCTTTTTTTTTAGGTTAACATATGTTTTATTTTTTGACATGTAAATGATCATTAAGTTTTTTTTAAAATTGAAGTATAGGCGATTTACAATGTTGTGTTAGTTTCTGGTGCGCAGCATAGTGACTCAGTTATATATATCCCGTTTCATATTCCTTTTCATTATAGGTTATTGTAAGATGTTGAATATAGTTCCCTGTGCTATACAGGGGGACCTTGTTGTTTATCTATTTTTATATATAGTGGTGTGTGTCTGCAAATCCTGACCTCCCAGTTTATCCCTGCCCCTGCTTTCCTCCTTGGTAACCGTAAGTTTGTTTTCTAAGTCTGTGAGTCTGTTTCTGTTTTGTAAATAAGTTCATTTGTGTCATTTCTTTAGATTCTACATATAAGTGATACCATATGATATTTTTTTCTTTCTGGGTGACTTCACTCAGTATAATAATGTCCATCCATGTTGCTGCCAATGGCATTATTTTATTCTTTTTTACAGCTGAGTAGTAGTCTGGAATATATTTCTCCATCCCTTCCCTATCTGTCCTCACCTCTGAAATAAGTCTCTAGTAGGCAGCATGTAGATGTGTCCTTTTATCCATTCAGACACTGACTTTTAATTGGGAACCGTAAATAATGTAAGTAATGACTGATAGGTACGTGCTCGTTGCCATTTTGTTAATTGTTTTCTGGCTGGTTTGTAGCTCCTCTGTTCCTTTATTCTCTCTTCGTGGTTTCTTTTCTTTAGTGTACGCTTAGATTCCTTTATTCTTGGCTGGAAGTTTTCTTTCAGCACTTTACATACATCATGCAATTCTCTTTCGGCCTGCAAAGTTCTGCTGAAAAAAATCTTAGTTTTATGGGGGTTCCCTTGTATGTGACAAGTTGTTTTCCTCTTGTTGCTTTTAAGAGTCTCGCCTTGTCTTTAATTTTTGACATGTTAATTATAACGTCTTGGTATAGGTCTCTTTTGGCTCAGCTTATTTGGAACACTAATGGCCTCTTGCATATGGGTCTCTGTTTCCTTCCCCAGGTTAGGGAAGTTTTCAGCCATTATTTCTTCAAATAGATTTTCTGCCCCCTTCTCTCTTGCTGCTTCTGGGACCACTACAATGTGAATTTTGGTTGGCTTGCTGTTGTCCCATAAGTCCCTTAAACTATCTTCACTTTTTAAATTCATTTTTCTTTTTGCTGCTCTGATTGGGTGAGGGACACTGGCCTGTCTTCACATTCCCTGATCCTTTTCTCTGCTTCATCTAGTCTGCGGTTGAATCCTCTAGTGTATTTTTCAGCTCTGTGATTTCTACTTGGTACTGTCATACATTTTCTGTCTCATTGAAGTTAATGCTGTTCACCCATTCTTCTCCCAAGATCAGTAAGCACCGTAATGACCATTGTTGGGAACTCCTCATCAGGTAAATTGCTTACCTCTGGCTTTCATTAAAGACTTTTTCTGAGGTTTTATGTTGTTGTTTCATTTGGAACATACTCCTTGGTTTCTTTATTCTCTTTGGTGCTCTGTGTTGGTTTCCGTGCATGAGATAAAACAGCTCCCTCTCCCAGTCTTGCAGATGGAGCCTCATGTAGGAGGTGAAACTTATCGTTCGGTCCTGCCCTAGCTCTTCGTTGTCTCTCATACCTCTGGCATTGTCCAAGCGGCCCATTTTATTTTTAGTGACTGAGACCTGTCAGTGTCCCAAGGGGAGGGTCTGTCGTCAGCTAGACTCAGGCTGATTCGGAGCAAGACCATCAGGCAGCAGCTTTTAAGGTATGCAGATACCCTGCAGTCCCCCAAGACTGTATGTAAGTCCGGCTGTTCACCGGAGCCAGGCGACCTAAGTGTGTCCCCTGGGTGGCGGTCAGAAAAATCAGGGCACCAGACCAGCGTATGAGTTCTTTCCAATAGATACTGGAGACCTAGTGTGAGGCGGAAGGAGAGCACAGAGGTGGCACCTCCCGGTCTCCGTCTTCAGAGTACAGCTCAGTAGGGCCCTAGATAGGTGCCAAATCAGAAGTGTGACCCTCGGGCCGAAGTTGCAGGACAAGCAAATAGGCCTCTTGCACAGAAGGACGGGGGTATGTGTCAGCCTGCGGTCCGCACAGCACCCTGGGGGCAGCAGTCAGCCAAGAGCTGTTTGTTCTAGTCCCATGGGACCCAGGAACATGAGAACAGCTTCTGGGCGTGGCTGTCTTCCTGGCCCAGCCCCACTGCCTGTGTTTTTGATGATGGTTACCCTAACAGGTGTGCGATGCTAGCTCATGGTGGCTCCGATGTGCATGTCCAGTGATTAGTGATGTTCGGCACCTGTTCGTGTACCTTTTGGGCATGTGTGTGTCTTGTTTGGAAAAATGTCTGTTCAGATCTCCTGCCCATTTTAAAATCGGACTTTTTTCATGCTATTGAGTTGTGCAAGATCTTTGTCTATTGTGAATATTAATCACTTGTCACATGATTTGCAAATATTTCTCTTATTTTGCAGGTTATTTTTTCCTTTTGTTAATAGTTTGTTTTGCTATGCAGAAACTTTAGTTTGATAGAGTCCCATTTATTTTTGGTTCTGTTGCCTTTGCTTTTGCTGTTAAAGTAAAAAAAAATGTGTTTCTGCATCTATTGAGATGATCAGACGATGATCTTCATTCTGTTAATGTGGTGTATCGTACTGACTGAGTTACATATGCTGAAGCATCCTTGCAACTGGAGGACAAATCCCACTTAGTCGCGGTGTATGATCCTCTTCATAGATTGTCAAATTTGGTTTGCTAATATTTTGTTGAGAATTTTTGCATCTATATATCCATCAGATATTGGTGTATGGTTTTCTTGTAGTGTCCTTCTCTGGCTTTGGTATCAAAGTACTGCTGGCCTTGTAAAATACTTTTGCAAGTGTTACTTCCTCTTGAATTTTTAAAAAAGTGTTTGAGAAGGACTGGTGTTAGTTCTTTCAATGTTCGGTAGCGTTCACCAGAGAAACCATCTGCTTCTGGGCTTCTGTCTAGTGGGAGACTTCCGATTATGGATTCAAGTTCCTTCCTCATCATTGGTCTCTTCAGGTATTCTATTTCCTCATGATTCTTTCCTGGCAGGCTGTATGTTTCTATGAATGAACCCGTTTCCTTTAGGTTATCCAATTGGTTGGCATATAATTATTCTTCAGTCTTAGGATTCTTTACATTTCTGTAGTGTAAGCTGTAGTATCTCCTCTTTCATTGCTGATTTTGAGTCCTTTTCCTTTTCAAGTCTAGGTAGTCTTGTCTATTTATCTTTTCAAAAAACAAGTTCTTAGTTTCATTGCTCTTTCCCGTTGTTTCACATCTCTTTTACTTATTTCTGCTCTGATACATTTTTCTTTCATTAATTTTGGCCTTCGTTTGCTCCTCTTCTCATAGTTCACTGAAGTGCAAAGTTAGATTTTTTTTTCGTGATGCAGGCATTTATCGTCATGAACTTCCCACACAGAACTGCTTTTGCTGCATCCCATAACTTTTGTACGTGGTATTTCCATTTGTCTCAAGGTATTGTTTTAAATTTCTTTTGATTTTTTTCATCAATTCATTGGTAGTTCAGTGGTATGTTGCTAAATGTTCACATGCTTGAGAATTTTCTAGTTTTATTCTTGTAATTGATTTCTGGTTTCATAATATTGTGGTCAGAAAAGATGCTCGATAAGATTTAAATATTCTTGAAATTTATGGAGTCTTGTGTCCTAGCATATGCTATATCCTAGAGAATGTTCCATGTGCATTTGAGAAAAGTGTGTCCTCTGTTGCTTTTGGATGGAATGTTCTGTATATGTCTGTTAAGTGTTTGTGATCTTAATGCATGGTCCAAGTGCAACGTTCCTTATCGATTTTCTGCCTGGATAATCTATCCATTGGTATGAGTGTGGTATTAAAGTCCCCACTACTGTTGTATTGCTATGTATCTCCTCCTCCCTTTAGGTCTGTTAATATTTGCTTTATATATTTACGTGTCCCTATGTTGGGTGCATAAATATTTATAAATGATACAGAGTCCTGTTTGACCTTTTTATCATTATGTAATGCTCTTGTCTCATTATTTTGGTTCATAGTCTATTTCGCTTGGTAGAAGTATAGCTTTCCAAGGTTTCTTTTGGTTTTCATTTGGATGGAACATCTCTTTCCCCCCTTTCAGTCTCAGTCTCTATCTACAAGTGAAGTGAGTCTATCACAGGCAGCAAATGGTCAGTCTTGTGTTTTAACAGATTTAAGCACTCCATATATTTTGATAAGAGAATTCAGTCAATTGTAACTTCTGCTAGCTATGTGCTTACTGCCACTATAAAAATTGTTTTGTGGCTTTTCTGTAGTTCCTCTGTGCTTGTCTTCCACTGCTCTCTCACGTTGTCATTTGAAGATTGTAGTGTTATGCTTAGATATAGTTCTCTACTGTGTATATTTACTATAGGTTTTTCCTTTGTGGTTATTGTGGGGTTTAGGTAAAGTAAATTATATTTATAACAGTCTATTTTTAGGTTGATAGTAACCCCCTGTGTGTGATGTTTTTGATGTCACAATTTACAACATTTTACCTTGTATATCCATTAAGAAATTCCTTTGTCATTTTTACTATTTTGGTTTTTATCCTTCATTTTAGATGTATAAGCTATTAGCTCATGACTATTACATTAGACAAATCTAAATTTTAAAATATAACTTTAATGCTGAAACTTTACTGTTTTCCTGATAGTAAGGAGCACATTTTTCTTTACGTTAAAGAAGGCCCCTCTACACGTCCTAGGAGCAGCTCTATTAGTGCTGATGGCCTCAGCTTGGCTTGCGTGGAAACCTGTTTATCTATCCTTCAAATCTAAGGGACAACTTGGATGGACAGCGCATTTTGGTTGGCAATTTTTTTTCTTGCATACTTGGTAACCAGGAGGGAGTTTTGTGATCTCTTCAGAATTTCTGGTAAAAAAAAAAAAAAACAAAAAATCTGGTAATGGAGCTAGAGGGTTCCTTGGAATGTAACAAGGTTTTCTATTCATCCTTTTAAGATTATCATCTCAGAGTGTTTAACTTTTGACACTCTAACTAGAAATAAACTTCTTTCCCTCGTGTGTCTCTGCTGCGTCCGCGGAGGGGAGGATGACGATGAAGGTGTCTTTGGGGAAATTAAGGTACAGGAGGGAGAGACTGATAGATGTTCTCTGATATAGGAATCATTCCTAGCAAGAGAGAGACAGGGAGAGAAGGGGAGGGAGGGGGAGAGAGGGACTCAGACACAAGCCATCATTTCCAGATTCAGAGGGTGAGAGAAGTTCTCAGATACAAGCATTTATTCCAGGAGAGACACAGAGACAGACATAGAGACAGAGAAGGGTGAGAAGAGACAGGGAGAGGAGACGGGAGAGGGGAGAAGAGAGTAGATTATCACAAACCATTCACTTAGAGAGAGGAGTGAGGAGAGGGGACAGAGGAGAGAGGTCCTCAGACTCAAGAATTAATTCTGAGGGAGGAAGACAGAGATAGATGAGAGAGAAGAGGAGGTACGCAGATACAAGCATTCACTGAGAGAGGGAGGGAGGGAGGAAGGGGGGGGTGGACTGAGAGGAGAGAGACACGTTATCAGACACAAGCATTGATTCCAAGAGAGAGAGATTGGGGAGAGGGGAGAGGGGAGAGTGGAGAGAAGAGAGGAGACTGGTTCTCAGAAAGAAGCATTCATTGCAAGACAGAGAAATAAGGCAGAAGGGAGAAGCGAGAGGACAGAGGTTCTCAGACACAAGCATTCATTCCAAGAGAGAGAGATTGGGGAGAGGGGAGAAGAGAGAGGAGAGAGGTTCTGAGACACAAGAATTCATTCCAAGACAGATTCAGGAGAAGGGAGAGGAGAGAGGAGACAGGTTCTCAGACACAAGTAACATTCCAAGATAGAGATTGGGAAAGGTGAGAGGAGAGAGGAGAGAGATTCTCAGACAGAAGCATTCATCCCAAAAGACAGAGATTAGGGAGGTGTGATAGGAGAGATATAAGAGGGGTGAGATGGGAGAGGTTCTCAGACACAAGCATTCATTCCAAGAGAACGAGACTGGGGAGAGGGGAGAGGAGAGAGGTTAGAAGACAGAGGAGAGTGCAGTGTGGAGGGAGGAGAGAGGGGAGAGGGCAGAAGAGAGAGTTTCTCAGACACAAGCAATCATTCCAAGAGAGAGAGATAGGGAAGAGGAGAGAGGATTTCAGACACAAGCATTCATTCCATACGGAGAGATTGGGGAGAGTGGTGAGTGGAGAGTGGAGACAGGAGAGAGGTTCTCAAACACATGAATTTATTCGAAGACAGAGAGATTGGGGAGAGGGGAGAAAGGAGAGACAAGAGTGGAGAGTGGAGAGGAGTGAGGAGAGATATTTTGAGACACAAGCATTCATTCCAAGAGGGAGAGATTGGAGAGAGAAGAGAGGAGAGAGAGGTTCTCAGACACAAGCATTCATTCCAAGAGACAGAGAATCAGGAGAGGGGAGAGGGGAGCAGACAGAGGGGAGAGGAGAGAGGGGAGCGGAGAGAGGAGTGAGGAGAGATATTCTGGGACACAAGCATTCATTCCAAGAGAGAGATATTGGGGAGAGTGGAGAGTGAAGAGTGGAGAGAGGAGAGGAGAGTGGAGAGAGAGGTTCTCAGACACAAGCATTCATTCCAAGACAGATTCAGGAGAGGAGAGAGGAGACAGGAGAGAAGTTCTCGGACACAACAATTCATTGCAAGAGAGAGAGATTGGGAAGAGAGGAGAGTGGAGTGAGGAGAGAGGGGAGAGGGGAGAGGGGAGAAGAGAGAGTTTCTCAGACACAAGCATTCATTCCAAGACACAGAGATTGGGGAGAGGGGAGAGGAGACAGGAGACAGGTTCTCAGACACAAGCATTGAATCCAAGAGTGAGAGAATCAGGATAGGGTAAAGGGGAGAAAAGAGAGCAGAGAGGAGAGAGAGCTTCTCAGACACAAGCATTGATTCCAAGATAGGGAGATTGGGGAGAGGAGACAGGAGACAGGACAGAGAGATTCTGAGACACAAGCATTCATTCCAAGATAGAGAGATTCGGGAGAGGAGAGAGGGGAGAGGTTCTCAGACAAAAGCATTCATCCAAGAGACAGAAATTGGGCAGAGGAGAGAGAAGACAGGAGACAGGGGAGAGGGGAGTGGAGGGAGAGGGGAGAGGAGTGAGGATCTCAGATACAGGCATTCATTCCAAGAGAGAGAGATTGGGGAGAGGGGAGAGGAGAGAGAGGGGAGAGGAGAGAGGTCTCAGACCCAAGAATTCATTTCAAGAGAGAGAGATTGGGCAGAGGGGAGAGTGGAGACAGGAATGAGGGGAGAGAGGATGAGAGGATTAGTGGAGAGAGGAGAGATATTCTGAGACACAAGTATTTATTCCAAGAGAGAGATATTGGGGAGAGGAGAGAGGATAGAAGACAGAGGAGAGTGGAGTGAGGAGAGAGGAGAGAGAGGTTCTCAGACATAAGCATTGATTCCAAGAGAGACAGATTCCGGAGAGGGGAAGGGGAGATAGAAGACAGGTTCTCAGACACAAGCATTCATTCCAAGAGAGAGAGATTGGGGAGAGGGGAGAGGTTAGAAGAGAGAGGAGAGTGGAGTGTGGTGTGAGGAGAGAGGGGAGAGGGAAGAGGGGAGAGTTTCTCAGACACAAGCATCCATTCCGAGAGAGAGAGACTGGGGAGAGGGGAGAGGAGTTGTTGGAGATTGGAGAGTAGACAGGAGACAGGTTCTTAGACACAAGCATTCATTCCAAGATAGAGAGATTCGGGAGAGGAGAGGGGAGAGAGGACACAGGTTCTCACACACAAGCATCATTCCGAGAGCGATAGAGCGAGAGAGCGAGAGAGAGAGAGAGCGAGAGAGAGACAGAGAGAGAGAGAGAGAGAGTTCTTCGGGCGTGGGGAGAGGGTAGAACAGAGAGGAGAGAGAGAGAGGAGAGATATTCTGAGGCACAAGCATTTATTCCAAGAGAGAGATATTGAGGAGAGGAGAGGGGGGAGAGGGGAGAGGAGAGAGGGGAGAGGAGAGAGAAGACAGGAGACAGGGGAGAGGGGAGGGGAGAGGAGTGAGGATCTCAGATACAAGCTTTCATTCCAAGGGAGAGAGATTGGGGAGAGGGGAGAGAGGAGTGAGCAGTGAGCAGTGATATACTGTGACACAAGTATTCATTCCAAGAGAGAGAGATTTGGGAGAGGGGAGAGATGAGAGGAGAGAGGATAGAAGAGTGAGGAGAGAGGAGAGAGAGGTTCTCAGACACAAGCATTCATTCCAAGAGGCAGAGACTGGGGAGAGAGGAGAGAGGAGAGATATTCTGAGACACAAGCATTCATTCCAAGAGAGAGATATTGGGGAGAGAGGAGGATCTCAGACAGAAGCATTCATTTCATAGGCAGAGACTGGGGAGAGTGGAGTGTGGAGAGAGGAGAGAGGTTCTCAAACACATGAATTTATTCGAAGAGAGAGAGACTGGGGAGAGGGGAGAGTGGAGAGAGGAGTGAGGGGAGAGAGGATGAGAGGATTAGTGGAGAGAGGAGAGATATTCTGAGACACAAGTATTTATTCCAAGAGAGAGATATTGGGGAGAGGAGAGAGGATAGAAGACAGAGGAGAGTGGAGTGAGGAGAGAGGAGAGAGAGGTTCTCAGACATAAGCATTGATTCCAAGAGAGACAGATTCCGGAGAGGGGAAGGGGAGATAGAAGACAGGTTCTCAGACACAAGCATTCATTCCAAGAGAGAGAGATTGGGGAGAGGGGAGAGGTTAGAAGAGAGAGGAGAGTGGAGTGTGGTGTGAGGAGAGAGGGGAGAGGGAAGAGGGGAGAGTTTCTCAGACACAAGCATCCATTCCGAGAGAGAGAGACTGGGGAGAGGGGAGAGGAGTTGTTGGAGATTGGAGAGTAGACAGGAGACAGGTTCTTAGACACAAGCATTCATTCCAAGATAGAGAGATTCGGGAGAGGAGAGGGGAGAGAGGACACAGGTTCTCACACACAAGCATCATTCCGAGAGCGAGAGAGAGAGAGAGCGAGAGAGAGACAGAGAGAGAGAGAGAGAGAGTTCTTCGGGCGTGGGGAGAGGGTAGAACAGAGAGGAGAGAGAGAGAGGAGAGATATTCTGAGGCACAAGCATTTATTCCAAGAGAGAGATATTGAGGAGAGGAGAGGGGGGAGAGGGGAGAGGAGAGAGGGGAGAGGAGAGAGAAGACAGGAGACAGGGGAGAGGGGAGGGGAGAGGAGTGAGGATCTCAGATACAAGCTTTCATTCCAAGGGAGAGAGATTGGGGAGAGGGGAGAGAGGAGTGAGCAGTGAGCAGTGATATACTGTGACACAAGTATTCATTCCAAGAGAGAGAGATTTGGGAGAGGGGAGAGATGAGAGGAGAGAGGATAGAAGAGTGAGGAGAGAGGAGAGAGAGGTTCTCAGACACAAGCATTCATTCCAAGAGGCAGAGACTGGGGAGAGAGGAGAGAGGAGAGATATTCTGAGACACAAGCATTCATTCCAAGAGAGAGATATTGGGGAGAGAGGAGGATCTCAGACAGAAGCATTCATTTCATAGGCAGAGACTGGGGAGAGTGGAGTGTGGAGAGAGGAGAGAGGTTCTCAAACACATGAATTTATTCGAAGAGAGAGAGACTGGGGAGAGGGGAGAGTGGAGAGAGGAGTGAGGGGAGAGAGGATGAGAGGATTAGTGGAGAGAGGAGAGATATTCTGAGACACAAGTATTTATTCCAAGAGAGAGATATTGGGGAGAGGAGAGAGGATAGAAGACAGAGGAGAGTGGAGTGAGGAGAGAGGAGAGAGAGGTTCTCAGACATAAGCATTGATTCCAAGAGAGACAGATTCCGGAGAGGGGAAGGGGAGATAGAAGACAGGTTCTCAGACACAAGCATTCATTCCAAGAGAGAGAGATTGGGGAGAGGGGAGAGGTTAGAAGAGAGAGGAGAGTGGAGTGTGGTGTGAGGAGAGAGGGGAGAGGGAAGAGGGGAGAGTTTCTCAGACACAAGCATCCATTCCGAGAGAGAGAGACTGGGGAGAGGGGAGAGGAGTTGTTGGAGATTGGAGAGTAGACAGGAGACAGGTTCTTAGACACAAGCATTCATTCCAAGATAGAGAGATTCGGGAGAGGAGAGGGGAGAGAGGACACAGGTTCTCACACACAAGCATCATTCCGAGAGCGAGAGAGAGAGAGAGCGAGAGAGAGACAGAGAGAGAGAGAGAGAGAGTTCTTCGGGCGTGGGGAGAGGGTAGAACAGAGAGGAGAGAGAGAGAGGAGAGATATTCTGAGGCACAAGCATTTATTCCAAGAGAGAGATATTGAGGAGAGGAGAGGGGGGAGAGGGGAGAGGAGAGAGGGGAGAGGAGAGAGAAGACAGGAGACAGGGGAGAGGGGAGGGGAGAGGAGTGAGGATCTCAGATACAAGCTTTCATTCCAAGGGAGAGAGATTGGGGAGAGGGGAGAGAGGAGTGAGCAGTGAGCAGTGATATACTGTGACACAAGTATTCATTCCAAGAGAGAGAGATTTGGGAGAGGGGAGAGATGAGAGGAGAGAGGATAGAAGAGTGAGGAGAGAGGAGAGAGAGGTTCTCAGACACAAGCATTCATTCCAAGAGGCAGAGACTGGGGAGAGAGGAGAGAGGAGAGATATTCTGAGACACAAGCATTCATTCCAAGAGAGAGATATTGGGGAGAGAGGAGGATCTCAGACAGAAGCATTCATTTCATAGGCAGAGACTGGGGAGAGTGGAGTGTGGAGAGAGGAGAGAGGTTCTCAAACACATGAATTTATTCGAAGAGAGAGAGACTGGGGAGAGGGGAGAGTGGAGAGAGGAGTGAGGGGAGAGAGGATGAGAGGATTAGTGGAGAGAGGAGAGATATTCTGAGACACAAGTATTTATTCCAAGAGAGAGATATTGGGGAGAGGAGAGAGGATAGAAGACAGAGGAGAGTGGAGTGAGGAGAGAGGAGAGAGAGGTTCTCAGACATAAGCATTGATTCCAAGAGAGACAGATTCCGGAGAGGGGAAGGGGAGATAGAAGACAGGTTCTCAGACACAAGCATTCATTCCAAGAGAGAGAGATTGGGGAGAGGGGAGAGGTTAGAAGAGAGAGGAGAGTGGAGTGTGGTGTGAGGAGAGAGGGGAGAGGGAAGAGGGGAGAGTTTCTCAGACACAAGCATCCATTCCGAGAGAGAGAGACTGGGGAGAGGGGAGAGGAGTTGTTGGAGATTGGAGAGTAGACAGGAGACAGGTTCTTAGACACAAGCATTCATTCCAAGATAGAGAGATTCGGGAGAGGAGAGGGGAGAGAGGACACAGGTTCTCACACACAAGCATCATTCCGAGAGCGAGAGAGAGAGAGAGCGAGAGAGAGACAGAGAGAGAGAGAGAGAGAGTTCTTCGGGCGTGGGGAGAGGGTAGAACAGAGAGGAGAGAGAGAGAGGAGAGATATTCTGAGGCACAAGCATTTATTCCAAGAGAGAGATATTGAGGAGAGGAGAGGAGGGAGAGGGCAGAGGAGAGAGGGGAGAGGAGAGAGAAGACAGGAGACAGGGGAGAGGGGAGGGGAGAGGAGTGAGGATCTCAGATACAAGCTTTCATTCCAAGGGAGAGAGATTGGGGAGAGGGGAGAGAGGAGTGAGCAGTGAGCAGTGATATACTGTGACACAAGTATTCATTCCAAGAGAGAGAGATTTGGGAGAGGGGAGAGATGAGAGGAGAGAGGATAGAAGAGTGAGGAGAGAGGAGAGAGAGGTTCTCAGACACAAGCATTCATTCCAAGAGGCAGAGACTGGGGAGAGAGGAGAGAGGAGAGATATTCTGAGACACAAGCATTCATTCCAAGAGAGAGATATTGGGGAGAGAGGAGGATCTCAGACAGAAGCATTCATTTCATAGGCAGAGACTGGGGAGAGTGGAGTGTGGAGAGAGGAGAGAGGTTCTCAAACACATGAATTTATTCGAAGAGAGAGAGACTGGGGAGAGGGGAGAGTGGAGAGAGGAGTGAGGGGAGAGAGGATGAGAGGATTAGTGGAGAGAGGAGAGATATTCTGAGACACAAGTATTTATTCCAAGAGAGAGATATTGGGGAGAGGAGAGAGGATAGAAGACAGAGGAGAGTGGAGTGAGGAGAGAGGAGAGAGAGGTTCTCAGACATAAGCATTGATTCCAAGAGAGACAGATTCCGGAGAGGGGAAGGGGAGATAGAAGACAGGTTCTCAGACACAAGCATTCATTCCAAGAGAGAGAGATTGGGGAGAGGGGAGAGGTTAGAAGAGAGAGGAGAGTGGAGTGTGGTGTGAGGAGAGAGGGGAGAGGGAAGAGGGGAGAGTTTCTCAGACACAAGCATCCATTCCGAGAGAGAGAGACTGGGGAGAGGGGAGAGGAGTTGTTGGAGATTGGAGAGTAGACAGGAGACAGGTTCTTAGACACAAGCATTCATTCCAAGATAGAGAGATTCGGGAGAGGAGAGGGGAGAGAGGACACAGGTTCTCACACACAAGCATCATTCCGAGAGCGAGAGAGCGAGAGAGCGAGAGAGAGACAGAGAGAGAGAGAGAGAGAGAGTTCTTCGGGCGTGGGGAGAGGGTAGAACAGAGAGGAGAGAGAGAGAGATATTCTGAGACAAAAGCATTTATTCCAAGAGAGAGATATTGAGGAGAGGAGAGGGGGGAGAGGGGAGAGGAGAGAGGGGAGAGGGCAGAGTAGAGAGGGGAGAGGAGAGAGAAGACAGGAGACAGGGGAGAGAGGAGGGGAGAGGAGTGAGGATCTCAGATACAAGCTTTCATTCCAAGGGAGAGAGATTGGGGAGAGGGGAGAGAGGAGTGAGGAGTGAGCAGTGATATACTGTGACACAAGTATTCATTCCAAGAGAGAGAGATTTGGGAGAGGGGAGAGATGAGAGGAGAGAGGAGAGAGGAGAGACAGGTTCTCAGACACAAGCATTCATTCCAAGAGGCAGAGTCTGGGGAGAGAGGAGAGAGGAGAGATATTCTGAGACACAAGCATTCATTCCAAGAGAGAGATATTGGGGGGAGTGGAGTGATGGGAGAGTGGACTGACGGGAGAGGAGAGAGGAGAGACAGGTTCTCAGACACAAGCATTCATTCCAAGATAGAGAGATTCGGGAGAGGAGAGAGGGGAGAGGTTCTCAGACAAAAGCATTCATCCAAGAGACAGAAATTGGGCAGAGGAGAGAGAAGACAGGAGACAGGGGAGAGGGGAGTGGAGAGAGAGGGGAGAGGAGTGAGGATCTCAGATACAAGCATTCATTCCAAGAGAGAGAGATTGGGGAGAGGGGAGAGGAGAGAGAGGGGAGAGGAGAGAGGTCTCAGACACAAGCATTCATTCCAAGAGAGAAATATTGGGGAGAGAAGAAAGGATCTCAGACACAAGTATTCATTCCAAGAGAGAGAGTTCTGGCAGAGTGGAGAGGGGAAAGGAGATAGGTTCTCAGACACAAGCATCATTCCGAGAGCTAGAGAGCGAGAGAGAGAGAGAGAGAGAGAGAGAGAGAGAGCGAGAGAGAGACAGAGAGAGAGAGAGAGAGTTCTTTGGGCGTGGGGTGAGGGTAGAACAGAGAGGAGAGAGAGAGAGGAGAGATATTCTGAGGCACAAGCATTTATTCCAAGAGAGAGATATTGAGGAGAGGAGAGGGGGGAGAGGGCAGAGGAGAGAGGGGAGAGGAGAGAGAAGACAGGAGACAGGGGAGAGGGGAGGGGAGAGGAGTGAGGATCTCAGATACAAGCTTTCATTCCAAGGGGGAGAGATTGGGGAGAGGGGAGAGAGGAGTGAGCAGTGAGCAGTGATATACTGTGACACAAGTATTCATTCCAAGAGAGAGAGATTTGGGAGACGGGAGAGATGAGAGGAGAGAGGAGAGAGAGGTTCTCAGACACAAGCATTCATTCCAAGAGAGAGAGATTGGGGAGAGGGGAGAGGTTAGAAGAGAGAGGAGAGTGGAGTGTGGTGTGAGGAGAGAGGGGAGAGGGAAGAGGGGAGAGTTTCTCAGACACAAGCATCCATTCCGAGAGAGAGAGACTGGGGAGAGGGGAGAGGAGTTGTTGGAGATTGGAGAGTAGACAGGAGACAGGTTCTTAGACACAAGCATTCATTCCAAGATAGAGAGATTCGGGAGAGGAGAGGGGAGAGAGGACACAGGTTCTCACACACAAGCATCATTCCGAGAGCGATAGAGCGAGAGAGCGAGAGAGAGAGAGAGCGAGAGAGAGACAGAGAGAGAGAGAGAGAGAGTTCTTCGGGCGTGGGGAGAGGGTAGAACAGAGAGGAGAGAGAGAGAGGAGAGATATTCTGAGGCACAAGCATTTATTCCAAGAGAGAGATATTGAGGAGAGGAGAGGAGGGAGAGGGCAGAGGAGAGAGGGGAGAGGAGAGAGAAGACAGGAGACAGGGGAGAGGGGAGGGGAGAGGAGTGAGGATCTCAGATACAAGCTTTCATTCCAAGGGAGAGAGATTGGGGAGAGGGGAGAGAGGAGTGAGCAGTGAGCAGTGATATACTGTGACACAAGTATTCATTCCAAGAGAGAGAGATTTGGGAGAGGGGAGAGATGAGAGGAGAGAGGATAGAAGAGTGAGGAGAGAGGAGAGAGAGGTTCTCAGACACAAGCATTCATTCCAAGAGGCAGAGACTGGGGAGAGAGGAGAGAGGAGAGATATTCTGAGACACAAGCATTCATTCCAAGAGAGAGATATTGGGGAGAGAGGAGGATCTCAGACAGAAGCATTCATTTCATAGGCAGAGACTGGGGAGAGTGGAGTGTGGAGAGAGGAGAGAGGTTCTCAAACACATGAATTTATTCGAAGAGAGAGAGACTGGGGAGAGGGGAGAGTGGAGAGAGGAGTGAGGGGAGAGAGGATGAGAGGATTAGTGGAGAGAGGAGAGATATTCTGAGACACAAGTATTTATTCCAAGAGAGAGATATTGGGGAGAGGAGAGAGGATAGAAGACAGAGGAGAGTGGAGTGAGGAGAGAGGAGAGAGAGGTTCTCAGACATAAGCATTGATTCCAAGAGAGACAGATTCCGGAGAGGGGAAGGGGAGATAGAAGACAGGTTCTCAGACACAAGCATTCATTCCAAGAGAGAGAGATTGGGGAGAGGGGAGAGGTTAGAAGAGAGAGGAGAGTGGAGTGTGGTGTGAGGAGAGAGGGGAGAGGGAAGAGGGGAGAGTTTCTCAGACACAAGCATCCATTCCGAGAGAGAGAGACTGGGGAGAGGGGAGAGGAGTTGTTGGAGATTGGAGAGTAGACAGGAGACAGGTTCTTAGACACAAGCATTCATTCCAAGATAGAGAGATTCGGGAGAGGAGAGGGGAGAGAGGACACAGGTTCTCACACACAAGCATCATTCCGAGAGCGAGAGAGCGAGAGAGCGAGAGAGAGACAGAGAGAGAGAGAGAGAGAGAGTTCTTCGGGCGTGGGGAGAGGGTAGAACAGAGAGGAGAGAGAGAGAGATATTCTGAGACAAAAGCATTTATTCCAAGAGAGAGATATTGAGGAGAGGAGAGGGGGGAGAGGGGAGAGGAGAGAGGGGAGAGGGCAGAGTAGAGAGGGGAGAGGAGAGAGAAGACAGGAGACAGGGGAGAGAGGAGGGGAGAGGAGTGAGGATCTCAGATACAAGCTTTCATTCCAAGGGAGAGAGATTGGGGAGAGGGGAGAGAGGAGTGAGGAGTGAGCAGTGATATACTGTGACACAAGTATTCATTCCAAGAGAGAGAGATTTGGGAGAGGGGAGAGATGAGAGGAGAGAGGAGAGAGGAGAGACAGGTTCTCAGACACAAGCATTCATTCCAAGAGGCAGAGTCTGGGGAGAGAGGAGAGAGGAGAGATATTCTGAGACACAAGCATTCATTCCAAGAGAGAGATATTGGGGGGAGTGGAGTGATGGGAGAGTGGACTGACGGGAGAGGAGAGAGGAGAGACAGGTTCTCAGACACAAGCATTCATTCCAAGATAGAGAGATTCGGGAGAGGAGAGAGGGGAGAGGTTCTCAGACAAAAGCATTCATCCAAGAGACAGAAATTGGGCAGAGGAGAGAGAAGACAGGAGACAGGGGAGAGGGGAGTGGAGAGAGAGGGGAGAGGAGTGAGGATCTCAGATACAAGCATTCATTCCAAGAGAGAGAGATTGGGGAGAGGGGAGAGGAGAGAGAGGGGAGAGGAGAGAGGTCTCAGACACAAGCATTCATTCCAAGAGAGAAATATTGGGGAGAGAAGAAAGGATCTCAGACACAAGTATTCATTCCAAGAGAGAGAGTTCTGGCAGAGTGGAGAGGGGAAAGGAGATAGGTTCTCAGACACAAGCATCATTCCGAGAGCTAGAGAGCGAGAGAGAGAGAGAGAGAGAGAGAGAGAGAGAGCGAGAGAGAGACAGAGAGAGAGAGAGAGAGTTCTTTGGGCGTGGGGTGAGGGTAGAACAGAGAGGAGAGAGAGAGAGGAGAGATATTCTGAGGCACAAGCATTTATTCCAAGAGAGAGATATTGAGGAGAGGAGAGGGGGGAGAGGGCAGAGGAGAGAGGGGAGAGGAGAGAGAAGACAGGAGACAGGGGAGAGGGGAGGGGAGAGGAGTGAGGATCTCAGATACAAGCTTTCATTCCAAGGGGGAGAGATTGGGGAGAGGGGAGAGAGGAGTGAGCAGTGAGCAGTGATATACTGTGACACAAGTATTCATTCCAAGAGAGAGAGATTTGGGAGACGGGAGAGATGAGAGGAGAGAGGAGAGAGAGGTTCTCAGACACAAGCATTCATTCCAAGAGGCAGAGACTGGGGAGAGAGGAGAGAGGAGAGATATTCTGAGACACAAGCATTCATTCCAAGAGAGAGATATTGGGGAGAGAGGAGGATCTCAGACACAAGCATTCATTTCATAGGCAGAGACTGGGGAGAGTGGAGTGTGGAGAGAGGAGAGAGGTTCTCAAACACATGAATTTATTCGGAGAGAGAGAGACTGGGGAGAGGGGAGAGTGGAGAGAGGAGTGAGGGGAGAGAGGATGAGAGGATTAGAGGAGAGAGGAGAGATATTCTGAGACACAAGCATTTATTCCAAGAGAGAGATATTGGGGAGAGGAGAGAGGATCTCAGACACAAACATTCATACCAAGAGGGAGAGATAGAGGAGTGAGGGGACAGGGGAGAGAGGAATAGAGGAGAGAGGAGAGATATTCTGAGACACAAGAATTCATTCAGAGAGAGTTTCGGGAGAGGGGGAGAGGGGGAGAGGAGACAGGAGACAGGAGACAGGTTCTCAGACACAAGCATTGAATCCAAGAGTGAGAGAATCAGGATAGGGTAAAGGGGAGAAAAGAGAGCAGAGAGGAGAGAGAGCTTCTCAGACACAAGCATTGATTCCAAGATAGGGAGATTGGGGAGAGGAGACAGGAGACAGGACAGAGAGATTCTGAGACACAAGCATTCATTCCAAGATAGAGAGATTCGGGAGAGGAGAGAGGGGAGAGGTTCTCAGACAAAAGCATTCATCCAAGAGACAGAAATTGGGCAGAGGAGAGAGAAGACAGGAGACAGGGGAGAGGGGAGTGGAGAGAGAGGGGAGAGGAGTGAGGATCTCAGATACAAGCATTCATTCCAAGAGAGAGAGATTGGGGAGAGGGGAGAGGAGAGAGAGGGGAGAGGAGAGAGGTCTCAGACACAAGCATTCATTCCAAGAGAGAGAGATTTGGGAGATGGGAGAGGAGAGAGAGGAGAGAGAGGGGAGAGGAGAGAGAGGGGAGAGGAGAGAGAGGGGAGAGGACAGAGGTCTCAGACACAAGCATTCATTTCGAGAGGGGAGAGAGGAGAGGACAGAGGAGAGAGGAGACAGGTTCTCAGACACAAGCATTGATTCCTAGAGAGAGACATTCTGGAGAGGAGACAGGAAAGAAGTTCTCAGACACAAGCATTCATTCAAAGAGAGAGAGATTGTGGAGAGTTAAGAGTGGAGAGAGGGGAGAGGAGTGAGGGGAGAGAGGAGAGAGAGAGAAGAGAGAGAGAGAGACCTTCGGGCATGGGAAGAGGGTAGAACAGAGAGGAGAGAGAGAGAGGAGAGATATTCTGAGACACAAGCATTCATTCCAAGAGAGAGATATTGAGGAGAGGAGAGGGGGGAGAGGGGAGAGGAGAGAGAGGTTCTCAGACACAAGCATTGATTCCAAGAGAGAGAGACCAGGTGAGGGGAGGGGGGAGAGGAGACAGGAGAGAGAGGTTCTCAGACACAAGCATTCATTCCAAGAGAGAGAGATTCAGGAAAGGGGATAGGAGAGAATATAGAGGTTCTGAGACACAAGCATTTATTCCGAGGGAGAGAGATAGAGACAGACAGGTGCAGGGAGAGGAGGTTCGCAGATTTATGCATTCACGCAGGGAAGGAGAGAGAAGAAAGCAGAGGAGGTCCTGGTTACAGGGCATCACTCCTTCTGTGAGAGGCAGGGAGGGGGAGAGAGGGACTCAGACACAAGCCACCATTCCTAGCTTGTCACAGTGAGAGGTTCTCAGACAGAAGGATGCATACTGAGGGAGGGAGAGAGTCCGAGAGAGGGACTGTAGAGGCTTCCCTGGGCAGCAGAAGCAAACCCAGGGTAGCAGAGTTTCTGAGAGTACAGAGTACCTACGTGTTCTGTCTCTACTGCAGTCCAGAGTTCCAGAATCCCCTGGAGAGAAACTTACATACATGCCTGTGTGCTGGAAAAGATCCGTCAGCCCTTACATGTAGTTTTACTTAGAAGCCCGCCCCTCAGGCTGCAACTCTGGAGAGCAGCTCAGGGGCCGCGTCCCGGGGCTGTCCCCCATTACTGTACGCTGGCCTGGCAGCTGATGGAGAACGATTTGCCCGTTGGTTGCTGCCCTGTGGGACTCCTGAGCATAAGCCCCACTGGCCACCAGATCCACGTGATTTAGAGGTATCTTCTGAGTGGCAGTCACAAAAATCAGGCTGCCGACGGACAGTACAAGATCCTTTCTGGAAGTTACGAGCCAGTGGACGTGAGGCAGAGAGCGCGCAAAGATGGCAGCCAGCCGTCTACGTCCCTGCACAGTAACCTGCAGGCTCTTACAAGCGTGTTCAATCCGATTGCTGCCGTGTAGGCTGCTGCTTTAACATAAGCAAATCTTTCACAATGGGGTATGATTCAGCTTTAAAAAGTAGTGAAATTCTGACACATGCTACAATTTTATTGAATCTTGAAGACGTTATAGTAGGTCAAAGAAGCCATACAGAAAAGGACAAGTACTGTACGATTCTCCTGCGCTGAGGCGCCTAAAACAGTCAGATTCACAGAGACAGCAAGTGAAGGGGGGATTCCCGAGGACTGGCTGGGGGAGCACGTAAGTGCGAAGTTACTAGTTCAGAGGTATAGAGTTTTAATATGGACAGATAAAAAGCTCTGGAAGTGGATGGGGATGATGGCTGCACAACGATGTGAATGTCTGTAATACCAGCGAACTGTACACTTAATGGTTAAAATGGTAAATTTTGTCTATTTTAGTACAGTTTGAGAGAATTAGCATTGGACCTCATCACATAAATCTGTTTTCTCTTAAAAAGAAAAAAGCATCAAAGTTTTGTGTTTTCTTTTTAAAGTAATGTCATATATCAGATGGCAAATGACAGGTCCACTAGACTGATTGGGGCCATGGGAGTTCGTGGTCCAGAACGAATCAAAAATTTGCACCTGACTTATGGTCATTCTCTCCTGTTGCTCCAGGACAGGGTCTGTGTTCATGAGATAAAAAACAGAATAGATCCAGTTTCACTTCAGATAGGAAATGATTCTGGTCTCAGAGTCAGTGAAGGAATATGGTGGCAGATCATTGAAAACATTTTTTTTAAAAACAGCATATGTGGTTTGGGTACTAATGTTTAAAATAGAATGTTGTTTTTGTTTGCAATGTCTGAATTCCCGGAGCACACACAAAGTGTCACTAGGAAGTCAGCATACCCGATCTTGGTTTCTTGACCCTCAGCATTTTGGAAATAAACAGAATTGCCTCAGACATAGCAACAAAGCTTCAAAATTTATCTCCTTTAGAACCCCTCCCTTGAGACAGCCTGTCTTTCAGAGACACCTCCTCAAAGAGAAGTAATACCAATACGGTTGGGAAGGCTTCTGTTTGCGGCTCTGACTAGGTTAGGGGCTCTCTTCTGAGTATGAGTCACAACTATTTATAAGAATAAAGCAGGTAGATTTCCTGTCAAGATGGCGAAGTGGCAGGACCATGAGCTCGCCTCTCCTTGTGACTACAACAAAACCACAACTGACTGCTAAACAGCCATCGAAAAGACTGGAACCTAGCAAAAAAGATCTTCAACTGGAAACATAAAGAGGGAACCACAGCAGGACGGGAGGAAGGGCGTGCTCACATTATAA
Source organism: Camelus bactrianus (assembly GCF_048773025.1). Classification (NCBI taxonomy): domain Eukaryota; kingdom Metazoa; phylum Chordata; class Mammalia; order Artiodactyla; family Camelidae; genus Camelus; species Camelus bactrianus. The sequence continues at coordinate 18,600,964 of NC_133575.1, forward strand.
TCGGGCCCCATACTCCCCGGCTGGGCCACCCACGCGCTGAATAGTTAAGTGGCAGAGGCCCTCCCACAGGAGTGAGAGCTGAGCCCCACGTCAGGCTCCCCAGCCCAGGATTCCAGCACCAGGAGGAGGAGACCCCAGGACATCTGGTTTTGAAGGCCAGAGGGGCTTAACTCTGGGAGCCCCCGGGGACTGGGGCAAACAGAGACTTCACCGTCTTGAGAAGCACACACAGAATTTCATGTGCGCCAGGTCCAAGGGCAGAGGCAGTGATTTCATAGGAACCTGGGCCAGACCTGCCTGCTGGATTTGGAAGGTCTCCTGTGGACGTGGGAGACGGCTGTAGCTCACCCATAGGACATAAAAGGTGGTGGTGGACATGCCGGGAGTGTTCATCTGCAATGGGCTTTCCTGGATGCTGAAATCTTGATTGGACCATTAGTACCAAGACCCTGCCCCACCCAACAGCCTGTAGGGAAGCCTCAGACCAAACAACATGCAGGGTGGAAACACGGCTCCACCTATCAGCAGACTTCCTAAGCCACAAAGGCCTCTGGACACAGCCCTACCCACCAGAGGTCCAGCACCAAGCTTCACCCAGCAATGGGCAGGCTCCTCCTGCCAGGAAACCTGCATAAGCCTCTAGTCCAGCCTCACCCACCAGGGGCAGATACTCGAAATAAGGAAACAACTATCCCAAAGCCTGTGGAAGGAATTCACAAACACACAGAAAGATAGATGGTATGAGGAGGCAAAGGAATATCTCCCAGGCCAAGCCACAAGATAAACTTCCAGAAGAAATGTGATGAGGAGGTAGGTAATTTATCTGAGAAAGAGTTCGGAGTAATGATGGTGAAGATGTTCAGAGAACTCAAGAGGAGTACAGATGCAGAGAGTCAAGTTTTTAGCGAAGAGTTGGAAAATACAAAGAATTCCCAGAGTTGAAGAATAAAATCGCTGAAATGAGTAACACACTAGAAGGAATCAAGAACAGACTGAGGCAGAAGAACGAATCAGTGAGCTAGAAGACAGATTGGTGGAAATCACTACTGCAGAACAGAAAAAAAAAGAATGAAAAGAAATGAGGACCATTTAAGAGAACTCTGGAACATTATTATAGGGGTCCCAGAAAGAGAAGAGAGAGAGAAAGGACCTGAGAAAATTTTTGAAGAGATAATAACCAAAAACTTCCCTAACTTGGGAAAGGAAACAGTCACCCACGTCCAGGAAGGGCAGACAGTTCCACACAGCATCAACCCAAAGAGGAACACACCAAGGCACATAGTCATCAAACTGACAACAATTAAGGATAAGGAGAAAACATTAAAATTAGCAAGAGAAAAGCAACAAATAACATACAAAGGAACTCCCATAAGGTTATCAGCTCATTTTTCAGCAGAAACTCTACAGGCCAGAATGGAGTGGCATGGATATATTTAAAGTGATGCAAGGGGGAAACTTACAACCAAGAATACTCTATCCAGCAAGGCTCTCGCTCAGACCTGATGGAGAAATCAAAAGCTTTACAACAAATGTTAAAGGAACTTCCAGACCATAAGAAATGAGAACAAAAAGAAGGAAGAGAAAAAAAGACCTACAAAGATTGCTTTGGCTGTTCGGGGTCTTTTGTGGTTCCTTACACATTTTGGAATTGTTTGTTCTAGTTCTGTGAGGAATGTCGCAAGTATTTTGATGGTGGTTGTGTTGGATCTGTGGATTGCTTTGGGTAGTGTGGCCATTTTGACAGTGTTGATTCTTCCAATCCAAGAGCACAAGAAATCTTTCCATTTCTTTGTGTCATTTCGGTTTTCTAAGTATAGGTAACCTCCTTGGTTAGGTTTATTTCTAGGTATTTTGTTGGTTTTGATGTAATGGAAATTTTTATGCCAGTTATAAAATTCTGGTTTTTCAAGTGAAAAAAAGTAAATGAAGGGCTGCAAATGGCAACGAATCCTTTCTTATGGTGAGCTGTATTCCATTACATATATGTATGCTGCATCTGCATTATCTTTTCAACTATCGATGTGCACTTAGGATGCTTCTATATTTTGACAATTATAAATAATGTTACTGTTAATAACAAGGTGTATGTATCTTTTTGAATTAATTTTTATTTTGTGGTTGGCTTTATTCCTTTGATAACTATGTAAATTCAAAAAGCTAAAGCTCTAAACGTTCTTAGAAACAATGAACAGTACATATATGTAAATTAAAAAATATATGTGGAGTGAAAAAAAAATGAGCTATCAAGCCATGAAAGACATGGAAGAACCTTAAAAGACCTATTACTAAATGAAAGAAGCCAGTCTGAAAAGGCTACAAACTGTACGATTCCAACCAGATGACATCCTGGAAAAGGCACAGCTACAGAAACATAAAAAGATTGTGGTTTCCAGGGGAGAGGGAGGGAGGGCGGGATGAACAGATGGAGCACTAAGGGATTTTCACGGCAATGAAATTATTCTGTATGATACTACAGTGGTGGCTACATGTCATTATGCATTTGTCAAAACACATAGAATGTGCAACATCAGGAGTGAACCCTAACGTGAACTATGGACTTTGATTGAAAATAATGTGTCCATGTTGGTTCGTTGATTGTACCAAATATGTCACACTGACAGGGCTATGTGTGAACTCTGTATTTTCTGCTCAATTCTGCTGTAAACCTGAAACTGCTCTAAAAAAAAAATAGTCTATCAAATATGAAAAAAAAACCCAAAACAATTAACAAAATGGCAATAAGAACATATGTATTGATAATTACCTTAAACGTAAATGGATTAAATGTTCCAACCAAAAGACATAGACTGGCTGAATGGATACAAAAAGACCCCTATGTATACTGTCTTCAAGAGACCCACCTCAGAGCTAAAGACACATGCAGGCTCAAAGTAAGGGGATGGAAAAAGATACTCCATGAAACCAAAAGAAAGCTGGAGTAGCAATATTTATATTAGACAAAATAGATCTTAAAACTGTTACAAGAGACAAAGAAGAACACTATAAGGCTTAAGGGATCAATCCAGGAAGAGGATATGCCAATTATAAATACATATGCACCCGACATAGGAGTACTGTGATATATAAGGCAATTAATTGTTAACAGACATAAAAGGAGAAATCGACAATAACACAATAATAGTGGGGGAACTTAACACCCCACTTACATCAATGGACAGATCATCCAGGCAGAAAGTCAATAAGGAAATAGAGGCCCTAAATAACACATTAGACCAGATGGACTTAATTGGTATCTATAGAGCATTCCCTCTGAAAGCAACAGAATACACATTCTTCACCAGTGCACATGGAACATGGAATCAACCACATGCTGGCCCACAAAGCTAGCCTCAGTAAATTTAAGAAAATTGAAATCGTACCAAGCATTTTTCCGACCACAACTCTATATAAGGTTAGAGAGCAACTACAAGAAAAAACTGCAAAAACTGCAAACCCATGGAGGCTACACAATATGCTACTGCACAACCAATGGATCAAAGAGGGAATCAAAAAATACTTAGAGACAAATGAAAACACAACAACCCAAAACCTCTGGGACGCAGCAAAGGCAGTTCTCAGAGGGAAGTTTATAGCAATACAAGTTGACCTCAGGAAACAAGAAGAATCTCAAGTAAACAGCCTAACCTTCACAAACCAACCCCAGAGTTAATAGAAGAAAAGAAATCATAAAGATTAGAGCAGAAATAAATGAAATAGAGACTAAAAGATACAGTAGAAAAGATCAGTCTAACTAAAAGTTAGTTCTTTGAAAAGATCAACAAAATTGATAAACCTTTAGTCAGACCCATCAAGAAAAAAAGGGAGAGGGCCCAAATTAACAAAATCAGAAATGAAAAAGGAGAAACAAACTCCTATGAGACCACAGCAATATATTTTTTGAACCAGCTCTTGGAGTAATGGAAAGAGAAGCAACAATAAACAAATGGGATCTAATTAAAGTTAAAAGCTTTTGCACAGCTAAGGATACCATCAACAAAATGAAAAGACAACCTACAGATTGGGAGAAAATGTTTGCAAATGACATGACCAACAAGGGACTTACTTCCAAAATATACAAACAGCTCATACACCTTTATATCAAAAAACAAGCAACCCAATTAAAAATGGGCAGAAGGCCTAAATAGATATCTCTCCAAAGAAGACAGATGGCCAACAAGCACATTAAGAGATGCTCAACATAACTGTTAGAGAAATGCAAATCAAAACTACAATGAGATATCACCTCACACCAGCCAGAGTGGCCATTATTAAAATGTCTACAAACGATAAATAATGGAGAGAGAGTGGAGAAAAAGGAATCCTACACTGTTAGTGGGAATGTAAATTTGAGCAGCCACTATGGAGGACAGTATGGAGGTTCCTTAAAAAACTAAAAATAGACTTACCCTCTGATCCAGCAATCCCACTCCTGGGCATATACCTGGCGAAAAATATAATTCAAAAAGACATACACACCCTAGTGTTCATAGCAGTACTATTTACATTAGCCAAGACTTGGAAACAACCCAGATGTCCACTGACAGATGACTGGACAAAGAAGTTGTGGTGTGTGTGCATGTGTGTGTGTGTATGTATATATATATATATACACATACATACACACAATGGAATACTACTTTGTCATAAAGAATAAAATAATGCCATTTGCAGCAACATGGATGGACCTGGAGATCATCATTCTAAGTGAAGTAAGCCAGAAAGAGAAGGAAAAATGCCATATGATGACTTATGTGGAATCTAAAAAAAATGACATAAATGAACTCCTTATTATTTATAACTTAGTTGACTGATTTCTTGAATGTTAAGCACATTTGACTGCCCTTTATGATTGGATTACTGCATTCTGTTGATTCTTATTTTGTGGTTGGCTTTATTCCTTTGATAACTATGTAGCTTTTAAAAGTTAAAGCTCTAAACTGTTCTTAAAAACAATGAACAGTACATATATGTAAATTTTAAAACTAATGTGCAGTATATTGTAAAAACAACAACAAAAGAATCAAGCAGATACTTAATCAAGTAAGAGAGGTAGATGATGAGACTGAAAATTAACATACTGGGCTCTGACAATCCACAAACCAGACTGAATAAATGGGAACAGAAAATCTTACAGCCACTGCAAATTAGATTGCGTGCTTCAGATTCTCAGAAGCAGTCATGGTAGCCAGCTGCCAGCACAGTCCCACCCCCTGGTATGCACAGCCTTGGGTAGGGGCCTTCCACAATACACCACGAGTAGTCTGTGTGACCAATGGAACATGGCAGAAGTGATGCTTTGGCACTTCGGATGGGAGGTCATAAAAGACTACAGCTTGCTTTCTTGGGCTCTCTCCCCCACCTCACTCGCTCTGGAGGAAGCCAGCTGCTATGTTGTTAGGACACTTGGGCAGCCTTGTGGAAAGACCCACGGAGTGTGGAAATGAGGCATCCAGTCAACAGCCAGTGTGGAGGAGGCTTGTGCAGCCCCCCATGAATGCCGTTCCAGCTGCCATCTTGATCGCCACCTTCCTAAGAAGACACTGTGTCCCAACCATCAAGCTAAGCTGCCTTCTGACCCTCAGATACTGTGTGAGATAATAAATGTTTGTTTTTAAGGCACTAAGCTTTGGGGTTATTTGTCACACACTAATAATGAATACAGCCCTGGACACGATGATTTCTGCTTCCTTAGGGAGAAAGTCGACGGTTCCTGTCCTGAATCTAGAAGACCTGGCCTCATGTGCCGTTTTGGCCACGGCCTTTGTCACAAAGCCTTAGAGGAGGGATTTGGGCCGACCCCCATTTCTCCACAACGTCACAGCCTGACCACAGAGGAATGAAGCTAAGTGCCTGTGTCCTGGGGCCACTCCTGTCATGAAGGATACAGTGCTGGCCTGGAGAAACAGGCGTGGTTCCAGCCTCCATCCCACTACCTCCAAACTCCTATGAGACCACGGGAAAGGTTTATAATTTTCCTAGACCTTTTCTTCTTTATAACACAGCTCTAATACTACCCTCTTCTGTGGTTAAAATGGGTAGACATCAAAGGACTTTGGGGGAAATAAAAGTTTAACCTGCTATCCAACTTCTAGACAGGAACCTCATCACCGTGTCGTCACCACCACCACCTTCCACCCAGAGACAGAGTGGAAGGCTTCGGATTTTCTATCATAGTTCTTGATATCAAACATGAGGTCACGGGGGGAGACTCAGACTATACCACGAGCACCAAACACAAACATTCCTGGGGCCAGGTGGGCAGCACAGGGGTGTCAAGTCAGAGGCGGTGGCGGCAAGGAAGAGTGGGGAATGGATACTGTCAACTAGAGGGTTCATGCCCTCCCTAAAAGAAAATTTTTAAACTCCGGTGAGAGCCAACCAAAGCACGTCTGCCTACTAAATTTGATCCACTAAACACTAAGTTGTAACCAAGCCCTGTCCAACACCATAAGCAATGAAAGGCTCAGGGTATTTACTGCTATCAGTGTAGAAATGCAGCTATCTATAGATGTCATACAGATCAATATAGACATGGAAGATTTATGCCTCACCATATCCTTCACAGATGCCGGAAGGTTCTGTGAATAGGTCTTCATCACACATCCACTCATTTCATCTAGAAATATTTATGGAGTACCTACTATAAGCTACATGCTAAACCTGTTGTACCAAATTTTGTACCCTTCCAAGTTTGGGTTATTTGTATCTGTACTGTATTGGCAGCTAATACAGATCCTCTATTTTAAGAAATGAGTTCCAGTCCCAAATCCACAAATAAAGAATTATTATAATAATAGCATATTCATGAAAAGCAAATTACTTATCTTGGCGTTTAACATCCTTGTAACTATTCCTGTACTTTTAATGTCAACAGAAAAAAAAAAGTTAACGTTTAAGTCTGGCTGATATGGTAAATTAATGTTAATAACAGTTTTGACACTAATAGCAAGTTTTAAAAAGAAAAACCTCCAGTCTCTTAGCTGGGTTTCATTTCTTAAAAATCACCTCAGCTCACTGTCACCGGATTCCCCTAGAACAATTCCAGCTACGATTTCACCTTCACTGGGAGCCTGAAACGACTCGAGTCTGTCAGGTTGTCCCTGCCTTTGCTCACTGGAGGTGGGGAAAACACCTACCCCCTTGAGGTCCCATACCAGGGCGTCTCAGCAGAGACGTACTTCTGAATCCCTGTAAACAAATGAACGCCTACATCATATCATTAAAAACCACTAACTGTTTTCCTCAGAGCCTGAAAATCAGTTGTGAAAATGTGAACTATTTAAGGTACACACCAGATTAATGAGAAATTTCAGACTGTGCTTTATCTTCACATCCTTCCTGAGTACCGTGCACATACAGGGATGTTAATAAATGTCCCATGAATCAAATTGATCTGAGCTGAAACCCAAGGGAAATGGAAAGGAACCCAACCCTTTGCTTCTCCACTCTTGTGAGCTCTTTCTAGAAGTCATCGAGGGCTCAAGCAGCCCCCTGCAAACCCTCCACCCCTCTCAGACTTAGCCAACAGGACATGGTTGGACTACGACTGCCACCTCTATCATCACTTAGAGGATGCTAGTTTGAGCAAAGTATCTCTTCTAACTTCTCAAACATTATTCTTTTTCTATTATTAATTGAGTGTTTTACGTTTGGATAATCCTATAATGAACCAGCTCAAATGAGCAGAGAGGCAGCAGTGACAACGCATCAATAAAATAATTAAGTCGAAGTGGATTTGGTCGGAGACTTCTCATGTCACAATAGGATATCTAGGCTACTTAAAATCAGGGAAATCAAGTGGAATCATTCCTTTCTGTTCTAAAAGGAAAGTTAGCTTTTAAACTCTTTCATAGGACCCTCATTCCCTCCATTGATAACACTGGTTATTTACTCTCAAAGTGCATGCACAGTAGAAATACCAATGGAATACAAGGTGGTTTCCAGAATTTTCTTTTCCCTTTCCATAATTTTCACTCAGAATTCTATATAGAATTTAGGCAAGAGACCCCCATCTATGTTTTCTGTCTCAGTTGTAAGATTCAGATCACGGCCTCAGCCTCCTAAGACCTTTTGGCCGTACCCCAGCATGTACATGCCATGGAGTAATGGGGGAAATCAGGACGTGTTTGGCACAGACGCAGGGCAAATCCTACCTCTTCTCTCACTCTCTCTTCCAACCAATGAAAGACGAGTTCCTGGCAACAAAAGCAGACCAAGGCAGCTACGTTTCTTTTGTATCCTCCTCCGCTGGTTGATCCACACACCATTAGCTTTGTCTTACAACGCAAACACAAGTTCCATGGTGCCACTGACCCACTTCACCCTCACCCTCAAGCTGCGCATCATCTCCAACCGGGAGACTGGGATGGGCTACGGAGCCAATCTCTGCAGTAGCAGACACTCGGTGATTACCAAATGGTGTCAAACGTTGGCCAAGAAATAGAAATAGAGACCAGAGCTGGCCTTGAGCGCTACTAGGTGCCATATTGAAAGGTAAAGCAGAAACTAAATAAGGAAGTGAGATGGACTTGAAGTCACTAGGGCTAATGCCCAAAATGGAAGTCACATATTGGACTCAGATAAGGGACACCCTTGAGCAGTTCCTTGGAAAGGAGGATAAACTGAAAACACCCATCACTGGTGGGCCAAATGGAAGAATTACATACCCATGCTCCATCAGGCCCAAACAGTTCTAGGAAGTTGCCAATGAATTCTCTTGACTTCTCTTCCCACTTTTGAATTAGATCATGACTCTTTTCTTCCACTCTGTTAACAAATTCCTTTGATCTTTCCTCCACATTTTTGACCTTTTCCTTCATCTTGTCTACCTGGTTTTGGAAGCGGTACTTCTTCTCCTGGTCAAAAATGAAAGGAGAAAGAAATGGATTTATCCACGAGGGCATGAGAGAGATCAATCATTCACAGAACACTCATATTTTATTTCAACTTGTGTGTGTCCTTAATCCAAAGAATCAGGATGTTGCCATTTCCCCAGAGCTGGATTGACGGGAAGGCACATCTCTTGTAAGACAAGTCATTTCTCATTAGGCTACTTGAATGTGTACAGTGAAATATAAGTGGTTTTAATATTCTCTTTCTTGTATATATCAGAGTTGAGTTCACTTATATAAGAACCAAAAGTATATCTTTACTCTTTATTATGGACAGATACTGGCAAATACATCCCCTCAATTCTGCCAAGGTTTAGACAAAAATGTGAATTGTACATAGAACGGCCACTCAGAAGCTGCCTGAGTTCTCTGTTTTACTGGGACATTGCTAAAACCAATACTGGTAGCAATAAGTGGACCACTGGCTGGGCCTCAGAACCCATGTGTTATACTAAGATTGTCATTGTCATGATATTTTCCATTAAGCTAACAGAACTGCATCAGTTTCCTTGGTGACGAAGAAAGCTTTTGTTCTGGTAGCTTCTATGGCCTGGGATTTTGTTCTTATAGCTTTTACGCAGCATTGCTCTACCTACGTGCCTGGAAGGCACCGTATGTTGGGCAAGCCACGTGTCACCTCTAAACCTCAGTTTTCTCATCTGTAAAATGGGGATAATTATTATCCCTACCCTATAGGGCTGCTGTAACAATTAGATAAAGCATGTAAAGTGCTTGGCACGAAGCCTGGCACTTAGGAACAGTTCAGTGTGTGTTCGTTGTTTCATTACTATTAAGCGGCATAGGCATTTAATCACATTACCTGATCAGAGTGGTATCAAAACCATGAAAATAACACAAAACAAAGGGTCTTTTCCTCCATGAAATCGTAATACATCTTCTCCTGAAGAGGTAATAAGGTTGATCATTTTTCTTCACTATATGAACTGAAGTTCATTTCATATTTCAGAATTTTTTGAGACACATAGATTATTACAAAACTGGGTCCGGATTCCCCGATCTAGACCTTACAAACCTGACTGCAGCCGCAGGGTGAGGTGTGAGCTGTACGTGCTGCCACCCAGCTCCACCTACCACACGCTGATCACACACAGCTCTCAAGAGCGGCACCGAACACCGGAATGAGCACTGGACCAAAAGTCAAGACGCTGGGAGGCTGCCGCTACCGCCACCTCTACTTTGCTTGAGGGACCTTAGCCAGGTCGCCTCTCTGAGCTCAGCTTTCCTCATTTCTAAGTTGAGGGACTCGGACTGGGTGACTGACTCCCACCAGGTTCCTGCCACCTCGGAGGTTCTGGGAGTCACCGACACGCCCACCCATTTGATTTTATCTCAGAGCTGCAGCTGGGTTTGCTGTCACAGAAAGGCAGAGGGCGTGTCCACACTGACTACACCATCCCACGAGCTAAGTGGCTTATCTAAAGGCTGTTTACAGAGCACAAGCAATAACTTTGGGAAGTGGCTCAACATGCTTTTATGGGTGACTGAATTCAATTTAAAAGAACAGACGGTTTAATTTATTGAAATAACCAGGGCTTTATTCTCTATAAGATACCATATCATCACTTTGCCTGAATTCTTTTCAGCCACTTGTGCTGGTACCACTTGAACCCAGCATTTTCCATTTTGTTGCCCAGTTTGTACGAAACCACAGAGCCCGGGCTCCTAACCCTCTCTGCCTGGCGAGGACAACTGATTCATGATGAATCACGATGAATGAACCACTCCTAATTTTGAAGGCACCAACAATCGATTCGTGGAAGCTGCTGGATCATTGTGGCTGCATGTAATTATAAGGATCTAGTTTTGTAGACAAATCACTCTTGGAAAACCCACCATCTCTTTTTGGGGGTGAACATTCTGTATATCAGCTCCTCGGAGGCCAGGCAAATACAGCCATCCAGACTCCCGAACATCACCTCCAGCAACTGGGCTGCCGTCTTTGCTTTTTAACAGCTTGTTTTGCTTGTTTTAAAGATTGTTTGAACGGTTGCTCTATTATTAAACTAACAGCAGCTCTGTGGGAACAATACAGCAGAAATACAAAAGGAAGCCATAGACTCTGGGCTTTATTTAAGCAGCTGTAATTTCTCTGGACAATTTTAAAAAAAAACCTGGTTGTTAAGGTTTCTAATGAGCATCTGTAAGGCCTTAATAAAATGAAAATTTAAAAACGTTAAAACAAGACAGCATTTTCTCTGGGTTTAGCTCCTCATTGCCTCTGCCTTCCTTCCTTTCCTTTGAGCAGAAGACAACTCCTGCCTTTCCTGAAAGCAGATCTCCCAGAAACCTTTCCCCCAAGTCTGAGAATTCTCAAGGCGGGGGTGGGGGGCGGGGTGAGGAGGGGGCAAGGCAGCTCCTTTATAAAATGTGAAGCTTGCTCACTACCTGTATGCCTTGGTCAACTTATGTTACCCCTTTGGACCTTGGTTTCTCCATCTAGAAAATGGGGATAATAATACATCATTGGGTTGTCATGTTGACTGAATGAGACGATAAATGGAAACATCAAGAACACTTAATAAACGGTGGCAGCAGTCATGTGACGTGCCAGTCCTCAGCGGGTATGGGGCGGCGCACTTACGTTTATAAAGCTGACGTTCAGCTCCTTGGCCGTGTACCCTCTCTGCAGGTTGCGTCGGGCATAAACGTCATAGTCACGGACAATCCTGGTGATGATGTCTGATGTGGAGATGCCCTCCGTTCTCTGCGTTGGAACAAACATTCCTGCCCGAATAGGAAAGACGAGATAAACAGGAACAACTAAGGTGACCTCAGGTGTCCCATTGTCTTGAATGGCCCTCCTTTCCAGGACAGAGTGGCCGCTCCCAGGTGTGTCATTAAGGCTTTCACACCTGGCCCTAGCTGCCTCTGCCAGGCTCAGTTCCGTGCACTCCCTCCCTGCCAGGCATACGGCATGTTTGTCATCCTGGACCTGTTCCCTGGATGCGCCGTGCAGTTGCCCGGCTCCTGGCACTTGCTCACGCCAAGCCCTTCTTTTCTGCCCCGGATGCCCATTCCCTGCCACACCAGCTGCAGAGTTGTTCCTCATCCTACAGGGTCCAGCTTCAAGGCTATGTCTCCGGTGATGCTTCCTGACATCACCAGGCAGAAGCCAAAACATTTAGAACATAAACTTGTCTTCCATTAACAAAACTATTTTAGATATCTGTCTCCTTGGAGCAAGGGAACATCCGGGAAGCACAGATTATGCCCTGATCATTTCTGTGTCTCAAGCACCCAGTTTGTGTCTAGCACATGGAAGGTGCTCAATAAATGCAAATAAAATGAGTAAGTGGACGGAGCATAACAGTGAGTCAACAAATGAGTCAGGGCAACTCCCCTTCTTCCCCGAGGAGTTCTGCTTCACATTATAGCGAAGGAAAAGGATAGAGAGTGTACTATTTCTGTTGTCTCTGATCTAAAGACATGCCCGGCGAGGGGGGTGTGCTAGATGATTTTCTCTAAGAGCAGTCTACTCTGAATGGTGGTTTCTCCACTCAAAGGACCTTTCATCTAGACTCTGTAGGACGGAGTAAAAATAATGAAGCACAGAAGATGCCAAGTTCTCACAGAACTTCCTAAAGTCCTCAAAGATATATTTGTGTGTACCCATATATGTAACAAAATCACTGTAAAGAAAGGCTATCAAGAAATCACAAATGTCAAAGACAACAATCTGGTTCACGCTTGCACTTCTGTTATCAACTGAAATGATGTGTTGGCAACTGAGATCTTTCTACCCAATATGATAATGGTCCCTCAGAGAACCAGGCATGAGCCGGCATGATGGACAAAGCCTGGGGACCAGGGTGCTGGGTCCTCGGTTGGCAGACTTGGGCAAGTCATTCAAGCCTCAGAAGGCAAGTTACTTAACCTCAGTCTCCAAAGCTGAAAAATGGTGGCTGGACAAGGTGACCTTGGCCTCATCTGTACCACTTCCCTCTCCCTTACTCTCTACGCCCAATCAATTTCCTTCTTACTCACCAGCCTACTTCCTAAATGTCTCCCTAATTCACCCACTTTTCTCCAGCCTCCATCTAAACCAATCTAATCCCACCTTGTTCAAAGATTACCAGAGACTACAAACCAGTCTCCAGGGATGTCATTTTCTTGTCCCCTCAGTCCACTCTCCAGGTAGCAAGAGCCACAGAGCAGTCTTCCAAAATATAAGTCACATACCTGCTCAACATCCTTCATTGGCTCTCTGCTGTCCTCTGTATTTAGATTCAAATCTCTGACTTGACTCTGAAGCAGCTTGCCTCCTCTCTGCCCTGTGCTCCTCCCCAGTCTCGTCTCAGACCCTCCTTCCCGCTTCACTCCCTCAGCCAAGGCCCCTGTGCACCGTAGCTGCAGGGAGCACCATTCTCATTGTTTTCTATGGAGCCGAGCAACAGGCAGACCCTGCCTCGGCCCCGCCACGCTGGACTTCAGTGTCTGCCAAGACCGGCCCCCTCCCCTCACTCTGCCACAAACATACTCTCCACCGGGTTAACCAAGGACCTAGTCCAATGGTTAACCTGTTGGGTTTCACCATTAGCATCACTTCCTCAAGGAAATCTCTCAAAACCCAGCCGGGTCTTCCTACTTTTATTCTCTCCCGTGGTCCACCGCTCTTTTCCTTCAAATATCCCAAGACCACTTGTTCAAGAACCACTTTCCCCACTTGACTAGACGCTACACGAGGGAAGGGAGTGCTCCTGTCTTGTTCTTGTCCAGACTCCCCGCACCGAGTGACAAGCAGGCACTAGGAATATTTGCTGAACGAATGACGAGATGCATACTCATCTCTAAGTGCCTATCTCAATCCAGTTCCCTCTGCTTCTCTGGACACTGGTGAGTGTTTCCGTCTTCTAGCCCCAACGAGGGTGTCCCTTTGGAGCTCTCTTTTTGCCCGTCTGCACATTCACAGTACCCACAGCAGGGTGGCGCTGCTGCTGTTAGAGACCAGCCTCTAGTTTCAAATATTCTGTATCTCAGAGGACAGCATTGGGGTTTGCCACTTGGCCAGAAACTTCTTTTAGCATCTTCTAAGAAGGTGGACTCAAACAGAAAACTAAGTAGAAGGCAGAGGATGCAAACATTTAAACAGATGGATATAAATAGCACCAACTGATCCAATTGTCCAGGGGGCTCTGATGGGCCAAGAACCCTGTGGGGTCCCAAGCCAGGGTGCCTGAAACAGCATCCTCACCTTGGTGGGAGCAGCAGGGAGCTTTCTGGTAAGGACTGTGGCCCATCTCTCAGCAGGCAGCTAGTCCACCCCCGCCTCTGCCTGCTACAGTGTTAAGAAGATTCTCTAGCCACTAACTGATTTTAGCAAGCAAGTCACTTAGACGCTAGTGACATGAGCTCACTCTTTCTTTGAAGCCACAGGGTGAGGCCTCTGTGGCCGAGCGGCTGCAAGTTGGGATGGGGGAGAGATTTGCTTTGGCTGGTTAGGAGGTAGGTCTCTGAAAGAAGCCAAGCCCTCTGCTGACATAATGATGCACCCGGCTTCCTCCAAATCCTAATTATTGCTCTGCTAAAAATATTCAGTAATGAGCATGATCAGAGAACCTTTTTTTATCATGCTTTGCAGAATTGCGGTGTTGGGCTATGGAACTATTTTAAGAAGCAGCAAAGCACATGTTAATGAAGGAAACTTTCCACAGTAGTAGGTCATATTAGAGTGGTAAGCAGTAATGTGGACCTTCCAGTCTACTTCATTTAAGCTCCATCTTTTCATCCAGCTTTGCCGGAGAGTTTTGACATGTAGTTCTGACAAGCAGAGCAGAGGGCTATGAAGTTTAATTCATGCTCTCGCTACCTCTGGTTTCATATAAAGTGATTTTTGACTTTCAGAATAAACCCAGACTAGAGTATAGAAGCCCAATACGGACACTTATGCTGTTTCTGAGCATCCTTCTCTCCCACGATAAACACTCTGGCCTTCTCTACCTGGGCCCCAAACAGACTTCTACTGTCTCTCCCGCCTGGTGAGGAATCAGCAGAGTTGATCAGTGGGCCACAAGAAAGGGTCCTCACGCAAATGACAAGTCACACCTAAGTCTTATGCCTGTGCTCCCAGGGCCAGTAAAATACAACCTGACTATTCAATTTGGAGATGGAAATTATGGTAGATTAAAGATGGGCACAATTCCTGCCCCCTGGAATCTGAGCTGGCCTTAGTGACTTGCTTATAACAAATAGAATGTGGTATGAGTGATGCTGGGTGACTTCCAAGGCTAGGTCAGAAGCAGCTCTGTGGCATCGATCACAGTTGCTTGCTCTCCAGAAGCCTCCTCTCAGGACGCACACTCTTGGAACCCAGCCACCATGCTGTGAGAAGCCACACAACTCAGCGAGGCCACGTGTAGGTGCTCCAGTGTCAACTCCAGCTGACCTCCCTGTTGACAGCCAGCACCCACTGCCAGCCACTTAGGTGCACCATTGGGGACCCACTGCCCCAGCCAGCGTCTGACTACAACCGTTTGAGAGACCCTAAGCAAGAACCATGCAGCCAATCCCTGGCTGAAATCCTGTCCCACAAAATCATGAGCAAAACAAAGTGGCTCTTTTAGTCACTAACTGTGGGAGTCGTTTGTTACACAACAATATGATGATAAATTGCTTAGAGTTAGAAAAACAGTGGACCTGTTTCTACACCTAAACAACTAGAACTTGATGCTTTATGCCCTAAAATCAGGAAACTAACTTTTTCTTAGCTCACTGGAGGACACTCATCCAGGAATAAAACCACCAGCAAACGCTTGTTCCTACTCTACAAGGTAGCGGAGGAACTGTCATAGCAGGAAACCCTGATTCAATTAACCCTGGGGGTAATTCCAGGCTGGTGGGTGCGCTCGGAGGGGATTCATGTGTTAACCAACGACAGTCAAAACCATAGTAAGATGCACTGCCCAAGACAATCTACAGATTTAATGCAATCCCTATCAAATTACCCAGGGCATATTTCACAGAACTAGAACAAAAGCATAATAAAATTTATATGGAACCACAAAAGACCTAGAATTGCCAAAGCATTACTGAAGAAAAAGAAAGAGGCTGAAGGAATAACTCTCCCAGACTTCAGACAATACTATAGAGCTACAGTCATCAAGACAGCATGGTATTGGTACAAAAACAGACATAAGGACCAGTGGAACAGAATAGAGAGCCCAGAAATGAACCCACAAACTTCTGGTCAACTAATCTTCGACAAAGGAGGCAAGAATATACAATGGAATAAAGACAGTCTCTTCAGCAAATGGTGTTGGGAAAACTGGACAGCAGCATGTAAAGCAATGAAGCTAGAACACTCCCTTACACCATACACAAAAATAAACTCAAAATGGATCAAAGGCTTAAACATAAGACAAGATACAATAAACCTCCTAGAAGAAAATAGAAGCAAAACATTATCTGACATACATCTCAAAAATGTTCTCCTAGAACAGTCGACTCAAGCAATAGAAATAAAAGCAAGAATAAACAAATGGGACCTAATGAAACTTACAAGCTTCAGCACAGCAAAGGAAACCATAAGTAAAACAAAAAGACAACCTAAGGAATGGGAGAAAATTTTTTCAAATGAAACTGACAAAGGCTTCTTCTCCAGAATATACAAGCAGCTCATACAACTTAATAAGAAAAAAACCAACAACCCAATCCAAAAATGGGCAGAAGACCTAAACAAGCAATTCTCCAAGGAAGAAATACAAATGATCAATAGGCACATGAAAAAATGCTCAGGATCACTAATTATCAGAGAAATGCAAATCAAAACTACAATGAGGTATCACCTCACACCAGTCAGAATGGCCGTCATTCAAAAGTCCACAAACAATAAATGCTGGAGAGGCTGTGGAGACAAGGGAACCCTCCTTCACTACTGGTGGGAATGCAGGTTGGTGCAGCCACTGTGGAAAACAGTATGGAGATTCCTCAAAAGACTAGGAATAGACTTACCATATGACCCAGGAATCCCGCTCCTGAGCATATATCCAGAAGGAACCCTACTTCAGGATGACACCTGCACCCCAGTGTTCATAGAAGCACTATTTGCAATAGCCAAGACATGGAAACAGCCTAAATGTCCATCAATGGATGACTGGATAAAGAAAAGGTGGTATATTTATACAATGGAATACTATTCAGCCATAAAAACCAACAACATAACGCCATTTGCAGCAACATGGATGCTCCTGGAGAATGCCATTCTAAGTGAGGTAAGCCAGAAAGAGAAAGAAAAATACCACATGAGATCGCTCATATGTGGAATCTAAAAAAAAAAAAAAACCCACAAACAAAGCATAAATACAAAACAGAAACAGACTCATAGACATAGAATACAAACTTGTGGTTGCCAAGGGGGCGGAGGGTGGGAAGGGATAGACCGGGATTTCAAAATGTAGAATAGATAAACAAGATCATACTGTATAGCACAGGGAAATATATACAAGATCTTGTGGTAGCTCACAGCGAAAATAATGTGACAATGAATATATATATGTTCATGTATAACTGAAAAATTGTGCTCTACACTGGAATTTGACACACCTTTGTAAAATGATTATAAATCAATAAAAAATGTTTTAAAAAAAACCCATAGAAAGATGGAATGGGCTGCCCTAGGAGATAGGAAGCTCCCGATCACGGGAGATGTACAAGAATCAGTTCTACCAGGAGCTGGCGTGATGCCAAAGACAGCATAGATGACTGGGTTAGTGACCCTTAAGAGCCCATTCTACCTCACGAGTCTGACGGTCTATGAGTACCAGGAAATGGCTATGGCGGCAGCAGGCTGAGGATGAGGGATGGTGGGACCACCATGAGTAGAATTCCGGTGGCCCTCAGGAATGGGAGAAGATGGCTCTGATGGCGGATGCCAGCACTGAGGGCAGCTCAAACATAATGAGGTGTGTGTTAGACTCCTTGAAATCCCTAGTAAAGCATATTGTAACTCAGTAAACTAGAGTGTCTGTATGATGCCAGATAATGCTTTACCTTGTGTAGGAAGGTATGCATGGATACACCTACAGTGCCTATAGATGAGATGTACAGTAGAAAGTAGAAGAGCAGAATACAAACTAAGCCATGAAAAATCTACTTCTGCACCTACCTCTAGCTAAAATACCAATTCCAGCCCATCCCTTCTCAGACTCTTCTTTGCTCCAAGATTCTCAGGCAGCAACAGGCTTATGGGAAGTTTATGGAAGGTGGTCTGATGAAGGAAGTTGGATGGAAAAGCTAAGGAATTCAGGTTACCTTCCATCTTGGACAGCTCTATTTCTAGAGTCAGAAAAACCCTGACTCTAAGAGGATAGAAGTAATTACCTTTGCTCCATTTGTCTTTTTTAGTAATCCAAATGGCGATAACCTGGGGAGGCTGGGTATTTTAAAAACCCCAGCAATGACTATTTTGATTTTTAGCTGATTATTTGAAACCCTGTGACATTGACTGAAAACTTCAGCTCAGGAAAATGATGAGTACTGGGTCAAGCAGAGACTATTTTTCCATTATACGTTCGCCCAAAACAGCACCTACAATTTGTGAGTTCTCGCCTGCTATAAGGTAGAGCAAGAAAAATGCAAATTCATAGGTATAATTTCAAAGATCTTTCATTCAAATCATAGTCATTTTTGAAACAACTCAAATAGTAAGCCCTTCCCTCTTCTGATGAGATTTTGTTGGGCTGTGAGGCTGGTTGGGAGTAATTTAGTCCATGTCACCAACATCTCTTTCAGTAAAGAGGTGTGCGAGGGACTCAGAGGCCAAGATACCAACGGAAAGCAAACAAATTGGATATAAAGGTCCCTATCATTCAGGCCAAAACATTACCCTTACATCTAAATAATCTGAGTAATTCCACAAGACAGAAGTTTGTGCCCAAGCTACCTAGGTAAATGGCTCCATTCCCCGTGTGGCGGGAAGAACCCCTGCAGACAAGAGGCTTCCGTCTTAAGCTGCTCCCCCATCACCGTCCATAAATGCACTCTCTTGTTTAGCCAGCACTTAACAAGCACCATGAATGTACCAGGGACTGTGCTGGGGATGCAAAGATGGATGAGATATGGCCGTGGCCTGTGCCACTTCACTCAAGCTAGGGACACACACACACACACACACAACCAGGACGGCACGAGAAGGGAGCTGCACAGGAGGTCCACGTGCAAAGAGTGTCTGCATCTGAGGAGGGCAAGGGCTGTGATGAATTAGGCCCCAGGGAGAGAGGGCACGTCCAGCCTGGCTCCCCAGCTGCGACTAGACAAATATGCTCAGGAGAAGGGCATTCCGAGCCCAGAGAACAGCTGGAGCAAAGGTACTAAGCAGGGGCCTGTCTGGGAACCAGGATGGACTCCGTATGCCTGGAGCATAGGGCGTGTGGAAGGCAGTGCGCAGAGTTGAAGCTGGTGAGAAAGAGTCTGGGTGAGGCCGAAGGAGTTAGACCTGGTAACTAAACCCAGGAGTGGACAGAGAGACCAACGGGAAAATACAATGTCCCAGAAGTGGAAGCAAAGACAAGAGCATCTAAGAAAAGGAAGAACATGTTCAGCAGGGTCGTTATGCCCAGAGACCTGAACTGAGGCCGCTGGATTGGGGGGTCCAAAAGTCAGCTCTGAACTGAAGGAAGATGGGACAGAAGTCAGAGCACAAGTGGCTGAGGAATGACAGTGGCCAGTAAGACGAGGACCAAGCAAAGATGTGAGTGGAGGAGGAGGCAGGACGGAGGGCAGAAGGAAGGATTTGGCTTTATTTGTTTCTGTAGACTTCCACATGCTTGTAAGCCGAGAAGAAAGTACTAGAGAGTGAGAACCCTGGCTCGCAAAGGGAGGAGGAATGAAAGAAAACACTGTCCAGGGAAGGGAGAAGGCAGGTTCAGATAAGAGATTAGCCTAGGACGGAAAACATACTCCTCTTCCTCAGGATGCAGACGAGGCAAGGATGCAAGGACACAAGGGATTATGGGTAAATCCGGGCAGGAAGGGGAAAAGGAGGAAATAAATGTTACAAGGAGAATCCCATTATGGCTAGAAAGCACAGATCCTACTATAATGCCCCAAGAGCAATTTCCCTAGAGTCATAGCAGGAGTAGGAACAGAACTTGATGGAGGAATTAACTCTGCAGAGCCCACGATGGAAGGAAACCTCCCTCTTTCCAGCACCCTAATATATCCTTGGGGCTGACCAGAGTCTCTGACCTGAACAGAAATGCTTAGTGACAAAGGAGACAACTTCCAAAGCTCAGGCACCAAATCTGCCTTCCATGACAGCAGTTAACAGTTTCAGGAAGAAAAGAGTTTACCTGATTCCACAAATATTTATCCTGTTTTGTTTTGTTTTGGCCTCTGCATCTGGTACTTGAGGATATCATTATCATGTGATAGGACGACATATGGCAGGACTGGACTTCGGGGACAAGGAATCCAGATTGTTAGTTACCAATTATCTGTCTTCTTCTGGAAGGAACTTTCTTGGGAGTACAAAGTAATTTCATTGTGAACGAGGAAAATGATTGGCCTTTAAACAACAGGGTCCTGTGATGAACTCTAAAATCAAGCCTCAAACCGGAAGCTGAGTACTGTGGTGCTCAGGTAAATTTCTATATAAATACCTAGCTGGCGTCAGTGTCATGGCTGAAGCTTAGCACATGTCAGCAGAGGCTTGTAGAGGCTACTCGGGGACATCTGAAATCCCTCTGCCCTGTACGTATATGCTGCAGACCCAGGGCAGATGTCTCTTATGAAACCTGACTGTCATGCTGCCAGGGACAGGTAAGCGCAGAAGCAGCCCTCACCTGCTTCCTTTATATGCTTGTAAACATCATCAGAGCCAGCAGAGGAGTATGGGATGTCATCGTGGGCCACAAAGTCAATCTGTTGGAGAGAGAGGAGTGACGTCACCACTGGGACAGATGTGCACGTCTGTGATTTGAAAATACGTACATTTTTGAAAAAAAGCAGTTGTAATAAGCAGTTTATAATATCGACCTGAATCCTTGACGGAAAGGTATTCCCAACTGTCTCTGTTCCCATGAGCTGATGGGAACCAGATTGGTTTCTCTCCTTGCTGGTCCCTCTTTCTTCTCTTACCTCTGACAGTAGGTTTTCTTGGCCCTCTGTTCTTCTGCCTCTAAAATGTCTCCTTCAGAGAATTCATTGATGCTTCAGATTTTCATCACCCCTGCTATGATGAGGAACCAAAACTCTCATTTTCCTGTCCCACTGGTGGCCAGAGGTCCTCCCTGACACTTAAGTCACACTGTGTATCATAGAAATGGATTCACGTCTCTCATTTGATGCTCACGACCACCTTGTGAAGCAGATAGGGCAAGTATTATGATTTCATTTGGGGGCATAAGGCTGCTGAAACCAGGAAACTGGTCAAATTTGCCCCAAATCACCCTTTTCTCTTTTGCCACCCTAGCTATCACTTTAAACACCTGTCTGGAATTTAATTCATCCTGAAAACTGGTGCCCCTTCAAAGGCACCTCCATCTTCCCAGTTTACCTAGGCACCAAACAACTGGGAATCAGCCATCTTTCCTACTTCCTTCACTTCTATAGCACATGTGTCACAGGTTCCATTGTGTTTCTGTGTGTGTGTGCGTGCGCACACACGTACATATGGCCATGACTTCCTCTCCATTGCTACTATGCCAAATCCAAGGCTCCGTCACCTGGATTATTAATACCAACTAGTCCCTGAGCTTCTTCACTATAGGCTCCTTCCTCTCCCAGCCATCCCTCTGCCACATGCCACCTCCCGAAACAGAGTCCTCTTCTGGTCATCCTTGAGCCTGCTGATCTTTATCAGTTCCCCGTTTCCTGCTACATAAAGTAAAAAACTCCTGGCCTAGCTTTCAGAGCCCTTCACCACAAGGCTTCACTCCACCTTGAGAGGTAGCTTAGAGGAGCAGTTCACTTTTCCTGGGTACAGATTTCTGACCCATCACTTACTAGCTGTGTAACTCACAAATCAGTGGTAAGGATCATATCAGATTTCTCAGCCCTGGTACTAGCGACATTTTGAGCTAGAAAATTCTTTGCTGGAGGGGAAAGGTCTTTCTGGTGCATTGTAGGATTCTCAGCGGCAACCCTGGCCTTTTCACCCACTAGATGCCAGTAGCATCCCTTTAGTTGTGACAGCCAAAAATGTTTCCAGACACAGTTAAACATCCCTTGGGGGCAAACGAGCCCCCAACTTGAGAATCATTGGATTGAGTGATATAATTATTTTAAAATGCTAAAAATAATAACTGGTACACAGCAAGTACTCAATAAATGTTATGATTATCAATTCTATTCTTAGTACTCAAGCTCAGTTGTCCCTCCTCTCCAATGTGTAACAACAACAGCGTCTCAGGGTAACGATGAGAATGAATGTGATTCACCTTAAGAGCAAAGCACTTAGCACCGGGCTGGGCACATGGTAAGTACTCAATAAACCACAGGCATCATTACCATCATCCGTATCTCCATAATGCTTCGTACAGCTTGAAGCTACAATAGGTGCTTAGTGAAAATGTGTTAGTGATTGCTGGAAGTCAATCATATTGTAGTTTTTCCTTTTTTCTTTTATTCTTGCTGGGAAATTGTCTCCTCTGCTATTACCCATGCACATTTATCAGTATTCTCTATTCTCTTCTGTATCGTGAATTTAAAAATAGAAAAGAAAACTCTTAGAACAGCTTAATCTTATTTTTTTGTACTGGTTATAAAAGGAAAGAATAGCTCCTAATGTGGGGCTGGTAGGGAGATACAAAGCACATAATTCGATGCAGATCAAAAGAATTTCTCATGTTTTCAACTAATAAAAATCTTCTATCGGTAGGAGTCTTAGGGTCACAGAATCAGAGATATAAAGTTCTTTCCTTACAGGCTGGCCCCTGCCCTTCTGGGTAAGATGGGTGGTCATTTGTTCCATGAAAAATGATGCCCGAGAAACTGTAAGCCTCAATCATAACGATGGTGATGATGAAGATGATGACATTTTTGGAGCTCTTGCTATGGGCCAGCCAATGTTCCAAGGGTTTTACTACATGATCTCATTAGATCCTCAACACAGCCCAGTGAGAAAAGCAGCAATATCACCCATTTTACAGTTTAGGTGAGTGAGTTCAGTATCTTGCTCAAGGTCCCCCAGTTAAGAAGGGATAGAAGCTGCACATGGACCTGAGTGGCCAAGCTCCAGAGCCCACAGCGGGGAAGTGGGAGGCTATCAGTCCCCAGGCGGGGGCACAAGAGAGATGCTGCCTCACATGACACCACACGTCGGTCCCTGAAGTTACCTCTTTCAGAAACTGGATGTCTTTGGACTTTCTGGGTATAAGCTGTAGAAACAGACGACTCCCTAATTCTGCTACTTAGAGAATGTGGAAGAATGAGTACCTTATGTTTTTCCAGAAACTCTGGCGTGAGTGTCCACGGAGCATCTCTGATGACTTCATCCACATAGCGACAGTGTCTCAGAGCTTCGTATCTCTCTGCTTCGTTCATCACAGTGAAACCTTTGAATTTGTGGGTGAGGTCGTCACTGCAAACTGAAGCAAGCAAATGCATTAAAGGCTGTTAGCTGGCCCAGACCCTGCTCACAGCCATCCCAGTACAGACACAGCTTCTTCAGCAAGACAAAGAGCTCAGCCTTGCTATATGCAAGGCATAATCAAACTCAGTTTTTTAAGGGAACAAAGGATCAGGAAAGCGAAGCAAGCTGAAATCTACTGGCAATTGAGAATTTCATTTTCGTGCTAATTACAACTGCATTCTCCACTACGGCTTTTATTAAGATTATTCTCCACACTACTTCATGTGACTTGCCCATCTTTTTATTTCCCTACCCTACCCTTCGGTGAAAATTACTCTTCAGAAATAAAATGAACAGACAGAAAAGGGAGAGCAAGGAGAGAGACCGAGAGGCCTGAAATGGTAGAAGGTTTGATCGATTCCAATTCCTTTACAAGATCATTGTACTTAGTATCTCAAGTGTGATTCACATGCATGCACGCGCGCATGTGCGCGCGTGCGCGCACACACACACACACACACTTCTGGTCCCGGATTGAGGTCGTCACTAGACATTGCACCACACAATCAAGGGGAGAAAGTCACAGAATAGAAGATCTGGTCTAGCGGAATTCATCCTTCTCACATCCTGTCCTTTCTAGCTCTCAAGCTGCTCAATCTGCAAGTAAGATAATATTCTCCACTATCGGCCTTAGAAAATATTTGAGGATTTACATAGAAGTGCTTTGAAGTAAAGTGAGCAACAAATATTCTTCAATATCATACTCAGAATATATTTTTGTTGGCAAAAGCAGATTTTCTACATGTCAAGAGATGTCATTGTGGCTACAGTCCCCGTTTCCCAAGTTTACCTGTTCACTGCGGCCAGTCAGACTACCCTGGCTGCTCCTGAAGATGAGGTTTTTTTTCTTTAAGGTATTATGTACATACAATAAACTTACAAATTTTAAGCGTACAAGATACCTTTTAAAAACCAAACTAGAGTCATTTTCTTGGAGCCAAATCATGAGCCACATCTAGATCCAAAACTGGCCACAGAGTAAGTCCAGGCAACGGCCACACACAGCATCCTTGCAAACCCTCCTCCTGCAGCTCTCACACTCTGCATCCATACCATTGCTAAACTGCTGGTTCCTTCCCAGCACACCAGAAGCCACGTTCTTCTCACCGCCTCAACACTCCCTTCCCGGCCCATTCACCGTCTACCTTAGATTACTGCAGTGGCTTCCTCACTAGTCTCCAGATTCCAGCCTCACCCAGTCCCCAGCAGCCTGTTCTCATCAGCCAGAATGATCCCATTAAAACCTGTCAGATTATATCATTCCCAGGATCCAAACACTTCCCACCTCCCTCAGAGTAAAAGCCAAACTCCTCCAGCAGCCTACAGGCCCCTATAAGACCCACATCTCCCTCCACCCATTCCTTGCCTCTGACTGCATCTCCCATTGTGTCCCAGCCCTTGGCCTCTTTGCTGTTTCCTGAAGCCACCAGGAATACTCCTCCTCAGGTCAGGACTTTACACTGCCTGTTCCCCAAACCTGGACCGCTTGTGCTCCAAGTATCCATAGGGCTCACTCCCTCTCCCCTCTCAAGTCTTCCCCGACCTTCCTCTTCTAAACTGGAATCTGCCCCCACTCCTGGCAGGCCCCATCACCTCCCCACCTCCCCACTTGACTTCTTGCTATGGCACTCACTGTCATTTGTCTTATTCATTTATAGTTGATATTTCTCTATTAAAATATTAGCTCCCTGAGGACAGGGATGTTTGTCTGTTTCATTTTCTGATGGTCCATAGTAGGCTCTTAAGAAGTATTTGTTGAGTGAATTTACAGTGCCTGATACATATAGATGCCCAATAAACGTTTACTATGATTTAAAATAATAGATGTTTATTTACCTGCAGGTACATTTCAACCACATACATGCAAAGAATAGACTAGTGTGCCTCTCAATACCCACATGCATGCCTGCATATCTCCTGTACATACTTCCTGTGATGTTGTATAGACACATATAGAATACAGTGTGACACAGAAAACATTGTAGTGGTTTATGTTACCAAAACACCATCAACCACACTGCCGGCTCAAAAACCTTGGTAAGTATCAGAATCAACTAAGGAGCTTGTTAAACACGTCCAGGTCCCTCTCCTCAAGATTTTGCTTCAGTCAGTGCTACAGTCTGAATGTGTCCTCCCGAAATTCATATGTTGAAATCTTAACTCCCAAAGATAATGATATTAGGAGGTGGGCCTTTGCGAGGTGCTCAGGTCATGAGGGTGGAGCCCTCATGAGTGGGATTAGTGCCCTTATAAGGGAGGCTCCAGAGAGCTCCTAGCTCCTTTCATCATGTAAGAAAACAGTGAGAAGGTGCCAGCTATGAGTCAGGAAGAGGGCCCTCACCAGAAGGAGACAGAGTGGAGAGAAATCAACTTCTGCTGTTTGTAAGCTACCCAGACTGTGGTATCTTGTTACAGCAGCCCGAATGGACTAAGACTGTGGGTCTGGAGTGGGTCCCAGGCAGCTCTATTTCTGAAAAGCTTCA
The DNA here is from genome assembly GCF_048773025.1 of Camelus bactrianus. Classification (NCBI taxonomy): domain Eukaryota; kingdom Metazoa; phylum Chordata; class Mammalia; order Artiodactyla; family Camelidae; genus Camelus; species Camelus bactrianus. The sequence continues at coordinate 18,626,925 of NC_133575.1, forward strand.
GGGAGGATTCTGAGGCATGCAATATTTGAAAGCCCCTGAAGCATATTATGAACATTTTGAGTAAAGAGCCCTGCCTGTGTTTCAATCACGCATCATGCCCAGCTTAGGGGAGGGTGGGTAGTAGGACCATAATGACTGTGTGATGTATTGATCCACTGGCTGCATTAGCTTTTGACTCCATACACGGGAATTATTTATGGGCCAAGCTATACAATTTAAAAATTGATCTACAGCTTTTTAAGTGTTCTTAAAAGACTTTACATTTTTGAAAGGCTAAAAAACTTTATTAAAATACTACCCCCAGAATTGTATTAAGCAAAAATGGACTTCATATCCATCAACTTTCTATTTTAAACAACAGAAAACCAGGCCGAGCCATATCCTCCCCACTCCATCTTTTGAACCTGCACCTCAGCAATTTGGTATAACTTCAAGATGACTGAGATAATGGCCTCCCTTCAGAGCACAGAGAAAACAAACATCCTGTTTATGCCAATACAGGGTCCTATTTTCCTATCCCAGGAGTGACCTCAAGAAGCAGCTGAACACGCTGGCCAGTTATTGTCTAAACATTAATTACGCCCAAAGCAGCACTGTTGTTCTTGAGTCTTGGCAACTGCACCCCGACAACCAGATGGAGAACTCTGCACAGTGGCATTCCGTGGATGAATTCACTGAGCTGTCTGGGAGCCCACGCTGTGGCTAACCTATGTGGGCAGCTCCGTGTGCTCAAAATGAAATATTACTAATACCTCGCAGGAGAGAAAACATAACATAGGGGATGAATTTTGGAGCCCTACAGACTTGGGTTCATCTCCCTGCTCTGCTACTTATTACTGGGAAAGTTACTGAAGCTAAGCCTCAGATGTCTGTCTTTAAAACACGACAAAGTTTGGAGAATTGAATTAGATCATCTAGGAGGAGGCTGTAGCTCACGAGGTCCTGAATGCAATCCCCAGCAACTCCACTAAAAAATAATTCCCCCCAGAAAGAGAGATTAAAAAATATTATTTTAAAAATGAAATTTGAGCATCTGTGTGAGCAGAGAGTCATGCTCAGTCACGTTTGCCACTTATTAATAGTCCTAATAATATAGGACCATTTGTGGAGATATTCATTTGTGTTTTGGGCTCTGTCTTTTCCCTGCCCCCACTCCAAGCAGGTGGCCAGCTTCTTGGTACAAACTCCCCCGCAGAAGCTGTGAGGTGCAAGCTGCTGGAAGCAGCCTGTCTGTCTTTCTGGCTGCTGTTTTCCCCAAGCTAGAGCTCCTTGGGAGAATTCTATAAAGACAGAAGATTCCTCCAAAGGACAAAGAGGTCAGAGTTCTGCAGATCCCATGAGCAGCAGGGCCTCAGGAGGGTTGAGGACACTGAGGTTCACCTGGGCACAGAGCGCAGGTGCCTCACCTTGTACAGGCACAGTGGGTTCGCTCCCTCCTAGTGATTTTGTGGGCTCAGATGAGGAGGGAAGTGCAAAAACGATGCTGGGCGGCAGACTGCAAGCCCCTCTTCTGTTTCTGTCAACATTTTGGAATCTTGTTTGACTCTAAGGAGGTGAAGAAACCCCAGCAAGGACCGAGACTGAACTTCCCACCAGTCAGGCAAAATGGAGTCTAAGAGGAATATTTAATTTCAACTAAAATACAATAGAGGATAAACCCACACATACAGAGTAACATATATATGCCTACTCTAGTAGGAATACCATTTCTATTGTTGTTATTTTTTTCCTCCCCTCTTGTGAGGCAGAAGTGAGTATGTGGTGACTCGTATCCTTAAATTTCTGGGGGAAAACCCTGATATACATTGTAATTTCTTGTCTTGTTTTTAAATGACATGAGCTTTTTAATTAAAATAGAGGGGGAAAAGGGCTTTACAACTGAAGAGTTTCAATTCACTAAAATAATGCCCACAGGGTAAGCTTGCATAAAAAATTTTTAAGTTATTACTGATTACATCCTTTAAAATTAAAAATGCAAGTGTTATAATCATAATGCACAATGTCATTATGGCAGTTTTGGTATCTGTTATTGCCTAAGGTTGGGAAGTAGACTGTAGCACCTCCAGTTGTCACAGCTTCTGGTCTTTGAATCATTTGTTTCTGCCAAATACCAAGTATTTCAACCGTACCTGTCCGTGCACTTGCCCCGACCATGGTGGTTTCATGAGCAAAGCCCTTGCTCCACCCAAAGAAACTCCTACAACAAACCCACCTGCAGGTGTAAGGGGGTCCACAGTCAGCGCAGCAGGTTCTTTCAGCTCTCTGTAAGCATTTTATTTGCCCACTACACACATAATAACGAGAGCCAGCCTTTCAACCAACAACACAGAATACCTAGTTTAAAGGGCTCCCTACCTTTCCTCACTATGGAATTGTCTGCCAGTAAGTTCTTTTGTGAAACCTAAGAAAGATAGTCTAAGGCAATGGTCTTCAAACTCGGGTACACTACCCCTGGAGATACATAAAGAGGTAGTGTTTCCAAGCACTGGTAATTTTAAAGGAATCGATTTCCATATCCTCAACTTCCAAGGGTACACTTTTCTAAAATTAATTGATCCAAGAAAGCCTCTGTGTCCAAAACCAACCCTCCTCCACTTCACAAAAGAAAGGCATCATCCAAACCTGACTACACTGCATTGCTAGGGACAAGGAATTAAATCTTGAGACCAAACCAAACAGGACTCTCATTTAATGACTATGCAAAGCACCATGAACCAATGAAGGCTTCCTGTCTTTTTCTTTCTTGCACACCTTTCTGTTACAGGTGAAGTTGGACATAAGAAACTAAATATGGTAGAGTGGGGGAAATGCAAATTTTTATCTAACAACTTTACCTCTTCCTTCTCCCAACTACTATCAAAGGACACAAGGATCTTGACAGATGAGGCCCAGGAATTCAAAGCAAAAGGAGCATTGGAAAGAAATACTGAATGATAAAAATTGCTTTTTCGTGTAGTGAAGGGTAAGCATTTTCCCAGCTATTCTCAATACTTATATTGAATCCTAAAAATGCCTTTTCTCTTGCAGTTAAGGAGTAAGCATTTTTCCTGCTGCTCACTTCAAAATCACTTCAATAAGTCGAAGCTGCATAGGCTGGTGCCACTGCTTTGTAGAAATATAACTGGAATATTTTTCTGGAATTATCATGTTTCAAAATACATTGGAATAAACACATGGATAAACATTTATATAATTTTTTCCAGATTTCATATGTATTATTTTAAAAGGAAGTTATGTATCTACTGTATCAACTCACATTTATTTCACCTACAGATCATCTTTATCCCATTTCATCTTTAAATGTTTATTATTTTCCATCTCATAACAAAAAATAAATATCTATTCCAAATTACTTTTTGGTAGTATATACATTTTTCTATCCTTAAATTCATAGGAAAAGTATAACCAGATTATCTAATAAAGATAATTAAGTTATTTCTAATGTTTATATTTGATTTTAATTAATTATTCCCAAAAGCCAAACACCAGAGTTTAATACACACATACACCAGTATTTCGAGAAAGAATGCCTTTTAAAAAAATCACACTACTCTTATTATAAATATCATATAATTTTTTAATAAATTATATTGCATTACTATAAATTAAGGACATTGTTTTATTTTTGTAACTTTTTGTCCTGATTGTAACTTGTTATATTAGATCTACATCATTTAAATCTTGACTGATTATTTAATATTTTTAAATACTTTTTTATTTTGGGGGCTTTTTTTTGTTTGTTTTTTGGGAGGTAGAGGTAATTAGGTTTGTTTGTTTATTTTTAATGATGGTACTGAGGATTGAACCCAGGACCTCATGCATGCTAAGCTGTGGTCTGCCACTGAACAGTACCCTCCTCTCCCTTTACTGATTCTTTTTTATACTATGGATTCTTTAATTTATTTCTCAGTGGTTTTTAATAAAGCTTCTTGAAATATATTAATACACTTGAATTCAAAAGGCTTTTCTTTAGTTCGTAGGTTTTTAGTAGGCTTGACAATGGCAACTTTCTAGGTTAAATGCTGTTTTCTGCAAATTCAGTGAGCTAAGACTGCAGCCCCAAGGTTTGTGTTTTTTTAAAGTTTTAAGCAAAATGACAAATGCATTTTATCAAAAAGTACTGGATTGGCAATGGTGCGATGCAGTTATCAATATTTCTATTTCCCCAACCCTTTGTAAGTGTATCTGGTTGAAAAGATTGCTTTCAAGTAAAAGATTAAGGGTTATAATTAAGAGTCATTAAAAAGTCTTGGTAAAGCCTTTATGTTATACTTCCTAGAAAGGGAGAAAACAAATTATTCTAATAGCTTGGAAACATATTTGCAAGTCAGATAATTTCTGATCTATTGCTAACAACAAATTTGAAAGAGGATCTTAATAAATTATCACTTGATAGACCATTACAATTATTTTGATGACAATAAGAAGTTATTTTTGTGATATTTGGTAAATAACTCAGGAGTTCAAAGATTGAGTGGCATCAGTATAACAAACTTCTTCCATTTCCATCTAAATATTTGTGTGAACAAAATATTTCAGCACTTACATCTGTAACAAAGAAAACTAGGAATAAAATCAATGTTAAACCCTATCTCATTCTAGCAGTAACATATTCATCTACAAAAATATTCATCTACAAATTCATCTCACTCTTCTCATTTAAATGTTAGAGAACACCAAGAAAGATAAATGCGAAAGGAAAAAAATCTCAAAAGAAGCCAGAGGTTAAAAAAAAAAAAACGAAAAAAATCACTTTACCTATAGAGGAGCGAGAGTAAAAATTACATTGTTTGCAGATACTAACTACTATATATAAAATAGATAAATGGTAAGTTTCTATTGTATATCACAGGGAACTATATTCAATATCTGGTAGTAGCCTATAATGAAAAAGAATATGAATACAAATATATGTATGTATATGTATGACTGAAACATTATGCTGTACACCAGAAATTGACACAATATTTGTGAACTGATTATCCTTCAATAAAAAAAGAATGCAGAGAACAGAAAGTATCAAGAACACATTAATCTCAATACCAATAGTCAATAAACAAACTCATAATTAAAAAAAAAATTACAGTGGACTTCACTACAGGAAACAATGCAAGCAAGAAGTGAATGGAGTAAAATATTTACAGTGTTGTGAGAAAAAACCCACCAACTTCCAATTCTGTACCATACAAAATTATCATTTAAAAGGGAAGGAGAAATAAAGACTTCATCAGACAAACAAAAATTGAGGGAATTGTTTCCAGTAGACCTGCCTTGCAAGAAATGTTTTAAAAAGTTCTTCAGAAAGAATGAAAATGATATAGGTCAGAAATTCAGATCTACATTTTAAAAAGGAAGAGCATTAGAGAACAAGTGAAGATAAAACAAAAACTTTTATTTCTCTTACTCTTAATTGACCTAACAGGTAACAGTATATTCGAAATAATAATAGCAACAATATATTCTATTATGTGTATGTGTCTGTGTGCGTGTGTGCACTCAACAGCACCATAAATCAACTGAATGTAATTAACATCTACAGATGACTTCATCCAACCACAGCAGAATACACTCCTTCTTAAGCTCACATGGAGCATTCACCAAGGTAGACCACAATCTGGGCCATTAAACATACCTTGGCAAATTTAAAAGAACAGAAATCTTACAATGTCTGCTCTCAGATCACAATGGAATTAAACTAGGAATTGACAATAGAAAAATAGCTGGATAATCCCCAAATAATTGGAGATTAAACAATACACTTCTAAATAACACATGGGTCAAAGAATAAATCAAGAAATATTTTTCACTATTTTGAACTAAATGAAAATGAAAACAGAACTCATCAAAATTTGTGGGATACAGTGAAAATAGTGTTTAGACGGAGATTTATAGCATTGAATGCATATATTAGAAAAGAATAAATATCTAAAATCAATCTAAGCTTCCATCTTAGTAAACTAGAAAAAGAAGAGCAAATTCAACTCAAAGTAAGCAAAAGAAAATAAATCATAAAAATCAGAGCAGAAAACCATGAAACTGAAAACAGGAATGAATAGAGAAAATCAGTAAAAACAAAAGCTGGTTTTTTGAAAAGATCAATAAACTTGGTAAGTCAAGCTAACAAAGCAAAAAGAGAAAAGATACAAATGACTAATATCAGAAATGAAAAAGGATATTACTACAGATCTCAAGGACATTAAAAGGATAATAAAGGAAAATGAGCAACTCTGTGGCCACAAATGTGGTAACATAGATGAAACTGACCAATTCCTTGAAAGACACAAGCTGCCAAAATTAACACTAGGAGAAACAGACATTATGAACAGGCCTTTATCTATTAAAGAAATTCAATCAATAAAAGAGAAAGCACCAAGCCCAAATGGGATCTCTGGAGAAGTTCACCAACCTTTTAAGGAAGAAATTATACCAATTCTCTACAATCTCTATCAGAATATGGAAGTAAAGGGAATGCCTCCTAACTCATTCTATTACCCTAACATTACCCTAACACCAAAACCAAATTAACACCTTACAATAAAGGAAAACTACAGACCAGTATCTCTCATGAACCTAGATATAAAACTCTTAAACAAAATATTAAAAACTCAAATCCAACAATGTATAAAAAATGTTTTCACTGTGACCAAGTGTGATTTATCCCAGGTAAACAGACACACAGATATAGAAAATAAACTAGTCATTACAAGTTTAGAGAGGGAAGTTGGGAGGGGCAAGACAGAGGTAGGGGATTAAGAGATACAAACTATTATGTATTAAATAAATATGCTATGAGGATATATTGTATGACACAAGGAATATAGCCAATATTTTATAATAACTATAAACAGTATAACCTTTAAAAACTGTGAATCACTATGTTGTACACCTGTAACTTATATAATACTGTACACTAACTATACTTAAATTTTTAAAAATCCAAAAAATAAAAAATAAAATATTAATTAATGTAATCTAGCACATCAACAGGCAAAAGAAGAAAAATCACATGACTATATCAATAGATGTAGAAGAAGCATTTGATAAAATCCAATACCCATTTATGATGAAAACTCTCAGCAAATTAGGAATAGAGAAGAACTTCCTTGACTTGGTAGAGAGTGTCTATTAAAAAACCTACAGCTAGGTTTTTTGAAAGAGTAAATAAAATCGACAAACCTCTGGCCAAACACAAAGAAGAAAAAAGAGAGAGCACAAATAAGCAAAATAAGAAAGGAAAATGGAGAAATTACAACAAATAACATAGAAATACAGAATATCATAAGAGAATATTATGAAAAACTATATGGAATCAAAATGGATAACCTAGAGATGGACAAGTTTCTGGAAATATACAGTCCACCAAGACTGAATCAAGAAGAAAATGACCACTTGAACAAACCGATCACTAGAAATGAAATCGAAATAGCAATAAAAAACCTCCCTACAAATAAAAGTCCAGGGAATTCTACCAAACATACAAATAAGAACTCATACCAGTCCTTCTCAAACTCTTCCAGAAGATTGAAAAGGAGGGAATACTCCCAAACTCATTCTATGAAGCCACTATCACCCTGATACCAAAACCAGGCAAAGACCACCAAAAAAGAGAATTACAGACCAGTATCACTGATGAATATAGATGCAAAAATTCTTACCAAAATATGAACAAATGGAATCCAACAGCACATAAAAAAGATTATACATCATGATCAAGTGGGGTTCATCCCAGGGACACAAGGGTGGTTCAACATATGCAAATCAATCAATGTAATACATCTCATCAACAAGAGAAAGGACAAAAACCACATGATCATCTCAATCGATGCAGAAAAAGCATTTGATAAAATTCAACAACCATTTATGACAAAAACTCTCACCAAAGTGGGTACAGAGGGAACATATCTCAACATAATAAAAGCTATATAAGACAAACCTACAGCCAGCATAGTACTCAACAGTGAAAAACTCAAAAGCTTCCCACTAAAATCTGGGACAAGACAAGGCTGCCCACTGTTACCACTCCTATTCAACATAGTCCTGGAAGTCCTAGCCACAGCAATCAGGCGAGAGAGAGAAATAAAAGGGATCCAAATTGGAAAAGAAGAGGTTAAAGTGTCACTATATGCAGATGACATGATACTATATATAGAAAACCCTAAAAGGTCCACACAAAAACTACTAGAAATAATCGAAGAATTCAGCAAGGTAGCAGGTTACAAGATTAATGTTCAAAAATCAGTTGCATTTCTTTACACTAATGATGAATCAACAGAAAAATAAAGTAAAGAAACAATCCCCTTTAAAATAGCACCCAAAGTAATAAAATACCTTGGAATAAATCTAACCAAGGAGGTGAAAGACTTATACACGGAAAATTATAAAACACTGATTAAGGAAATTAAAGACTTAAAAAAATGGAAAGATAGTCCATGCTCCTGGATTGGAAGAATCAATATTGTTAAAATGGTCATACTGCCCAAGGCAATCTACAGATTTAAGGCAATTCCTATCAAATTACCCAGGACATATTTCACAGAACTAGAACAAATCATAATAAAATTTATATGGAACCACAAAAGACCTAGAATTGCCAAAGCATTACTGAAGAAAAAGAAAGAGGCTGGAGGAATAACTCTTCCGGACTTCAGACTATACTATAGAGCTACAGTCATCAAGACAGCATGGTATTGGTACAAAAACAGACATAAGGACCAATGGAACAGAACAGAGAGCCCAGAAATGAACCCACAAACTTCTGGTCAACTAATCTTCGACAAAAGAGGCAAGAATATACAATGGAATAAAGACAGTCTCTTCAGCAAATGGTGTTGGGAAAACTGGACAGCAGCATGTAAAGCAATGAAGCTAGAACACTCCCTTACACCATACACAAAAATAAACTCAAAATGGATCAAAGGCTTAAACATAAGACAAGATACAATAAACCTCCTAGAAGAAAATAGAAGCAAAACATTATCTGACATACATCTCAAAAATGTTCTCCTAGAACAGTCGACTCAAGCAATAGAAATAAAAGCAAGAATAAACAAATGGAACCTAATGAAACTTACAAGCTTCAGCATAGCAAAGGAAACCATAAGTAAAACAAAAAGACAACCTACAGAATGGGAGAAAATTTTTGCAAATGAAACTGACAAAGGCTTCTTCTCCAGAATATATAAGCAGCTCATACGACTTAATAAGAAACAAACAAACAACCCAATCCAAAAATGGGCAGAAGACCTAAACAAGCAATTCTCCAAGGAAGAAATACAAATGATCGATAGGCACATGAAAAAATGCTCAGTATCACTAATTATCAGAGAAATGCAAATCAAAACTACAATGAGGTATCACCTCACACCAGTCAGAATGGCCGTCATTCAAAAGTCCACAAACGATAAATGTTGGAGAGGCTGTGGAGAAAAGGGAACCCTCCTTCACTACTGGTGGGAATGCAGGTTGGTGCAGCCACTGTGGAAAACAGTATGGAGATTCCTTAAAAGACTAGGAATGGACTTACCATATGACCCAGGAATCCCACTCCTGAGCATCTATCCAGAAGGAGCCCTACTTCAGGATGACACCTGCACCCCAATGTTCATAGCAGCACTATTTACAATAGCCAAAACATGGAAACAGCCTAAATGCCCATCGACAGATGACTGGATAAAGAAGAGGTGGTATATTTATACAATGGAATACTATTCAGCCATAAAAACCAACAACATAACGCCATTTGCAGCAACATGGATGCTCCTGGAGAATGTCATTCTAAGTGAAGTAAGCCAGAAAGAGAAAGAAAAATACCATATGAGATCGCTCATATGTGGAATCTAAAAAACAAAACAAAACATAAATACAAAACAGAAATAGACTCATAGACATAGAATACAAACTTGTGGTTGCCAAGGGGGCAGAGGGTGGGAAGGGACAGACTGGGATTTCAAAATGCAGAATAGATAAACAAGATCATACTGTATAGCACAGGGAAATATATACAAGATCTTGTGGTAGCTCATAGTGAAAAATAATGTGACAATGAATATATGTATGTTCATGTATAACTGAAAAATTGTGCTCTACACTGGAATTTGACACAACATTGTAAAATGACTATAACTCAATTAAAAAAATGTTAAAAAAAAAACCCTACAGCTAACATAATACTTAGTGGTGAGAAACTTGAAGCTTTCTCACTAAGATCAGGGATAAGACAAGGATGCCCCCCTCACCACTGTACTTGAAGTCCTGGCTAGCACAGTAAAATAAGAAAAGGAAATAAAAGGTATACAGATTGGGAAGAAAGTAATAAAACTGCTTTTGTTTATAGGTGACATGATCATCTCTGTAGAAAATTTTAAAGAATCAACAACAACAAAAAACCTCCTAGAAATAATAAGCAATTAGAATAAGGTTACAGGAAACAAGGTTAATTAAAAAGTCAATCACTTTCCTATATACCAGCACCAAACAAGTGGACTTTGAAATTAAAAACACATTACCATTTACATTAGCATCCCCCAATAAATGAAATAACTAGGTATAAATCTAATAAAATTCATATAAGATCTTTATGAGAAAAACCACAAAATCCTGATGAATGATATCAAAGAACAAAATAAATAGAAATATGTTTCATGGTCATAGACAGGAAGACTCAATACTGTCAAGATGTTAATTCCTCCCAACTGATCTATAGATTCAATGCAATCCCAACCAAAACACCAGCAAGTTATTTTGTGGCTAATGATAAAGTGATAGTAAAGTTTATTTGGAGACAGAAAAAACCTAGAAGAGCCAAATTAATATTGGAGGAAAAGAACAAAGTTGGAAGACTGGTACTACCCAACTTCAATACTTCCTATAAAGCTACAGTAATCAAGAAAGTGTAGCATTGGTGAAAGAATGGACCAATAGATCAATGGAATGGAATAGAGAGCCCAGATATAGATCCACATAAATACAGTCAACTGATCTTTGACAATGGAGCAAAGGCAATACAATGAAACAAAGTTGTTACAACAAATGGTGCTATAACAACTGGACATCCACATGCAAAAAAAAAAAAAAAGGAATCTAAACACATGTCTTATACCCTTCACAAAAATTAGCTCAAAATGGATCAGAGATCAAAACATAAAACACAAGAGTATAAGACTCCTAGAAGGTAACATATGAGAAAACGTAGATGACCTTAGGCATGGCGGTGACTTCTTAGATACAACACCAAAGGTACAATCCACCAAAGATACAATTGGTAAACTGGACTTCATTAAAATTAAAAACTTCTGCTCTGCAAAAGGCAATGTCAATGGACTGTGAAGACAAACCACAGACTTGGAGAAAATATTTGAAAAGACACAAATGATAAAGGCCTATTATCCAAATTATAAAAGAACTCATAACTCAACAATAAGATGCAAATGTTCTACCTAGTCTTCTCCAGGAACCCTTATCTCACCATGTTTTTAAAACTTGCAAGAAAATGAACAACCTGACTTAAAAATGGACAAAAGATCTGAACAGACACCTCACCAAAGAAGATATACAGATGTTAAGTAAGCATATAAAAAGAGATGTTCAACATCATATGTCATCACAGAATTATAAAATAAAACAACAATCAGACAGTCTATACACCAATTAGAATGGGCAAAATACAAAATACTGAGAATACCAGATGCTAGTGAAGATTTGGAGCAAAAGCAATTCTCATTCATTGCTGGTGGAAATGCAAAATGGTACAGCTACTTTGGAAGAGTTTGGAGATTTCTTACAAAGCTAAACATACTCAACGTACGATCCATGTTTTTACAATGCAAATTTTGAGAAAGGGTACAAGACATAGCCAACAAAAAGTTGTCCTGCCCCTGGGGATTGTTACAAAGTTTAATTGAATTATCACAAAAACACTCTAGGTGTGTTTCTAAAGCTCAGTAATCTAAATGTATTTCGTGATCTTATGCAGAGTTAAAGTTAATTCAATTGTTATGTTTAGGGTCAACTACTTATATCCAGTACTCCGGGGTTCCCTTGGTGGATTTTCTCTCCACTCTAAGGGTCTAATTGGTATGCCTTTAGGAAATTTATTCTAGAGGAAAGAGGTTATAATTTTGTTCAGGCCTCTAGCGATAATTAGTAGGTGGGATTCCCTCACCTGGCCAATTAATACCTGCTCTGATCCTGGCCATAGATATGAATTTTCTTCTAAAGTTACTCAACCTCAATTAGAGCAACAAGTAGCAACTTGAAGCAGTTAACCAGATACCTAGTTCTATAGGAGATTTGTGATTGTAATAGTGTAACTCTAGATATGGGAAGAAGCAACAAGAGGGAATGTTTCCCTGGACCATAACAGGCTAGTCAGACAGGTGGTCCAGAGACTTTTTGCTACTGGTTATAAGGCCTAGCCCCATACTAGCACATTGAGTGGCCTGTCAACAAACCCTCACCTGACCTAGGAATGAGCACCCTTAGCACTGTGGGATGAAATGGTCAGGAAATGCCTCCCAAGCCATGGTTGAATTTATGATCATGAGGGCACTTGCCATCTGCCTCTACAAGGAGTAAGTCACAAGCCACTGAAATCATTGACCTTCAGCGCAGCCTGAAAGGAGCTCAGGACGCAGATCTAGAATGAGGCGCTCTGTGCTCTGGGAAAACTGGCAAAACAGGCCTTCAGATAGATATTTTCAGGAAAAGATTTTATGAGCCCAAATTCTTGCATCTCCTCATATTTAAAAAAGCACTAAAATCATTAAGGGTGACATCTGCTTCGGCCATTAAGGAGCGCTGTCTTACAAAACCACGTGGCTCTTAACGTCGCACCCGAGGGGACCCATTCGCTGTACTTATATCCCCAGTGGGTCAGGTGTGTCAATGCTCACAGAAAAGTAGTCACTAAACAGGTCTCCGACTGGTTCTCCATTGTCTTTTCCTAGATCCCTGAAGGGATGTGGTCTTTCTTTTCAGACACTCTTAAATTTGTTTTTCCTGAGTTTAGCTCTTTATCTTGGTATCCGCCTACTTTTATGTTGTTATCCTCTTACAAAAACGACCGTCTCTCTTTGAGGTCCAAGATCTGTGAACTTAGGAACAATACACCCCTTCTACCAAGACTGCTGCCATGAACCAAGCCAACATCCTGGTGATGCAGCCCTTGGATGCCGCTGGGGTCTCCTTCCACTCCCACCTTTAAGGCTGCAGGGATGTGAGGGCCCCACAACCCCGGACAGACTGGCACAACAGGCAGGGACAGTGTGACACCCACAGTTCAGCAGGAAGTAGATACGGAAGATGAGACCTTCACCCCTGTTCCAAAGATCTGTCACTGCCAATCTGTCAGGGGGGAATGTGGGGCCCACTGACGTCCTTCAAAGTCCATCGACCCCCATTTCTGGGCTTTCAAATGTCTGTCTGTGATCCCTCAACAGATAAAGCACATTCTTTACTGGGCATGTTTGCCCTAACAGACTAATAGCCCTAGGTCATACTTAATCTCGCAACAGCTCAGGCTGGCTTGTTTCAGCCTACTTTATTAGAGTCAGAAACCCCACCACCCTTCAAGGACCATAAACTTCTTACCTAACCTACAGCCAATCCAGAGGCTTGTGTACAAGCCAATCAGGCACCTTGTGACCCAACCTTATTAAAACACCCCAACAACCGGCCCTTGGTGCTCACACAGGCAACTCTCATCTGTGTAGCCCGCTGTGGTCTATGGCAGCGCACCCCTAATAAACTCCTTTTCTATTCTCATAAAAAAATAAAAAATAAAAAAAACAAAGTTTAATAATTTTGGAAAATGTTAATATCTGCAATATTCCAGAAACTACAACTTTTACAACTATTTAAATTTAGGATGGAAAATTTTAGATATCAACTTAAACATTTGTAAGAAGGTATATAGTTTTTCAAATTTCTTTTATGGATTGTGGGGAACAAAGTGTGAAGACCCTTAGTCTAAGACAATGGTTTTCAACAAAGGCTTCACCATCGCCTAGGAAGCATTTTTGGAAATTTGTGGAGCATCTTTAGTTGTCACTACGATTAGAGGCAGCAATTGGCATTTAGCGAGCAGGGTGCAACAATGCTAAACATCTTGCTATGTGTGGGGCAACCCCACATAAGAATTCTCCAACATCCTGCAAGATTTCCAACTGTCTCTGCATAATTATTTAAAATTATTTGAATCTAGTCCCTAACTTTGTTTTACATATATTCGCAAAGTATTTCAGGAACAGCTGTGATAAATGCTGAATTTTAGAGGAAGGCAGCTGCTATATACATCAAAGGAAGATTGTTCTTTGTCTTATGCCAATTTTACCAAAATGCATTCACCATAGCCAGGCCACTCGTGGGATTTGAGTTCCAATACCATGTCCCTGTAGAAATCTGACTACACCCAGGAGGTTAGAGATTCTGTTTAACAGACTACGAATTGAATACAATTAAATTAGTGGAGATACATGAAATATAGGCTCACCCTGAATTTTATGAATAGGGTGATTAAAAGATATTTCATAGTATTGCCAATTGTTTTAAAGAGAATAATGATAAAGAACGCCATTCAACAACCACATGGTCACCATGCTCAGCAAAATCTGCAAGACTCCTCTTAAACATCCAAAAGGTAGTTTTAAACTTGTGGAAGATAACACAGTACTTTAAAAAACAGATATGTAGTCTTTTACAACACATTTTTTCCTCACAGTAGAGGTCTAAGGGTTGATGGTGTCTAGTTCATGTAATGCCACCAAAAAATGATCGTGGTGAAAGGAAATGCTGCTTCCAGAAGCTACAAAGATGAGACACAAGTCTCCCAGGTCAGATACTTTTTTTTTTTTTTTAACCCAAATTCAAATCTATCGGCCTTCTGGAAGAAGAAAAGTTCAGTCTATGTCTAACCATCTGTCTCTGGCCACAAGTTACAAAGTCAGTCAGTTCCTACATTGTGAACCAAGATCACTTAGGTATATAAATCTCCATCTCTTTAACACACTGTGCATAAATTCAAGTAATGAGGACTGTTGGAAGCCACTACTATTAGCACAACATTGTCCTAAGTGCTGTGGGTCACACAAAGGAAATACACAATGATCTTGGTTCCCATTAATCATCCTGGATCCCCTCAGGTCTCCAAGATTTGAAATCAGTAATATTCCCGGAACCCTAGAAAATTTCAGAAACAGAAATTGGATCATGCCTCAAACACAAGACGAACGGTGTTAGTGGAAAACATGGAACAGTTACCCTTGGTGGTATTAGTCTGTCTTTCTCGGGGCATCAGTGGTGTGCCATCTCATGATGCCATTTCCCCTGTTTTGTTTTGTTTTTTTCACTTAAGTATAGTCCGTTTACAATACTGTGTTAATCCCCCTATGGGTTTTTAAATGTCACTTTAAATTTCAGGCAGCGAGCAAGTGACCCAATGTGGGCTGAATTGGGAGCATTAACAGCATGAGGTTTTAATGACAGAACTCTGAAAGAGGACCTTTTCAGGAAGCACATGATAAAATTTTTCTAGACAAAGAGAAAATGCACTTCTTACCTCCTACCAACAGGTAGCTGTTGGGAAACAGTGTCTTTGCTTGCATAAGTGCCCTCGCATGACCTGAGTGGAAGAGGTCAAATATTCCATCTGCGTATACTCTGACAGGCCTGTCAACTGTGGAAGAAAGAAAACATCATCAACAGAAGTGCAGAGGAAGGAATCCCAGTTATCTAACTCTTCCATCAGTATAGCCCTGTAAGAAGGTTGACCTGGAGAAGACACAATGTCTACGTACCTTGAGTTTCATATTAGTATATGAAATTAACCAAGAGGTTCTTCTGAGGACACCAAAGCAGAGTGAAAACAACAAAATTAAGATCGACCCGAACACACACTTTCAGCCAGAGAACACTCGGGAGTTTTCTTGACCCAGAGAAGAGTCTCGGGTGTCTCAGCTGGCAGATTCTGATGGACCAGGCACAACCAAAGGGTTGGCAGAGTCAGCCCAGCAGAAATATCAAGGCAGGAGTGACTAAGAAGTTCGATGAAAAGGACAAATGGCTTCATCCTTGAATCTGGCAGTCCTGAATAAAGACCCCCTCACCCCGGGTCCGGTTCCCAAACGCTGTGCCACGTGGGAGTCTGCACATACTGCTCAGAGATACAGCTGTGCACCTCTTCCCACTCCAAGTCACCACGGCAGTCTGAAATCAGCCTTGGTGGGAGGATTTACACCACAAAAATTGGCAAATGCTCAAATCAGGGCTTATTTCCCTCTGGAGGGCCAGGTGTTAAACATACTACAGCCTATCACTGCACAAAGGTCACTCCCTATCTTCTTTGGTATCCTGAGACATGGGGTGGGTGGGTGGGGTCTCATGCCCCAAAGGGAGGAGAGTCGGGGAGCAAAAGTGACATGTGGGGGTGGTGCTCAGGGTTGGAGGCAAGAGACCCACCATATACAGTCCTTCCTAGAGAGAAAGGTCAAGAGGGAAGGGGCCACCACAGACACTCTCACAGTGGCATATGGTGCTCTGGGAAGTGCCATTTCTTGAGGAAGAGGGACACACTTCAGTACAGCTGCCCGGGAGCCAGGAGACTGAGCTAGAAACTGCACTTTGGCTGAGCCAGCCCAGAGATCCCTCCCCTCAAATAAGAGGGAGACATAGGGAGGTAGAGGGTTTGGGTTTCAACTTTTCTACCCTTCTGGACTCTCGACAAAGGATCTAGAAAATTTTTAAAATGGCAAACTACAAGCTAAGTATGATGAACTGAACACACATACACACAATTATCTCCACTTCCTCCCAAACACCACAAGAATTACTGAGAAAGAATGAAAAAGGTATAATCCCCCCCAAGGGCAGAGGAAACAAGAAAGGCAAGGACAGTGGATGCAGATGTCAGCAACGTTTTGGAAAGTTGATTGTCAAGTGCTGAGTGCCTCCGGGGAACAAGAATCATGAGTGAGCCAGGCAGGGAAAGGCGCTGCTGGTTGGTTGGTTTGTTTTATAAGCCTGAGTCCTACTAACTTTTTAAACTACATGCATGTATTATATGGACGTTATAAATTTTTTAAAAAAGTAATCAATGCACACATCTGTTGAAAGATCTTTAAGACTTCAATTTAAAATTGTGATTATTTCTTGATGTAGTAGAACCTCATTAATTTAGAACATGAAGTAAAAGGAACATTATATTAATAGATTCAGCTGGTACAATTTTTCCAATAAATTAAATTTCTCTAATAACAAAACTCGAGAGACTTTGTCAGATAGGGAATTGCAATTATTCCCAATTATACACCATTTTGAACAAACAGAATTGCCTTCATAGGATTATGCTGTATTCTAAATAAGGCACAGTAAACAGAAAATACTTTGAAATAACAAACTGTCTAATGAGGGATCCTTGGTTTCAATGCTTTTATTCAATTTGAATTCAATTGAGGAAAATTTGTTTGAAGATCTAAACCCCAGGGGAAAGCAGATGGCAGTTTTGCAGAACTTTTTGTTATTGACTCAGAGGTGATCAAGATAAATAAATTCAGGAAGCAGGGAGGAAAGAAAAGAAGAAAGATGTCGTAATTACTGAGAAAAAGGCCATTTAGTAAATCTTTGAAGAGTATTTGTGGAGTTGATTTTGCAATAAGCTCACTTTAAAAAAATTGTAGTGTGTCAGCAATTTCCAGACTGGGAAACCCTACAGAACCAAAAAAGAAAGAAAGAAAGAAAGAAAAATCAACCAAAGGAAAAAAAAAACCCTGATCTCAACAAATAAACTTCAAAAAAAAAAAAAAAAGAGAGAGAGAGAGAGAGAGAAAAGAATAGAGAGGAGACTCGCAGATTAAAAGGTATTTTTAAAACATCTCACCATACTGTAAAGTATGGGCATTATTTGGATTTGGGTTCATACAGACTATAACTAAATGATGACATAAGACAATTGGAAATTGGAACACTGGATATTTGATGATATTAAAGAATTACTGTTAACTTTTTAGGTGAGATAATGGTATAGTGATTATGTCTTTTTCAAAAAAAGTTATTAAGACATATAATATATACAGAAATATTTATGAATGAAATGACAGGAAGCCTGGGATTTTGTTTCAAATAATTCAAGAAGGGAGAGTAGATGAGGCAAGACTGGCCATAGGATGGAGGTTGTTAGGTATGAGTGGGTGCTGGACACATGAAGATTCCCTATATTGTTCTACTTTTGGTAATGTTTGAAATTCTTCTTAATTTTTATAATTTTATTTATTTTCTTATTTTGGGGGGAAGTAATTATGTATGTATGTATTTATTTGTTTATTTTAACAGAAGTACTGGGGATGGAACCCAGGACCTTGTGATGCTAGGCACACACTCTGCCCCTGAGCTATACCCTGCTAATGATTTTTTTAAACAGACTGTGGCTTTTTAAGTTAGTTTGTATGTTCATTTGTTTTAATCTTTTGTTTGAGGTTTTTCTGGACACCGTTTTAGGCATCCAGGGACTATCCAGAAGGTCTATGCTGGGAACCACCGGCCTGTGAAGCTAGAGGTCTGGCAGTGACCACAGATGGAGGACACCTAACCTATGGCCATAGTAGAGAGACCCTAAGGTAGCTTCCAGTGATCTCCACTTCCTACTGTTCATGCCTTTGTGCGGTCCCCTCCCTTTAAAGTGGGAATGGGACCTGTGACTTGCTTCTAACTGGGAGACTATGACAAAGATGACAGATGTCACTTCCATGATGATGTTATAGTATATAAGACTCCATTTTGTTAGCCTACTCATTCTTTCTCCCTTGGTGGCTTTGAAGAAGCAAGCTGCCCTGTTTCGAGAGGGCCACGAGGCAAGGAACTGCAGGTGGTCTCTAGAAGCTGAAGGTGGTCTCTGGCTGACAACCATCAAGAAGCTAGATCTTTGGTCTTACAGTTATAATGAAATAAATTCTGCCAACAATCTGAGTGAGTTCGGAAGCAGATCTACCAATGGTCAAGCTTCTGGATGAGAATGGAGCCCTGGGTGACACGGAAATTATTATTATTTTTTGAGCCTTGTGAAACCCTGAGCAGAGGACTCAGCTAAGCCAGGCTCAGAGTCCTGATCCATGGAAATTATGACATAATAAATGTGCATTGTTTTTAGCCTGGCTTAGCTGAGTCCTCTGCTCAGGGTTTCACAAGGCTCAAAAAATAATAATAATTTCCGTGTCACCCAGGGCTCCATTCTCATCCAGAAGCTTGACCATTGGTAGATCTGCTCCTGTGGCAGTATGTTATACAGCATAGAAAATGAATACAATGGCAATATAGACTTTTTGCCCACAGATTATTGTAAATTTTTTAAAAAAATATTTCAAGTAAATTCCTGTTTATCCTGAAAGGTCAGAGCAAGATATATCAGATAAATGTGATATTTTGACAAAATGCATGTCTGTATTCCACATGTGGATTACCATGCTTCAAATAATTTAAATATAACAAACTACATGTAACACCAAAATGATGCTTAATATTTGCTCGAAGATCATGGATATAAATAATGACCATGGTACATTATGGTGGGTAAAATCTGAATACTTTAACTTCCTGGATCTTACATTCCTAATTTCTGTAGATTGTTCAGCATTTTAAAGTAAATCGAACAGTGAAGGGGGATGTGCTTACCACACATCTTACAGCATATTAACTTGAAATGATCACACACCTACATGTGAAGCTAGAACTAAAAAACTTCTGGAAGAAAACAGAAAAAAATCTTAGTGACTTTGGGTTTGGCAAAAATTTCTTGGAACCAAATAGGACACACTATAAAACAAAAAAAATTGATACATTAAAGCTTATTTAAAACCTTCACTCTTCAAAAGACATTTTTACAAAAATGAAAAGGCAATTCTTAGGGAGAAAATATTTGCAAAATAGATATCTGATAGAAGACTTTTATCTGGAATATATAAAGAACCCTCAAAACACAATAATAAGATAAACAACTCATTTTTAACAGAGAAAAAAAGTTCAACAGACACTTCACCAAAGAAACTAAATATATGGATGGCAAATTAGTACAGGAAAAGATCCTCAATATCATTAGTTATTAGGGAACTACAATTAAAGCTACACTGAGACACTACTTCATACCCACAAGAATGGCCAAAAAGGCTTTAAAATGATGGACCACACCAAGGGTTGATGACGATATAGAGCAACTGGAACTCTCATACACTGCTGATGGGAATGTAAAATGGTACAACCGCAGTGGAAAGCAGTTTGGCAGTTGGTTAAAAAGTTACACATACACGTACCACACGGCCAGACAGGCGACAGTCACCAACTACATGACGTCGGAACTTACACTGTTGTAGGGCATGTTGTACTGTTTCTTGGTTTTGTTTCAGATTCAAGCAACAATAAAAGGGTGATTATTTCTGATTACGGCTCTTTAAATGTAGCACATTAACAATGCCTTAAAAGTACATACGATTTACAAAGCACATACATTTCACTTAATCTTTCCATCAACTCTGTGAGGTGGGTAGGGGAGAGCGGACTTAATATCCTCTCACAGAGGGGCAAATGGAAGCTCAGTGAAGTTGAGCAGCTTACCCAACATCCTACCATCAACCTATGATGAAGTGTGTGTGCAAACCAAACCCATTGCTCTTTCTTTCAACTCATGCAGCCTTCTAGAAAACTATATGCCAATAAGGAGTCTTAGCGAAAGAAAGAGAGAGAGACTATTACTAAAAGCCCATTAATTATGGTAACTAGTATTTTTTGTGTGTACTGCTGATGTCCAAAAAAGGTGGCACAAAAATTAACCTTTTAAAATCTATGGAGGTGGGGAGGGTATAGCTCAGTGGAAGAGTGTGTGCCTAGCATACACAGGGTCCTGGGTTCAATCCCCAGTACCTCCTCTAAAAACAAAATAAAATAAATAAAACTGATTATCTCCCTCCCCCCCAAAAAACCAAGATTTTTTTAAAAAAATAATTAAAAAAAAGAAAAACTAAGTAAATTATAGTACAGGTGGCACAGACAGAAGGCAACATTCATTAAGGTGGCTCTTGAAAAATGAATTTGTAAAACTCAAATTCCCTTTTTTGTGAAGGAAAATAGGAAAGCAGAACTGAGTTTCCCTTTAAGAAAAAGAGTCAGCTTAATTAAAAGGAACCTATAAAACAATCACTTGAAGTTTTCCTTTCTCTCAAGGCAGAGGACTAAGTCTCCCTGTCTCAGGACACATACTCCACCTTGTGGGCTCATAGCTCCGCAAATGACTGGTTGAGCTAAGATCGAAGGTGCCAGTTCCCATTGCTCTACCTTGTTCCTTCTCTTGAGGTTCGTCACCCTGTGTCCTCACAGATGAGGTCCAGGAGCTAAAAGCTATGAGCAGAGTTTGTCATTGCCTCTTTTAGAACTTATACACCAGCTCTGTGTGAATAGACCTAAGACGGCGAACGTAAGGTAAGCAATTGTATGAAGTCATAAAATAGGCCAGTGAAGGAGTCAGTGAAAGCCTTCAGGTGTGACTATAACCTTGAAGCACGTTATAAACCCCCAGTACAGATTTACTGTCTTTTTGATAGAATGCCCAAGACAGCGCCACAGAAAAGTAATTGCTTCCTAGTCTTGCAAATTAACTAACACTTCAAAAAAATAATGTTTTTCTTGTTATCTTAAATAATACTCAAACAGCAAGATTTTTAAAACTCTGTGAGCTTCTCTAGTAACAGTACAAAGCTCCAACAATTAAATTTAGCTAATCTCCATGACACTCCTCCAGCCACTACCAACAGTTACTCTGAAGCAGCGGTCCTTGCAGCGCCGTCCCAGGACTGGCAGCCTCAGCGCCACCTGGGAGCTTGTTGGAGGTGCAGCTTCTCAAGCCCCACCCAGACGGACTGAATCGGAACCTCTGGGGGCAGGGCTAGAAGTCTGCTTTTGCAAGCCCTTCAAGGAATTCTAGGCAAGCTAAAGTTTGAAGATCATAGTGATTATTAGAGTGTGGTCTAAGACGAGTATGTGCCTTCTAAGTAAACAAAGAGCTAACTTGTCACATTATAACACTGACGTTAGAAGTTCTGAATAAAAAAGTTCCCCCGGCCAGACGCCTACCAACATCACAAATTCTCCTGGATAACTTCCCAGTGCCATCACCTGAGATAAGAGGGGAGAAGGTCTGAGAGCTGTAGGTCACCTTTGCTCCATCTCACCTCTACTGTTGTGCCCTGTGTTCCCCAGGGCCCGCCACATAGCTATCTCAAAATGCACCACCATCTTACTCTAGCCTGATTCTTGGGCCTTAAACCACTTGGTGGTTAGACAGCATACAGGCACCTGGTATCCCCCAGTTAGCCTGATGCCGGCTCAAAGCATCAGGCCAAATGCTCTCTGATTCTATTTTCAGATGAGAAGTTCCTTCTCTTATCCCAAACTTTCCTTCCTCCCTTCCTTCACTCACAAAGTATTTACTGAGCATACAGTACTTCTCTAGGTGCTGATGCGACAGCAGTGGGCAGGCAGACAGCCCCGCCACTGCAGAAGATCACAGCTTCTATCTGTCTTGTTCACACACCTTCGCTCTCTAGTGCAAAGTCTGAGCATGCTCTCATTGAGCTCCATGGTCTGCCACGGCGCGTGCTCACAGGGCGGCCCGCTGTGGTGGACACAGCAGGGGCACGAGGGGAGAGGGACTTGGGATCGAATCCTAGCTCTATCCAGTCAGCGCAGACATCTGACAAGTTCTCCGAGTCTCATTTGCCTCATTGGCAGAAAGGACACAATTAATACCCATCTCACCCAGTTTTTGCAAAGACTGAATGAAACAGAGAACAGACAGGGCATAGCACTCAGCAGAGGAAGAGTAAGTTCTGCTTCCCTTTCCTCTCCCTAGAAAAGTAGGGTCCTTTCTGCTCAGGCCTAAAGGCACCCTTTAACTTGAGAGCAAATCTGTTCTCTTCCTAACCCCCTGCCTGGACTTTCACTGCATCTTTTAGATTTATTGCTGGGTCAGCATTTCTCAGGGTATGGTCTGTAGACCATCAACTTCAGAATCACCTGGGCTGGTTTTTTTAATGCAGGTATCTGGGCCCTACCCCAGATGTTGGGGCTGGAACACGCACAAAACATCTGCCTCTTTCACAAACTTACCAGGCGATCCTTTGCACAGTGGTTTACGTGCTCTGAACTACCACCTCAAGCCTCTTTTTGCCTTTCTCACAAGAAGTCACTACAAGGCTTATTAACTCTGCCCGCTCTTTTCCACACTTCACTCTCCTGAAGCTAGTCTTAAAGAGGAAGTGGAGTGTCGTGGCTGGCAGATCAAGCTCAAGCCCAGACGGGTTTGAGATCAAATCCCAGCTTTACCACTTACCAGGGGTAAGCCTGGTCCCCCAGCAGCAGCATCACCCGGGGACTTCTTAGAGATACACATTTTGGAGCCTCACCCCTGTTGGACTGAATCAGCAACTCTAGGGGTGAGGCTTGCTTTGTGCTAACATCTCTAAATTCAACTCTCGGATTGAAAGCAAGTGCTTCTCAAGCAATGATGGGCCTTTCTGCTCCTTGAGATGTCAGGACAGGGCCCGTCCGAAGAACAAGAAGCACAGCCTCACCTGGTGTTCCTAAGCGGGCCTGAGCAATGGTCAGTTTTTCATGGGGTGCTTGGCACTGGCAGCTGGTTTCGTCTGCAAATGGGGCAGGTGCAGTCAGGGTCTAGAAGGGAAAAAGAGAAAGGGAATATAGTCGGACAAACTTTCCTTTGGCACTAACTTCCCCTGAAGTTGTATTTCTACTGGCTATGCAGGTATGATTAAGAAGTAAAACAGATCCACTGAGGAGTCTTTCAGAGAAATATAGTACTGTTGGAAATAAAAACAGGGACATAGTCACTGAAATCTTTTTTTTTTTTTTTTGATTGATGCTTCAGAAATAAGAGCTCTTCAGTGTCCAGTATCTGCCAGGTACCAGATGAGATGCTCTGGACACATTCTCTCTTCTAGGCCTCACGGCACCCTACGATGACGGCTAGAGACTGCTCTCCTCCCATAGGCTTTCCATCCTTCTCCAGCACAAGACACCACCATCTCTCTTTCACAGAAAAGGCAACTGAGGCTTAACAGGATGAAGAAATATGCTAAGTCATGCCCTTGGAAAGGCACGATGCTCAGCCTGGAACGTTTCCCAATCAACAAGGGCAGAGACTTACCCACACCCGGGGGTACTCGGCTGGAAGGAATGTCATACTCAGGAGCGAGGCAGACATCTGGATTTCACACACACCGGCCTGGCCAATCACAAACTCTGACGTCTCTTCAGCGCAAAGGCCAAAGTCGTTATCTGTACCCGGGGAGGGCCTAAAAGCACAGCATTTCTGGCGGGCTGCAGATAACTGCTCCTGTGGGGGCTCCAACAGCCACCAACGGCTGGAGGCCCCGCCCCAGGCCGCTTGGGCTGGGGCTCCGGGGAGTGCTGTCAGAGAGATGTAGTCACTTGGAAGTCTGCCCAGGAAGTGGCTCTGCATTTTTTAGTCAGCCTCTTAAAATGAAAACCTCACTCTCTCTAGACAGAGGAAGGCAAAGCGAGCCGTATTTTTGAAAACAGGGCAAATGCAATCCGGAGTTGTCCACGTGTAGTCTTTCAACTGTGTTGTTACCACGGTCATCGCTACATCATCAGCAATATTTTTAGAGCTGCAGCTGACGAGTCACTGTAAACATTGCGTATTCATTCATTCACTCAAGTAAGTCCGGCATTATCTTAGAACTGGGGACAGAAGCACAGGTAAGATCGGTCCACCTCCTGGAGGTGCCCCCATTCTCCTCTGCACTACCAAGGACCCATCCTGCCCTGCCCCCACCCCCCTCCCCACTGCAGCACCTTCCGTCCTGGAAGCTGGAGCCCTGCCCTAGAGTTGTTTGGAGACCTCTCAGTTGCCTGAGACTTTCTTAAACCCCGCCCTCACCCCATTCAGGGCTCTGAAAGCAAACCAAGATTTGGAACATGGATCCAGGAAACTTGAGTCTGTTACTGGTTCTCTTTCTAACCCATTAAGGTGACCTTGTGGGCCAGGATGGGCCAGAGATGAGGTGGCAAAGGAGGTGCAGGAGCAGTGACAAGAGCAGAGGCTCTGTAACCACAAAATGGGGGTTCAAATCCCCGTTCCAGCCCTTACAGGCAGTGTGTTCTAATTTGGCTCTCCTGATGGAAAGGAACTGATACTAAAGTTAGTTCAAAAGATGAAAGGTTATGTTACAGCCACCCTGGCACGGAAGCCGGGGGCGGGGGGCTAGGAGAGCAGCAGCGCCTGCCCCCAGAGTGCTCTCTGCACATGATTCTTTCTGTCCTGCTCCAAGTGACTCTAGGTCCTTCCACTACATTCAAGTCTCTTCCTTCTTCCCCGCCATCAACTTCAGCTTGAACATGGCCCAGGATGGCTGCCTCAGCCTCCCTTCCCAACATTCATTCAACCACTTTGGGTTGAGCCTTTCAGCCCCAGCTCCTGCTCCTACCAACATACTGCTTCTTTCCATGTTTCCCAATTCAGATTCCTAAAGGGAGGATCAGATCGGCCAAGCTCATCTTTCCAAACCAGGCCACAACCAGGAATAGCTGACATGGAGCCAGGTGCCCCCTGGGGCCCACCAGCTGCACCTCGTGAAGGAAGGAGGGGTGGCGAGGGAGGTCATGGGTGGCCTGTCATTGCCTCTTTAGCAGGAGCTCTCTTTGGGAGAAAAAAAAAATATCTGCCTTTACCTGTTTTTAAAAGGAAGCTCCTAAACTCAGTTGAATCTCAGTTTCATCTGTAAAATGGGTAACTTTCTTGCAGGGTTGTTGTGAAAAGAGAGATCATGTATGTCAAGTACCTGGCATTCAATCAATTGTAGCAATTAGACTGCTATTAGTATTGTTACATATCATAACCTATAATACTATAGATTATGATAATTATATCCATTATGATGATATAGTAATAGCTAGTGTAGTTCCTCACTGAAACAAGCAAACTGACTCATGAATGAAATTTTAGGACACGGCCCAAATAGGTAAATGAATTGGCAAATCGAGTTAGCTTATATTAATGATCCATGAATCTTTCATACACGTGGACAGTGAATCTTTTTCACAGAATCTAAAACAAACTACTCATTGGAAATCTTATGTACTAGTCACAAAGTTTAAAGATACAAGGCATTGCCATTTTCCAAGAAAAGTGTATTCTAGAGAGTGTGAAATCTGGTAATTAATGTTGTCAATCAACAGTAGTTACTTAAAGGTGAAAAAAAGGTTTATATGCACTGTGCATTTTATTCTTAATTATTGCGGCCTAGAGGTGGGAAAATAAGAGAAGCAAAGAGATGGAAGGCAGAGAGAATTCCCACATGTGCTTGTGTGTGCACATGCGTGCTTGTGAGTATCTTTAACAGCAGTTGACACGGAAAAGGGGTATTTCTTGTTCTGTATAAGGCACTGTGCTTGGAATGGGAGGAATGCAGAAATAAATGAGCCACAGCCTTGCTCTCTAGAACATTGCCTTCCAAAGTGAGATGGAAGACTCCGTCGGCAGAGAGTCCAGCTCTACGTTCAGGAAGACCTTGGTTAAGGCCCGGCTACCACCAACCAGCCCTGTGATCTGAGGCAGTATTTCTTCAGCCAAAACATCCCAGAACTCCTCCTCCTCTGAGCCAGAATAAGTCATTTGATTTACAGGGAATTCTATGCTATTCAGGTTCCGTTTCCTCCACCTACCAAGGGCACACCCACCTCAGGACAATGGGAACAAGATAGTCAGAGGCTCCAGAGAGGGGCAGGAACTGGTCCAACCCAGCCTCCAGGCTCTCTACCACCCTGGAGGGGGCGCCCAGCCCCTATCTGTTCCTCATCATTTGCCAGAGCTGGGATGGTTCCAGGGATCCTCTGGTCTAGGCCCTGCATAAGGCATTAAGCCAAGGCCCAATAATATGACATAATAGCTAATTCTTTAAGTGCCTACTTCGTGCCATGTATCTGTCTCTCAAATGTATTCGCTCATTTAATTTGTACCACAACTCTGTGAGGCAGGTGCTGCCTCCACTGAACTGTAAAGGACCAGTTTCCAACAGTGACACCAAGTGGTAGAAAGAAGCAATAGCAGTGGTAGATCCCTCAGACCCAGTTACCTTCTTGGCTCCTTTGAACTGAGGAAACACTAGAATCCTTAGACAACTGGGACCAAGGGGCCTCAAAAAGGAGATAGGACTCCCTGCTCATTAGAAAAGTTGTGAGGGGCAAACAATTAATTGAAAAAAACAAAAGCACATGACCCTGTTTACCTAGACTTAGTGAAGTAGGTCAGATACATATAAACAGGGCTCAGCTTAGACTCCAAATCATCAGATCACATAGTCAAGTGCTTAGTAGAACATGCTATATGTTTTACATGATGCTAGATGTTGTTTGGAGAGTTGATTAGGTGGGAGAAGGAAGTAAAAAAGGGAAAAACGGAATTGGCTCTGCAGCAGCAATCTTCAAAGGTGAAGGGGTAGCCATTTTAGAATGGGAGGAGGTGTTGGCTTGAAAAGGCATACTCAATTGTCAGTAATGTTATATTTGGGGGAAAAATTCTACCCTTTTCAACTTACAAGTCATGGAAATTAAGCCTTTTGACTGGTAGAGATCATCAGAGGATAGACAATGCCCACCTAGGAAGCCATATTCCAAATGTGGGGCTAGAAAGACACATGAAAGTTTCCTGTTTACCAGAATAGAGTAAGGATTTTAAAAGGTAAAGAAGCCCTGGCCCAGCGCCCTGGACCTCACATGTGCAAGGGCCTTGCCAGACCACAGACTTGGATCTAGACAGCAATAAAACCTCTCTCTACCTAATTTAAGATTTCAGAACATCCAGCCATTGAATGTGAACATGTTGCCTATTTGTGCAAGTTCTGGTTGTGTAAACCGCATGGCAGTACCACACCAAAGCCGTATTCCCATCGGGCTTTTTCAGGGGGAAGATGAGATACTGGGCATTTCACGTGCAGAATATGTTCAATTGGACATTGTCAAATATTTACTTAGAACAAAAGCTATGAGAAATGAAGGCAACATTGTAAGTTAACTATACTTCAATTTTAAAAACTTTAAAAAATCAACTGATTAAAAAAACACAAAACAACAACAAAACCCAAAAGCTTTTAGGCACTATATACAATATACAATACACACATTACCTGAGTGGAAAATGGTCAGTAGAACATCTCCTTATGCAATGAGCACCCCTGACAATGGGATCAATCAGACAGCAAGCTAATTAATCAACCAATCAGAACTGAGCACAGGACTGCTGATGGTGATGGCCAAGTGCGGGGCTGCTTGTTTGAGCTAAGCTGTTTTTAACAGCAGTGGGGCTATTCAGTCAAACAAGCCTGAGTTCAAATCCTAGTTCCATGCATCATTGACCATTAGATTTTCTAAAACTGAACTTCAGAAAATTGCTCATTCTTAACCTTTCTAACCTTCAGTATCCTCACCTATGCAAGGAGGATAATCCGATCATCTACCTCATGAGGCTGCGGTGAGGGGTAAATGACAGGCGGTAGGTGTGATTACTATCTTCCTTCTGCCTCTCCAGAAGCTACTCTCTCCCACCCTTCTCTACTCCTTCCTGGATGGCTTTTTGTATGGACTGAACCCGTGAGTCCTGCTGCCCTCCTGCTTCCAGTTGAGTTGGGTCCAAGGGAAGCACAGAAAGCAGCAGAGGGCAGGACAAGAGTGAGCTCAGGGCATTCATCACTCCGGCATCCTCCCTGAGGGGAAGCAGTATGCTGGTCTGTCCTTTTACTGAAAACCATGGCTCCATGACGTCCTGCCAACCATATTCTCCCCTTGCCCCTTCATGCCTTGGGGTGGCAACCCCCCCCCAATGTTTCTACGCTTCGGGCACCATACTATGCCGTGAGGTTTCCTTAAACTCTGCCCATGCCTTTGTAAACCATCCCTTTGTTAAGCTCTCTTCAAGTTTCCCCTTTCAAGGAAGCTGTCTTTATCTCGACAAGGCTCTGACTGATACAGTATACCTAATAGTACGATGGCAGACTCAATAAATTTACCTAGCAAGTGTTGGTGAGACATGTTAGGAGCACAGAAACCACTTGAAAAGTGAATTTCACATAGTTAATAAATACATAACCATCTCAAGAATGTCTTCCAGTTGGAAAGACTTTTGTAACGACAGAACATTTTCATCAGGACATGCAAGAGGCAAGAGTAGGACTTCAGAATGAATCGACTTCACCAATGTAGGCTTTTTGCTTCAGGACTGTGCAGCTTTAGAACTGCAAATTCAGAAATGCAGAAAGATGGCACCAAACTCATCCCTCTGTCTCATGCTGTTAGGTCGTATTTACCTGTCACTAAACGTATTTTTAAGGCCTGATTTTAGGTGGGATCAGAATGTTTTTGCCTTTTGAAAATAGACAGCAAAGAAAAAGTAGATCTTAGCACTGACCGTAGGCCCAACACATGTGACTCACTGGACCCCTGGACTGTGTTACTGATGATGTGGAATCTCAGATCAGGTGCCAGTGGAGCAGAAGACGACGAGGCCCAGTCCACAGCTCAGCACCAAGAAATATCCACTTTTCACTTAGCCAAGTATGGTGCACACATATTATGACATGATAGGCACCAATAAAAAAAGTAAGACAGATACATCTGCACAGACAGGGAATGATTTCTAAGACATTTTGGTGAATGCAAAAAGCAAGTCACAAAACAGTATGTATACTATGTATACATGTTATGTAGTAAGATATCATTTATGGTTAGAGAGAGAGGAACCAAAAAATAAAATACTTAGAAATAAATCTGCACAGCAAAAAAAAGTGACAATGAATATATGTATGTTCATGTATAACTGAAAAATTGTGCTCTACACTGGAATTTGACACAACACTGTAAAATGACTATAACTCAATAAAAATGTTAAAAAAAAAAAAGAAAGAAAGAAAGAAAGAAAGAAATCTGACCAAGGAAGTGAAATACTTATATGTGGAGAACTACAAAACACTGACTAAGGAAATTAAAGATGACTTAAAGAAATGGAAAGATATCTCATGCTCTTGGATTGGAAGAATCAATATCGTTAAAATGGCCATACTGCCCAAAGTCATCTACAGATTTAATGTGATCCCTATCAAATTACCCAGGACATTTTTCACATAATTAGAACAAATAATACTAAAATTTATATGGAATCACAAAAGACCCAGAATTGCCAAAGCATTACTGAAGAAAAAGAATGAAGCTGGAGGAATAACTCTCCCAGACTTCAGACTATACTAGAGCTACAGTAATCAAAACAGCATGGTGTTGGCACAAAAACAGACATATGGATCAATGGAACAGAATAGAGAGCCCAGAAATGCACCCACAAACATTTGGTCAATTAATCTTCGACAAAGGAGGCAAGAACATACAATGGAGTAAAGACAGTCTCTTCAGCAAATAGTGTTGAGAAAACTGGACAGCAGCATATAAATCAATGAAGTTGGAATACTCCCTCACACCATACAGAAAAATAAACTCAAAAGGGCTTAAAGACTTAAACATAAGACAAGACACTATAAACCTCTTAGAAGAAAACACAGGCAAAACATTATCTAACATAAATATCAGCAATGTTCTCCTAGGGCAGTCTACCCAGGCAATAGAAATTAAACCAAAAATTAAAAAATGGGACCTAAACTTGTAAGTTTTTGTACAACAAAGGAAACCATAAGCAAAACAAAAAGACAGCCTAAGAAATGGGAGAATATATTTGCAAAAGATGAGACTGACAAGGGCTTCATTTCCAGAGTATATAAACAGTTTGTGCAACTTAAGAAAAAAACAACCCAGTCCAAAAATGGGCAGAAGACCTAAACAAGCAGTTCTCCAATGAAGACAAACGGCCAATAGACACAAAAAATTATCAATATCACTAATTATCAGAGAAATGCAAATCAAAACTACAATAAGGTATAACCTCACACCAGTCAGAATGGGCATCATTCAAAAGTCCACAAACAATAAATACTGGAGAGGCTGTGGAGAAAAGGGAAACCCTCCTACACTGTTGGTGGGAATGTAGTTTGGTGCAGCCGGTATGGAAAACATATGGAGATTCCTCAAAAGACTAAAAATAGACTTAGCATATGATCCAGCAATCCTACTCCTGGGCATATATTCAGAGGGAACCTTAATTTGAAAAGATACATGCACCCCAATATTCATAGCAGCACTATTTACAACAGCCAAGACAAGGAAACAACCTAAATGTCCATCAACAGATGACCTGATAAAGAAGTTGTGGTATATTTATACAATGGAATACTACTCAGCCATAAAAAAGAATAAAATAATGCCATTTGCAGCAACATGGATGGACCTGGAGATTGTCATTCTAAGTGAAGTAAGCCAGGTCTACGGCCATACCATCCTGAACATGCCCAATCTCATCTAAGTGAAGCAAGCCAGAAAAAGAAAGAAAAATACCATATGATATCACTCATATGTGGAATCTGAAAAAAAAAAGTCAAAACGAACTTATTTACAAAACAGAAACAGACTCACAGACATAGAAAACAAATTTATGGTTACTGGGGGGAAGGTGGTGAAGGGATAAACTGGGAGTTCGAGATTTGCAGATACTAACTACTGTATATAAAATTGATAAACAAGTTCATACTGTATAGCACAGGGAACTATATTCAATATCTTACAGTAATCTAAAGTGAAAAAGAATATATGTATGTTCCTATATGACTGAAGTATTGTGCTGTACACCAGAAATTGACACAACATTGTAAACTGACTATACATCAATAAAAACACACACATTTATATATATATGTGTGTGTACATATATATATGTATATAAAAGAGAGAAATAGGTAATTGTGTCAAAACAGTTTAGAATTGCACTGTCCAATATGGTAGCTGTTAGCCATACATGGCAATTTAAATTCAAATTATGATAAGTTAAATTTAAATAACATAACTCAGTTTCTCAGTCACACTAGCCGCATTTCAAGTGCTCAAAAACCACATGTTACAGTGGCTACTGTCTTATCACAGATATAGAACATTCTAATCAGCACAGAAAGTTCTATTGGACAGCACTGCCCTAGAAAAAAACATACTGTTAATGGGGGTTAACTTTGAGGAAGAAGATAGCATTAGGAGAAGAGATGAAAGGATGTTTTCATTGTTTCGCCATAGATATCTGTTATTTTGTTTTATTTTTACAATGAGAACACATTCGTGGAATGTATTTAATTTAAAAATAAATTTAAAGATATATTTCCTCCCCTGTGAATTCAGAGATGCAGGAAATTTAATCAAGGAGCAAAGGTCCTGAATGTGAGAGGGGAAAGGCATGTAATAGGAAAAGAGTACTGAAAAAAAAAAAGGCATTATC
The DNA here is from genome assembly GCF_048773025.1 of Camelus bactrianus. NCBI lineage: Eukaryota > Metazoa > Chordata > Mammalia > Artiodactyla > Camelidae > Camelus > Camelus bactrianus. The sequence continues at coordinate 18,659,350 of NC_133575.1, forward strand.
TCTAAACTCACTGTTAGATGACATTATTTCCAGTAAGTGAAACGTTTAAAACTCATTTGACCTTTTAAAAACAATTTAAATTGCCGTCATAGTATTCACCCACCATTCATTTTTTTCAACAAATACTACGTGAGTGCTTGCTGTATGCCAGGCACTGTTTTAGGTTCTGAGGATACTTTGGGGAACAAAACAGATAAAAAAATCCTGCCCTTGTGATGCTTAAAAATAATAAGCAACAAAAAAGATAGTAAAATGTGTAGTACGTTAAAAGGTGATAAGTGCTATAGAAAAAACTAGGCAACAAAGAGGGAAAGGGAGTTACCGGTATATTTTTAAATAGGATAGTTAAGCCAGCTGATATATGTGTAAATATATAAAGGATCAATTGAGCTATGGGGAGAAAGAACACTCCAGGCAGAGAAAACCCCAAGTGCAAAGGCCCTGAGGCAGGAGCATGCCCAGCTTCTTCCAGGAATAACAAGAAGGTCAGTATGCCTGGAGGAAGTGAGCAAGAAAGAAAAGTAGTAGGAAATATAGCCAGAGAAGTGAGGCAGAAGGAAGGCGATGGGAAGCACCCAGTGGTGTGGGGGTTTTAGGATGCTATAAAGACTGGCTTTCACTCTGAGAAGATAAGAGCCATTCGAAAGTTTTGAACAGGGAGTGATATGATCTAATTAGTTTTAACAGGACCGCCTGGCTGCTATATTGAGCAGAAACTCTAAGAAGTCAAAGGTAGAAGCAAGAAAACCCCTGAGGCATCTGGTGTCATAACCAAGCCAGAGTAGATGGAAGCTGGGGCCAGGGTGATGGCAGTGGAAGTGGTCAGATTCTGGAGAGATTTTGATAAATAAAATTTTGATTTGATTGGGTGTAGAGTGTGAAAGAATGAAAGGAGTCGAGATAACGCCCAAGTTACTGGCCTGAAGAACTGGAAAGATGGCATTGCCATTCCCTAGGATGGGGAGGACATTAGAAGCAGAGGTTTGAGGGTGGAAGGAATAGGATGGGGAGATTAAGAATTCCATTCTCATACTGTATAGTATAGCACAGGGAAATATATACAAGATCTATGGTAGCTCACAGAGAAAAAAATGTGACAATGAATATATGTATGTTCATGTATAACTGAAAACTTGTGCTCTACACTGGAATTTGACACAACAGTGTAAAATAATTATAAATCAATAAAAAATGTTAAAATAAAATAAAACTGCTCTAGAAAAAAAAATTCTATTCTCCCACAAGCAGATTGTATTTTCTATAGAACACCAAATTTGAATGTTAAGATATTTTATTAAATAAGTGTTTGGTTTATTGGTAAATTAAAAAGCTTTACTGCAAAAAAAAATTCCATTCTCATACCCACACTTATATGGGCAATTAATCTACAACAAAGAAGGTAAGAATATCAAATGGGGAAAAAACAGCCTCTTCAACAGTGTTGGGAAAACTAGACAGCTACATGTAAAAGAATCAAACTGGACCACTCTCACACCATACACAAAAATAAATTCAAAATGGATTAACAACTTATATATAAGACCTGAAACCATAAAACTAGTAGAAAACAGAGGCAGTAAGCTCTTTGACATTGCTCTTAGTAATATTTTTTTCGGCTATGTCTTCTCAGGCAAGGGAAATCAAAGCAAAAATAAACAAATGAGACTACATCAAACTAAAAAGCTTTTGCACAATGAAGGAAACTATCAACAAAATGAAAAGGTCACTTACTGAATGGGAGAAGATATTTGCAAATGATATATCCAATGAGGAGTTAATATACAAAATACACAAGGAACTTACACAATTCAACAGCAAAAAAATCCCCAAACAACCCATTTTAAAAATGGGCAAAGGATCCTAACAGATATTTTTCCAAAGAAGGCATACAAATGGCCAACAGGCACATGAAAAGATGCTCAACCTCACTAATTATCAAGGAAATGCAAAACAAAACCACAATGAGATATCACCTCACACCTGTCAGAATGGCTATCATCAAAAAGACAAGAAATAACAAATGTTGGCAAGGATGTGGAGAAAAGGGAACCCTTGTACACTGTTGGTGGGGATGTAAATTGGTGCAGCCACTGTGAAAAACAGTATGGAGGTTCCTCAAAAAATTAAAAATAGAACTACCATATGATCCAGCAGTTCTGCTCCTGGGTATCTAGCCAAAGAAAATGAAAACACTCATTAGAGAAGACACATGCACCCCTATGTTCACTGCAGCACTATTTGCAACAGCCAAGATATGGAAGCAACTGAAGGCCCCAACAATAGATGAATGGATAAAGAAGATGTGGTATATATATCCATATACATCTAATGGAATACTAGTCAAAAAATTGAAATTAAAAGATAAAAAATTAATTTCCTTAATTTTGTATCTATTTAAGATGGATGTTCACTAAACTTATTGTGGGAATCATTTTATAACATGTAAGTCAAATCATCATGCTGTATACCTTCAACTTATACAGTGCTGTATATCGATTATATCTCAAACAAAACTGGAAGAAAAATTACATTAAATTAAAAAAAAGAATTCTGTTCTCACACATTTGGTTTGACATGCCTATTAGATCTCCAAGTGGAGATGTCAGGTAGGCACTTCATTGTACAAGACTGGAGTTTGGTACAGAGGACTAAGTTAGTGATACAGATTAAAAAGCCGTAAGAATACAAATGATATTTAAAGCCACTAGACTAGATTCATTCATTCAGCTGAGGGTGTGAGTGCAAATTGAAGAGAGGTCCTGGTAGATAGACGAGGAGACAATGTATATTTATGGCCAGTCTTCTCCCACTACCATGGAAGCTCCAAGAAACAGACCACTAAGTCTGTTCTTTTCATTGCTATATCCATACGTCCTAAGGCAGTACCTGGCATATACAAGGTCCTCAATGAATATTTGTTGAATGGGGGAATTTAAAGTCACTAGAGAATGATTATTGATGAAAGAATTAGACAGAATGATTATTGATAAAGATTAAACTCACTTAAGAAAATAAATACACTTATCCACGTTTCTCAACTTTTTCTTATCATATATACTATTGGGAACTCAGGGAAAATAAAGAGAGGAAAGAAAAACTTATCAAGAATTCAAATACAATCATTGTTAACACTTTCTACATTTCTTTTTCAAGCTTTCTGATATGTTTTATATATATATTAACAACTTTGGAATCTTTTTTTCAATCAATATGATTATTTTATCATGTCATTTAAATAGTCTTCAGCCTATTTTTTTTTATTAATAGACTTTTTTTAAAGCAGTTTTAGGTTCACAGTAAAATGAGAAGAAGCCATGGCTATTTCCGGTAGAACTCTCACTGATTTTGATAGCTATAAAGCAATATGCTAATAGAAAAACCATAAATTCTTTAAATATTTCTGTTCTTTAATATTAAGTTGTTTATATTTTACTAATATAAATAATTTTCTAAACGTTAAGTGTGAACCTCTGATTGTCTCCTTAGAATAGACACCTAGGAGTTGAATTACTTAGATCAGGGATATGAACATTTTAAAGATGAATATTTGAAGAACATTTTAACATATATTGGTAAATTACCTTCTATAAAAGCTGTATCATTTACACTCACGTTACATGTATAAAGGCACCTATCTTGCTGCCATCTCACTGGCACTGAGTATTATCTTCATCAATTTTATAGACCAAAAATGGCATCACACTATTTCAATTTACAGAATTTTGATTACAAGAAACAGTATGAATATATGTATATTCATGTATGACTGAAGCATTGTGCTGTACAGCAGAAATTGACACAGCATTGTAAACTGACTATACCTCAATAAAAAAATAAAAATAATAAAAATAAAATTTAAGAAGAGTGAACATTTTTCAAATGTCTATTAGCCATTTGTATTTTCTTCTGAGAATAATCTGTCCTTGGCTCATTTTTCTATTAAGTATTTTGAAGTTACTTATAAGCAAAACAATAGTACAATTTAAAAAGTATGTTAAGTATCTTTTAAAAAACATGTTTTCCAACTTTATCTAGAGTCCCCTCACTAGAGTTTTATTTTTTAAGCCAATGTGTGAATACCCACATCTAGGTCAGGCTAGTAATTACTGCACTTCCAGCAATCAGGGATTAGAATTTTTATTATGCCCCAGGGAGATGGGCATCCTTAAAACACTGACCACCCATAAGCTGTAACTCTCCCCATGTGGCCACCTTCCAAACCCCACAGCAGTGGATTTCCAATAGCTGGAAGACGCTTAGTACTATAAATAATACCACATTACATTGATTCTAAACTGTCCATTTCCCTTCCACATTTTAACATGTCTGAGATTAGGAGGGGTCTTACAATAAATGTCTTAAAATCCGCGTTGGCCATTTTATAACATTCTAACATTCTAACACCTTTGAAACGGAGGTGAGTCTTACAATTAATGACGTCTTAGAATCAATAAATGCATATATGCTATTAACAACAGAAAATAATCAGTTTAACCTAGAGATAAAAGTTCCACACCCGAAATCATCTTTTTCTTAGGCAATTGAGCTTAAGGAATTTATCGTGAATGTCAATAATAATCTTATATCTTATTTATACCCACTTCCTTCCCTAAAGGACTTGAAGTGACTTTTTAAGAAATTGAAAGTTTAAAATAATAGTTGCAAGATGTAGGGTTAAGGTGGAAATAGGGGTTTTGAAAAGAGCCAGGGGCGAAATGAGCACACAAGAATGTCTATCAGTCTTCTACATTTCAGAGGGGCAGGCCACAAAAATGGCTTTAAGATCCCATGAGTCAAAGCAAAGAGGAAGACAAAGTTAATATTGTCTTAAAGCAAAAAAAAAAAAAAAAAAAAAAGTTGAGGAGAAGCACAGAATTTCCTGATGTCAAGTTTTTATAAATTCCTCCCATGGTGCCTTTATAATGGGCATGCTGGGCATTGCCACAGCGACACCAACATACTCAATGATAGTCCCTTGATAAAGACAATCCTGTTTTTGATGTTTGTCTCTGTAACACCCTCCCTGCAAGGCGGAGCCCCAGAACCAAAGAGCAGTTCAGAGAAGCCTTTCTACAAGAGCCCAAATATGCAGTCTGAGAATGCAGCTCCCCACCTCATGGATGGATCCAAAGGCAAGATTTAAAATATGGAGCCCAGGGTTTTCTAATGTCGGATGGGCAAAACAATCCATGAGAGAGGAACACTTGTCCCTAGATTTATCTTTTCATGTTAAAAAACAAGAAAGGAAAGATGGCTAATCCCCAATTCTAATTTGAAAACAGACTGGCGCCCCAACTTTGCCAACATAAAGTCTACAAGGTTATTCAAAGGAAGAATGCAAGTTGTTCCAACAGAGAAGGGTGGCCTGGGCCCCCCGACGTTTTCATTGACTTTCAGCTTACTGAAATATAATACAGTTCACCTGGGCCCATATCTGTACATTTGTGGATGATACCTAGTTTTAACTCAACAAAGGCTCACAAAATCAGCCGGCGGCTTAAAACATTTCCGGCAGTGAAATAGGAAAGCAAAAATAATAGAAGCACAGCAAACAACAAGAAAGTGGCAGAGCAGACCCTTCCTTCGACCCTTTGTATAAGTTCTGCATCCGAAGCATTATCAAGTGTGAACAATAACGACCTAATCAGAGTTGACAAAAAGACAGCTGAATCGAAAATGATCACAGTGAATATATGTATGTTCCTATATGGCTGAAGCATTGTGCTGTACACCAGAAACTGACACAAAATTGTAAACTGACTATACTTCAATAAGAAAAATATATATAAATTTTTAAAAAAGAAAATGATCACAAGAAGACCATTTGAAATATGTGCTAGCAGCATTAAACGTCACCTGGAGCATATATTGTACCTTGAGATATTAGGTAATGATGGTGTGAAGCTATTATAATTCCCACAATACTTAAAAATGAAGCACCCAGAACAAGAAGAGAAACCTCTAGGATTTTTTTCAGCAGTGTTTCAAGACACGTGATACTCAATCCCGCCCTTCACAAAATGCCACTCCAAGTAACGATAAATGTTTAGAAGCCTTTTTCGAGTTGCTACAATTCAGAGAAAACCCAAAAGTCTCATACCATTGCAGAAGCACCTGCTCTTCGTGCCACAGTAAAACTGGCTGCTCTAATGTGTAGGAAAAGATTGATGCCAAACTAAAATGCATCCCTTTGTCAGCAAATATATTTGGAAGACATATAGAAAACATTGCTGAAGACTGGAAGAAACAAGCATTAGAACAAATTATGCAGTGTGGGAGGTTTGCTATACAGTTGGATGGAGGTACAGATATTTCTAACATGTCTTAGCTTGAGGTATTTACTAAATTCTGTTTCAATAATAAACCCTTTTTTTCCCTAAGCCACTAAAGATGTTCCAATGAAGAAAGATTTTCCAAAGATGTTCCCAGGAAGATTGATTCTGCAAAGTGGATGACTTCTTTAATAAGAAAAAAATATATATATATATACACACACACAGAAAAACTGTGTAAGTGTGCCTCCCAATGAGGTAACTGCTTTGCTGTTGCACCCAGATCTCTCATCTATTTGAAAAATACCTCTCTGTCTTCTTTTCATGACCTGTCTTCTATTGACTTTCTAAATGTTTTTTCTCGAGGTAACATCCTGGAAGACTGTACAGTACAGTAGATTAATTAAACCAGATCTCATATAGAGATAGGCAGATACAGGGAGGATTCTAATTGCTTTAATTACAACTCTTCAGTTTTCTTCCCTTTAAAAACCTGGTAGGAAAAAAAAAAAACCTGGCAGGCTGGCTTAGGGTCAGTTATTTTCTACAATTTGCAAAATTATCCTGAGGCACCCTTGCTACTAACCAATTCCATACACTTCCTTCTGAGTTTAGAAACTGTGAAGGTAGACCACTGTTAGAAAATGCATATAGCCTGGGACCCACGGATTTTAATTCACAAGATTACCTGACTAGGGCTGGAATGGTCCTAGAAACAAGGCCAGTTTAGTTCAAGGGTTTGTCTACATTCTCCTTGGGGCTGCGTATACTGACTCCTGGAAGGACTAAGCACATTTGAAGCTCTTTTAGCAGCCAAGAGCTGTAATTGTAGATAGGATCTGATACCATTCCTTAGATTGTAACCAAGAGACCACCAGAACTATTTGGAAATGAGAAATATGTTTCAGAGTGTACTTTCTATTACAGTGGTCAGAAAACCTCTAAACTTAGTATTAAAGAATAATATACATACAGAAGCGTGCGTATCTCCTAAGTGTGCAACAGTGAACTTTCACAAGCTGAAAACACAAAACATCCCCATCAAGTAACCAACCAAGGCTAGCATACATCCTGTGCTTCTTCCACTGTCCCGACTTCTAACATCATAGATTAGTTTGCCTACTTTTAAAATGCTTAATAGAAATGGTATCATGAGTGTATATTATTTTGTGTCTGGCTTCTTTCACTCAATATTACATTTGTGCAATTCATTCCTATTTTTGCAGGTGGTTGTAGATTCTTCATTCTCATTGCTGTGTATTATTACATTGTGTGAGTATACTACAATTTACTTATTCTGCCTCTGCTGGGCATTTGGGTGGTTTCCACTTTGGGGTTACTATGAATAATGCTGCTAAGAACATCCTAATACTAGTCTTTGGTGACTGGATGTACAAATTTCCTCAGAGTAGAAGTGCTGGGTCAAATATATTTACTTGGAATTTCTTAATTTACTACCAAGAGCCTAGACATCTGATCGTTTCCATTCCTGGTCCTAAAAGCAGAAAATGTGACATGGGGACAGCTAAATACAGCCCTTCTCAAAGTGCATCCCAACACATCTTGTTTCTGACTCACCTGGGAGCTTGAACAGGTGATTCTCTGCTCACTTACGTGGGAGAATTGTGTGTAGTAGAAACGGGGGGGGGGGGGTGTGTGAGAAGTCAGATAAACCTAATTTGAAATCCCAGCTTTATCCGTTAGTTTGAGGAATTACTTAATGCTGTGTTTATTTCTAGCATGGGGAATAGTACTTTTCATTTCACAGGTCTGCAACCTGGTTAAATGACATAACCCATATAAAGCATCTGGCACAGCGCCGAACACAGTGTGCTTCGTCAATAGTTGTTCAATTCCCCCTTTGCCCATGAGAAAAAATAAGTGAGACCTCTAGCCTTGAAGCCAGTATACAACAATGACCTTATAACTAAACAATTTGGAGGTACAATGGAATTTATTATTATGTGACTGGACCCACAGTCGATCTCAGGCCCACTAGAGATGCAGCACTGAAGCTTGTGAGCACCAGGAACGGGCTTTCAACAACATTTGGCTGGCAATGGGCTGTCCACCTCATTCATGATGTTTCCATTAGCCTATTATTATTGTTATTTTTCTTAAATGCCAGTTTAAATAGCCCTCAGCATCCTTTTACACTGACATGAGGTTCAGTGTGCATGAATTACTGAGTGGAAAACAAAAAATGCCAAGTCAAAGACTTGGGCGGGAGGGAGATTATATGAAAATGAATCCCGCTCAATGGGCTAGCCCCGTGTGGGCCAGCACATTATTACACAGTCGCACACTACAAGGGCTTGCTGCTTGATTTTCTAATAACTGTGTTATCAAGTGTGCCTTCAGGATTGTTGAGTGCTAAACTGTCTCTTTATCCCCAAACAGGGTCAGCTTCCCCAGCCTCCCATACAACCTGATTCATGCTGGGATAAAGAGGAAGGTAGGAATGTTAAAACAATAATGCTATGGTCTGAGGCCAGCAACGGGTAATCAGATCCTAGCAAGGCAGAGGCTGTTACCTGGGAGATTATTGGAAGAAAATAGGCCTAGCTTGCAATGACTTAGTTTGTTCCTCTCTTCCTTGCTTTCTCCTTTTCAGCCTGCTTCCAGTGATCAGATGGAATAAATCTTTCTGCATTTAGTTCACTAAGGGGCACTGGGAAGCTTCACGTAGGCACCAGTGAAAGATGCAAGAGTTGCAGGACTATGGTCTGACCCACTGTTGGACTTGAACCCCCAATAGCATTCTTAGATGGGCAGCAGCGTTTTAGAGAAAGGGCCCTGGAGTTCAACGCCATACTGCTATGCCTCCAAGAAAAGTCAGTATTTTGAACTTCAGCATTATGAAATAGATCAATTAGGAGGCTACTGTTCACATTGAAAAGAGATTCAACACAGGTTTCTTTTAACAATGATTAGAACATTCAACATATGATTTCAAATATATTCAGCATTTCTGAAGAAGCATCTGAAGAATAAAGCTGAAGTCAACAAAAGTGGTTTGTACGACATTAATATAAAGTTTCAAAGTATTTTCTGAATGTTTGTTATGCATGTTTAGCCAATGTGTCTTACCATAAGATCATTCAACCTATTTTTACTCTAAATGGAGAAAACCAAAAGGAGGTGAAGAATAAGGCAGCCCTGATTTTTGATAGGAGCATCAGATCAAAGAGAGCACACTGGTGAACCATGTTCCATGGCTATGGAAGCTAGAATCACAGTCTTGGAACCAGAAAAGATCATCCATAAGTCATCCATCAAACTCATAGTGGGTGATAGAACTGAGGTCCACAGAGGAGAAGTGGTTTGCTTAAGACGACACAATAATTAATTGAATGGCAAAACAAACTGATGTGGGACTGAGATTGTGGGCTCCTGCAAGCAGAGACTAAGCTGCAGCATACATGTCTTGCCAGCCCCCAGCCCTTTCACTGTGCACCAGTCCAGTTTCCCCTGGAGCTACAGGTCTAGATCTGCCTTGATTTGTGGGGTTGGCGTGGAGCCCCAGAGGCTTAAGGGAACAGATCCATTTCCTCTCATCAATACCACATCTCATCAGGAATCACTCAGTCTTTCCACCTGCCCCTACCACCCCCACCCCCGCCTAGAGGCCTGCGGAGAGGAAATACCCTGGGGGGCTTTCAACTTTCCATAGCCTTCCCCTTATAACTTACTCTTAATCCACAACATTCTGAGCAGCTTCCTCACCTCCACAGTGGAAGAGGGGTCTCTTTCCCACCTGAAGCCAATTCTTGCACTTGTGCACTGGAGACCAACCTCTCCGGTCTAAGAGTCGTTCCCTTCATCAATTTCCCCATCACTTTCACCTCCTCCCACTGGCTCTTTCTCATTTGTATTGAGGTGCAATTTGCTACCATCTTAAAAGAATGAGCCAACCAGAAGCCTTATTTTGGATGGATGGAAGGAAAGAAGGATGGAGCAAAGTATGGAAGGAAAGAAGGAAGAGAGAAAAGCTAGCCTCTATCTTAAAGCCTGATTTATCCACCTTTGGGTCTTAAGCATTCTATATGCTTCTCCTCCCAGTCAAACCTACTTCCCCGCCTCCCAAAGGCCTACTGCCATCTGGCCTCTGCTCCCACCACTTCACAGAAACATCACCACTGACCTCTTCTTTCTAAATCCAAAGGAGACTTTCCCTTATTATCTCATGTGATCTCTCTGCTGCCCTGGGTTCTACTGGATGTTCCCTCCACAGAACTTAGACACTGCCCTTGGCACCCCCGATCTCCCAGAAATTTAACGTATCTGTCGGCTTTTCATGATCCTTCCTCTATTGGCCCTTTAAATGGTGTTCCTCAGGGCTCCAACCTAGGAAGATTCTGGGATAGAGTAGATTAATTTAACCAGATTTCATGTAGAGACGGGCAGATATAAGGAGCCTTCTAATAGCTTTAATTACAGCTCTTAATATTTTACTCCTTCTAAGAACCTGATAGGATGGCTCAGGGTCAGTTATGTTCTGGAATTACCCTGTAGTAGGATTATCTGGAGGCACTCTTGCTAGTTAACCATTTCCATCCATTTCTTTCATCAGTCCAGAAACTGTCTGACTCAATTTTGCTCCCATCAATTTCACTGCCTCAATTTCACTTCCATCTCTTCCATGCTGATGTCTCCCAGATCTGCAGCTCCAGCTCAGAACTCTCTTCTGAGTTCCCAAACCAAACATGAACTAGACATCTTCAGGGGGAGGGTACAGCTCAAGTGGTAAGGTGCATGTTTAGCATGCATGAGGTCCTGGGTTCAATACCCAGTACCTCCTCCACATATAAATAAATAAATAAACCTAATTACCTCCTCCTCATAAAACAAACATAAAAAAAAATTGACACCGTCAAATAGAAGTCTCCATGGTATCCCTAACGTTAATTCTCACAAACTGCTATTCCCTGGTCCCCCCATCTCAGTGAAGGTACACACTGGAGCCAGAAAACTCAAGTCTTCCTGATACTGCTGCACCCTCAGACTCAGTTACAAATCCTGGGGCATTTAGCTCCTTAATGTCTCCTATATCCATTCAGTTCTCTCCTTCTCGACTATCCCATCCCTAACTTCAAACTTACTAATTCTCATGTAGATTACTGCAACAGCTGCCTAACTAAAACAGAATAGGAGAGCATAGAATATATGAGTGCAAAATATGAAGGAAGGTTTTTTTTTTTAGTTATGAGTAAATATATGCATGTGTGTGCTATGCAACATGAAATGGATTTATCATTGTGGCTTCTCAGAGCTCAGGCTGGGCAGGTGTCTAAGCTCCCTCTAAAGCCACATGTGGTTACTGAGCACTTGAAACTGACTAATCTGAACTGACATGTGTTGCAAGTGTAATATACACACTGGATTTCAGACTTGGTAGGAAGAAAAGAATATAAAATACCTCATTAATCATTTTTATATTCATTACATTTAAATGATAATATTTTAGATATATTAGATTAACTTAAATGTGTTAAAATTCATTTCACTCTTAAAAAGAAAAGTTCTTAAACTGTGGCTACTGGAAAATTTTAAATTACACTGTATTTCCACTGGACAGTGCTACTCTAGAGGCTGGAGTGTGCCACTCACAGTAGGGGCTTAAGATCCCCTCAAAAACTGATCCTTTCCATGTCCAAAAATGTTTTGGGATAAGTTGCATCTTTTCTTCAAATGCAGGGACTTGTCTTAACTTGGGGATCAGGATAATGGAGTTCTCCCTGCTGGGAGGTATTTGTGCTCAATGGATAAAATATAGCTTAAAAGTGGTAGAAAGTATAATATATTAAAGTCAAACTTGCAAAACAGCTCTCTTAAGGGATTTCAGCATCCTGGCATGCTTCCACTAACCAAACTACTGCCTCCTGCTAAATGAAAATGATCTTCAAGGGCAGGGGCTTTGAATTCCTTCTTTTATTTCTCTCCACAGCACCTGGTGCATTGCTGTGCATGCTGTACATGCTAACCAGCTGGCTAACTGTGGATAATGTTGGCCAGGGACTAAGTTTTCTGTCAGTTACCTTCTAAAGCCCAGCATCACTGAATACTTTAAATCCCCCTCACTGCCTGAATGAGGACCCATTCACCCTTTTCATTTCTATACACTCAAATACCAAAATAAAACAAAGAACAGCAAAGAGGCTTTGTTCGTTTTTGTTAGTTTCTTAGTGGAGGTACTGGGGATTGAACTCAGGACCTCGTGCATACCAAGCACGCACTCTATCACTGAGCTATACCCCCTACCCCTTCCATCTTCTTATATTTGATTTACATTAATTGCTTCCATAAAAAGTTTAGCATTAGGTAAATGGGGGTTGAAGGAATAGTGAAAAAATAAACTTAAAAGAATGGAAGAAACGAGTTCATCGATCCCATGTTCAATATGCCTGACTATTTTCAATCTGCAAGAAATGGATGTTGCATTTGGAACAAGACCAGCGGGAAAATGTCTAATAATAACCTTGGGCAGAATTCCAGTTGACCACAGTAAATGCCCAGGGAAGCTCATGTTTGTTTATTTCCACTAACATAGCACAGTAAGTATCTTGCTTTTAAAATGTATGCTGTGTGAGTAGCTAACTACATGTGATGCTAGTAAAGAAAGCCAATGAGGTCTCCGGAAATCTGGTTATCTTTTCAAGCACTAGCAGATGAGCGCCCTACCTCCCAACTGACATAATGCACCTTCTGCAAGACAGCAGTCTCTTGGCACTGCTCCACTCTGAAGTGAAGCCCAAAATGAACTCCTGCAAACGAGGCATATTGAACCAGCCTTTTTTTTTTTGTTTCCAAGGCCTTCTCAGTTGATCTGTGGTACCTCCATCTTCATGGAGGTGACTATTGCGGGCTAGAATTACAACTTCCTTCTGACAGCAGAATGCACTCCTAGAAGAACCTGACCAAGGTCATGAACCAAATACTTAAGCAGACAGCTTTCCGGGTGGCTGGCCCTTGTTAGAAAGGGTTTTATGGAGTATCTACTGGGCCCAGAGGGTCTGCCTAGGCATCATCTAAGAATTGAGGATTTATGAGGGCACATCCTTGCCCACAAGGAGTCCGCATCCCTCAAGAGTTGGGTCTCCAAAGAGGGCTGTTACACCATATCACCCAAGGCCATTCAGTTTCCCTTTTTTGACAGTCAATTTTATGAGTCACCTAGCATCATGTTCAAACAAGAAAACAGCAAAGGACGAAAAACAAGTCAAGGATCAAGAATAAACACTGTAATAACTGAAAGATGAATTCTCAGAAACATCTCAAACCCAAACACCATGGTAAAAAAGTAAAGGTAACAAAGGAAGATTACATTCCTAAGACATAAGCTCTGTCATAAAACCTAGCTAATTTTCTGCAATTTCTTCTCTAATTTCTTTATCAGTGTTATTTAATTCTATTTACTCCTCTTTCTTACATTTTATTCCAATGGGGGAAAAAAAAGGCAGGTGGAAAACCTACAGGTATACCTTTCAGAAAAACTCCCACTTGAATGATTCCATTGTACCCTCAATATCCTTACAATGATCTAAAGCGTAGACGGCTTTAAAGTCCTGTGTTCAGGTATGCAAGTTTCCCATGTCCTTTCCTTCAAGGGCTATGCCAGGCTTTGTGTTAGAGACCAGAGATAAAGTGAGGACAAGTCAGGTTTCTACTCAACATCCCCTTGGCAAACATGGACTCGCTCCCAAGGAGTTCACCCCTTTCTCCTTTCTGCCCCCACTGTACCTGGTCACACCTGCTTTGCACGCTGTGCCCTTATCAACCTGTATGAAAGCCATCTCTTTGAGGGTTGGTCTCTTCTAGAATCTCTAGATCACAAAGTACCGCAGCGCTCAGAGCTCAGCATGAAGTAGGCAGTCAATCTGGGTAGGCAGAGCTAACCCAGATCACCATAAACAACCTTCACTGTAAGTAATATATAGACAAACACATGTAGACAGCAACACTTGTCCACAACTTCTCAAGGGCCATGTTAAACCCAGAGCACAGTTCATTACAAAAAGGGCATTTTAGATAATTGCTGATTTAAATAAAATTTGTATTTACAGAGAATGACATTCAGAACTTAAGCTCACATTCCAGAACTTGCAGTAAACCTCTATGGTCCTTTACCCCGAAATTTCCTTTCCCGCATCTCTAGGTCCAGTTCAAGTGAGTTTGGGGAATCAGTGTGTGCCTCAGCTAATCCAATGAGAACGACTCTGCTAACTACTTTTTTTTTTTTAAGATAATGTTTTGTTATTGAGTCCTGTTTCCTCTAAACTTTATTGAATTGGTAACAGGTGGGAGAAGGAGCCTGTCCTCTGAAGGGGAATCTCTCAAGTCTTTCATGCACTTAAAGTTAGCTAAGCAACTCAACTGCCTCAATGTGCTGACGCTTGTAGCAACAGTGACCCATGAGTAGTTTGGGGTGATATGTTTTGGGTACTGGGAGAAACAGAATTTGTACCATTTGAAATAGGAAGATATTAGCAAAGCTAAAGATCAACAGAAATGACTAAAACACATCAAAGGAAACGCAAATTTAAGATTTCCACTTGCCACTCTCCAACAACAAACTGTTATTAAGTGGTTAACAGGTGCCTTAATTATTAAAGTAAAATCAGTAGCAAAGGAAAGTTGGGCTCTGGAGTATAAACCTAAATTTAGAATATACCCCTACAATGATCAGACTTTGATAAGAGGAAAAGTGCTTCAAAAAACTTAGTGGTGGTTTATAAATTGGGTGCAGTCCATGTTTAAACAGAGCCAATTATCAGTAGAACATAATAATGACGGATAACATGGAAAATTTTTATCAAAGGTAGATCAATCACTTTAACAGTTCAACTTCTGTACATTCTTCACACACACACACACACACACACACACACACACACACACACACTTTAAACCACAACTGCCAAAAAGATGGGAAGAGAATGTATCTCACTTAAAGGTGTGTTGTAGAGAAAAGAGCTTCCACTTTTTGGGTGAAGAGCTCTGGGTTCAAATCCCAGCTCTGCAGCCCCTGGAAGCAGTGTGACTTTGGGGAAGTCACTTACCCTCTCTGAACCTCAGTTTCATTTCTAAAATGGTGGGGAGATGGAGGTGTAACATTGCCAGCTTTGCATGGCTCTTGTGAGTCAACCTCCAGGATGGGCTGTCACAAGTCGAAGTGGAAAGCACTTGAACTTCCTTCCCTTGATGTCCTCTGCCCATCCTCTCAGGCAGAAGCAATCAAGGAGCACAATTGCTAAAAGGCAAAAGGGAAGGAAAAGAAGTGGGCGCGAAAGGCCAAAATGATACAAACTGGAACTGGATGACCCCCTCTCTCCGCTGACCTTTAGTTGTCAAGAAGGTGTGTGATGCAAATTTTAAAGTAAACACTGAGTTTAACTTTTAAAAATCTATTTTGGGTGACTTGTAACAAGCTTTCAATGGTCAGTTTTTTGATTTTGGTTGTTGCCGTTGTTTGCAGTGCTAAACCAAGAGTTGTTAGTGGCTCAAAGAAATGCCTTAGTAACAAACTTAGCGGGATGCTTTGGGTCCCCTGAGAGCACAGGTACTACATTGTATATGTTATTCAGCAAGTGGCTTTAGCACTGGAGAGCAGTTACTATTACACTGCCCTAAGAAAATATATCTTAAAAAATAGAAACACAGTGAACAAAAGCCCACAATGCTCTAATGTAACTTCCTTTGTTTTCATGTTTTAGAAAATTGTCCTAAAAGTCAGTCTTTGAACTCTTATTAACCCTTACGAAGTAGTAACAGTTACATGAGGGATGGGCCTTGGAATCTGTGAGCCCTCATTTTGGGAGTTCACAGAAAATGCTACATAACAAAATTCTTTTTTAAAAAACCTCTTCCCAGGGTCAAACGCTACAGCCAATCAGAATATTGCACCTTTAACTTGGGGAAAATCACCAGAGAGAGGATAGCTCTAACTAGTAGGTCGCTTGGATTGGAGGGTTCAAAGAGAAGTCTCCCCCAAGTGCCGTAAGACTTCAGGCCAGGGAAAACCCACCACCCATGTGGTGTTTTTGATTCCTTGACAATACATGCTGAGGTGGTTGAGAACCACCTTCCACATTTACTTAAGGAATTATGACCAGTGGCAGAGAAGCTGATTAAATTTAGGATACCAGTTACAGAGATGGAAGGACGCTCTGAGTGCCCCGTTTCCACACTTTCATTATTAAAGGCATGCAGCCCCTTTCTAAGTAAATGTAGCTTCCCACTACCTGAAGAGAAACCCTCAAAGCACGCTCCGGAAATGTTTTCAATTCATTTAAGATGCACGTTATTTCTAAATACATCACTGAGGGACCCTTTAGCTTATTATTTTGAAATTTTCAAACGAATGGGGAAGTTTTGCTTCCATGTCGTCTTCATTTTTCCAGAACTGGCATTAGGCACCAAAATTAGTTGAAGACCGAATCATTCCTGAGCTAGAAATTTAGA
This sequence comes from Camelus bactrianus, assembly GCF_048773025.1. Lineage (NCBI taxonomy): Eukaryota > Metazoa > Chordata > Mammalia > Artiodactyla > Camelidae > Camelus > Camelus bactrianus. The sequence continues at coordinate 18,676,083 of NC_133575.1, forward strand.
ACTTCACAACGGACTCGTCCCCAGCTTTGTGAAAAGAATACCATTTTTAAATTGTACTGTAGGACCTTTACCTTTAGATGAGAATACACCTAAAAGAAAAAAGACCATCCCCTCCTCCCAAGGCACAAAAACACAGCATAGCCCAAGCAGCCCGTTTCCTACCCAGCCAATACAATAATGCTTTGTAAGCTGAGAGCAGCACCCGGTATAGAAGCTAAGTATAAACAGCTGAGAAGGATTAGGCGGTAGCTCCATTCTCATTTACATGAAAATCCTCCAAGCATCGTTGGCTGCGGGCGCATAAGGAACTCTTTTGTGCCATAGCCACGCATACATTTGCATCCTTTGTCTTTACTTACCAGTCGAGGCTGTGGGCATGTGTGCTCTATTTCCTCCATGGTTTCTGAGGGAGGCTCATTGGAAAGGGATTTTGGGATACCTGTTTCTGACTCAGCATCAGTGGTAAGTACTGGCATGGCCAGTGAATGCTCCCTCAGCTCTACACCCTCTGTGAGTCTCCTCCCAGGCAGAGAATGTTTTCTTTGTCACGTATTTTTCTCTCCCCCACCCATCCCCCTTCTTCGTCCCTTCTTTCTGTCTTCCCAGGGGGAACTGAAGAGGTTATCCCCCACCCCACCCCCCGCCCGCCCCTTTCCTCCTCCGAGAAGCCAAGAGGCAAGGCCTCAGTTTATCACTATAACAACCAGACGGCACTGGAGCGGCGGGTGCGGGATACAGTACTTCATTTGCATGGAGCGCTCTGGTTGGCTACTGTCATCATAGTACCACTCCGCCGGGGAGCGGCCGGGCCCCATTGGCTGGCTGGCCGGCCGTGCCCACGGGGCCCGAACTTGCTGCTTTTGTTTCTTGTTTAATTCAATTGCAAAGGTCTGGGTCCGTTCTGGGCAAGGGTCCCCGGCTGCACTACCCAGATAAGAAAAAACCGCATCCTCAGCGGCCCAGGACGCCTCGAGACAGAACATAGCAGACCTCCACTAAAAGAAGGACTTTGTCCCTGACAGGAGTGTTTGATGTGCTGAAGTCAGAATTTTGCTAAAAAGAAGTCACCCCGAAGACAAAGCCACTTTTGAGCCCAAACTCCCTGTTGCCCACAATTACCAGCTAGCCTCGGAGGGCCTCTCGGGGCATTCATTGTGAGCACCAGAGTATCCACCCCCTTGACTGCAGCAAGAGCACTGGCAGATCCCCCGAGGCCCGGGGTAGCCCTGGCGCTTACCACTGGGGCTGCCCTGGGAGAAACTTTGAAGGAGGTAGATTATCTTCGACACCTGCCTCCCACCTCTCACTGCCCTCCCCAATTGCTTCCTCCTTCAGCCACTCCTCCCCCGCTCTAACTATTCTGAGTTTCCTTAGTGAAGTCTTGCTGTTGTCTGCCCTTTAATAAATATACACTGTTCCATACGCCGGTCTATTTTTCCTTTGCTCTCCTTTCCTAAGCACCCTGCTCTCAGCCAAATGCTCAGGGCAAGCACAGAAACATCCCAGGCAGGGGTGTTAAAGATGATGTGCCTTAATGCCTAAATCGCCCAGGAATAACCACCATTTTAAGAGGGCGTTCTGGAGACACACACCCAAAGGAAAGAACTTACAAAACTATTCTTTCTAGTGAAATATCACACTTTAAGTAACAGTAATAAAAATCATGGTAATTACTAGCATTTATTAAGCACGGTCACAGCGCTAAGTACTTTACCTCGATCTTGTTTAATCTTCATAAGAACCCACAGAGGTCGATCCTATTATTATCCCCATTCTACAGGTGAGAAGATTGCAATCTAGAGTAATTGCTCAGGGCCTCAAACTCATAAGCAGTGGAGCTGGGATTGGAAAGACGGTGGGGAGGAGGGCAGGTAGGGATGCAGCAGGTGTAGCGGTAGAAAAGGCATCTAGATACAAGTCCTTTTAAGACAAGTCCCTGGGCTTCTAAATCTTTCATTTTAAACTATAGCAGTGGTTTTCATCCAAGTATGGTCGAGGACCAACAGCACCTACATCACCATCACCATCACCTGAGAACTTGTTGGAACTGTAAATTATTGGCCCCTTAAGACCTGGTTCAGTAGGTCTGGGGTGGGGATGGAATTTGCATTTCTAACAAGTTCCTAGGTGATGTTGATGCTACAGGCTGGGGGACCATACTTAAAGAACCAGGAGTCCAAAGGATGGGATAAAAAATACCTGCCCTGCCTCCCTCATAGAATTTGGGAGATCAAATAAGGTATCACATGAAAGCACTTTGTAAATTAGAATGTGTTATCCTAGTGTAACGGAGCATTATTTTTATTACTCTTCAAATAAGCAGAGGGTTAGCCTTAAAAGAAAATGGATTCTGCAGCAGAGATTTACACTTTGACAGTTATAGATTCTGCCACTTTAAATCAGAATGACATCACTTGGCATTGCCATTATTATCTATGCTTGAGAGAACTCCAGTGATGCAAGAATTCGAGTGACAATTGGGTCACCTGAAAGGGGACCTTCCTAACCTTTCTGCCCTCCTAGAAACACAAGACACCTTGAACTGCAAATTTAGCTCTATCAAGCCTTCAACTTGGAAGAGCCAAGCCCTGCAATACATTTAGGTGTCCCTTTCCCATCCGCACTGGGTGATATGAGAGGGAGATTGTTCATCTAATCTCAATATTTTCTTTGCTTCACAATAGTGGTTCTTAAAGCGTAGTCCCCAAAATAGCAGTGGCAGCAGCCCTGGGAACTTGTCAGAAAGTCTTGGTCCCCACCCCAGACCTACCAAGTCTGAAACTCTGGTGGTGGAGACCAGGAATCTGTATTTTAACAAACCTCCGGGTTTTGGAGGCATTCTGCCACATGCTAAATTTTGAGAACCATAACCTAGAGCCACATGATCCCATTGGAAAGCACCTAATCCCTGACCCCCACTGTGTTCTGGGTCTGATCTACCAGCTTGGTTCCTAACTGGTCCTCTAATTCCCTTTCTAGAATATGAGGCTCACCTGTGCACTTGCCGATTTAGCAGCGTCCTGATGTCTAGTGTGGTCCTTGTGAACCCCTCTTGCCCAAAAGCCTAGACCATTCCCTTACCTCCCCCACCCTCAGCCTCTTCTGTGTCAGAGTGGTCAGATGCCTCCTGCTTCCCCTTCTTCATTCTCCCCTGTCTCATCGAAACAAGATGCTGCCTTGCCTACGATGAGTATCTTTGCTGAGTCACCCAAGTCAGACCTCTAGCTATCACTATCACTGTGGGCTAAATCCAAGTCACACCTGACACATAATCAGCCCAAGTCCTTGAACCTCAAAATTTAGACTTCTAACTGCCTTGAGGGTCTGCTCTGTACCTAATTCCATTCCCACTGATCATACTCCAGCCTTGCCTTGGCTTCTCTTGCCCCTCTCCCCACAGCCCAGTGGTTGAATCTCACAGTCCTAATGGGGAGAAATAAACTTTCCAGCACCACTCTGAGAGGAGTCTTTACCAGACTCACCCCCTCTGGGGATCAGAGTCTCGGCTGCTATTGCAACCTGATTCAGGAACTTCTTATAATACCTGAATGGGTTATTTTCACTTGGGGGCTTCATAGTGCTATTAAGATGATTAAGAATGACCAGTTAATGGCACAATATGGAATTCAGTATTTCATAACCCTCTAGAGGTTATGTGGGGGGGGAGGATGACTATAAAGGGAGAGCAGAAGGGAGGTTATTGGGGTGATAGAAAATTTCTGTATCTTGATTATGGTAATGGTTACACAAATCTATACACAATGTTAAGATTGTTAAAAACTCCATGGAGGACACCTGTCAGTAAATCCTGCAGCCTTTAGAGTTCATCCCCTTTGAACCAGGGATGAACTCTCTAAAGGCTGCAGGATTTACTGACAGATAAATTCCCTTGGAAATTTATCCCCAAAGAAATCACCAGAAGTTTGCAAACAATTACATACAAAGATGCTTAATGCAAACTTACAACAGGCCAGAAAAAAAAAAAGGAAGCAATTTACAGCAATAGGAGAAATGGTTAAAATAAAAATAAAACACAGTCATATAGTGTCATACATGCATTAAGTATCATTTTTTTAACTAAATCTAATCCTAGAGGAACATGTCAACATTATGTCAGGTGAGAAAAGCAAGCCACAAAATACAATTCCAAAAAAAACAGTCCCAATTATGGGATGTGAACATGCTTAGAAAACAAAGCACTGGAAGGAAATACATCAAGATGTTAAGTGACACCTTTAAACTGTGGGATTACAGGGGTTTTAGTTTCTTTTTTACATTTTCATGTCTCTAACAAGTATTTTTAAAGAAGCATCTATTACCCTGATGGGGGAAAAAATGAACATTACCCCTCCTCCCCAAAGGAATCAAGGGCTTGATCTGGGGTGGGAGTGAGGCAGGCAGAGGTTAGCATGTGAGCAAATAGAAAGATGCAGGGACTCAGAAGAAACAAGAAAGCTGAAACTGAGGAGCAAAGCTGCGAGAGTCCTACCTTACCAGTTAGCAGAAGCACAGGGAGCATGATGGAGGCAGGCTGTTCCGAAAGTCCCCAGGGAACTTCTGGGGACAGGGCTCTTGAGTCTTGTAACCTCTACAAGTAAGGCATGGCGTCGGTGAGAACTTGTTAGTTCAGTGCTGCCCCTCACAGCACCATCAGCTTTCTTTCTACCGTTTATCAAGTACGTTCTTAGCCCCATGCTAGGTGCTTACCACGGGCTACCTGTAATCCCCTCAACACCTGAGCAGATGAGGACGCTGAGCCACAGAGACATTCGCTTCAGCTTGGAAGAGACCTCCAGTGACATCATTTTTCCCCCAAGCAGTCTTCACTTCAACATCAAATCGCTGAAAATACCATTCCCAAAGATCTGCAGGGAAGAACTAAAATAATCTCTTCGGAGCAGAAACTGTCCGAGCTTTGCTCCATCCCCTCAGGTCTTATTACCATTGTCATCAACACCTGCCCGCTGCCAAGGGCCAACACCTTCATCTCTGCCTGAGGGCTTTCTCTGGCCATCAGAATCCCCTGCCTCCTACCCCCAAAGGGTTGAAGAGCCAGACAAGTAACAGCCCACAACCCCAAGAGCTCTCAACCAATGACTGAGAGGAGTGAATGTACAAATACCGCACTGCTCTTGGGCCTCAAGTGGGCCAACTGAATCGCATGTTCTACACCGACTCCCAGAATTCCCCAGTGGGATTCAGATCAATTTCCCAGGGTGGTAACTGGCTTGACAGAGCGCCCCATTGGCTGCCTTCCTTTCCTTGTCTCGTTTGCCCACACACCTGAGGGTGTTTCCTAGCCTCACCTCCCAAATTAACTACTTGAACCTGAATCCTTGTCTCAGGGTTTGCTTCCAGAGGATCTCCAACTAATACTATTTCAGTGCCCCGTGATAAAGTTCAAATATGATCTATCTCTTATGGCAAATGCTATTCATATCCTCATCACATGTGGCTAAAAATGAGCCATAACATTGTCTATCTGTTAGTCTTTTTTTTTTTAAAGCAGGCATTACGTTTAAACTTTCTCTTCTTTAAAAATACCTTTTCCTTTTTATTTTCCAATCTTCCGTTATGCTGCTACAAATTTTATATCTATTGTTTAAAAGTATTAAGTCAACCATACTGGAAGTTTAACATTTTTAGCTCCAGTTTGTACACCCCTACATATACTATACTGCTCTTACTATTGGTCAAGAAGGCCAGATGTAAAGCCCCCTTTATTCCAAATCCTTCCCTCATACCAGCAGTCCTGACTCCACAATTTCTTCCACGTTTCCTTTTTCTTTTTTTTTTCAAACATTTTTTATTGATTTATAATCATTTTACAATGTGTCAAATTCCAGTGTTCAGCACAAATTTTCAGTCATTCATGGACATATACACACTCATTGTCACATTTTTTTCTCTGTGAGTTATAACATTTTGTGTGTACTTCCCTGTGCTATACAGTGTAATCTTGTTTATCTATTCCTTTTTCTTTTTTATTAATTTTCCTCATCGCCTCAGATTTACCAGATAAGGAATTTATTACAAAGAAGAAAAGGACATGGAAAGAACAAGGCAAAGTTGACAGAAGAATTTAAGGTTTCCTAGAAACCATGATAACCTTCTATGGAATTTTGATACTTTTACGGCTCTATTTTGAGCCAGTTCCCCAGTTTTCTACGTGTGGCTGGTGGTTTGAGTCTAAAAACTGGCATAGTCCAGAAAAAAAAAGTTCATCTAAGTTATAAAACCCATGAATGATTCCTTTTCACCCAGTCCAGGAAAATGATGGTAATAAAAATTTTTTCAGTGTAAGGCGTTTCACCCCTCACTTAGTTCTTTTACACATTGAATTATAATAGTACTCTGGGATTGACAAGTTTTAAAACTGAAAATTTTCAAATGAATAAACAGATTCAGAGAGGTTAAGTGACTAGAGCAAGGTCACAGATTAAGTGGCAGAGGTATCACTTGAATCCAGGTCTCCTGAATTGAAGTTCAACTCTGTTTTCTACCAGGCGACACTGCCTCATTCTGATATAGTTAGATATGCTTTGTCAAGGCTGTTGAGCTAACTCATGTGTGTCTCATCATCCAGAATAACCCCTCCACCCATTTTCTGTTGAATTCATGTAACACGGAGCACACTTACTTGTATGCATTCAGTTCATTTCCTATCTCTGAAACCACAGACCTCGACTCATTGTAGGTGCTTAAATTTACTTATGACAGAAAGATAAACACAGATGCACTGCCAAATTCACCAGTGGGTCAAGAATGAGGCTGGTACAGGTCTACAACCTATAAAGGCCATTAGGGGAAAAAAAATAATGATCGGACATAAAAAGCAGTCAGAGCTTTAGAACTTTTTTTTGATAAACAAAATCAGGAAGATAGAAAGAAAGCCGTTAACTTTGTTAACATGGATTTTCTTCTTTTTCCAGCTTCCATCATAACCAAAAAAGAATTGACCTTTACTCAGTCATTTCACCAAAACTTTTGAGTCTATTAAGCACTGTTTTAAGGTGCTGGGGGAGCAACTCCACAGACCCGACATGACAAACCTACTGCGTGAATGAAAATGCCACTGACAAAATGTCACCTTACAGCTTATATTTTAAAGAAATAAATATCTGACATAAGTCCGAGAGATGAGCCATAAGGAGCTCCAGGTCGTAGTACTTAGACCCCGCACCGTAATGGTTGTGCCTGTGTTTGAGAAGGTCCTAAAAGGGATAAGTGCTGTCTTTTTTTTTCCAATCAAAATGAGACATGTTTATCTAAATGCTGATGGAAAACCAGTTGTAAATATATTTTGTTTTGCTATAGCAAAACAGATATGATAGCAGCTTTTTTTGCATAAATTAAAGTTGCCCTTAGCTAGAATAAATTATTCTTATTGACATTATCAGCTGTGTAGTCAGTAAAGAATTACTGTTGCTATTACTTGGTGGTATTTATAAACACTTTTATTTTCTAAGTGCTTTACAATCACTTATTGTCTAATTAATATCTAATCATCTGTTTACAAGTAATAATCACACATGTAGAGCAGTTTAATCAAAACTCTGAATGCAGCCGCCATCATACTAAAGAATGTTATGTAAATTTTGGTCCCTCCTTGACAGGGTTTGGGTCCAGACATACGACTGCAACAGATAATACAACAGAAAAAAGTGAATACGGGGGCGTTGAGCCAAGACTCACAGCTCACCCTCTCCCACAAATACACCAAGAATTACATCTACAAACCCACTGAATTGCACAGAACACCTACTGAACCCTGGCAGAGTGTCTCTCACTTTGAAATATAGGAGGATTCTCACAAAATTCGATACAACAAGTATATACTGTACAGCACAGGGAACTATATTCAATATCTTGTAGTAACTTATGGTGAAAAAGAATATGAAAACGAATATATGTATGTTCATGTATGACTGAAGCATTGTTTTGTGCACCAGAAACTGACAACATTGTAAACTGACTATACTTCTATAAAAGTATATTTTTTACAAAAGTGATTACAGACATAGAAAACAAACTTATGGTTACTGGGGGGGAAGGGGGAAAGGGGGTGGGAAGGGATAAATTGGGAGTTCGAGATTTGCAGATACTACTATATAAAAAAATAAACAAGTTTATACTGTATAGCACAGGAAACTATGTTCAATATCTTGTAGTAACCTACAATGAAAAAGAACATGAAAAGTAATATATGTATGTATATGTATGACTGAAACATGCTGTACACCAGAAACTGACACATTTTAAACTGACTATACTTCAATTTAAAAAATAACTCTGAAATCAAATTAAATTAAAATTAAAAATGTTTAAAGTGAATAAAGATTCCTCACTTGGATTTGAGCATAATTTGGATTCACAACTTTTGCCCGCCAAATATATTATCTGAATGTCAGTGGGTAAGAATATAGGTAATTTTCAACACTTAATGGCTCAATTACAGACATAAAAATTTTAATTTATTTAAGTCACAAAATTGGATGATAGTTTATAATAAATGTTCAAGGGCAGACACCAATTTAACACTGGAACTGTGAGTCACAGTTACCATTTCAGTGATTTTCATGAAAGAGATCAAATGTAGCAAAGGTGGCTCGGGGACCTTTGAGGTTAATCTAACCAGGTTCAAGTCTAGACCAAGCTGTGGCCCATGCAAACACCTGCCAGTCTTAATTATCCAATGTAAGTGGATATACTGCTGTCTCCCTTCAGTCTCCCCAAGTGTGATTCTATAAACAATTATGGGAACCACGAAAGGATTTTTTAAGCAGGTGAATGATAGGCATACTAATCCAGTTTTTTCCCCTAGGATACATAATTCTACAAGCAAAATTGCTGAGTCAGAGTAATTGGATTTCTAAGGTTTGATATATGTGTTTTTTGATACTGTTATCAAATTGTCCTCCAGAATAGGTGACCAAATCTACACTTCTGATAGTCCCAGCGTTCTTTTTTGGTTACTGAGTTGGCATAAACCAGTGTCCTTCCTTCTTGCTATCCTACGAAGCACAGTTTCCCGGCACTGCAGCAAATACTGCAGGGTCCTGAGGACCAGGCCGGGGCCCTCCTGACCGTGCTACCAACATGCTTGACTGGCAGGTGAGTAATCAAGGCCATCCGATGCCAGGGTGGAAAAATTTGTTCACAAGGAAACTATGATTACAATCCTTGGACTTCATGATAATTGATTTGAATGGCACAGACTCTGAACTGAAATCATCTTGCAAAATCTATACTCTGCTCTTTGAACACTCAAGGAGAGATTTGGCTTTAATCTTCTGTGTTAGTATCCTACTGCAGCTGTAACAATGTACCACAAACCTAGTGGCTTAAAACAACACAAATTTATTACCTTCAAGTTCTGGAGGTCAGAAGACTGAAATGGATCTCAGTGGGCTAAAACCAATGTATCAGGAAGGCTGCATTTCTTCTGGAGGCTCTAGAGGAAAATCAGTTTCCTTGCTTTTTCCAGCTTCTAAAGCTGCCTGCATTCCTTGGCTCATACCCCTTTTTCTTCTACCTTCAAAGCCAGCCATTACATCACGCCAGCCCCCGCCTCAGTAATCCCATCTTCTCTAACTCTCCTGCAGGCGTCCTCCTCTTGAAAAGACCCTTGTGATTACATAAGCCCCACCTGGATAACCCAGGCTCCTTTCTCCCATCACAAGATCTTTAGTTTAATTACCTCTGTAAAATGCCTTTGGCCATGTAAAGTAACTCGTCTCCCAGGTTCTGGGAATTAGGATGTGGACATCTTGGGTGGGGGTAGGGGGCCTGATTCTGCCCATAACACCTTTCTTAGCATGAGCTGGACCTGGTCTCTCATCTCCAGATATTCAGCAATACACTGCCTGTCATTTTAATACTTAGTAATTTATGAAACCCTACTCTGTGTCAGGCCCAAGCCTTATACCAGGTTGGGCAGAAAGAATCAGTGATTACAGAGGTTAAGTCATTTGCAAAAGGTCATGGAGCTGGTCAGTGGCAGAGCTGAGTTTCAAATTCAGGTCTGCTGGACTTCAGAGCCCCTGCTCATGGTCTGCCGCCGCTGTAGCTCAGTTCCCATGCTCTGCTCGGTTTGTTTGCTTTGGAGAGCCTTCTTACTGAAAGCTTTTCATTTAGTTTGACATTAAATGCTATAATTCAGTTAGATAAAACCTTTTATTAAGCCCCTATAAATCTCATATTTGACTCATTCAGTAGGTGCCAATGGAGGATGTCATCATGAAACACTCATCCAAGATGATGTCTCCACCTCCTCTAATAAATCTTCCAAAAAGTATCATCTGATGGTTCTTCATAATATAAGCAGAAGTGGACTCACCAGGATATCTTTTCTGTGAGTGAAATGTCAACCTATGAATAACATCAAGGGGTGAGAAGTGATCTTCCCCAAGGTCCCCAAGTCTATCAAATATTTTATTCTTGAATAAAAGAAGGCCTAACACTTTAGGGGTATAAGTTCATGTCTTAATAAAGTCCCTTGTTATCTCTGCTTCCTAAGGTTCTCAGCCTTGGCTGTACATCAGAATCACCTGGGGGGCCGTCAAACCCACTGAGGCCACACCCACACTCCCTAGAGATTCTGGCCTAATTGGTTGTGGGCACAGTATCAAAACTTTAAAAATTATAAAACCAAAATAAGAGTTATGCTGCAGGAGAGATGATGAGAGGCTTTATTAGCACATGGGTTTTGACCCTCAGACTTCTAGGCTCTCTTTTTTCCCAGAATCTCTATTTTGTTTGCATCGAAAGAAATAAGCCCTACTAGTGCATGTGTCCCAAGAAGCTGGCTATGTAAAAACCTTCAATATGTATAACAACAATCATTTTAAACCTAGTCCACTTAATTGTCAGATGAGAGGCTACGTCGAATGACTCACTAATGGTTCTTGAGAGTAACTATGTAGAGTCAGTGTGCTTCCAGAGAAGCCAATCTTCACTCAAGAAGAAATTCTCCTGAGTAAGCAAGTAAGCAAGCATGGAATAAGCACTATCAAAGAAAAATAATCCTTCATTTCTACAAAACAGTCTAGATAACCTCATCACACCATTCAACTGTAGGAACTTAAAAGGAGCAAAACCATCAGCATTAAACCACGGCAGTCCCTAGCAATATAATACCATCATTGCTCAAGACATTTTTGGAGTAATTCTTCTGCAATTTACATCATGGCAACTTTATAAGGCCACTTATGAAAAGCAGTTCTTATATTGGAATTTTGGGATCCAAAGAGGTATTAACCAGATTTATCATTTACCTATCAAACTATCAATTAATTGACTTTTGGTTGTTTCAAAAATATCAGAAATAACCCTCAATGATGATTGTGCCCTCTGATGATACCCAATAAGAACAGGAGGGGTCTACCCTGGTGAAAAATTCCTGAAGGGCTTGAGATCTTAAGTGAGGAAAGTGACACAAAGCAAGACTCTAAAGTCAATTCTTGGAGAGCAGAGATTCTCAAACGTTAATATACATAAGAATCACCTGGAGAACTTGTTAAACTATCGTTTGCTGGGCCGGTTCCCAGAGATACTAATTCAGTAGGCCAGGGTAGGGGCCATCAACATGATGTTCCATCAACTCACAGGTGTTGCCTGAGGCCTGCACTTTAACACTGTTGTAGAGCAAAACTGTGAAGATAAAAATACTCATGTGCATATATAAAGTCTATTATCCTTTTTTTTTAAGGATAGAAATTATCAAAAGGACTTAGGAGGCAAGTTGGAGAGAGTCCTGCCAACCAAAGCTGAAAAGGTAAGATCAACAGGAGTAAGAAGTGCAATGGACTGAAATCCACTCAATATGTTTAAATCCATAAGTTCATAAAACTACCAAAAAAAAAAAAAAAAAAAACCAAACCCACACAAACCAAAAACCTCAGTTTCTGCATTGGAAGATGCAAAGGAACAAAATGCATTATTTGAAAACTGGGAACTAGAGGGAAAGAATTAAGCATTTATCTTCCCTTTCCAATACAGACTGTACCTCTGGGTGACCAGATAGTAAGGAAGAAGCGAGAATCTGAGAATGAGAAATGAAGGTGTGAAGGGCATGAAGAAAGTAATGAATTAGACTAGCTCTATTTGATAACGCCTAGTGAATGGCTGCATCTAGGCATTGAGCATCAACAACTACTAACATGACAAAAAGACAACCCCAAATGTTACAGCCTCCTGACAGAAGTACAGCACCACCTGTGAAGTAGTTTACCAAGTAAACAGAATCTGGCTTTGACCACACCTCTTGATCCAAGACCAATACATGGGAAATACAGAAGGGATAAAGCAGTATGTCAACACCACAGGGAGGCAGGCAGCAAAATCCGGATTGTGGGAAGCTCTACAGGACAAACCTAGTTTCTGCAACCAAAAAAAATGAGAGATGAAATCTAGAAGACAGAGCAATGAATTGCAGTATATAGACTCTGTTATCAGGATGCGGACTCAAAACACTGTAAAAAAATTACAATGTTTATGAAACAGTTGGAATTTTGAACACTTTCTGGATGTGATGAAAGAATTGCTATCAACTTGTTTAGGTAGGAAAATGATACTGTGCTTATATTTTTTAAAACTTTATTTTAGAAATAGATACTGAAGAATTGGCAGATGAACTATATTATGTGGGTGTGAGGAGAGGATGGGGCTCTAGCTGGGTGCAGTGTTTGCCCCCACTGTACATTTAGTGATGTCTGGAGACATTTGTGGTTGCCACACCTTGGGAGGTGGTGGTCCAGGCATCTAGTCGGTGGAGGCCAGGGATGCTGCTGAGCAACCTACAGTGCACAGGAAAAGCGCTCTACTATGGGGGAATGGCTTGGCCCTGGCACCCAGACGACCTTGACGTAACCACATATTTCAGCCCAGCAAAGACTTAAACTGCAGCTCATCTGAGTGTTGGCAGAACGCCCTGTGATCTTCCCGGAACATGAGAGGTGGGTGGCCTGATAGGAGTTGCGCTGAGGCCGTCTTCCACTCGCCTCCCTATGTCCTCTTGAAGGCTGTCATGAGACAGTTTCTAATCGCCTCCTTGGTCTATTGAGATACGGAGCTTCCTGCCCTGCCTCTTTTGGTCCAGAGATGAAAAATAGAAAGCCAGTTAGTCGTGACCTGCAGTGGGCTCCTTGGCAAAGGGAGTTAAGGTCATCCAGCCTCTTTGGTTTCTGAGTTGTCCTTTTGGTGTGGGGGACGAGGACTACAGGAAAATGGCTTCGTTTCTTTCACTGTCTACGTAAGTAATAAACTGTGTGAATCCAGAAGCGACTCCATGTATTTTTACCAACTGAAACAGTCCAACATTAGCTTTGGTCTTGCCTTGTCTTGTGTGTGAACTGGACACACATAAACAATTATCCAGCCCAAAAGGTCAATAAAGCCGATGTTGAGAAGCTCTTGATGAAACCCGATTGGTCCTGAGTTGATCATTGTTAAAGCGGGGTGAGGAGTACATGAACAGCACAAAGGGGAAAGGTCTGTTTTGTCTAATTGTGCATGTGTTTGAAGCTCTGCATTATAAAAGTATTTTTTGAAAAGATAAAACTAGGTCGCTGCGTTATTAGCTGCCTAGCACTTCAAGTGCCTATACCGAGGCAGTATGTATAAATGCACCAACTTGCCATCAGACTTCCAGCTCCACCGCTGAATTACAAACTGTTTTTCAGCAAATTCCTTTACCTCTTTAGGCCTCGGTTTCCTCACCAATAAAATAAGGCCAATGATGTCCCTGAGGGTTTTGTAGGGATTAAATGTAAGTAAAGTGTTTAGCTGAGTGCCTTAAATAAATGCCTTTATTAGAAATCTTCGTTTGTTCCTTTTGTGTCCTACTTTTCAATACAGAAATGCAAGGAGCCCTTCTTGTTATCTGGACAAGTAATTTTGAACCAGTCAGTTTCTTTTTAAATAATTCCCTGAAAAATGTAGATGGCCCTGGTATGAAATGTTTGGTTCCAAGGGTTTAAAACAGCAAGCCCTGGAGGGATCCAGGTGATGAGGGGTGAGAAGGAATGTATGTGGTTAATTCATTTGTTTTCAATCCAGGGTGATTTTGCCCCACAGGGGACATTTAAAAATGTCTAGAGAAATTTTTGGTTGTCACAACTTGGGTGTAGGGGTAGGGGGTTGCTCCTGGCATCTACTGGTTAGGGACCAGGGATGCTGTTAAAAATCCTACTATATGCACATGATTGCTCCCCATAACAAAGACTTATCTGGCCCCAAATATCAGCAGTACCAAGACTGAGAAACCCTGGGCTAGGGTGACTAAAACTCTTTGATGAAGCTTTTTCTAGATAATTAACTTTGCCTTTCTTTGTTATTTTTACCCAACGCATACAGGTTATTAAAGGCATGCTCAGGAGAAATCATTCAAAATGTGATTACTCTATCTCTGTGGCCCTAATTTGTTACTCATTTCTTTATGAGAAACAAAAATCTGAGTAGTATTCTGATTTTATTGCCTTTGAGTTTCAAATAGCAAACTTGAAGCATGCACTGATTACCTTCTTAATTAATAGACTGTGAAGGCAGGGCATTACTTTATTAACTAGTGGGAAGGATGTACCATCTCCCAACAGGTCGGTAGTCTTTATTCCCAACTGTTATGCAATGGGGGAGGACTGGGACGAAGGGGTTTCAGACACTGCTCCCCACACAGGTATATTTCTCTTGTTAAAATTGCCCGTCTCAGGTTAGATGACACCTGCCTACTATGTCATTATTAAACAGAAGACATTATGGGTAATCTGCCTCCTCCCAGCCGCTTTCTAAAATCAGGATACTTGAGATCAAGACCACAGTGCCATAGACACTGAAGGAAAGAGGTAAACGGTGATAGCTGTGTATTCAACTGGCAAACATTGGTAAGGTCATTTCTGTGAGATGTGTAGCATTGTCTTTTTGTGGGGTGCGGGGGCAGTGGGGATAAAAAGAAGATAGAAGGTAAAAAGTGGGGGGAAATCTGTATGGGTGGTAGGATGGCTTAAGGATCTATGATATGATTCCCATTTCTTCATTTCTCCCTCACCCCACCCCATCTACTCTAGGAAAACTGCCCCACCCCGTAGCCTAGGGAATTGGGTTAGGATACCCGATGAAGAGAGCCAAGCCACGGCCCATTCAGTGGTTTCTCCGATCCTCAGATACCCTCTTTCAGAAATTAGAACTTAGAACTTAGATATGGGAACCAATGGGTCCAGAGCTGAGCCGTGGCCAGAACAGTAGAGTAAGTTTGTCCACAGATGACCCCTCCTGAGGGCTTCTCAAGCTGCTCTGGTTCCTGTCCTTGCTGAGGCCTACTTTTCAGCTTTCTGTGGACTCCACTAGACAGCCCTTAGCCTTCCCCCCTACTGAAAAAGCTAACTTTAGTGCATATTATTCCTTACAATGCAACCATCTATGTCTGAGACAGATGTGTACACATCCCCACCAAGAGACGAGACTCATGAGATGTGAAGCTGAGAGCTATCTAACAGGGAAAGGCCGCTTAATAGTCCTAATGCCTAGCAGCATCAAGGGATGACACTCTGCCCCAGAGACTAGCTCACAGTCGATTCCCTTTCTCAGAAATCCTATCAGTAGTTCAAGATACACCACACTTTTGATACTTTCATATATAGTCTTACAACTCATTTTGTGTTATTCTATTATATTGACTGATTGTTTATCTCATAATGTTACCTAATTCTCATTTGTAACCTTGATATTTCTCTCCTATATTGTCAATAAAGTCACCAACCAGACTTGGTAAGATCAGTTCCTGCCCCCAGGGTCCATCCACTTTCCTACATCATCCTCAACCCACTCACACTGAATTCTGCCTCCACCACTTCACTAAACCTGAGTTACATTTCCATGTAAGTGTTTCTTAGATGCACAGAAGGATCTTTTAGAGCACTGATTCTTGATTAGGAAAGATTTTGTGCCCCTCCCATACACTGTGATTTTGCAGTGACTGCTTTGATTGTCATAAGTTGGAGGGTGCTACTGGTATCTGGTGAGTAAAGACCAGGGATGCTGTTAAACATCCTACACAGAAAACCCCACACAACAAAGAACTATCCAGCCCAAAATGTCAATAATGCCAAGGTTGAGAAACTTTGCTTTAGGGCAAAGATGAGTCTTTGAAACATAACAAACACAATTCAAAATGGACAAAAAACAGGAGTGTGTATAGTTCAGTGGTAGAATGCACGCTTAGCATGCATGAGGTCCTGGGTTCAATCCCCAGTGCCTCCATTTAAAAAAAATTAAAAGCAAACAAACAAACAAAAAAACCCAAAATGGGCAAAGAATTTGAATAGACATTTCTCCAAAGAAGATATACAAATGGCTAATGCACAGGAAAACCCCACACAACAAAGAATTAGCCATCCCAAAATGTCAGTAATGCCAAAGTTGAGAAATCTTGCTTTAGGGTAAAGATGGGTCTTTGGGACATATAACACAATTCAAAGTTGGTAAAGAATTTGAATAGATATTTCTCCAAAGAAGACATACAAATAGCCAATGAACACATTAAAAAATGCTCAACATTATTAGCCATTAGGGAAATGCAAATCAAAACCACAATGAAATACCACTTCACACCCAGTAGAATGTCTATAATGTTTTAAAAATGGGAAATAAGTGTTGGTGAGTATATGGAGAAATCGGAACCTTCACACATTGCTCGAGAGAATGTAAAATGATGCAGCCTTTTTGGAAAATAATTTGGCAGTTCCTAAAAAAGTTAAAAGTAGAGTTGCCATTTGAACTGGCAATCCCACGCCTAGGTATATATCCAAGAGAATTGAAAACATATGTCCACAAAACAATTGGTGCATGAATGTCACAGCAGCATCATTCACAACAACCAAGAAGTAGAAACAGCCCAAATGCCCATTGACTGATGAATGGAGAAACAAATGGTGATATATCCATACAATGGAATATTACTTGGCCACAAATAAAGAATGGATTCTCAATACATGCTACAACATGATTGAACCTTGAAAACATGCTAAGTAAAAGAAGCCAGGCACAAAAGACCACATATTGTGTGATTTCATGTATATGAAATGTCCAAAATAGGTAAATCCATATGACAGAAAGTAGATTAGTGGTTGCCTGGTGCCAGGGGTACTGGGAGGGAAGGGAGAGTGACTGCCAATTAGTTCGCAGTTTCTTTGGGGGTATGATGAAAGTGTTCTAAAATTAAATTATGTTGATGGTTGCATAACCCTGTGAATATACTAAAAACACTGACTTACATACTTTAAAATGTGAGTTATGTCTTTAAAAGAATGTCTCTTTCAGTCTCCAGAGTGCCTACCCCAAAGTAGGTGCTCATTAAACAATGAGCAATTAAACAATTAAACACCCGAGGCATGGAAGACAGAAAGATTTCCTTCCTGCTCTGATGACTATTATATTAACATTCCATGCCCTAAAAGAAACAGTAGAGATTCCCTTAAACAACCTCCAAGTTAAGGCAAGTGGGTATAGTTCAAGTGGTAGAGCACATGCTTAGTATACACAGGGACCCAGGTTCAATCCCCAGTACTTCCTCTAAAAATAAATAAGTAAGTAAACCTAATTATCTCCCCCCGAAAAAAGATAATTAAAATAAAATGAAGTAATTTTTAAAAAGCTGCAAGTTAACCAACCTACAGAATTTAGCAATGCTTTCTATTTCCTCTAAGAGTTCTAAGAGCACTCTGAAAGCTTCTGGCTAAGTAGATAAGCTACTCTTGAGAATGCCTGGACACTTCTGCTCCCACCAGTTGAGTTGTACATTTTCCAAGAGTTAACTGAATTTTTCCCCAAATCTGTTTATGCCCATTGCACTTGTGACTGTAATAATATAATTTAATGTTATATAAACTGATCAAATGATCAAAAAGAGGTTTTTTTAAAAAGTAACTAAGTTGTTTTGGAAAGACAAGATATAGCAGTCATGTGACTTTTAAAAATTGTGCCTGAAAAAAGATTGCGGTTGAATTAGGTGAGGACAAGACTACTGTAAAAGATAGGGGACAAAATCCCCCCAAATCTAGGATTGCATACTCAGAGGGTTTTGAAAGTATCTTGACTTTTCACTTCATTTAGAATAATCCAAAAATGGAAATCAGAAACATTGCATATGTGTATGCCTAATGAAGAAAAAGAAAACAGAGTTCTAATCAGCGGCTCAATTAAAGGATTGGCAAATTAATGATATATTTATTTTAAATGTAAATATAATGTTTAATGTATGTATGTATCATTTAAATAAATAAGTCTCCATTATAACCATTTTATTTTTCAATTAATTGATCTATTGGTCCACATTGTATGCGGTCAGGAGACTTCTGTGCTTCCTAGTGATTATAACTCTCTCCTACCTTGCATAATGGAGAAAGCCCTAATAAACTCTTATTAATGCTCCATTTTTGTCTTGAATTCCTTGTGTGATATTTAAGAAAGTCTTTCAATTGCCATCCTAAAGAAAAGTTTTGTAGCCACATGGAAAAGAATTTCTGGGACAGATCTGTGTACCCATCTCTCTTGGAGGCTGATGTAGCTCTGCCCATCTCAGGGGAGGCTGAGGAAGAGTTGTAGATTGCCACCTCTGGTATCTCTAAGCAGGTTCCACCTGGCCTTCAGATTTCACAAACCTATAGCAACCCTAGGAGTCTGGTAGGATTTGGGGTGGAGAGCCTTATAAACAGTGATTACATCTTTGTTGCCAGTGTTTATGATAATGTCAATCAGTTTAGAGGCTGGAGTAGAAGTCAGTCCACCCAACACTGATCCATGTCTCAAAGGCTGAGTTGAAACCCACCCATTCTCCTAGATGACCTAGAGAAAACCTTAAATGGACAAACTCAGAACTCTCTCTGGGCACAGAGGATATAGAATAAACAGCGATTTAAATTCCTTTCACTCATTCAACAAACATCTACGAAGCACCTACCATACGCCAGGAAGCCAAGCATCCAAGATGAATGTGATAGTCTCCACTCTCAAAGAACATACAGAGCAAAAATATACATGTAGGGCAAACTCTTAAAGACTGATTTTTTTTAGTAAATATGATGGTGCTGTTAAAAATCATACTGGTCTTTGCTTTCGAAAGAATTATCATTTAAATGCTTCTGTTTTTTTTTTTTAATTTATTTATGACTTAATGGAACTGAGGAAGACAGATTTGAAACAGATACTATCTTTCTTTTTGTCCTGGGCCATACTTCCAATTTTTAAAACTCTTTTTCTCCTTCTGTGTGTGTTTGTGTGTGTGTAAGAGAGAGAGAGAACCTGAAACTAACACTGTAAATCAACTACACTTCAATACAAAATTAAACATTTTTTTTAAAAAGAGAGAGAGAGGATTTGTAGTTCATAGAAAGACAAAGAGAACTTCTAAAATGTCCTAATATCTGGGGCGAGATTGAAATAAAGAGTATGTTTTCACATTATGAGGTCTCATCATGAGAATGGACAAGATTAATTTTATGCCAGTTCTTGTATATTCTTTACTCCATGGTATTTGAGAGCTGGCTCCAAGTCCCTTAGAATAAAGGACAAAAATAAGAGAAACCAGTAAGATTCCTCTTCTCCCCAGAGTTCCCAGCACTGGAAAGACCAAGGGAACCCCAGATTTCACAAGGCACTCCCAAGTCCAGCCTCTTACTCCCCGGGTTCTGCATGCTCACTGAGCCATTTTGGTGAGCCAGAGAGAGTTCCCAGATGCTTGATTGTCAGGGCTTGCCTTAGAGGACCACACTGAGTGGGGCTCTATAGTTTAGGGAGAGATATTAGTGTCTTCTAGAAACTCAGATTCAGTTGTACCAGGGATGGCGCACGTGCTATCAGCAGAGCAGCGTATGAAAGTGATTATACACCTGCTGATTGGTTAGGAGGACACATGACCCTTGGATCTGTCTACCATATAGTCTCCAAAGGAGACAAAGACTGTGTTGAGTTGGTTGAAAGCTGTGTAAATAAATGTGTGTTCCTGTAATATTAGGATTCATGTGCAGGAATTACAAGGGGATGAGAAGAAAAAAGCCTAATTGCATTTTGGAACAAAAAGTAAAAATGTAGTATCTACTTTCCTTTTAAGTGGCTTTAAAAAATGCTCAGATCGTTGTGGTGGTTTTCTTTTTGGCCCACTTGTTAAGTTTTCAAATGGTCCTGACTCTGCCACAGTTATACATAGGAGCTGGCAAAGGCTGAATGACAAAAAGATCTCTTTCTAGCCTTTCCCGAATCAGAGATTGGCTCCTACATGTGGCAGGAAACAAAATGTTTAGCTAGCTAAACTTTAGAAATGTGGAGGGTTCTAAATTGTTTAATTCCCTCCAAATAAAGACTAAATATTCCACGTATACTTACATAGTTTCTATTCATTTTTTTCTTGCGTATGGCCTACACACTAGACATTTTCCTTCAAGAAGATAAAGAGGTGACAAATCATATTCTTTGCAACTTACTGCTAAATTGAGGAATTGAGCTTCATTTTTGCTAAAGAGGGATGGATGTTTTTGGTATGATAAAACCAAGGAAGTTGTAAGAAACCACCTCAGCTAAAGATTCAAGAATACGAGTGCCATTCTTCTCTAAATAACTCAAAATTCTATTCTTCTATCCTGTTACCTGGCAAATGTGTTCAGCATAATATATGGGAAGACAGCCGTCCCTTCTAAAGGAGCCGGCAGATTTTGTTTCCAAATCCTCAGGCTGCATAGCACTCCCCACCCCCACCCCTCGCCTGAATGTCCAGAAAACATCTCTTTCTGGCAAACAGGAACCCCTTTTCTCACCATGAAGACTTTGCAGCAAAGACTGGTAAAGGGACAAGAAGAAATGGGATACAGTTTTCATCTTGAGCCTTAAATTCTCTGTAGAAAATCAGTCGACTCCACTGTGTGACATCTTGAAAAAAACTGGCTCTGTCAGTCAATCAACAGATTTTTATGGAACCCCTACTATGTGCCAGGCTCTATGAGGGGCCCACAGGAGCACTCCACACCATTGAGATATGGTGGAAGAAGCAAGGACTTTGGAATTAGATTTATACTACCAACTTACTTTATGAACCAAAGGAAGAGAGGACAGTAAATCAGTGGTATAAAATGATTTTACATAGATTTTAGGAATAGCAGAAGGGCTGCTAGAAAGAACTAGGCTAACCACACTATTTTCTACCAGGGTACTTGAGGGGATCCCTGTTTTAATGAATAAATAAAAGTGATGTGTAATTATCATATCAATTGCTTGCATCTAAGTGAGTGCTTCTGGAGTTATTTGATGGTGCTTAAAAATCTCTGGTCTCTGAAGTGCTTTAACGTCTCCTTGACTCTTATCTATATTATTAATTTGCAGATCAAAGTTAACTTGGTGCTATGCAAATGAAGAAACTTCAGATGAATGGGATTTTATGGTAAAATTTTAAATCCATATTACTTGTAACAAAACTGCAATATATTTTGAGTAAACGTGTCAACATATCTAAAAGAGACATTATGGCTTAAAGCAGCATTAATCCAATAGAACCTTCTGCAATGATGGAATATTCTTTATCTGCACTGTCCAAAGAAGGTAGCCACTAGCTACGTGTGACTATTGAGCACTTGAAATGTGGCTAGTGTGATTGAGGAACTAAACTTCCTCACAGCATTTGGGGTAAGAGAAATTGAGATAACGTTCAGATATTCTCCTATTTCCAAATAAGTCTCAATCAAGTAGCAAAGTTAAATGCAAAGAAAATGAATAACAAACTCTTTCATATAAATGGAGTTTCCATCCTGCAATTAAAAATATAGTTGACCCTTAATAACATGGGATTGAACTGTGCAGGTCCATTTACACACAGATTTTTTTTTCCAATAGTGAATACCACAGTACTACACCATCTGTGTTGAATCCTCAGATACAGAGGGCTAAATTATACTCGAATTTTTGACTGTGCAGAGTGACGGCCCTCTGTATTGGTCAAGGGTCAAATGTGTTATCAAATTCATAATTATCCCCTCTGTTCAGATATAATATTTAATGACAATGCTTATACCTATTAGCTGGTAAACAGCATCATTAGCAATGGCCAGAAATGGTCATGTGTCAGCTTGGGGGTATCAATGTATAGTGCCCAAAAGTGTTAGCAGTCAGAAAGTTAAATTTACAGAAATTGAGATTAGCTTTTGTGTGAAAAGTACATTGAGAACAGAAAAGCATGATTAAAATGTTAATGTGATCACTTATTTATCATTGTTACAATTAATAATGTAAATAATCTTGCTTGCCCAAGGAGATTAAATATTGAACTAGGAGAAAATGAGGGACAACTCAGCAGAACAGGCTAGCGGTTAGGAGTTTGAGTACTTTCATTGAATATAATCATGTGAAATAAGGCATATAAAGTACTTAGGACAGGGTATGCCACCTACTAAGAACTAAAAATGCCGGCTACTATTACGATAACAAGTGATGCTATTAAAAGATCTATGAGGTTAGAAGCCTTTGGCTAATTTTCAGCTCACAAAAGGTATGGGAGTACACAGTGATATTTGTACAGATTTAATTCTACATCATTGTACATAGAAAGATCAATTCAATTTTCCGTATCTGCCCCAGTTGAGAACTGAATGTGGTTGTTTTGATACCACTTCAAATCTATTTTTAGAAAGAGGCATGAATGAGTGAATGAATGAATGAATAACTAAAATGCCTCCTGATTCCCCCATTAACTCAATAAAATGAGATGGCAACACTCATGAGTCTTCAATATACAAATTTCTCCAAACCTGAGATAATACGGAGGTGAAAGGGGAACAGACCAATGGAGGGAAATGGTCTACCAGTCATGTAGGTCTAGTCCCTGGTAGATATGGACCCAGATCATTTCCTGAGGCATATGGTGCTTTAACCAGCCATCCACAGCCACCACTCTCTGAGAAGTAGGGTGAAACCACCTTCACTATGAAGCAGAGAGATTACATCATGGCTAGTCCTAATCTCTTCTTCACATCATCTGGAATCCTTCTTACTATTTTGTCCCACTGCCTGAACGTTTTCCATCTAGGACTCATTTGGTTTAACAAAGCTCCACTAAAATGCACATTCCTCTAGGCACCCCCTACTGAAATAAATAAATAAATAAATAAATAAATAAATAAATAAATAAATAAATAAATAAATAAATAAATAAATAAATAAAAAGACCGTAGAAGGTAGTATGACTTATATGATAGCTGCATTGCATGGAATCTGGAAATGGATGTTCTAATCAGGATTTTGTGACTCCTCCACTAGAAGAGTTTCTCATTTTATAGGATAATGAACACTTCGTTAAAACATTTCTCCAATGCCCTCAGGCTCCCATAGCATCATTCTTGGCCTTGAACTACCTACAGTTGCTCATAGGGATTTGACCTTTCTTTTTTTTAGAAAGAGAATTTGTTCCTGGCATCCAACTCTGTCCAGGGTGCTTGCATCCTCAGTAAGGGGATAAAGAACCATTAGCCACAGTTTTTCTTTTTTATCACCTTAAGATGGAGAGGATAATATTTCTATTTTGAGTGTGAATTCTCATAATTATCACAGGTCTGTTACACTCGCAGATATATAGGACTTAACTTTCTGAACCTACTTTGATCATCAAAGAGGCAAAAATCAATAAGAAAGCATGGACATTACCTCGCGCCAGAATTTGGGAGTGCAGTTGTCCCTGGTGTCATCTTCCATGGTGCATTCCTGGTGGCCCACCATGTCTGCCCCAATGTGCTGGCCCTCTTATCTAGAGTCCTCTCTCTTCACTCTGGAGTTCTCTTGAGTCACTGGGTGAAATTTTTCCTTCTCTGGATTTAAGGCAGCACTTGACCGAAAGGTTAAGCTTAAAGATAAGCTTGGAGGAGCTAGTTGTAGCCCAGTGATTGAATAAGCA
This sequence comes from Camelus bactrianus, assembly GCF_048773025.1. NCBI lineage: Eukaryota > Metazoa > Chordata > Mammalia > Artiodactyla > Camelidae > Camelus > Camelus bactrianus. Next base: position 18,700,003 of record NC_133575.1, read on the forward strand.
GAGATCCCAGTCGCCGGGCACTCTTGCTTTCTTTACCACAAGCCTCCTCTTGTCCCCTCTGGGCTGTTGTTCATTGACAATTGCTGTGCTCTGGACTGGCGCGATGACAGCCTGTTGTGTGGGGACAGGCAGGTTGGTGAAAGCTGCACTCGTGAAAAAGGCCATTGTTTAATCTACCCCGTCCCTCACTGGAGCTATGGCAACAAATTCCGTTGGTGAATTAACTATGTCATTGTGTGCAGGCTCGACTGATTATGCCCCTGGAATGACAAACATTTTCTCTCTTTTTTTGCAAGATAAAAAGTGGTTAAGACCTTGAAGTGTTAATATACAACTCAGCACTTTTCTTTAAATAGGAGAATAAAGATAGAGAAAATAAATCGCTCAAACTTACTTAGAGTCTAATAAACATTTTACCTCTTCCAAGCAGCTATTCTAAGCACCATTGGCAATGAATTTGTGCATTTTAACAATGTTGAATCTTCACAATGAGTGTTAAGATAATTTCCCCTCAGATAAAGCTGTGTGTTACAAGAACTCTTTAAATGCACATGTGCTTGAGGCTTTCCCTGAAACACAAATTCCTTTAAAATCTGGCTGCAGCAAAGTGCTATGGGAACTTTGGCTGCTGACTGTTAATGTGAGTATTATAATTCAGTTCCAAAAAACTGCTGTCCATCTAAAGTCCCCTTAATCATATAAAGATTTCCTATGTCCCATCCTGGCAGGAAAACTTAGTCACTTTCTTACATATTCCATCTTCCGGATGGTAAAACTTGCTCTGATTAGTTGAAGGATCCCTTCAAGCTTTCTGTCCATCCATCATTCCATCCATCCACCCACTCATCCATCCTGCACTTTCTCTGGCCAGGTGCTGTGCCGGTTGCAGGGGAGCTAGGTCAGTGAATTTGCTGCTAGTTTCCTAGCATGGTAGTACATACTGTGCTGACTTGGTGAGCTGGAATCACATTTCCAAGGATCCCCTCCCTTACAGCTCTGGGTTAGAGTTGACCAGAAGAGGAATTTGCACAAGGTTTGGAAGGCAGGAGCGAAGCAATGTGAAGGTACAGAGAGTGGTTGGGTGTGGTGATGAACAGAGGGCAGGTGACAGTGGGTGTCAGCTTGTCCTCACTCTCTTCGCTCTGAGTCCAGTTGTTTTGTTTTTTGTATGTGTTTGTCTTTTTCTTAAATGGCAAGGTAGGTAATTTAAGGTTTATTTATTTTTTTATTGAACCCAGGACCTTGTGCATGCTAAGTATGCACTCTACCACTGAGCTATACCCTCCCCACTTCTTCCCAACTGCTGACACTGTTGACCAACAGCAGCCCTGGACCACCATCAGATGTCTGTGCAGCCGCCCTACAGAGCTTTCCCGAGCTTCCCATGTGCTTCCTTCTTCACTTTGGCAGCTGGTTGTCCTGGGCTTCTGACTGCCAGGAGCATGGCTTCTCCCATCCTCCAACCTTCCCTAGACCTCCACTCCTGCAGTCCCTCCCACAAAGGGCAGGTCTATTTTCTATAATAAATCCCTTCCTCCATGGCCAATAGTGGTTCTGCTTCCCTGACCGAACTAGGACTGATACACTTATTTTTCTAAATGATACAAGGACTATTAGGACAGAATCCTCAGCATGGGGGAAGTTTAGCGGTCAACAGGGAGAAAACCCCATGGAACTTGTGTCTAGAAGCCACCGGGAACCCAAGGAAATAGATGTTACATTTGTATTGGATCTCTTCCCCCAGTTGCCTTTAGCCCTCAGCTTGCAACACTTCTTTTCAGATCCATGTTTGCAGATACCTCTACCTTCTTCCTTCCTATGGTTTCCCTCATCCTCATTCTTACCCACCATGGATCCTCCCCCAAAGAGGCTGAGATTGACAATCAGAGATAAGCTACATTCCTGTGCTGGGTTCCAGGTAGTAAACTAAAAGAAGAAGAAGAAGAAAAAAACAAGTTCTGGGAACATTATTTCTTCCCAAGTGATTCCCTGGATCCATTGAAATGATGGTCCAACTCTATGCAGCTCAGATCAATTCGAACAGATTTCCCTGAATCTAAACTGAAGCCTGGTTCAGCTGTCAGGAAAACACCATCCACCTCTATTTGCACTCGTTTGCTCTTCTCAATAACAGAAAAATCACTCTTGTGTCATCAAGGCCCAATGGTTCACAAGAGAGGCTAGTTTTGAAATTGCCTCTTGTTGTCATCTCTTTGAATAATAGTGCATTTGATTATATTTTCGAGCTTCTTATCTCACGTCCAAAAGAAGAATCACTGCCAATCTATTCCTTCAGTTAATTTCTGCTTAGAGTAGGTGATTATTTGTCATAAGCATGAGAAAGTTGAGAGGGTAGGGCTTGATTAATTCTGACTGTAAAGCAATAGAATGGAGACAGGGCTACCAACACAACTACTTATTGTATTCTTATCACAGACCTAGTCAGGTCAATAAATTAAATCGTTTACCCTTGGATTATGAAGGTGTCTATTATCTGAACACCTATTGGTGGCTTTCTGGGGTCTTCTCTACTTTTGAGAGTCTCTTCAACTAAAATGGTCTTAGAAGAGCCCTGTTAACCATCCTCATGGTCTACCACAAGGGGCACTCCAGAGCTCTGAGAGTTGTGTCAGTGGGTGGAGCCTAGTTGCCCAGGCCCACAGAGTTGGAAATGGGTGGGCAACAGGTGTCAGCTACTCTATAGGGCACCTGGTGGGAATTAGAAAGAGGTGTCCTCCAGTCCAAAGGTGAGCAGAGAGAGGGCTGAATTCTAGCTCCTATTTTCCCAGTCTGTGGGAACCTTTGCAGCCCCTGACCCTCAGAGAAAAGGATGTTGTTGGGGAAGAAAACTGTGTCTGCCCTATCACAGGAGATACACATCTGAATTTGGGGGACAAGTATCCTCATGGCCCAGGAGGTGTTTTATACCAGGAAGCGTGGATGGTCAACTGGGCCTTGGTTCCAGAGCTGGTGAAATCACCCTCCTTTTGCATGGATTCCCCAGCAGCATTCTGTTGGCTTTCTTGTACCTCATTAGTGGGCAGGGCGTGCCCTGGATTGTGGCCTTTGGTGCCATGTTTAAGAGGGCTCTACTTTGGCGCTCCTCCTCTGAGAAGTCCATGTGGTCATGGAGACATGGTGCATGCCTGGAGACCATCAACCACCTTCTGGAACACTCTGGAGTTCTCTGCCAAGATGTCCTCAGCCTGCTTCCAGGGCATGAGTGGCCTCTTCCTCAGGGCCGTCCTCCTGGGGGTTACCTCACTGCAGAGCTGCATTTCCCTGGGCACAAGGGGTGGTCAAGTTTTTAGCAGGAAAACGTGAACAGGATCTGGATGTCTGGGCTGGCCCTACCTTTTGATGTGGCACAGAGGAAGGGCTTGGCTTCCCCTCCCTGTATATACACACATATATACATATATACGTATATTTGTGTGTGTGTATGTGTGTGTGTGTGTGTGTATGTATACATATATATATACAATCTGTTAGCATGATTTCAAACTTTTCAATATTTAGGCATATATGGACCTCCATTTATAGTCTTGCCCTAACCCCACAAATATTAGGAGCAGGCCCAGCTAGAAGTCTTCTAAATCACTGTATAAATTAATGAATTCATTAGCATTTTCTGGTTATTTTAATTACAGTTAATTACAGGTAGTTTGTCAAAAGTCTGATCATCTGTGAATGTGTGAACAATATGATTTCCTGAATCTAAGTGGCTGAGGGCTAGAATCTAGACTGAGGTGAAATAATTTGCTCCATCTAGCATAGTTCTAGCATAGTTCTTGGTATATAGTAGTTGCTTTGAAAAGAATTGTTAAATGAAGAAATGAATCCCTGAAGCATTTTGTAACTGACCGACATCCTTTGCTGCGTGTGTGCCAGATAACTAGGCTGAGAAGCTCTTTGACTGATGAATTCACCCAAGGCTATTTTGTGTGTGTGTTGAGGGTGGGGTGGTTTTAGTTTTGAGATGAAGCCAGAGAACAGATGAAGAGATGGCAGCCTCTTTGACCCTGGAGGAAAGTGACTACCTGGGGCCCCTTCCCTTGCTGCTTTTCTTGCTGCCCTGGAATTATCTAGCAACAGTTCTAAAGAAGGAATGCAAAGCATGGACTAAAAACATAGTCCAATGATGTCAAGACATGTTCAAGTGTCAAATTTAGGTATTTTGCATATTACTCTTTCCATTGGATTTTTTTTTAAAGTTAGGTTATTTATTTGAGTTCTTTCTATTTTCTTTTTGAAGTCTTTTTTCAACTTTTAAAAAACTTTTTTAAATTTATTTTTTATTGTATTTTGTTTATTTTTTAGGGCAGGGAGGTAATTCGGTTTATTTATTTATTTTAATAGTGGTCCTGGAGATTGAACCCAGGACCTCGGGCATGCTAATGCAAACTCTACCACTGAGCTATAACCTCCCTGCCTCCATTGGATTTTTGAGCATCTACTTTGTGTCAAGCTCTCAACCAGGTGAAAAATGAAGGCAATTATAGCAGTACCAGTCTTCATGGAATTACAAATCAGTATACAAGGTGTGTTCAACTGAACATTTCCATGGCTTAGATAATCGATTTTGCCACCCTCGACTCATCATTGTCTGTTCCCTCCTATCCAGCTTTGTTTTGCTTCATGGTACCTATTGCCAAGGGACAGATTATGTGTACTGGTTTATTGTCTATCTCTCCAAGCAGAATGAGAGGGCCAGGACTTCACTGCTGAGATCTTCAGTGCCTAGAAGAGGGCCTGGCACATATAAAGTGCTCAGTAAACATTTTGTTAATGAACAAATTCATTTGGCATCAAAGTTGCATTATTTTCTTCTTGAACAATTTGGCTTTGAGTGGATAGAGAGTACAAAGCAAAGCAATCTGATTTGACAGTGGGAGGTACTTCTGAAAGGACTGCAGGCAGATAAATCATCCTGAGGATGGAGTTTCGATCTGGAGAACAGCTTGTGTCAAAGAAAAGAAATGCATTGAGAAATTGCAGGGAGCCAGGACTTTTGGAATTTATGAGCTTTCTTTTTAGGCACATAATAGTTTTCATTTGCGGTAACCTGCTGAAACAACCGAGCTCCAAGCAAAGAAATGTATCTGTTGATCCATTTGGGCCATTGATAAAACTTTCCTAGGATGTTAGAGTGATAAGCCAAGTAACTCAGAAATTGTTTTCTTCCCCTCACCTCATAATAATTATTTTAATGGATGGCTTAGGTTTTGCCGACATTTTTCTCCTAATGGAAAAACTGACTTTCTGCCTGGTATAGAACTGACCTGGAGAAAAACAGAACATGATATATTTTGTAATTGCCTTGATCTTCCCCGTGGCTTTTTGCTGTTTACCAGCAGCTGTTTCATGACGCAAGATTTCTGTGCTTGACTGGAGAACCTGGCTTATTGTATCTTTCTCCTTTTCTTTTCCTTCGCCTCCATTCTCTCACCTACCAAGGCAAAAGGGAGTCTTTAATTTCAACTGTGAACCTTAAAGAAGTTATTTTGTGGGCGGGGCCACCAAGTCAAAGGATTTCTAAGAACTCCGCCTCCAAATATTCCTGACTGTGGACAGTGCAACTGCAGCAACAGGCGATTATATGAGAAAGATGTGTAGATACCCTTCGAAAATCTATGAAGAAAGTGTAACACTTCCAAACTTTTGATTCAAGAAAACGAACTCTAATGTCTTGAAATAAATCAAGGTTTAAGTTAAGAAACTGTGTGCCAGCATTTTGGAATCTAAACCAAGATGCCAATTGAGAAATGGCTTGGCTTCTCTCCACACCAGGTTCCAAAGGAAACAAAATGTTGAGTGGCTTAGTAGTGGCATTCTAGCTCCTCTCTGGCATAAATAGACACTTTAGCAGAAATGCAAAGAAAGAAAATTCTGTTCCCACAGTTGTGCCACCTGCCCTAGTTGAGGGAAGGGAAAGATGGTCATCTGTTTTGGGCATTAAAATCTTAGATGGCAACAGACAATTGGAGATTGAAATTTAAAAAATATATACCAGTTTAAAACAGAATAAAAAACATGAAATACTTAAGGATAAATTTAATGAAATTTGTGGTACTTGTGTGTACTGAAAACTATAAAAGAATCCTGAGAAAAATTAAAGAAAACCTACAAAAAGGGAGGGATGTTCATGGATTAGAAGACTCAATTGTTAAAATACCTGTTTCCTCCAAATTAATCTATAGATTCGATATAATCCCAGTCAAAATCCCAGCAAAATTTTTGATAGAAATTGACTACCTGATTCTAAAAATTATCTCAATTAGTCAAAATAATTTTGAAAAATAAGAACAGTGTTGAAGAACTCAGACTCCTGGATGTTAAGACTTACTGTAAAGCTACAGTAGTCAAGACAGTGTGGTATTGCCATTAGTACAGAAATTTAAATAAATGGAACAAAACAGAAAATCCGAAAATAGGCCCACATATGCGATAGGTCAATTTTTGATAAAAGTGCCAAGATAATTCAAAGGCAAAAACAAACCCCTGCCTTTTAAGAAAAACTTGCCATTCATAACAGCATTGCTAACAATAGCCAAAAGCTGGAAGCAACCCAAGTGTCTATCATTAGATGAATGGAAAAACAAAATATGGTATATATTATTCAGCCTTAAAAGGGAAGGAAATTCTAAGACATGCGACAGCATGGATGAAATTTGAGGACATTATGCTAAGTGAAAAAAGCCAGTCATGTCCCCTCTAATACTGTATGATTCCACTTATACGAGCTACCTAGAGTAGTCAAATTCATAGAGACAGAAAGTAGAACGGCAGTTATCAGGGGCTAGGGGGAGGGAGGAACGGGGAGTTAATATTTAATGGACACAGAATTTCAATTTGAGATGATAAAAAAGTTCTGGAGATTGGTTGCACAACAATGTGCATGTACTTAACACTTCTGGACTGTACACTCTAAAATGGTTATTATCAAGATTATGGTTATTATTAAGATGGTAAATTTTACATTGTGTATTAAATTAAAAAGATGCTAGAACAACTGAATAACTACATGCAAAAAATGAACCTCTATTCTTATCTCATACCATATACAAAAATTAACCATGAAATGGATCATAGACCTGGATGTAAAAGTGGCTGTGCTATTTTACATTCCCTCCAGCAATGTATGAGAGCAACTCAAAATGGATTAAAGACTTCAATGTAAGACCTGAAACTGTAAAATTCCTAGAATAAAACAGGAGAAAGTCTTTGTGACCTTGGTTTAAGCAGAGATTTCTTAGATAGGACATAAAATACATAAACCATAAAGGGAAAACGTGGATAAATTGAATTACACCAAAAACAAAAAAAAAAACTTTTGGTCTTTAAAGACACAGTTAAGAAAATGAAATAATAAACTGCAGACTGTGAGAAAAAAAGCAAAAAGTATTTATAAAGGACTTTTTATTAAGGATGTATACAAATTCTTGTGATTTAATCATTGGACAAATAACTCAATTTTTTAAAAATGGGCAAAAGATTTCAATAAATACTTCATCAAAGAATGTATACAAGAGATGGCCAAGCGACTTCTCATTTCTGCTCTAACATGTAAAGTGCATGGACGTTGTTGCTACCATTGTTACATCAAGAAAAATATGGATAAACTGAAAATCAACGACTTTTCTTAGACCCATCAGAGAATTGAGAAAATAGGGCCAATTGGCATCCCCAAATCCGAGAGACAGGCACATACAGAGAATCACAGCTGAGATCTGCTTATCTGGAATAGAAGCTGCTGGAACCATAATCTGGTGGGAACACTTAAATGGTAATTTTGATGAATTGCTAAAGGCTGAGTAAGGACTAGCATGAAATTTAGAAATTCCTGGAGAGTTGCTGCAATCATAGGGAGGACCCCACACTTCTCTGGGCTTTTTCTCCAAGAACCCCACCAGATTCTCATTTTGAGGATCTGAGAAAGATCCCCTGGGGGCCCTGGCAGGGGAAGAGGAAGAATAACCATTTAGAAACACTTCCAGAATCTTCTTTCTCACAAAGGCTTACTCTCCTGAGGAAAGACTTGGTCAGACGGCAAGACTTTGTCAAAGGGCCATGTTGCAATATTATCCCAACTTGGAGAAGGGAATTTTAGCCTTCTCCAGCCTTCCTGTTTCACTTGAGGAAAAATAAAAACAACCATATTCAACAGGGGACAAGACTTTGAGGAAACATTGGCACTGCTGAAGTCAGGGAAAAGAGTATGAGGAAAATATCAAAATCAAAGTAGGAGAAGAAAGAGAAAACAGGGCAGAAGAAATATTTGAAGTAACAGTGGCCAAGAACTTTCCAAATGATATACCATTAATATGACAGACACAAAACCACAGACCCAGGAAGCTCAGAAAACACTAAGCAGGATAAATAAATAAACAAACAAACAAATTAAAAAACCCACACATGGGACCATCACATTCAAACTGCAAAAAAAACCAAACAAACAAAAACCCCCAAACAAAGGAAAAAAACCCTAAAACCCACTAACCAAACAACAACAGCAACAAAAACCAAAGGACAAGGTGAAAATCTTGAAGGAAGCCAGAGGTGGGGGGTGGCAGGTGGGAAACTTTACATATAGAAGAATAAGGATGAGAATTACAGTGGGCTTCTCATCAGAAACCACGTAATAAGTTTTCTGAGACCCAATTTCCTATGTAGGTGGGGCATTTTCCCACACGAACAGTTCCCGGACACTGGCAACGTGTCACAGGAACGGGAGGGAGGACTTGGAAATACTCATTTCTAAGGTACCTGCACTACACGTGAAGCAGTACAATGTTATTTGAAGGTGGACTTTACTGTAAAATGCATATTGTAAACCTTAGGGCAACCACTAAAAGTTTTTTAAAAAAGAAGTATAAATGATATACCAAGAGAGGAGATAAAATGGAATCATATAAGATGCTCCATTAAAACCAAAGAAGGGGGAAAAGAGAAACAAAGAACAAAGAGAAACAAAGAACAAATGCATCGAGGAGAAAACAGTTGCAAATAGCCAAGAAGCACATGAAAAGACACTCAACATCATTAGTCATCAGGAAAGTGCCAGTCAAAACTCACAATGAGATACCAATACATAATCACTAGAACGACAATTAAAATAAAACCTGACAGTACTGCTGGGGGTGCAGAACCACTAAATCTCTCATACATTGCTGTTGGGAATGTAAAATCGCAATGCCACTTTGGAAACACAGTTTAGGTAGTTTATTTTAAGGTTAAACATATACTTACCTCATGACTCAGCAATTCCACTCCTAAGTCTTTACCCAGGAGAAATGGAACATGTCCATACAAAGACCTGCACACAAAATTACAGAAATGAAGAACAGATTAGTGGTTGCCAATGGCTAAGAATGGGATGGGGGTTGAACGGGAGGGGAGCAGATAGAGCTGTGTAAGGGCAATGTAAGGGGTTCTGAGAGATGGAAATGCCCTGTATTTTGACTGTATCAATGCCAATATCCTGGTTGTGATATAGTTTTGCAAGATGTTACCAAAGGGAAACACTGGGTAAAGGATACACGGAATTTTTCTGTATGATTTCTCATAACTGCATATGAATTTACAACTATCTCAAAATTTAAATTTAATTTAAAAATGTAAGGTGGACTACAACATGTAAAAAAAATGAATATTAATGGGAATTTTTAGAAACAGTGCTTTCAAGAGATACGGATATAACCTAGCAAGTCGTCAGGTGTAGCTCACCATTGATTATTTAAGCTCATAGAGGGAAATGAAAATAAAGATCAGTCAAGACATAACCTTTGTTTTTGATCTAAGGATAAGATATATGGCTCTGGAAAGTATCAGATTTATATGCACATACATAACTTTTCAGCAGATTTACCTTGCTAGTAATGTCTGAATTAGGGGACATGTCCCTGTCTCACTTTTGAACACCTTTTGTGTTTCAAGGATGATCTTTTAAAGCAGGTGATTAGAAAACAAATTACTGACTATGCCTGAACTATTCATGACTCTTTGGGCAAGTTTGTCTCATTGGCAGAAATTATTCAATAAGTAGTTAAAGGGAAATGAAATGTAAGCTGTCTTTACTGTGGAAGAAACACAGAGGGTAATAATGATGAAGCAACAAGAGATAACTGCTTAAACCGAAATAATTCTCCATTTCCTAAACCCAAACCACGGAGACAGTCAGACTATGGTTTCTGTTGGTGGCAGATGCTTAACACTGGGGGTGGTTTCACATTGTTTCTAATAAACCTCGTGCTGGCCTTGCATAAGAGTCCTTTAGGTAACCTAGATATTGTTCAATTCATAGGAAGTCGCGGCACTAAATGCTATAAAATACTAAAAAGTCTTTAGAACAGGCGGGAAATAAGCCCTCCTTCCTCACGGAAAGAGGTGTGTCCAGGTATATGTGACTGCATATTATTAGATGGAATATTTGCATCCAGGTTAGCCATCCTGCTGGTGACTCTAAAAGGTTTAGCAAGGCCTTGTCTAGACCACTTGCTCTCAAATTTGTTCTCACTTTGGAATCCCATCCTCAGAAATTCTGATTTAATAGGTCCTGGGGGCATTGGAACACTGAAAAACTGCTCAGATTATTCTAATTTGCAGCCAAAGTTGAGAACCACTGCTCTAAGCTTTGTAGAGCACTGGCCGTATGTAAATTAAGAAACCCTCATGCTGCCATCCTCTGCTAAAATTCACTATTGACTGGCTGACATCAATGTTCTAACTTAATTTTTTCTTAACTTTGCTCCAATACCTCTAATAATTCCCAGAAGAATGCTGGTTTACCATTTCTAAGTGTTAGTTCATGCTGCTAAACCAGCATTAAAAAAAAAACAAACCCAAAACGTGTAGGAGCATCATATTCAAACTACAAAAAACCAAACAACCAAACAAAACAAAAAAACCAAAACAAAGAAGAAAAAAAAAGCCCCAAACCAACAAAGGTGGTTCTGGAGAAGATTCTGAACCGTTAGTACAGCTATTTGTCTTCGGGGGAAGGTTTTATTCATGATGACAGTGCATGTTTATGCTATGAGACAGGGCTCAATTATCACAAAAGATTTGCCCATTGGTCAATAATTCATGTTGAATCACTTGAGGGCATGGATCTAACTTTGCTCTCTTGGGGACCAAGAGCATTACGCACAAATGGGTTTGAGAAAAGGGTTCAGACACGTTGACCTTGATGGTGAAAGTTAATTCTACGTAAAATGGTACTCAAAGATGGTTAATTCTCATTCTAAGTTTTTGGTTTAATTAGTGCTCTCTAGTTAAGATATACATGCAGACGTCTCTGTTTTTATTGTTAAGCAATACATAAGATGCATACATTGTATGCATTGTACCATACACAAGAATCTAACGCCCTTTTTGTTTTTCATAACATTAACATTTTGCAGGAGTTCAAGTCAGATGTTTTATAGATTGTCCTACGTTTTGAATACATCTGATTGTTTCTTCGTGGTTAGATTCAGGTTAAATATTATTTTCAAGAAGATGTTGTTCCTTGTAGGTGATGTTCCTTTTTCCAAGTGCATCACATCAGGAGGTATATGATTGCCCCGTATTGGTGATGCTACTTTTGATCTTTTGGTTAAGATCTTTTGGTGCAGTCACCATAAATCAGACAGCTACTGTGTTCAGAGAAGCAAAGTATCCGGCAAGACTCAGAGTGCGCAGCAGGAGGCAGTATCTTTCCCAAGCTCCTGGGAAACCCTTCCAACCACGCCTACCCTATGCCCGCCCGCACCTTTTTTCTCGGAAAATCAACCCTCAGAACCAGAGAGCCCTTACTCCAACACGCCCAAATCGTTTCCCATCAGCATGGGTGCGCCTGCGCACTGAGTCTCCAGGCGGCTCCTTTCCAGCGCCCGGCCGCTTCTTTTTTCTGTTCTCTTCGCCCTTCGCTAGCGCTTTTCCCTGAGAGGGTCATCACGGGGCGCCAAACGCGCGCCCGCGGGAAGGCCGGGGGCGGGGCGCGGCGCGGCACGTCAGTGGCCTTCCGGGCGGAAGTCCGCAGGCTCGGGAGCCGCTGATTGGCTTTCAGGCTGGCGCCTGTGTCGGCCCCGGCGCCAGTTTCGGGCTGCTTGGCGCGGAATCGGGAGACTCCGGGACCATGGCGCCCGTGCACGGCGATGACTGCGAGCTGGGGTCGAGCGGTGAGGGACGTCCTCGCGCGCGGGGTCCCGGGTTGGGAGTGCTATGCGAGTTTTGGGGGCTCTTTTATTTCTTCTTAGGGGTGCGCTCGCCCGGGTTTCCCCGCGGGTCCGTTTGGGCGCGTACCTCAGGCGTCCAGCGTTGGGACGCACTAGGCATCTGACAGGGCTTCTTTGCAGGGACCTTGGGTCCTGGCATACCTGAGCAACCCCTACGGGGCTTTTTGTTTGGGAGGCTGCTTCGCCTCTTGTTACTGTGGGTCTCCACACTTGCCTGCCTTTCTTTTTATTTCTTTTGGTGAGTCTCATCCCACGTGCTGGGCACACCTTCCTGAGACTGACCCCCGTGGGGCACAGTCTTGGCTGAAAGTATTTTATTACTCCAGCCCCGGGTGTCTGCTTGAGGGCTGGGACAGAACGGACGTGCGCCCTTCCTTGTATAGAAACTGCCGGGAAGATTGTTACACAACGTAGTTAAGCAGGAAAGCAAGCTCTAAGTGCCGTCACCTGAAGATACAAATGTTTTTTGTCTTTTTAGGTAATGGGTTTCTACTTTATGTATTAACAGTATTTCTTTCAAATTCTGTGGAAAGTTCTTCAAGTGCCGCATAGAAATAGTGTTCACAATCTAGTCATCTCTGGTGAAGCTTCTGAAAAAAAACGCGTCAGTTCAACAACATTTCAGATTCTCTGTATTACTCCATTTTCAGTGGTAATCTTCTAGTTCCAAAAATAGAATAGAAAAATGCAAATAGATTTGTCTGATTTCTGATTTTTGAGGAGGGTGCTACTAAAGTGTGACTTAACTTAAGTGAACTTCTAACTTACAATCAGATGCTTCACTCTTACAGCTCAAGCATCACATCTCCTGTCACTCAGATACATCACCATTAATGAGAACTTGCTTCCTAATCAGCTTCCTTTGCATTCACCTAGTTGTGAATCACAGATTTCAGTTTGTTCATCTAGCCTTTGGTTCTTTAAGACAATTTCTTTTGGAGAGTCGACTAGCCTGGATTACAAATGGAGTGTAGGATGTGAGTATGTGAACAGTCTTTGCAGCCTTCCATCAGTGATGTGCCACTAAGCCCTTTCTTCACCCTGAAAACTATACACGTCATCCGTGAACATCAAGAAATCACTCTTCAGAGGGTACTGTGCAATCTTGAGATCCCTCTTGAGTCATGGTGTTGATTAAGTAGTGGCTGGGGACTTGTGACTGAAATTTTTCCTTTAGAGCTGACTTTGAAAGATTGTTACCTGAAAGGCCATTGCAAGCTAGTGTCTGCTTTGTTGCGGGGAGGGGTTGGGGATACTCCAGAGGGTAATTTTGAACCAAATATTTAAACTTTGGTAACCGGATTTTATTCATGCTTATTTTTTGCTAACTTACCTACTTGAAGCATTAGAAACATACTCCAAAAAGGAGAATTTAGGCCTTTTTTCCCCCTTAAGTATTAGAAGATGGTCTATAACTAGCTGTTATTGTATATGAAGATGGATCAGGGAGAGTTTAATGATTAAAAGAAAGCAGGTACAGTGGTTCATTCAGCAAGTATTTATTATGTGCCTACTAGTTATGGGCATTCCATCAGGCTCTGGGGTTACATTGGGAGGTAGGCTGGACTGGTTTTTGTCTTTGTGGAGTTGAGATGGTAAACATTATTATATGCAGTGCTGTATTGAGGCTTTGAGAAAACAGCTTTGCTTTATTTTTGCTTTCTAGAAGCAAATGTTAATGAATGTTAATGCTGAGGGTGGTTGGGGTGTGTGTGTGAATGAATGAACACACACACACACCCACCCACACCCACCACACACACCACACGCACCCCCCCACCCCTTCTATATTGCTGAGTGCAAAGTAAGTCAGGCATCTTCATTTAATCCTTAACAACTTAATGAAGCACACATGATTATCCCCATTTCACAGATGAGGACCCTAAGGCTCTGCATTAATCAGAGTCCTTAGGTGTAAGCTACAGGAACCAACTCTAGTTGATTTAAATAGAAAAGGAACTCTTTAGAAGGATACTGTGTTCAGAAGCTCCAGGAGGATTGGAGAGCCAGTCTGAGAGCTGCTTCGCCAGGAATAGTAATTAAAATCATGCCACAAAACTGGTCCATTGAGGAGGTTGTTGCCAACCATGGCCAAGTATCTGAAGTTGGAGCTTGTACCTTGGGACATTGCTGGCACTGTTGATCTAGGTACTCAAACCTGAAGCTGTTGCTACTTCTAGAACCTGCCTTTGGCCCGCCCCCTTTCCTTGTTACATAGCTTCTGATTGAAAGTCTGAGTAGGTGTTCCTAATCAGCAGGCCTGTTTCCTATGCCCCTCTGCTGGCTGCAAGGGTCTCTGGGAAAGATCATCTGCCTTTTCAGCTGCTGCAGTGGGACATGGGCTCAGCGTCCCATCAAGACTCATGGGGAGGGCGGTGGGATTTCACAGATGGATTCAGATGCTGGGCAGCTTAAAAAACAACAGCAGGACACCTGGCCGCCATAGCTCAGAGAGTTTAACCGGTGGTCTCATGTCCCCCAGTAAGTGGCAGAGCCTGGTTGTGCTGCTCTTTCCTAATCTCCCGTTCTCCCATGCACTCTACGCCCTCCTGTTCAATTTACCTTCCACGTTGACTTCCTCTCGATTTCTGAATACACTTTGCATTTTCATCCCTTTGTAATTTGGCTCGTGCCTTTTCCTTTGCTTGTGCCACTGAAAGTGAAATTCTACTCTTTCTGTTCAGAAACCTCCCCTGCGAAGCCTTCCCTGATTTTCAAGGCAAAATTAGCTCTTTTCTGTTTCCTTAGTACCGTGTTCTTCCTTATATGGCGCCATCTTTATATGATGGTGGGAGCCTCAGGTCTTATTGCTTTCGTTGACTGAGTCCCTTGAGGAAAGGCAACTCTGTCTTATTTGTAATTGTACCCCCAACCCTTAGAGTGGCACATAGTTGCCTGTGGAGTCAGTCTGTTTGAGGACCCATAGATTTTGTCAGGATAATCTGACGAGGGAGTCTTAAAGAGAATACGCTGAGGCCAGCTTTTCACTCTGAGTGGTCATGTTCAGTAATCTCTGAAACCTTTTCGTATAGGCCAGCTCATGTTTTTTTGAAATCATTTGAGTGATATTCAAAGATTTTGTGGCTGTCATCATTAAGTACCTGCATTCCTGAATTTTTACTTAATGCTGTTCTGAAAATGGATTTAAAATTAAAAGTCAAATGTGAAAGTCAAACAATAGACTGAAATGTTATAAAGAGAGACTCCATTTCCAGAAAGCTAGAAAAAAAGTAAGATCTCTAATTATCGCTCACCTTTAAGATATAGTTTTCAACAGTTTATTCCCAGCATTTGGTACATGTTCTGTAAAATGCATCCTCTATTTCAAACACTTAAACAGCTTAATGTTATGGACGTTCCCGTTGAGGTTAGAGTTTTTAGGATGCCTCTTATCAAAACTTTTCCTTTTCTGTGTCTACTCCTTTTTATAAAATAATTAGCACTAAATAAAAATATTCAATTTACAATAAAATATTCAATTTCCCAAGACAGGTGGCGATTGTGCTAAGCCTCAGCTCCGGGCTGGTAGGTGGTACTGTCTTGCTTGGCTTGGTTATTCAACAGCTAGTAAATGAAAGTCTTCATTCTCTGGATGAAAATCTTTTCAGTATGTGTGATGTGTGTGAGTTGGTCAGTTTATGATGACCAAAAGCATGAATAATTCAGAAGTTGCACGAATGAACACTGAGGCTCTCTGGTATTTCAGTAATTTTCCACAAAACTCATTTTAATCTTTGTCATTTTTCTCCATCATCCTGTAATGTCATAACCAACTGCATGAGGCCTGGAAATCAGTGGTGGAATCAAGAATCTCCTCAGAGCCATTTTGGTGAAATTCTCCCAACCCCAAACTTATCTTTCCTTTGAGATTCCAGATACTGTATCTGAACCTCTATTCAGGCGGGCTCTGTTCAGGCGGGCGTGTATTCTAAAAATAGTTTTAGAGTTAGTTGCTAATTACAGGCATACCTTGTTTTACTGCACTTGGCTTTATTGTGTGGTTTTTTTTTTAAACATATTGAAGATTGTAGCATCCCTGAATTAAGCAAGTCTATTGGTGCCATTTTCCCAACAGCATTTGCTTCATGTCCCTGTGTCACATTTTGGTAATTCTCACAATGTTTCAAATTTTTCATTATTTGTTTTGGTGATCTTTGATGTTACTGCTACAATTTGCTGAAGGCTCAGATGATGGTCAGTATTTTTTAGCAATTACGTATTTTTAATTAAGGTATGTACATTGTTTTCTAAGACACAATGCTATTGCACCCTTAATAGACTGCAGTCTAGTGTGAACAGAACTTTTGTATGCACTGGGAAGCCACTTTATTGTGGTGATCTGGAACCGAGCCGGCAGTCTCTCCAACGTATGCCAGGTTATCTCTCATCTCAGATTGTAAATGCTGTGACTGCGGACGTGCCCTTCTTACCTTTAAGTCTCGCAGAGCGCCTGGTACTTTGCAAAGAGCAGGTGCTCCTTAAAGCCTTTCAAATGTTGATTAATAGAATACAAAATGAATTGTCCTTTTATAACTACTGTAGCCTATGCTTTCTAATGGAAAGGTTATGGACTAATGGCAGATCGCCCTTCTTTAGTGCCTCCATGGGATATCGGTTGAATTTGGAATTGTTCTCTTTTTGGAGGAAAAAAATAACAGTTGCTTCAAGCTGAAGATTTCTGAAGAGCCACAGGAACCGCAGATTCAGCCATGAGTTTGTGAACTATTTACATTATAAAAAGCATCCATTTGTATAACATTAAAATTGTATATTACTATTGGCTAAAAACTGTTGCTTTGTTTTTGAAGAAAGATGGCTGACAATTTTGTAACGTCTTGTGTAAATTTGGCTTTTTTTCAGCTGTGTCTGATTCAGGGCGTTTTGTAGCTTCTCGATCCCGGCGAGAAAAGAAATCAAAGAAAGGGCGACAGGAAGCTCTAGAAAGACTGAAAAGGGCTAAAGCTGGTGAGAAGTATAAATATGAAGTAAGTAACCATTTTTCTGTTTTTTTTCCTCTTGTGCTTTATCTAATTCATAGCCTGTAGGTAATCTTATGTCGACTTTGTTACTGATTAAGAAATACGCATGTTTCAAGCTTCTTATAGTAATTCCTTAATGTTGAACACACTTGGGCCTGAGGTAGATTTCCAGGTTATGGGAGACTTTTCAACCCTTAAAGTTCCTGTAAGGCACTTTACAGATGCTTTTAAAATTCTGAAATGAAAGTAAGTATACTTTTTCCCGTTATTATGCACACTCTATCTCTGCTAAGTTCCGTGGCTTTGTTGAGGGAACTTAGAGATGCTTTTTCTTTACTCAAAAGGTTTTGAGCAGTCTAGCTAAACATTGCTTCTCCTTGGAGAGAATTATTCTTCCTAATCTCATATGCAAGGGAAGCACGGGGTGGGGGGGGGGCTTGGACCCTCCCTCCGCTGTGTCCTACATGTGGGATTGAATGTGATGCCCTTTTGGCTCTTGTCCTCTCCCCACTGTTGATGGCCTGCAAGTAGAAAGGCAGAGTGGTTACCATCCATACAACATTGTCTAGCTTCACTTCCAGTGTGCCTTGAGAATCTTAACTGCCTCAGGGCTTGGAAGTGATTAATTAATACCAGAAAATAATAATAACAAAACATAACAGATGCAGTTTTTCAGCTGACACTGTTCTAAGTGCTTTTACAAATATGTTCCTTTATTTAATCCTTCCAATAACCATATAAAGTTAGGTACTATGATTAGCAGCATTTTGCAGGTGAGGTATCTGAGGTCACAGTGGCGGAGCCTGGCTTCTGAATGTGCATGTTTAGCTGTGGCCTATTCTGTATTGGGCTATTAG
Organism: Camelus bactrianus; assembly: GCF_048773025.1. Taxonomy (NCBI): domain Eukaryota; kingdom Metazoa; phylum Chordata; class Mammalia; order Artiodactyla; family Camelidae; genus Camelus; species Camelus bactrianus. The sequence goes on from NC_133575.1 coordinate 18,718,057, forward strand.
GCAAGTAGAAGAGGATTTTTATCATTTGGCACCATTCATTCAAGTTAAGTGAGTCAACCAGATCATAAAGGGTGGCTAAAAGGATTACAGTTAAGCAGGAATAAACCATTTTTAATGTAGAAGCTTCTATAAAGGAGTTCGGTGGGGCATTTCAGATGTTGACACAATGTGACTGGTTTCCCATTAATCACTGATGTTAATGGCATGGCTCTAAGAGTTCATGCTGAGCAGTAGCAATGTTTTTAGAGATTGAGTCAAAATGACTTAAGATGTTTTTAAAAAATAATTTTCTGGTGTCTTTTTGGTAGTATATAAGTGAGTTGCTTAAATGAGAGACGGGTTATGTCTTATAGACTTCAGCCAACAAAAATAACCTTGCCAGTTCCCTCTCCCCTCAAAAGAGAGTTGGTCAGTACAGTAATATTAATTGGACTAGTTTCTGTTTGGGTTGTCCCAAAACTTAATTTGGTAGGGCAGGTAACTTCTCTTACCAGGTGCTGAAAGGCCAAATCAATATTTGCCAGGGATCCCGTAGAGTAGATTAAGCAGGAGGCGAAAACTAAGTCTAATCCTGTAATTACCATAAGCTCTGGAAGTGTGGCAGAAATCCAGTCAGCCCTGCCCAACAAGGCTCTCAAAGCTGAGTCCAAGGGTTTTTTCCTGGAGTCTTAGCTCTTCAGGTGGAATTGGTCATTTCCTCCACTCCCTACTTGAAAAGGCAGAACTCTCAAGAGAAGAGGGGATTTTTAACGAAGTCTCTTGAGTTCTTGCTCCCCAGCCCACCAGATCCCCTCTGGGACGGTAAAAGCCTGTCTCCACGGCAGCCGTGGCAGAGGTGTGTGTGCTGTTTGTTGCTTTCGCTGTGTTGAGATGGTCTGCTCTCTTTGTGCCAGTAGTTCGTGGTGCTCCGGCCTCCTGGCTGTTGGGCAGCCTGTGTGATTGCAGGCCTTGCCACTGTCTCTGCACTTGCCCTTTAAATAGCTTAGTGTTCAAGACCTGAGAGTGATGGGGGATCAGTGGTAATGCAAATGGGGATCTCTCAAAATCTGTTCCTAGTGCACCTGTAGAACAGAGTGTGTTTGTTTTGCTGACTTTTGGAGGGTGATGGATGGGGGAGATTTTCCTTTTGAATTCCATTTGGTTTGGTTGAACAGTTATTAAGACTGTTGTCTATTTGTAGGGCACCATCAGCTAGTGGAGAGGTGGATGGCATGTCTTACAGGTTTGCTAAGTATAGGAGAAACCAGTCAAAAAATTACAAGTGAATAATCCCCAAAGCAGCTAATGAAGAATTGGCTATAATTCAGTTTGTTTTTTTATGAAGTAGATGAGTAATTGATGGTGTGACAAGTGTATTATGCTAATAGAATCATTTAATATCTTATGTTAACACCCACCTAAAAGGAATACTAAGTTAATTGATGTCTATTTAAGGAAAACCCTGCAGTGGTGTTGAATGTCAGAACTCATGATTTGGTTGCAGCTACTCCTTCAGGCTGCCATTCCACTTTGAATTTGACAGTTTTTTCATCAGAATTGTTTAACACTTTCACTCCACTGGAAGCTTTCTCAAACTTATATGATGGCAGGTAGAGGACTTCACAAGTGTTTATGAAGAAGTCGATGAAGAACAGTATTCGAAGCTGGTTCAGGCCCGCCAGGATGATGACTGGATTGTGGATGACGGTATGTGGGAAGAGACCGCCCGCCAGGCGCCGTGTCTGTTGCTGTGCGTAGATTCTCATGCAGTGGAGTTGCTGCTTTGTGTGGGCAGGTGGAAGGCGCTGTTAAGATCATCCCTTTGGTTTGGGTTTTCCTCAAATGCATGATTTGAGAGTGTGGAAGCAGAACAGTAGAAAGTTGATCGAGGGGCATTTTGGAGAAGTCGGGCACACACCTCAGGCTGGAGTATAAATCCGCCAGGAAATGACCGTAGGAATTGGGAGGACTCACGTACCCTGTGATGTGGGCATAAGAAAAACTATCTCACAGAATGGCTGTGAGGATTATATGTGGCTGTACTTGTGAAGAGTACCATGGGCAGTGGGAAGCCCCAGGTGGAGGCTGGTCCCCATATTTTTATTTTTTTTCTTTCAGTTTTATTAGGTAGAATTGTTCAAATTTGCACATGTACAATATGTTGCATGTGAATACGTATGTATAATATACTGCACACATTTCTTTTAGTTAACATATATGTACTGATTATTGTTTCTAAGACAGTTTAGAGCTTTAGCTTTTTAAACTTACATAGTTATCAAAGGAATAAAGCCAACCACAAAATAAGAATGAACAGAATGCAGTAATCCAGTCATTAAGGACAGTCAAATGTGCTTACACATATTCAAGAAATCAGTTGTATAAGTTATAAATAATAAGTAGTTCATGATTGGACTCAGGTATGTTGCTAGCTTTCCCTCGTAAACTAAGGCACTTTTCTGGACTTCTGGTGATACTGATTCTTTTACTTTTTATTCTTCTGGTAGAGTAAAGCTACTGTAAAGCATCTTACCATGGCAAACTTTGATCCTTTAGGCCAAATTACTCCTATAGTTCACCTAAATAGGCATAGTACACAGTTGATCCTTGTACAATGTGGATTTGAACTGCCCAGGTCCACTTACACGGGCTGTTTTTCAATAGTAAATACTACAGTGCTACACAGTCTGTGGTTTGTTATATCCACATATGCGGGGGGACTGTGAATACTGAAGACCGGCTCTACGTTATATGTGAATTAACCCCTGCGTTGTTCAAGGGTCATCTGTATATCCTTTGGTTGTGACTCAGAAAACCCATGTGGTTGCTATGTTTCATCTGATTCTTGCTTGAATAGGATTCTGCTGCACTTAAAAATGGCATGGGCCAGGAGAACATCTGAGTGGATATAAAAGGATTTTTTAATCTTTTTGTCATGGCTATAATATTATTTGCCACTCTCAGAAATTTGATCCCAATATTAAATTTTGTTCCTGCAGATGGTATTGGCTATGTGGAGGATGGCCGAGAGATTTTTGATGATGACCTTGAAGACGATGCCCTTGATTCCCATGAGAAAGGTACCTGCATTTTGTTTTTGAGTCCCTTTTAGAGATTTAATTGTCTAGAATTTCAGATGACTTGGTACTTTGACACAGTTTCTTTAAGGAAAAAGGACCAACAACAATTGTTTTTAAGTATAGAAAATGTTCTAATATTGGAAGAAGCATAGTTACATAGAAGATTAAACGTGAAAAGCGAAAGCAATACCAGGACATGAAGTTTCATTTCTCTGTTATCCAAAGAGTTTAATCTTTTACTCACTTTGGAATTTTCAATCCTGTGGTCATTGTAAACTTGCTGATTTTGAGGGCTGCAAGAATTAGTGATGTACTTAGAATTTTAGCTCTTTGATAGAAGTACAGTACAATAAGAAGGTTTAGAACTTGCAGATATCAACTAGCTGTTTAATTAAAATTTAAAATGATGTGAATGAATGTGTCAGATTTTCTTAGCTATACGATCATTGGCAAAAAAATTGTTTTTTGAATAAACAAGCCTGATTTAGTTCCTGGAAAATGAGAGGGGGAAATTCTCTTCAGTATTTGTTTTTTTTCTGGTTTAGTTCATTATTGCCACCAGGTGGTAGATCACTGGTCAGCACTCTATGGCCCACTAACAGCCCGTTTATTTTTGAACTGCTTTATTGAGATATAATTAACATACCATACAATTCCCCTATTTAAAGTGAACATTTCAGTGGCTTTCAGTATTGTCACAGTGGTAGAGCCGTCACTACGATCAGTTTCACATTTTCATTACCCCAGAAGGAAATCATACCTGTTACTGTATAGCCCTCAAGCTAAGAATGGTTTTTACATTTTTAAAGAGCATTTAAAAAAAGGAAAGAAAAAAAATGCAAAGAAGAATATGCAGCAGCTAACGAGAGATGTATGTGGCCACAAAGCCTAAAACCCTTTTCAGAAAGTCTGGACCTTAATTTGTAGATTATTAACATTTTACAACATTTGTTTACTTTCTCCCTCTTTCCCCTTCCCAAACATATACTCGTAGACTTTGGTTTTGGTGAATTTGTTGAAAGTGAGAAAGCATGACACTTCCCTTCTGCGTGCTTCAGCAGTGACCTAAGAATGAGGACACTTGTCTGCTTAGCCACAGTACCGTTCTCGTGATATCATGTAATATATCATCCACATTAAGATCTCCCCAGTTAGCCCAGTGATGTCTTTTGTAGCTATTTTTTAAAAAATGCCTCATCCTTGAGTTTACATGTCTCTTTAGTCTTACTTAGTGTAGAACAGCACCATCCCTCTTCTCCTCCCTCTCTGGCCCAGTGTCTTTTGTGACATGGACATTTTTAAAGGGACCAAGCTGGTGGTTTTGTTCAGTGTGTAACAGTCAGGGATTTGCCTGAGTGCTTTTTTTGTGCTTAGAGTCAGGTTAAATAGTTCGACAAAAATATAATTTAGATGAAGCCGTGTCTTTCCCAATGATCGCCTTAGGGGCACATAAGGTCAATTTGTCCCATTACTGGTGATGCTAAGTTTAATGTGGTTTAAGATGATGTTTGTTAGATCTCTTCCTTGGAAAGCTACCTTTCCGCCTTTGTAATTAATGCACACAGGGGTGATGTTTTGAGACCATGTGTATATCCCTTTTCCCCACCAACTTTTACTCAGTGCTTTCAGCGTCTATTGATGATCCTTTTTCTCCTTTTTTAAATTAACACTTCAAACTCATGGGTTTAAACAAAACTGCTGTTACAGTTCTGTATCCATTGTCATCCTTATTCTTTCTGATGTTCAAATTATCCCAAATTTGGCAGTGGGAGCCCCTTTGAGCTGACTCCTGTGTCCTTTTGATATGGCCCCATCAGTGTTTGAGCATTTCCTTGCTTTCTGGGCCAGCAAGATGTTCTAGGTTCTGCCTGTATGATCCTGTCCCAGACCTGGAATCAGCCACTTTTCCTAAGCATCACAGTTCCTTTTAGTGGAGAATGGTATTCATATCTAGGGGAGGGATGTGCTCATTGCTACTGGGACATAATGGATTCTCGGCCCTTTCAGTGAACAGAACTAGCAGATTTCATATACATGTATGCCGTGAATTCACAGTGACACACTTGCTTCACTTGTAACACCACAGGGTGTTTGTCCATCTTCCCCAGTCTATGTTTGTGTTTGTCTTCACTCCCAGTGAAAACTTGTCTCTGAAAATACGCACAAAATAATTTTAGAAATTTTAAAATTGTTTTCTAAACCCATACCTCTCCCAGCAACCTTTATAAGTAAAGTTTGCAATTTTTTTGCAGTTTTATTTGTTCCTGGCACATATCCTACTGAGGGTGTACTGTGAGAGTATTGTGTTCAGAAGCTACATGAAATCATTCGTTTCTGTGTGCTACAGTGTCAGTTTACAGCACAGGTTCATTTGTTTTTGTTTGTATTCAAATTTAGGTTTTTAAAAATATCCCTTTGTTTTTATTTTCTTTTTTGACTATTGTACAACATTTTTATGGCTTAAAAATCAGAATGCTATCAAGAAACAGACTAGATAAACCTTACTGGCCTCCATATGCTTTCTATTTCATTTCTCCTCGTCTCCATAGGTGACCATTTTTTATTAGTTTCTGATTATCCTTCCTGTGTTTCCTTTCACAGAAAATAAGGATGTATATTTTTTTTCATGTGGGATGTTATTCATTCATTCATTCATTCATTCATTAGTTAAATTAGAATATGTGGACCATCTTCCTGGTTTCTGCTAACCTGTGTTATATAGGGACTCTACACACTGGTACCTACCATTTGATAGCAGTGTGGCTAGTTGTGTATTCCTGCTTTTTCTGAGTCCATGAAGAAGTGAATGAAATGAGCCTATGTGCTTTTTCACATCCCTGAACTGAGGAGGCCTGTGTTCGAGTTCTGGCTCATCTTGAGTGCCATCACCTGTCTGGATATTAGTTTTGTCAGTTGTAAATTAGGAAGCTGGACTGGACAGGAAGGTTCTTGAGGAAAGGACCCATGTCCTGGTCAGTGCTGATCACAATAGCAGGCGCAAAGAAAATATGCAGTATTACATTGAAGAAATGAGCCATCTCTGTTTCTATAATCATTATGTTTTTTGTTTGTTTTTTGCGGAGGGGGAGGTAGTTAGACTTGTTTATTTATTTATTTTTAGAGGAGGTACTGGGGAATTGAACACAGGACCTTGTGCATGCCAAGTATGCACTCTACCAGTTGAGCTATACCCTCCCCTCTTCTGTGTTTCTATAATCATTATGTTATAGCTTCCCACTAATACATCAGTGATGAGAATGACTTGACATTCTGAAGGAGAACTGGTCTGAGAAATCTATTCCATGCTTTGCCACCATTCGCCCACGCCCCCACTGTTTCTGTGTCCTTCCCGAGGAGCCCACAGGTCCCAAGATCTTTGGAAGGGAAATGGAATTCTGCAGTCCACTTTAAACACTTAGAAGAAATTGTAGAGTTCTGCCTAGAAGTAAAAGGTCAACCCTTCACGGTGTAGATCCAATCTCTGGCCTGTTGTTTTTGAACAGAGACAGAAAAATACCAACTAAATCCCAATGAAGAAAAATCAGTGGGAAACGAATAAAACAAATCAAAATGGGAAGAAGGTATAGCTTAAATGGTAGAGTGTATGCTTGGCATGCACAAGGTCCTGAGTTCAATCCCCAGTACCTTCATCAAAACCAACCAAACAAAAAACTAATAATAAGTAAATAAATAGACCTAATGACCCCCCTCCTCCAAAATGTGGTAAGGGATTAAAAAAAATAAAAACAGAAGCACTGAAATTGTGGAAGAATTTCATCATAAATGTCAACCTGTGTTCTTTCTCTGTTTCCTGTTGTCCTTCTATCTAAATCGTACTAACCTGCAATGGTGAGATTAAAGCCCCTTAATGAAGCCTCCTTTCCAGTCAAACCTCTTTGACCTTCTCTTTTGATATTCTTTATTGGCACCTGAATTTTGTTTACGAAGCATTTTGACCATTACTTGTATTCTCTTTTCAAACTGCTCCAAATGATCTCTTTGAAAAGTTAAATTCTCCTCTCTTACATTTTTTACAGATGTCCTACAAATCGTTTCAGAGTCTTAGGCCCATGAAAAGTACATAACAGAAAATTTATCATTTGTGATATTCAGTGCATTAACAGTGTTTGCGACCATGACCATTATCTAGTTGTGGAACATTTTATCACCCCAGATGGAAACGCATACCCATTAAGCTCGCAGTCATTCCCCAGTCTCCCTTCCCTCAGCCCCTGGCAACTACTAATCTGCTTTCTGTCTCTGAATTTGCCTATTTTGAATAGTTCATACAGTTGGAATCATGCAATATGTGACCATTTGTGTCTGGCCTGTTTACGTAGCACAGTGTTTTCAAAGTTAATTCATGTTGTGGCAGGACTCAGTACATTCCTTTTTAGGACTGAATACTATTTTGTTGCATGGATAGACCACATTCTGTTTATTCATTTATTAGTTGGTGGGCCTTTGAGTTGTTTCCACCTTTTGGTTACTGTGAACAGTGCTATAAACGTTTGTGTACCAATTTTTGTTTGAACACTTGTTTTCAATTCTTTTGAGCATGTATCCAGAAATGGAATTATATATGTGTGTTTTTATTTCCTTATCTTTCTTACACAAACGATGTTTTCTATACTTTTGTACTTTGTTTTTTTTTTTTTTCACTTAATAAGACATCCTGAAAATCACTTCATATCAGCACATAGAGAACCTTCTTTCTTTGTTACTCATTTCCATATCACTGCATAGTATTCCACTGTATGGATGTACCATGGTTAATTCAATGGTTTTCTTTAATGGACATTTAGATTTCCAGTAATTAGCTATTACACATAATACCGCATTGAATAACTATATATGTGGTATTTTCCTCGGGGGAAATTCCTAGAGGTAGAATTGCTGGCTCAGACAGTACATGCACCTTAAAGTTTCATGAGATACTGCGAAATCCTTCTCCATGGGAGTTGCCCCACTTTACATTCCCATGAACAACATGAGTGTCTGTTTGGACCCCATGGTCTCACAACAGTGTGTTACAAGCTTTTGCATTTTTGCCACTCTGATATGTGAGAAATGACATCTCAGTATGTTTTCCATTTGCATTTCTTTTACACATGAAGTTGGGCATCTTTTCATAAAACTTAATAGCAGTTTATGTATATTTTTTAATCTGAGCTGTATATTCGTGTTTATTGCCCACATTCCTTTTGGGTTTTTGGCCTTTTTTTAAATATCAAGGAATTGGTTTTTTTCTCTGCAAAACATACTGCAAAATTTTTCTCCTTGTTTCTGGTATAATTGAATTTATAAATCCTTTTTTTTTCTCTTATAGGTGGATTTTGAATTATAGTTAAACTTTTCTCGTACCCAAGTTACAAGGAATTTGCCTTTTTTATTAAAGTACCTATATGAATTCATTAAAAAATTTTTGATCTATGATCTGTTTGGTGTTTATACTAGTTTACTTCTTTACAAATGGGTAACCAACTAATTACTAAAAAGTCTATCTTTTCCCCAGTGATTGGAGAAGTCATCTTTATTTTCTGCTAAATTTCCATAAGTAATTGAATCTTTTTTTGGACTCCATATTCTATTTCATCTGGTCTGTATACTTCTATGCTGCTACCACACTACGTTAACTATTCATTCCAGGCCTTTTTTGGGTGGAGACTGCTCTGGGTTGAGTAAGAAAGCGAGAGTAAAACTGACAGCAGTAGAGGAGTTCGCAGGTGGTTTCCACGTGGCCGTTAGAGAAAACATATGGCACAAGTTGTTCTTTACTGAGCAAATGTCTCTGTGCTGCTAGTGTTGCTAGGATGTGCTGTGTGTGTCTAGTTACTTTTCCTCATAAAGTGGCAATTAGAATTCTACAATATCGTAACTGGTCATCTTACTTCTCCATAGTTCAGTTTCCCAGTTTCCTGTCAGATTCAGTATAGCACTAAAATGATGATCTCATGAAGGCTGTGAGGCTCACCCCCTGGTTCCACATGAGCTTGATCTTTGATTTCTGTGGGGAAAAAAAAACTTGCACCTTTTAAAAAGCTTTTTATTCACATTAACAATAGCAATTAAGCAGTCACACTTAATAAGTCATCTTGATATTAAACTGGCATTTCGTCAGTTTTTGTCGTAACATTTAGCCCAGGTTTTCCTGAACTCAGCTCATTTTAAAGATTCTTTCCTGTGTACCTTGCATAAAATCTCATAGCTGTGTATTTTGAATTTTTAACATTTTTCTTGTCAAATTCTCATATGCAGAGGGCAGATGATGAGGCTTTTGATTTTCCATTTTGATTTTTGCTGGTGCGTGTTTCTAAATAATTTCTATTCCAGCAGGAAAAGATGATAAAGCACGCAATAAGGACAAAAGGAATGTCAGGAAGGCCGTGGTGACAAAACCGAACAATATCAAGTCCATGTTCATGGCCAGTGCTGGGAGGAAGATGGCAGATGTGAGTCTCCTTGTTCTCTCATATTTTGTCTCTTCCTTTGTGAAGCAAAGATTCCTGTTCTTTGTAGTTCACCTTTCCTGTCAGATTCCCTGTAGCTCTAAAAAGGTGATCTCTTGAAGGCTGCTAGGCTAGTGCCCTGGTTCCAGGCTAGATTGGTGTTTGATATTTGATTATATTTAACATTTGATTATACAGATAATAAGTGCTCAGTATGTTTGAACTCACATTTTTGAGTAATGTTTTCCCATTCTCAGTCACTTAGTTGGATGTCGATTTCTAGGTGAATTGAGGCACCTCAGTGCTCGTGACTTGGAGATAGAAAACTGAACTGAAAAGCTGGACTGAGAGTGTTTATTTTGGTGATTAGCAGGAGGATCACGGAATGAGGCTGAAAACAGGCCAGGGGCTCGGGTTTTGGGGTTAGGTGTACCCGGTTGGTTGGTAAGACCTAGGGATAGTAGAGGAGTGGAGAGGCGGGGCTGACTGGTTATAGGTTCTTCCTTTCACAGACTAGTGGTCTGGGTGAAAATGCAAAGTGCACAGCTTTCTCATTCTACTTGCCTTTATAATTTCCAGAAAGCTGTTGATTTGTCCAAGGATGATCTGTTAGGTGACATTCTCCAGGATCTGAACACTGAAGTAAGTGAACCTCCGGGAGTTGTTAAATATACAGGGGTCATGGGCTGAAGAAACAATTCAGTGATTATAGAAAACAGACTATTGCTAGAATTGAAAACAAAAAATTCAATGACAACACCACCACCAAAACAAAACAAAACAAAACACCCCAAAAACCAAAACCAAGCCATTCAAATTGGTTTCTTCTCACCACTTTAGGTAAGTCGTTGTTTTCGGCTGTTCCAGGCTCTGTGATCGTGTAGGTTGGGCTGCATGGGGCTGTGCTTGCAGTAGTAAGAACAGACTCCACACACGCTCAGTCCTGGGAAGGCACACCGCTTGCTCTCAGTTGCTGCAGTGTATATTCCCCAAATAGATTGAAGCCTGTCAGTCTGCACAGTCAGGCGTGAGAGCCTCATCTTGAATTCCGAGTGGGGGTGAAGGAAGAGTCAGTGAGCTGTCCCTAAGAGAACGCAGACAGGTTCAGCTGTACTGGAATTTGCAATTGAGCTGTTTCACAGAAAAACGTAGCTCCCATTTATTTCTAAGTGACCCTTGATTAAAATGACTAACACCAACACCGTGTAGCTCGAGCTTGACAGGTTTTAAACATAATATTCTGGAAGGGGAAGGAAGAAGTATGTTAAGTTTTAAAAAGGAAAAATTAGTGAGGGGTGGATTCAATATCTATTCTGGTTTTCAAGTGAGTCTGGTATTGTTGCTATAGTAACCTCACTGCATGAACATAGATCTATGGGGGAAGCGGGGAAGGAAAAAAGTGCTTTGCTCATTGGGCTTCAGTGGGGGAAGAAATGTACTTTTTCTGCCTCCTGGTAAACCAAGCATGGCAGTGAATGTCTGTTATCCCTCCTCTTAGACATCTCAGATAACTCCACCACCTGTAATAATACCGAAGAAGAAAAGATCCATTGGAGCTTCACTGAATCCTTTCTCTGTACACACCCCCAGGGTATAGTGTGTGGAATTACCTTCAGTCTTGATTTATATTATTGCTTAAAACTTATTTTATTGCTTTTCTATGTGAGGGAAATGCCTTTGAATTTGTTCTTGATTTTGTTTTAAATTAGGACTTCCATTTCATTATATAGTTTTATGTTTCAAAAATAGCATGTGCCTGCTTTTTTGATAGTAAATTTTGTAGTAACTAGTGTGTGTTTATTATAGGTATTACAGCTGTGCTAAATGCAATAATTTTCCTCCTGGAAACAAGTTGGTTTTTTTTGGTAAACCTAGGTAACAGTAAAATAATTGAAGCTATTACATTAACAATACATAAAGTCATTTTATAATGGGAGCTGTCATTATCTCTGGTCAGGGTAGGACAGTCGCGTATTTTTAGTGTGCGGGTCTAACTGACTAAACATTTAAAAACATTTATAGGCAGTTCCTTCAGGAAAAACCGCTTCCCTGGTCTCAAGGAAGGAGGCTTCGTTAACTCCTGTCCCTCTGCAGTGTGCCGGTAAGTCTGATGTCAGGCAGAATTGCAAGCAATTGCAAAGGCTATCCAAAGGTGGGGGCCCCACAAAGGAGGAAGTATGGGTGAATTTGAAGGGACTGCGAGAGCCAGTTTCTTTGGGAAGGATTTGAATCCATAGCAGGAAAAGTTAAAGGTGTCCAATTTGGAGAGTGAAGAGAACTGCAGATACAGTGTGGGAAGGGGGTGGGCTGCTGTGCTTCACGGCGGCGGCACGTGGTGGGAATGTGTGACAGCCCCCACAGGGGAGCTGGCAGCGCTGCGCACGGATGACGAGGAGTCCGGGGCAATGGAGTTTGAAGATGGTGACTTTGATGAGCCCATGGAAGCTGAGGAGATGGATGTGGAGCCTGTGGCTGCCAAGACTCGGGACCAAGAGAGGGAGCCAGCAGAGGGGGTGAAGCAGGAGACCGATCCTGGGAAAGAGACCACGTCCTACTTGTAAGAGCATTTTATGACTTCTGGCAAGTAATGCTACCGTTACTCTGTTGGATTTTGAAAGGCTTTTGAAAAACATGTTTTTCTTGCAGAGGAAATTTGCTCCCAGATGTCTCTTGTTGGGACATTGAGCAGGAGGATGACAGCAGTTTCTCAGCTCCGGAAGTTCAAGTGGATTCCAATCACCTCCCACTGGTGAAGGGGGCAGATGATGAACAAGTATTTCAGTTTTATTGGCTGGATGCTTATGAAGATCAGTATAGCCAACCAGGTAATCATCCATACGGTAACGGAACGTCTTTACTACAGAATAGTGCCTTTCCCTCAAGTGCTTGAGTGATTGTAATTGGCACAGCCTCTGCCCTCATGTGCATGTATAGTAAGAGAGCAACACTCAGTCACTGTAAAGTGTGTGAGCCACGCGAATGGTGAGGAGTTATGGTGTGAATAGTCCTTGCAGACGCTTATTCTGAAAACTAGTTATATGTGGTTTTGGAATGTGTGCTTTGTAGTTCACCATCAGTGTATCTAGAACTTACTGAAATGCACTTGACTTTAAGTGGAATCAGTCATTAATTTGTTCCTTCAGCAATTTGAACACCTGTTGTGTGCCAGGGTCTGAGGTAGGGTGAACCAGCTGGACAAATTCCCTGTCCTAATGGAGCTTACGTTCTAGTGGGGTGGGAGAGAGAGGCAGTAACTAAGGGTGAGTTGATAAACGGTGAAATGGCAGTTATTTGGGGGATGGCCAGGGAAGGCCTGTCTGAGGAAATGACCTTTGGGCGAGATTTGAGGCACTTTAAGAGCTGAGGAGAGAGCATCTCAGCCTGAGGAACCAGGGAGTGCAGAGGCCTGGAGACAGAAATGAGGGGCCCTGAGTGGTTGCAGCAGAGTAATAAGTGACAAGATTGGTTGAAAATGAAGTTGGAGATAAAGGCAAAGGCTAGATAATGAACGGCCTTGAAAGCTATATCAAGGAGTTGAGATCTTCCAGGAGTAGTTGTAGGGGCAGTTGGGGATTTTCAGTGTGGGGTGAGGGGTGAGGGGGTGGGGTTGGATCCCTGGTTGGGTTTACATTTTAACAGGAACCCTCTGGTTTATGCGGAGACCAGCATGCGTGTGTGTGTGTGTGTGTGTGTGTGGCCAGGGCAGGAGCTGGGGAGCCCTAGAGATCAGTCGGTCCAGGACAGGTGCGCCAGTTACACGCACTTGGGGCAGCTGTGAAGGAGAGAAGTGAACGCCTGTAACATGTATTTTAACGTGAACTTGTTGATGGACGTAGGGGTTGATGGAAAGGAGGGATCGAGGCTGATTTCCAAGTCCTTCTCTGAATGAGCTGATTTGGTGAATTCTGACTCACAGAAAGCCAGTTACTCACTGGTGCAAGATAGGCCGGCAAGTGTGATTACATGAGGCTTGCAGATTGTTCCCCATCCATTTCTGAAACCAAGGGCTGCCCCATCATACAGCTTTAGGGTCACCGTTTGCACACGGGCTTTGTGTGACCTCCCCGAAGCATGGCTATGCTGGCTGGAGCTGAGTGACGCGGTGGGCCCGCGCATCCCAGTGCTGCTCTGCTCTGCTCTGCCTGCTCCCCGCTGGGTTTTATTCCCTGACTTGATGAGTGGTCCTATCAAAACCAGAAATCTGGAAGCCAGCCTTGGGTCCCCCCTTTGCTTCCTTCCCTCACCAAGGCTTAGTAGTTTTCTCCTCTTGAACTAGACCAGCTATCCTCTCTTTCTCACAACTCCCACCCTTGAGCCCTCTTTGCTGATTGACACCAGCCTCCTGACTGAACCCTCAGCTGGCATCCCCTCACTGCTGCTGAGCTGCTCAGGAGGGTAACTGATCGTGTCATTTCCTCACTGGAGAAAATCCGCAGTGGCTGCTGCCTGCAGCAGACAGTCCCAGTTCCTTAGTAAGTCTTCTGTTGCCCTCTGTGAAGGACTTTTGCGTCCTAGAAGTAGTTCACTCTGTGCACCTGCTGCTCTTTACACCGTATCCCTTCACTCACTGTGTTTGTCTGACTAGAATGCCCTCGCCTGACTCGGCCTCAGTGTTACCTCCTGGAATTGTCCCAGTCCTCCAAAATGGCCTAAGAGCCCTTTCTGTGACCCCATCCTACCCTTACCCATTGTGGCATCTGTCATGATTTTGAAAAGATCTGATTCTGTGTTGTCTTTTCCTCCAAAGCCTTTAAACTCCTGGAGGGCTGGGACTTTTTTTCCAACATCCAGCATGCTGCCAGGCACACAGTAGGTGTTCAGTAAATGTTCATTAAAATAAACTGCACAGTGACTGTCCTGTAGATGCATGTGGAATGTTTCAGAGAACCAGTACTTGCTGCTGGTAGCAAGTTTGCCTCTCGAAGCCTTGTAGCAATGTGAGGTAAGAATGGATAACACAGAAGAGGATGGTCCCCTTCCTGTAAACCTGCATGTATAGCATCAGATTGCCGAAAATGGGAACTTGAGGAAACAGCAATGCTCTTTCTTTCCTATGTGAAAGTGAGTTTTCTGTTTCCATCTATTGTTTATTGGTTGATACTCTAACCAAAAAACAGAGCATCATTTTGCAGGGCAAGGGTCTAGAGCTGCACCGTCCACTATGGTAGCTGCTGGCCACATGCAGCTCTTTAAATTTAAATTAATTAAAGTGGAATAAAATTTAAAGTTCAGCTTCTCAGCCACTAGGCACTTTTCAAGCACTCAGTAGCCACATGTGGCTAATAGCTACTGTATTCATGGATGACACAGATGGAGAAGAATTCTGTCGTTACAGAACTGTCTGTCGGCTGCTGCTGGTCTGTAGTAGTGGATGTTGGAGGTTAAGATTGAAGCACGTTGAAGCACGTCTATATTTGCTAAGCAACTGATGTATGGCATGTATTGTTGAATTCTGCTACTAACCGTCATCATGATGGACTTTTTCAACTACAATTGGGAAGTATTTTACAGTCAAAAGAGGTACTAGTCTGTTATTGGCCTGTCTTCTAATTGCTCGAATAAAAGGAAATTTCTAGGACTGAAGGAGGCCTCAGAGATCTACTCTAGTTACTTAAGGTGGAGGAAGCTGAGGCTCTAAAAGATACAGTGGTCAGCTCGTCCGTGGCAGGCTTCTGGGCTTCTCACCCTCGGTCTGCTCTGCTGTTCCATGGTACTTCTTCCGTTGTGTCCTCTGTGATTGATGCCAACGGGTTAAATAAGACGGCTTTAAAAAAAAAAAAGTCTTGTCATTTTCAGAAGGTTAAACAGTTTCATCATGATAGCAGGTTATGATCACTGAGCCTTGGTGAAATCAATGGTGCTAATAAAAACGAAGTACTCCCAAAGACTCTGTTATTGTTTCTCACTTTCTTACAGATTCTAAGTCAGTCAGTTGTTGCTGAATGCTCCATAATTATGAAAAGAATCTTACTCTTTGCATATGGGAAGATATCCTGTCTTCATTATGACTTTTTCAAGGTTGAATAATCCTGGCTGCACCTGGTTTCAGCTACTAACTTTAAGGGGAATGTAATCTTTGTTTACCATGATCTTTTTGTGGCAAATGAGGCATAAACAGTGTCAAACGTGTTGCATGAAGTGTGATATTAGTTTGACTGTAAAATGAGCTATTTGAATCTTTGAATCCAATATTAGGGTCTTTATTTTTCTTTGCATGGGATTTATTTTTTCATCTCTAACTGTTGTGAGGATGACTTTTAATTTTCTGAGCTACTGTGATTTTTTTTTTTCTTTTTTAATCATCCCCACAGGCCTCCCTTCCCTCTCCCCTGTCTTCCCCCCACCCCCGTCTCTTACCCCAGCTGAAAATTACCCAACTCTTGTAAGA
Organism: Camelus bactrianus; assembly: GCF_048773025.1. Classification (NCBI taxonomy): domain Eukaryota; kingdom Metazoa; phylum Chordata; class Mammalia; order Artiodactyla; family Camelidae; genus Camelus; species Camelus bactrianus. The sequence continues at coordinate 18,733,953 of NC_133575.1, forward strand.
ATTTTAATCATCTGCAGAAATGAAAATTCTGTATGGTCTTGTTTCTACTAGAATGAGTGACAAAAGGAAGCACTGATGAGCTATCTTGTGAAGCTAGAGTAATTGGCTTTGTGAACAGTAGCCTTTGCATGTACCAGAATTTTCTTAGTGTCTCAGACAAGTGGCCCTGTGGAGTGGCTATGTTGATTACTGCCATCTAATTATTCACAGAGCCCAGGATTTTGCACAGTGACTGTCTCTTAGATTGACTGTCAAACCTCTGGAGTCCTTTCTTGGTGGCCAGTTTTCATGAACAATGACTTGATGTCCAGGAAGTCTTGGTTTTACTTGGTGGTATACATTACTTAGGGATCTCAAAAGGAGCCTGACTCCTGACTTAGTTACTAGACCGTTTGTTAAAACAGAAATAGAAGAGAGAGAGGAACATGACAAACACTACTTAGCCAGGTGTCTTAAGGATTCTGAGGTTTTAGAAAGGATGAAATAGGAGATAATAGTTGAACCCTATCAGGAGATATTTACTGTTACATGGAATAAGATATGAGATGAATTATATTTTTTCTCAAACACAATTTTATATACAGAAGAATACTGATGTATCATGCATAGTTATCCTTCCACATGAATGTTAATTTTTTTTTTTTTGGTGGAGGTACTGGGGATTGACCCAGGACCTTATGCATGCTAAGCATGTGCTCTATCACTAAGCTATACTCCCACCCTGGAATATTAATTTTTATTGGTAAGTACAGGTGCTGAAAAGGAATTTAGTATTTTCAGAGTACTCACAAGAGGTTTAAATAAGATTCATTGGAGAATAGTTTGCTTTTTTTGTTTCTCTTAATCTGGGTAATCCTGGTTCTAGGGAAAATGTTCTTTTTGTCCCTACACTGATCTAGGATGTCTCCCTAATTTTCGAGGTATCTCTACATTGATCTGGGATGGCTCCCTAATTCCCCAAGAATTTCTTCACTGACCTGAGGTGTCTCAGTAGTTACCCAGGTGTGTCTACTCAGGCCTGGAATGTCTCCCTAATAACTGAGGTTTGTCTCCATTTACCTGGAGTTTCTCTCTAATTCTAGGGAAAATGTTTCTCCCAAGTTAGAGAAACATTCTGTTCCCTGTCCTCCCAGGGGTCACAGGTTTTACTGGTGTGATATTGTCATGTGACATAAGTACTGAGTAAAGGGACTGGTCTTGGGGATTGAACAGCAGGTACAAATTTGCTGTAAAAAATGACTTACCATGAAAGCATAAATGTGTGGACACATTTAGTGAGCTTTTATATTGTCCCTTTAGTGAGGCATAATTGAAATGTTTATTTTCTCAGTTTTTCCTTCTTCTTTTAGGTGTGGTATTTCTGTTTGGCAAGGTTTGGATTGACTTCGCCAAGACTCACGTGAGCTGTTGTGTCATGGTGAAAAACATTGAACGAACGCTCTACTTCCTTCCCCGTGAAATGGTAAACCTTAATGATTAGCCTCTCACTCCAAGTACCTTCTGTGTTCTGCCACCAACCCTGTCCTTAGCAGGGCTGAGGGTTATCTACAACCTTGCTGCTTCTGTCTTGTTGTCTGCCTAGTGACCACTGATTGTCAGTGGCTCCATTAGAGATTGGGAGAAGTAGAGAAATGGAGTGAAACTGTTTTTCAACTTGTTAGGAAGAGTGTCAGAGTGCCCGAGTTTTAGTATATAATGCCATCTTTTCCCTCCAGTCCCCATGTCCATAATTATCCGGGTTGGGAGTATATGGCTTTAAATTCCGACGTGGCGTTTGGCCCAGTTTTCATGCTTTCGCTATACGGGCAGCAGTGCCATGTCCTCCCTGGCCATTTAACAAGGTCATTTCAACAAGATCAGTTTTGTTTGCTCTTTCTTTTTACTGGGACTTAATATCCACACTCCCCTCTTGACCCCAGCCCCTTCCCATTTCAGCTGAACTGTAAAGCCTCTTGGTCAGGATTTATAACACTATTCTCCCATTATGTAGGATCGATCATCTTTCTCTCTGGTTTGCTTTTAGGATGCCATTGGGATGAATTGGGCATTGGATTTAGTACATTTTTGGGTCTGTTTGTATCTTTGAATTCACCTTGTTCTATTAAATGTTTGAGTGAAGATGAAAATTGATTTAGACTTGGGTTTCTGGTGGGTGAAAACATCTTATGTACAGACACCTTTTTTTCCTCTCCCCTCTCCTCTCCATGGGAAAGCAGAAAATTGATCTAAATACAGGGAAAGAAAAAGGAACTCCAGTTACAATGAAGGATGTTTATGATGAATTTGACGAAAAAGTAGCAGCAAAATACAAAATTATGAAATTCAAGTCCAAGGTTTGTATTTGGTGATAATTTTTTCTAACTCTGTTTATTAGTTGTTTGTTAATTTGCTGATTTAGCAATAAGTTACTGCATGTCTTCTTTGTGCAAAATGCCTTGTGTGTGGCTATAATTTATTGAATGGAAATTCCATAGATATGAATATAAAACCAGTATGTCAGATTTGTAAAAATATTTTTCTTACTCTTTAAACTGTGTATAAAATGATGTTCACTAATTTGAATAAAAAGATAACTCGTAGCAAAGTAATTGCTTTCATTACTTGAAGAGTATCTTGTGCTTTTATGCCAAATGGAAAAGAAATTGTTCTGATCTTGTTTGTATTAGTTATTGCCAAGTTGTCTTGATCAGAAGGTTAAGTAAGTTTTTTTCTTTAAAGGGCAGGGACTGTGATGCTATTTCTGATTGAACAAAATTCTTCTATTCATGTGATACATACTGATCAATTGTCTTGATATTAATGAGATATCGATGCCTTTGGGGATCGTTGTGGGGGCTGTAACTCAACACAGCACACTGGCTATTAACAGTAATGGTAGTAAAGGGAGGATTGAGTTGCTGAAAACGAGGCTAACTGTCTTAACTATTTGAGCTTTGAATTGTGGCTGATGGATCAAGTCTCTAAAATTCTAGAAGCAATGTGGTGTAATAGTGATGAGTATAGGTGCTTGTGCTTTAAGTCTTAGCCCCACCACTTCCTGGTCTGACCTTGGACAAGTGATGAAGTGATGAGTGACTTCTCTGGGCCCATTTCTTCACCTGATAAATGAGGTCTTATTTCAAGAGCTGTTGAAAGGGTTAAGTCGGTTAATTCATATTAGGTAATTAGAACAGTCCTTATGTATATATAGCAAGCACTCAGTACCTGTGAGCTATAATTCCAATGTTTATTATTTTTTTTGGCAAGATGGAGTTGCTTAGTATCAAAGAATAGCAAATGGATTTTAGTGCATTAACATTGTAGAAATTTTTAATTTTTATTGCCTCTCTTTTTTTATTTTTTAAATTTTTGGAGGGGGTAGGTAATTAGGTTCACTTATTTGTTTATATTTAGAGGAGGTACTGGGGACTGAATTCAGGACCTCGTGCATGCTAAGCACGCACTCTACCGCTTGAGCTATACCCTGCCCCTTTTATTGCCTCTCTTGAATGCAAATATTTCTTAAGTTCTCTAGTGTCCACAATAAGTCTTTTTAACATTTTGTCACTAGGTATTTTAGTCCCAGTTGAAAGGGGGAAAAGCTGCTTTTTTGGCTCTGTTTTCCTTTGTGTTCCATAATGATTAAATACCGTATCATGCAGTATGTATGTAATGCTTGTCAATTTAGTTTATGAAGTTTTTCATGATTTTTAATGATTTAATGATGTCTTAATGATTTTTAAATATCTACTTACCCAGGCAGTGGAAAAGAACTATGCTTTTGAGATACCTGATGTTCCAGAAAGATCCGAGTACTTGGAAGTTAGATACTCGGTAAGTCAAACAAGGAAGAGTAATGGCTTTTGGTTGAAAATGGGATTTTTATGTTTTTGAAATTTCATCTGGCTTTCAATTAGGAATACTGGCAGGGCTCCTCAAGCTCCCAGTTCGTTGAAGTGGACTTACAGCAAGGAGTAATTACAATGGATAAAATGAATTTAAATACATAGACTACAGGTTATACTACCTTTCTCTGCTTTCATATATGCATCTTTAAATAAATAAGTTGAGACAACTGCACAACTGTTTGTCAGGTGGACAGAATGCCACATGGTGGAGTTGAACATCATTAGTCTGTCACAGTGTCCCTCTGAGCAGTGGAAAGGTGAGGGAAGAGCGTCAGTAGCCTTGTTGTAGTGCTGCTCTTGCCCCCGTGACAGACAAGGTCATTGCTGCGGGATGTTAATTAACTGGACCTTAACCTCTCTTTACCTCTGTTCCAGTGTTCTTATCTCATGATGTTGGAAAAAGGAAACTTAAGAAAATGTTTCTGACAGTGGTGATGAAAAATACCGTGGAAGCATTTTGAATGAGTTCCACTCCCTTGCTTTCTTTCTTCTAATGGAGTGGTACTTATTTGGCCTTCTTTATCAGTAAGGCATGTACAGCTCTGGACAGAAATCCTCTTTTGGGGGAGCTTCTTGGCCCATTTTTCTTCTAATGGGTGTCATCAAGATGCATTATTTTGTCATTGTGAATTGTTTTTGTTTCCTACTGTGAATTGTTTTGGATTTCATTTGTGGCAAATTACATTTCATATATATCAAAGGGGTTTCTTCTGGTGGTTCACAGAGAGGCTTTTGTTTATTTCAAATACAGACTTGGGAAATGTGAAGTAATGGTTTTCAACAAAAAAGATTTTTTTTTTCTTCTGGGCCTTTTCCAGGCTGAAATGCCACAGCTTCCTCAGGATTTGAAAGGAGAAACTTTTTCTCATGTATTTGGGACCAACACATCCAGCTTGGAACTGTTCTTGATGAACAGAAAGATCAAAGGACCTTGTTGGCTTGAAGTAAAAAATCCACGTAAGGAAAAATTTCCTTTTAAAAGTGCTAAGTAAATCGCTGATAGATGCGGTTTTTAGAAGTTAAGGAATTGGTCTTTATTTCAGCGTGTCCGCTTCCTTCTTTATGTTGGTCTTTTCAAGGTCTTCCTTGAGTGAGTGTAGAGGGGTTTGTGGGGAATGACTGCTGCTGTGATACTTCGCATTTTAGTGGGAGAGGGGCTCAGCCCAGGCGGCCATTCAGGTACATCCTTCATTGTGCTGCTGTTGGTGTGGACTTCCGACCTGGCTGATGCGGCCCAGCTCTTCTCCATGGTGAACTGCTGACCTTTGAAGGAGGGAAGCATCACTGCCCAGTGGGGATCGTGCTTGCACGGTCTCTTGCCTGATGTTTCTCAGTACTGTCATCTGTCACACACTGGTTTGTCTTCATGAATCTCTTAAACTGTTTCGTGATTCCTCCAAGGCACTATTTTGGTTTTTAAAAACTTATTTTGGGTTCTGGATTTTTTTGGAAGGCAGATGAAGGCTGTGGACCTTTTTCCCAAGGAAGTGAACATATGTATACACACACACAAAGATTTGCATACAGTCCAATAATGTGGCTTATTTTTAGACGTAACAAGACATTTTTGTGAGAAGATAGGGTTGAAGACCATCTCAGTTAATCACAGATGTCTTCATTTTGGTAGTTTTTCTTTTTCGGTAAATAGCTATTGATCTATTGTATCTATTCTCTTTCAGAGCTCTTGGGTCAGCCAATCAGTTGGTGTAAAGTTGAGGCAATGGCCTTGAAACCAGACCTGATGAATGTAATTAAGGATGTCAGTCCTCCTCCACTCGTGGTCATGTCTTTCAGCATGAAGACAATGCAGAATGCAAAGACACATGAGAATGAGGTAAATAGGACAGATTTCGTACTTATGCCTTAGGTGTGGTACTTCCTGAACTTGCACAGCTTTTCTGTAAAGGAAAGTCGTTCTTTTTGGAGGGGAAAGAAAACTAATTCACTACCAAGCTCCATTTTGAAGAATGAATTGAATTTGTCTAGTGTTGGAGGTTTTTTTTTAAACTTAAATTGCTGGATTTTTTTTTGTTTTTAAAATTTTTTTAATTTTGGAGAACTTAAAGTGGATAATGAACTGCTATATACCAATCACTCATATTCACCAGTTAGCCAGATTTTGTCACACTCATTTATCCCTCTCTTTTTTTCCCTCCTGAAGTATTTTAAAGCTAATCTCAGACGTTGTGTCATTTTTCCTCTGTGTACTTCGGTACGCATCTCTCAAAACATGCACACTTTCTTATAGAATGCCATTATCACACCTATTAACGTTAACAGTGATTCCTTGATACCATCTAAAATACCCAGTCCATAGTCACATGACTGTTCCTCAGAAATGTATTTTAGCGGCTGTTTTATTTGAATCAGGATTCGTATAAGATCCACAGATGATGTTTAATTTTTGTCTCTTGAATCTCTTTTAAGTGGCTGCAGCTCCTTTCCACCCCCTCCAGTTTTTTCAGTGACATTCACTTAATGAAAAATCATTATAGGTTGCCTCAAAGAATGACCCATTTTCTGTATTTGTTTGCTTCCTTGTATCATCAGATTTCTTACTGTATACCAGGGGTAGGCAAACTATGGCCTGTGGGCAAATCTAGCCCACCACCCATTTTTGTAAATAAAGTTTCATTGGAAGACAGTACATCTATTCGTTTATGTATTGTCTACAGCTGCTTTTGTACTAGGCAGCAAAGTTATTAGTCATGACAGACCGTGTGACCTGAAAGCCTAAAATATTTACTGCCTGGCCCTTTACAGAAAAAGCACCCGCGCCTGCTTGTTAGCGCTGCAGAATTGATTAGATTCAGGTTTGACCTTTTTTTGGCCTAAATACTGTATTGGTGGTACAGTGTAATTCATATTGCATCATATCAGCAGGCACATAATGCCTGGTTAAAGCACTCCTAGTGGGGCTATGATTAATTAGTAGGTTCAAGTTTTTTAACTGTCGCAACCACTGATGTTTTGGGCTGGATAACTCATTATAGAGGCTGTCCTGTGTATGGTGGGATGTTTACCAGTATGCCTGGCCTCTACTTGATGCCAAACATGACCCCTGCCCCCTAATTCTGACAACCAGAAATGCTTCCAGACATCTCCAAATGTCCCCTGGGCATAGGGGGCAAAATTGTTCCCAGTTGAGAGCCCAATGATCTGATTTTTGCCTGAATTTGTTATTTCATTAGGAGTTGTAAAATGTGGTTCTCTAATTCTGTCATCCTTCCATGTTTATTAAACGTGTTAAATATTAGAATGATTATTAGTTAAAGTTTCCTATAAAGTTACCCTTTCCTTATTAACCAGCACTATTTTGTTATGCTGCAATACTTTATATAAGAAGGGAACAATAAATGCATACTTTCTCTTCTTTTGCCAGTTTTCTGAGTAGGAAGTTGAGGACATACATTACATGTGTTGTTGAACAATGATTTGTTTATTTACTTTTGTTACTTATTTTTGTTTCCTCTTTTATGGACTCATTATAAACTCAGGCTTATTTATATATAGTCAATATTTCAATCTATTGCAATCATTAATTATTGCTATTTTTAATGCTTAACTTTGGCTCTCTTCGGTCATTGGGAGCTGCTTTATGTTTTCTTCTGAATCCTTTTGACATTGAGGATCTTTTTTAACAGCAGCATTTTGGCAATTTTTTTTTAGTGTGTGATTTCATCTTTTAATAATAGCTAATACAGGAGACAGTTAATAGTTAAGTGTTTGGGAAAATTTTAATTCGTTAAAAAAAAAAATCCATCCTCCAGCAGCCAGAGTAAGGTTTCAAAATACCATTTCCTAATAAAGGAAATAGAGCTCTGAAGAAATGGCTAATTTGGGGCTGGAAATGTCCAAGATAAGCCTGGAATGTCTTGTTATACTAGAAAACAAGGACAATATTAAAATCCACTGAAGATATGTCAGAAAGACGCAGGAGTCAACTTGAAGAGTTTCCTGTCAACAAAGATGGGACAATTTGAGCATGTGTAAGAATAACTGCAACAGATTGAAACACAGGAGTTCATAATGATAGTGTAAACACAGCACCGCATAGCTTACCTGTGAAGGGAACTAGGGAACCAACTCACTTTGAAAACTGGTAAATAAAGGAATTGAATCAAGCATTTATCTTGACTTTTTTGAACACATACTGTACCTCAGGTAACCAAATCGTTGATTCAGGGAGGTTTCTCTTCATAGACGGTTTCCAGTTAATAAATGATGAAGGAAAAAAAAATGATGAAGGAAAAATTGAGTCTGACCACTTTGCAATCCCTAATGAAATAATGGGTCTAGGCAGTGATTTTCAGTGGCTGCCCTGATCACTAAAATTAGAGGTAACCCGACCTGATGTGATAACCAGTGATACCTCCAAAGTATTCTTGCCAAAAATTTGAACCTGATTTTGATCAAGCCTTTAGATTTACATATGAATATCCAGGCAGTACAGAAACAGAAAAAAAATACGTTAAATGATATTGCTGGGATAGATGCAGTAGAATCTGTACTGTGGGGTACTCTACCGGCACAACAACCCAGTTTCTTCAACAGATAAACTGCAGAGAAATAATAGGTGAGGAGGGATTGTACTTCATAGTTTTACCTGTCAACCACATGCAAAGTATGGATTTATTTGGTAAATAAAATTAAGATAGTTGGGAAAACATGAGAATTTGAATTCTGCCTGGATATTTAATGAGTTTAAGTAATTACTATTAATTGTATTAGCTGAGATGATCATATTGCATTTTAAAAACTTTTCATCTTTTAAAGTAGTAGTTCTCAGCTGGGCAAAATCCCCTTAAGGGGACTTCTGGCCATGTCTGGGGACGTTTTTAGTTGTCGCAGCTTGGAGATTGCGGGGATAGGGAGCAGTGCTGCAAGCAGCCAGGGATGCTGCTAAACATTCCACAGCGCATAGGGCAGCCCTACAGCGAAGAGTTGTTCAGCCTTAAGTGTCCATAGTGCTGAGGTTGAGAAACCCTGTTTTAGAGAGATCTGCTGAAGTATTTCTGGATAAAGTGATAGATAAAGGGTTTTGCTTCAAAATAACAGGGCGGTGCGGGGAAGGCGGGATAGACAGGGCTATTGATGAGCTGATAATGGAAGCAGGATGATGGGTATATGAGAGGTGATTTTATTATTTTTTATTAAATACTTTCATAATAAAAAGTTAAAATACTCTTAAGGACTAAAATCTGTATCTTTACGTTCTTGGTGGTTTTGGTGAGAATGCCGGCTGCATAGTGGTGTCTGATAAGTGATTTGTTTTCTCTTTTCTTTGTAGATTATTGCTGTGTCAGCTTTGGTGCATCACAGCTTTGCGTTAGATAAAGCCCCCCCGCAGCCTCCCTTTCAGTCACACTTTTGTGGTATGTATTTTTTTAGCTTGTTAACTAATGGCTTAATTTTAATTTCTCTTACTTTCTTTCTAGCTGTTGGATCAGTAACTTGAAAAGGAAGTGTTTTCAAGAGCAGTTAGTGTATATTGTTAAAGAAGTTTTTTTTTAATTGAATTGTAGTTGATTTACAATATTGTGTTAGTTTCAGGTGTACAGCAAAGTGATTCACTTATACATATATATTTTTCAGATTATTTTCCATTGTAGGTTATTACAAGATACTAAGTATAGTTCCCTGTATAAATCCAGTGAATCTTTGTGGCTAATCTTGTTTTATGTATAGTAGTTTGCATCTGTTAATCTCATACTCCTAATTTATTCCCTCTTTCCTTTTGGTAACCATAAGTTTGTTTTCTACATTGGTGAGTCTATTTCTGTTTTGTATGTAGATTCATTTGTATTGTTTTTCAGATTCCACATATAAGTGATACCATATATTTGTCTTTCTCTGTCTTTGTACCATATTTTCTGGATCCATCCATGTTGCTGCAAATGGCATTATTTCATTCTTTTTTATGGTTGAGTACTGTTCCATTGTATATATGTACCACACCTTCTTAAACCAGTTGTCTCTCCGTGGGCACTTGGGTTGTTTCCATGTCTTCGCTACTGTAAATAGTGCTGCTATGAACATTGAGATGCATGTGTCTTTTCAAATTAGAGTTTTCAACTTTTCTGAATATATGCCCAGGATTGTGATTGCTGAATCATATGATACCTCTATTTTTAGTTTTTTAAGGAACCTCCATACTGTTTTCCATAGTGGCTGCACCAATTTACATTTCCACCAGCAGTGTAGGAGGATTCCCTTTTCTCCACAACCTCTCCATTTATTATTTGTAGACTTTTTGATGATAGCCATTCTGACCAGTGTGAGGTGACACTTCCTTGTGGTTTTGATTTGCTTTTCTCTAATAATTAGTGATGTTTAACATCTTTTCATGTTATCTGTTGGCCATCTGTATGTCTTTGGAGAAATGTCTATTTAGGTCCTCTGTCCATTTTTTGATTCGGTTGTTTGTTTTCTAGATACTGAGTTGTATGAACTGTTTGTATATTTTGGATATTAACCTCTTGTTGGTCACATTGTTTGCAAATGTTTTCTCCCATTCCATAGGTTGTCTTTTCGTTTTGTTGGTGGTTTCCTTTGCTGTGCAAAAGCTTTTAAGTTTGATTAGATTCCATTTGTTTGTTTTTGTTTTTATTTGTTAAAGAAGTTTCTTTTGGTCAGCTGTGGACACAGAGTTTTATTGGATTGGTTGCTCCTGTTCAGCTGGTTAATTTTGTTCTAGGAGCAGAAGTCAGGCGGACGTTTGGTATCTTTTTTTCTGTTCCAGTGGTTACTCTCGTGGTGGAGTAGTTTTTTCCTGGGTCAAAATTATGCTGTAACTATTTTCTTTTCATGATGTCATTCTAAAAGCCTGTATTAGGAGCCTGGCCAAAGTTTTCTGTGTGATGAGACAAGATGCCAAGGCATAAGTGAATGTTTACCTATCTGGGAGGAGTTACAGTAATATCAAGTTGGAGTTGGGTTGTGCTGGGCACAAAATTCAGTGGGTGAAACTGTTCCACAGAATTCTCCATGCCATGAGTCAGTCTTTTATGTTTTTAATTAGTTTTAGTTTAGTTTTTTCTTGGTGGGGGGAGGTGGTAGTTAGGTTTATTTATTTAGTTATTTTTTTAATGGAGGTATTGGAGGTTGAACCCAGGGACTCATGCATGCTCTACCACTGAGCTATACCCTCCTACCCCCATGAGTCAGTCTTCATGGAAGATTCTGAAAATTCCATGTTGAGAACTTGGCCAGTTAAGTAATCATTTTTTGTTTAAAAGAAAAAACAATAAAGGCATAACGCTATTGATCTGTTATGCTTCCTGGTATCTTTTCCAGTCCAGAACCAGAGATTAACTGGGACAACATCTCCTGTCTGGTTTCCCAGATATTAGGAAAGTGAAACTAGGGAAGTGAGCAAAGAAGGGAGGGTGATGTATTATTATTGTGAAGTTTTACCTCTTAAGTTGAGTGGAGTACGCAGGACAAAATGATGGGGATAGCTTGGAGAATATGTGAAGAGAGCAGTCATTAGCTCATTTCAGCATTTACCTCTGAGTATGTCACTGTGAGCAGCTCCTGTGAATGGCTTGGAACTTAGAGTGTAGTGGGGGAAGCTTTGGTCATCTTTTCTAGCTTTGAGAAGGTTGGACTGAGTTCCTCTATTGTATGCTGGTTGAGGTTTTGGTTGTGGTAAGGATTTCCTTTGGGAAAGACTTAAATATCCTCCATTCTGACTTAGATTGCTAGCAAGTGTTTTATCAAAGCAGTTTAACAATGGTGGGGACTTAGTGTTCTGTGCTTTGCTATTCTTTGTTTTTAGATTTAATTTTTAAACTTTGAAAAAATTGAGGTATAATTGACATGTAACATTGTATTAGTTTCAGGTGTACAACATAATGATGCTGTATTTGTATATGTAGTTAATATCCATCACTATAGTTATAAAAAACTTCTTGTGATAAGAACTTTTAAGATTTATTATCTTAGCAAGTTTCAAATATGCAATACAGAATTATTAATTATAGTCACCATGCTGTGCCTTATATCCCCAAGACTTATTTATTTTATAGCTAGAACTTTCTGCCTTTGTACCCCGTACCACTCCCCCCCTTAGTCACTATGTGTTCTATCTGTGAGCTCCTTTCATTTTCTTTCCTGTTTTTTTGATTCCACATATAAGTGAGATTATACAATATTTGTCTTTCTCTGTCTGTCTTATTTAGCATAATGCCCTCTAAATCCATCCAGGTTGTTACAAATAGCAAGGGTTTCTTTTAATGGCTGAATAATATTCCATTGTATAAATATATCACATTTTCTTTTTTCATTCATCCGCTGATGGACACTGTGGTTGCTTTCATGTGTTGGCTATTGTAAATAATGTTGCAGTGAACATAGGGATGCATATATCTTTTCAATTTACTGTTTTCATTTTCTTCAGATAAATTCTCAGAAGCGGAATTGATGGATTAAATGGTTGTTCTATTTTTAAGTTTCTAAGGAAACTCCATACTGTTTTCCATAGTGACTGTACCAGTTTACATTCCCACCGACAGTGCACAAGGGTTCCTTTTTCTCTACATCCTCACCAACACTTATGTTTTGTCTTTTGGTAATAACCATTCTAACAGGTGTGAGGTAATATCTCATTGTGGTTTTCATTTGTGCTTCTCTGATTTGTGACCTTTTCATGTACCTGGTGGCCATCTATATGTCTTTAGAAAAATGTCTGTTCAGCTCCTTTGCCCATTTTTTTAGTGAGGTTTTTTTTGTTGTTACTATTGAATTGTATGAGTTTTTAAAAATATATATTTTGGATATTAATCTCTTATCAGATATATTACTTGCAAATATTTTCTCCCATTTGGTGGATTGCCTGTTCATTTTGTTAATGATTTCCTTTGTTGTGCAGAGGTTTTGTACCTTGATGTAGTCCCACATGTTTATTTTTGCTTTTGGTGTCAAATCCAAAAAGTCATTGCAAAGACCAATGTCAAGGAACTTACTGCTTATGTTTTCTTCTAGGATTTTTATGGTTTCAGGTCTTATGTTCAAGCTTTTAACTCCTTTTGAGTTAGTTTTTTGTTTATGGTATAAGATAGTGGTCCAGTTTCATTATCTTATGTGGCTGTCCAGTTTTGTCAGCATCATTTATTGAAGAAACTATCCTTTCTCCATTGTTTATTCTTGGCTCCTTTGTCATAAATTGACCATGTTATGCATGGGTTTACTTCTGAGCTCTCTATTCTGTTTCATTGATCTGTATGTCTGTTTTTATGCCAATACCATACCATTTTGATTCCTGTAGCTTTGTAGTACAGTTTGAAATCAGGGAGTGTGATGCCTCCTGCTTCTTTCTTCTTTCTCAAGATTGCTTTGGCTATTCAGGGTCTTCTGTGGTTCCATATGAATTTTAGGATAGTTTGTTTTGGTGACTCTTTAGGGATTAGAGGGAATTTATTTGTATTTAAGATGGTTTCCATTCAGATACATGCGGTGTATGTGTACTTGAAATTGGACTATGATGGATGTTGAAATCTTTATTTTTTTTCCTTTTTTACAGTTGTATCTAAACCAAAGGACTGTATTTTTCCATATGATTTCAAAGAAAGCATTAAGGAAAAGGTAAAAACCTCATTATTTATTCCTTTTAAATATGAAATATCTATTTGTTTAAAAAGAAAGGGAGAATGTTGTGGATTTGTGGATTAGTAGAAATAGGCTATTTTATATGTTAATTTATTAGATCTATTCTTGCTAGATTGGACTATGGCATTAATCCATTAAAAATGTATTAGAAGCATAAAACTAGAAACATTATTTAACAATGTTTACATGTTTCCTCCTGTGAAAATAATGGGATTTGACACCTTATTAATAGATGGGGTGTTCTCAAACCCTCCTTCAGATAGCTTAATTGGAAGTTTTTCCAAAATTGCGTGATCTCGTGATTACGGTTTTGGGGAAGTGTTGAATTACCTCCCCGTCCTCCCCTCGCCTCCTTGAAGGAAGTCAGGAGAAGTTGGGAATGCTGTGGATATTATGTATATTAAAGGAGATGTATATTGGAAAGGTTAATGTGGGCTGGGCCATAACTGATCAGTTATCTCTAGTCTCCCAGTACACTCCATGAAGAAGTTTTCATGGGTTCTTAATAAAATGGCGAGGAGAAGTAATATAATGTAGTAATTTTTCATAAAGATAAATGTATTCAGTATAAAGCATTTCTTTTTTGAAGAGTATGCTTTTTCTTTCATGAAATGCTTGTGCTGGTAAATTTGTAGCTTTGTTTTTTTAATGTCCTCACTTGACAGAATTAAAAGTTAGTAACCTTGCCATGTTCCACTTATTTTAAATTGATTTGAGAAGTCGAGTAGTCTGGGGTACTATTGGATCAGACTCTTACTTGTGAGGTGCCCCGAAATACCTATCTAAGTAAAATGACCCAGGAAAGTTCCATTAGAGTCAAACTGATATTTTTTAGCCGAGCTAGTTGTCAAAAACATAGCCATCAACTTCCATTTTAGGAGTCTTAATAAGAGGGGATCTTTTGAATACCTGGTTTATATTGAGTAATCCAAGTGGAAGCCTTTTGTGTGTAAATAGGTTTTATTTATAACTTAAGATACTTAGAATTCTTAAATGTGTGTTTGTTTTTAGTCTAGTTTCTTATTTATGGATTTTTACACCACTATTTGGGATTTGTTCATACAATCCTTGGAATCTCTTAATGTGGTGTATACATAAACAGTGAAGTCTGTCAGGGATTATATGGGAAAGTAAGTAATGTTTTTGATAGGTACTCTGATTCATATGCTATAAAAGGTGTCCAGATGCACAAGCATGTCCCTATGGAGGGACATTTTTGCACTTGATAGTACTCAGCACTTAAAATTTTGCTTCATGCACATGCTATTACTAGAATGAGCTCTTCAGAGATTTTGTGCAATTATTACTGCAAAATCTGGAATCAGGAATTTCATTGCTGCATTTAGTTTTGAAATGGATGGTTTCTTTTAACACTAAGAAATCTTATCCTGTTTGAACAAGGAGCCGAGGTATAGTACTTGAGAGTAAAGATAAATGACTGGTATGTTTTTATCTAACAGAATGTGAAGGTTGAGGTTGCTGCAACAGAACGAACACTGCTAGGTTTTTTCCTTGCGAAAGTTCACAAAATAGATCCTGATATCATTGTGGTGAGTAGATGTTTATCATGTCGTGGGGAAGCTCTTCATTCCTTAGTTCTTTTCAGTGTGACTTGATTGGTACTTTTTGAGTGGCAAAGAATCTTTTCAGAGTGAAATGACCCTGTGGACTGGTAGAGAATTGCTGTACTTTCTGTTTACAGAAAGGAGAAAAAATCCCAGCCCACTACAAGATAGTTTTTTCCCCTCTAATAGAAAAGCAACTCATGAATTACTGTTGAATTTTAGGATACACCTGTTATTTACAGTGAGAGAGCAGCCCAGAAGTAGGTAAACTCATGTCAACTGTTAATGTCTCCAAAATTTTGGCTTAGTGGTCCAGTTGTATAGGGGTCACAGGAGTGAATTCTCTTGGTTTGGTGTAAATCCCCAAAGTATGAATATTTTAATTTTATGAGCTCAGTGGATCTCTATGACATACTCCTTTGAGAGCTCATGGCTAGGAATCTTTTTTTCTCTTGATGACCGAATATGTTTGCCCTAAATAGTAAGTGGTAACAATTCATTGTGTTGTCTTTGCCAGTTTGGAAGAATCCTACCTAAAGCAACATTTTGCTTTGTTGCCTCTGGCCTTCCTTCTTTTGTAGACTCCTTGGTAGGAGTTCTTCCTTTTATCTTTTTTCTGGGTTAATGGACCAATTAAATTATATTGTGCTTTGGGGGTTTTTTTGGAGGAAAGTAGGATATAAATGCCTGTACTTTAAGTGATCTCAGTAATTTGGTTACATTGAAACCTTGTGAAAATGTTTGCCATCTATTTCTCTGTGTTCATTTTTGCTCATGGACTTCTCTACTGGTGACGGTGTAGCCAAAGTACTGAGAGCTTGTAGGTTCTCAGTGTCTCTGCACCCACTTCCCTTAGGATACTTCAGGACCCATCTTGAAAGTGCCAGGAAGATTCTGTCCACAGTGCCCTCCTGTGGTGCTTAGGTTCAGCATCAGGCCCTCACCCAGTCTCCACTAGCAATCTGTCTTGGTCCCCAAGGGGATGTCTTGAAGTCTAAGGTAGCTGGCCTGCCTTAGGGTGTTAAAGCCAAGGCTGTGTGAGAAATCCAAACTGATATAAGACAGAATCCTGACACGGATTTGAGTCCCTAATCCTGGGCATGATAATTTGGAAATGAGACTTCCTCATGTCCTTTAGATCGCTCAGTTTAATAGACAAACCTGCCATAAATATATAGTGGTATGTATTTTTATTTAAAATTAATAACAACTAAATCTATTGATTCATTTTAAACTTCATCTAGTTTTTTTAAATAGATATAAGCAGTGAACCATATCATTCACATGATGGGAATTAGCAGTACAGAAATGGAGAATTTGGTTGCATTTTTTAATTTTTTTTTTACTTGGGAAATTTTTGTTTCCATGTTTTTAACAAGTTTCTTATTGAACTATCAAGTTGGTATTATGTTTGTTTTGTTGCACGTTGATTGAGTCTAAATCAGTAGTGTTTGAACTCAATTCTTTAAGAAACTAGATGCAGTTCCCGAGTTTTCTAAGGAGTCTAAACTGTCGCAAAACAGCTGGGTTCTCGGTTTTTTAGGAAGTAAAATGGAATTGTTCACATACAGCTTTTACTGATCACCTAAAAAGTATGGGACATTAAAATTTGCATTTGCCTTCGAGACTGTGAGGCATGAGCTGCAAATTAAAAGACACCATATGAACCTTGCATCAATTAGGATAAAATAAAGTTTATTCCAGCAATCTGCTTAGCAGCCTTGTTAATGTCAAGGCTAATGAACGCCGCTGATGAATACATTCCTGAAGAAGAAAGGACCCCAATCGGAGGTAAGCTCATGATGCCTTCAATTAGAGACCAGAAAAAGAAAGGGCAAAGAAATTCTACGCATATGGAGATAAATCCTCTAATTTGTGTTTGTTATAATGTTATTGGCTGCCTTCTTTTTCTGACTAGGGTCATAATATTTATGGATTTGAACTGGAAGTGCTACTGCAGAGAATTAACGTGTGCAAAGTTCCTTATTGGTCCAAGATAGGTCGGCTGAAGCGATCCAACATGCCAAAGCTTGGGGTAATAATACTTTTGAAAATTTTACTTCTCTGTTTGGTTTCTTTATATGGAGTAACTACCAGGGAGCACATTGCGCTTCTCTGACTAGGAACCGGTTACCTTATGGCAGGACATTTTAACTTTGGCACCAAACATCTTTTCCTTTGACTCCAACATTTTATTGGTAAAGGTGCTGGTAGTTTTAAAAGTCAACTCTTAGAATCTAGAGACAGCACATGTGTTAGCTCCACTCGGAGTCCCTCAGAGCAGAGCTGCAGGGTTCAGCAATCCTGTTCTCATTCAGGAAGGAGGTGGGAAGGAGGAACGGGAGGGGGCAGACACTGAGTGTGTAAGAAGGCAACAGGCTGCGTGCCTGCTGTGTTTATTCTGTCTCACAGCAACTCCGGGTTTATTGCACGTTCTCACGGGGGTGGCTGAACTCGTGCTAGATCTCCGAGCTAGTAAAGGGACGAACTAAAATTTTGAACCCAGGCCCCATCTGACTCTCTGAAAACTTGTGTACTTTTCGTCCTACCTGCTTGCTTCACTTAAGGGAGGTTTTGGTGGTTTTTGTATGAAGCACCTTCATTTCCTAGACCTGAGACTGCTCAGTGCTTGGAGTCTTACTTTACTTAAAGCTTATAAGCAAAATGGCATGCTGCCTTGGAATCTGTACCTTTTAGAATGCTCTCCAGAGGGTTCTGTTGCCGCTGATTGGAGTTGGGGCCGATGCTCTTGCTTCTTTTCCTATTCATGTCTTTAAGGTGATAGAGTCATTGTTAACACTTCAAACACTTGCTTTGCTGACTCCTTACCCGCTTCAAGGTTCCTCATATGGCATCTTCTCAGGGAGGTCTACCTGGACCACCTTATTTAAGATGCAGTCCCCCCAAGTTCCTTGTTCCCCTCACCTTATTCTAGTTTCTCTTTTCCATGTACTTACTACCTCCTAAAACTGTATAATTTCTTTTTTTATTGTGTATTTCAAATGAGATCAGAAATCCTTTCTATTTTGCTCACCACTGTATTCTGAGTGCCTACAACAGTGTCAGATACATAGTGAATGTTCAAAAAGGTTTGACTGACAGCTGAATGAACGCATGAATGGAAGAGTGAGAGTTTCATCCTTCTAATTTTGGGGCCAGTCTCATAGCAGGTTAGAAGGAAATGTTCTCAGTCTCTGCTCTTCAATGGATTTGCTTTTGGTCCTCCTCTTACAGGGCAGGAGTGGATTTGGTGAAAGAAATGCTACCTGTGGCCGAATGATCTGTGATGTGGAAATTTCAGCAAAGGAATTGATTCGTTGTAAAAGCTACCATTTGTCTGAACTTGTTCAACAGATTCTGAAAACAGAAAGGGTTGTAATCCCGGTGGAAAATATACGAAATATGTACAGGTATGATCCTGAATGCTTCAGAATTTGTCTGTCTTGAAATTAGCAACAGCAAGATGCCAGAATCATCCTGAGGCTGGAGCGACAGGTGCCTGTGGTGCTGTGGAGGGGAATTGTCTGTCTTCATGTCTGCGTCACCATCTCCATTACTGTAGTCATTTGAATTATTTTGCCTTTTGAATTATTCTAATTTTATCGGAATATCTCCCTCACTTAACACCATCTTGATGTTTCCTGATAGCAGTTTGGAAATTGATGTCATATTTAGGTTTCCATCCTTAATATCATTAATTTAGAAATTAATGCAAATATTTTAGAAATATAAAAACTGAGAAATCATTTAGTTACTTGCAGATGTTGCAGATTGTTTCTTTAGTCCAGCTTTATTGAGGTCAAATTTGACAAATAAAAATTGTATTTTGTGTAAGGTATACAACCTGAAGTTTGGTACATAATCAAGCTAATTAACGTACCCATCACTTCACACAGTCGCTACTTTTTTTTCTTTTGTGGTGAGAACACTTAAGATTTATCCCTCTTTGGGAATTTCAAGTATACAATACAGTATTGTTGTTAACTGTAGTCACATTGCTGTACATTGGATTTCTGGAACTTACTCATTTTGCATAACTGAAACTTTGAGCTTGGTATTTCTTAAATAAGGTTTCTCCTACCCTCTGGCCACTTCTCATTCTTTGCCTGTTCCTCCTGAGTCCTCAGACTGCTTCTCTTTTGGACTGCGCTCCCTCCCTGGGTGATACCGTCAAGTCTCAGGAATTGCAATCCTCTGTGGGTGCTGATGCCTCCCGCCAGCGTAGCTTCATCTCCCCTGAATTCCAGGGTCATGTCTCCACCTGCCTGTTCTACTGGATGTCGCGAAGTCCTGTCTGCTCTGTCTTCAAAATATGTCTGTATGCGACCACTTCTTTTCCCCTCCATTGGACCCACCCTGGTCCAAGCCACCATCCTCTTTCTCCTGGGTCACTGGGTCTTACATTAGCCTCTTTACCTGTCTCCTTGGTTTTGCCCTTGACCCCTTGCTATCTGTTCTCAACCCAGGAACCAGACTTAACTGTGCTAAAGTTAAGTTAGATACAGCACTCTGCTTAGTCTCCCAGTGATTTTCTGTTTCATTCAGAGTGAAAACCGAAGTGCTTATTTTGATTTACAAGGTCCTAAACAGTGGGTCTCTCTACCATTAACTCTGTCCTTACCTTCTACTGTACTCCCCATCATTCTCTCTGTTCCAGCCACTGGTCTCCTTCTTGCTACTGGAACTGCCAGATTTCTGCTCAGCTCAGGGCCTTCGAATGTGCTGTTCTGTCTGCCTGGAGCGCTCTTCCCTCAGATCCTGTCCGCACATACCGCCCCTCACTTCTTCCAGGTCTTCATTCTCACTGAACTCTTCCCCGGTTCCCCAACTAAAATATCAGTCTCTGCTCCTGACACTGAATAGTCCCGTTGCTTCTTAATTTTCCTTCTTAACACTTAGAATTATATAACATATCATATGTTAAATTATTTATTTTCTTTCTGTCTCCCATGAGGACAGGAATTTTGGTCTGTTTTGGTCACAACCAGCATCTAGAATAATGCCTGGCACATAGTAGGTATGTAATACATCCTTAATGGATGGAAGGAATGAAAGGATTTAGGTAGTTTTCAGGTTGTAGTTAACACATACCTTCACTTTCTCTTTGTGGAATTTTTTTGTGTTTTAGAGAAGGGCGGTGGGAATCAGTGGTATGAATGAATTCCTAATTTCATACTGACCTTATTTTAAATTGTTTCCAAAGCTGAGGTGCCATTGCTCTGAAGTTACTTACACCAAAGTTTTTTTTGTAATATTTTATGAAGTTCTGATTATAGTCATTGTTTCTTTTAATTACTTGATTCTGTTTTATTCTTACTTTTCTGTACAGTGAATCATCTCATCTGTTGTACCTGTTGGAACACACCTGGAAAGATGCCAGGTTCATTTTGCAGATCATGTGTGAGCTAAATGTTCTTCCATTAGCATTGCAGATCACTAACATCGCTGGGAACATTATGGTAAATTTAACTTAGAAAGGGGGAAAAAGCATTTCCTGTTGGATCCAGTATTTTCTTGGGGTAGTTGTTATATGATAATGAGTCTAAATGCATGCTTATAAAATGAGTAACTTGTATTCTGAAAGCTGGGCTGCTTTTGTAAAATGAAGAACTGCTTGGGAGAAGGGGAGGAAAGCCAGGTGCAGTCTGTTGAAATTTGGGTGAACATAAGGATCATCTCTAACATCTGGATGTGTGATTTGTGGAGTGGTCCATTTGGGAGTAAAGAAATAGTCCAAGTTGTCAGTATTTTCAGCTCTCTTTGTCTCCTTTTAACTATAATGCTTAAAGAAAATGCTAGAAATAATTCAGTACTTTTTTTTTTAAAACAGCCTTTGTTATGAGAAGTGATTTTGAAGGCGGTGCTATGATTAAATTTACCAACTCAAAGTTGCTTTTGTTTATTGTGATTTTGAGCTCAGGTTTTAAAAAGATATTGTATTTAATAGTCTAGGACGCTGATGGGTGGACGATCCGAGCGTAATGAGTTCTTGTTGCTTCATGCATTTTATGAAAACAACTATATTGTGCCTGACAAGCAGATTTTCAGAAAGCCTCAGCAAAAACTGGTGGGTCCAAAATTGTATAGTGCTTTGCTTTTTCTTATCCCTGCCTTTTATTACCTAGATAGCTTTATTTATTTATTGTTTTGCTGTGATAACATCTGCTCCCAAAATCATTAATTCCCTGTATACTGTAGAAACTGTATCACGTTAGTTCCATTGTGTTTTTGTGGCCATTTTCTTCTCTACCTTCCTCTGGACAGATAAAAATTAATTGTGAAGTATGAAATTCTTTGAGGAAGACATTAGGCCTCTCTGATGGGTGACCACACAGGGAAACTGTTTTGCCACCTTAGCCCCACCCAAAGTTAGATGACAGATAAAACCTTTTATTTCCTTGAATCCATGAGCCTTTATCTCTGTGTTGTGTTGTTGGATTTGTATATTCTAGTAGGATTAAGATCACCACAGTGAGGTTTCTGAAGTGGCCTCCATCACACTGGAAGTAATACTTAGCTACTGTTTTATCTGTGCTAATAGTAGTTGATTCAGAATGAGAGTTTATGTTAAAATGTCTCGTGCTCTTACATTTGCTTGTTTTATGCACATTATCAAAATTTGTAAAGGAAATATTAACTTAGAGGATTTTGACTTCTGAGGTATTGAATTTGCCATTAACAAACTACTTGGGAATGAATTTTCAGTATGTGGACATATTTTAAGGTGTGCATATTAATAATGAGAATAATAATAATATCTATAAAATGTTTTATATTTTTACATCATGCATGTTAGAGTAATGAATTTAAGAGGATTCTTAACAACCTCAAATTTTACATAATATGAATTTGTAGTGTCCATTTAAAAATATGAAGTTTTATGAATTTAGAGACATTTTAAAGTAGAATTTACATATTTATCAGCTCAGAGATGCAGTAATTTGTTTCGGTAACTACCATGCTTGGCATTCATTTCGATTTCGTGAACATACTACAATCACTGTCTTTCCTCACAGGTAGGACCACTAACTAAAAGTAAAGAATGTTTGTTAGAACTGTACTTCAGTTGGAAAGGGGAAAATCATAACATTTCTAAATTGATTCATTAGTTGCTGGCTGGTAAAGTTATCTTTCCAATTGATATTAGGGAGATGAAGATGAAGACATTGATGGAGATACCAGTAAACACAAAAAAGGACGTAAGAAAGCAGCTTATTCTGGAGGCTTGGTATTGGACCCCAAAGTTGGTAAGGCTGGATGGCGAATTGGTTTGCCCCTCGTGTTAAGGCATTTCTTAATGCAGAGCTAGGCTTGAAGTAGAAGAATTGAATTGTATTTTGTAGGTTAGTGAATAGGTTTCATAATGACCTTATTTTTCTTATGTTCATGTGAAAATCTTTCTGCCAGTCACCGAACATGGAATTAATGTGATTTTTTTTCTTTGCTGTGTTCCAAGAAAGTTTATTTATGGATATTGAAATTTAAATTTTGTGTAATTTTCACATATCATGAAAGTCTGTTTTAAATTTTTTTTGACTATTTAAAGATGTAGAAACTATTCTTAGCTCATGAGTGGTACAAAAATGGGGTAGGCTGGATTTGGTCTGTGCAGAGTTTGCCAACCTGTGGTCCAGTATATGGCTATTTGTCCTGGGGTAAGAGCACCTCTTTATTCTCCCATCCACTCTTGGGCTCTGCCCAGTGTACCAGGGCCAGTTCAGTTGGACAGCAAGGTAAGAAAGTCCAGGCAGTAACTACCAAATTGAACTTTAACAGAAGAATAACTTTTCCCTGTGGTCATGAATGGCAAAGAAGATGTTTCATGGTACACAGAGCTAGAAAGGATCTTTTTGTAACTTTTTTTTGGGTGGGGGAGGAGTTATTTAGGTTTATTTATATTTAGTGGAGGTAATGGGGATTGAACCCAAGACCTCATGCATGCTAAGCACATGCTCTACCACTAAGCTATACCCTCCCCTGAACGGATCTTAAAAAGAAATTTTTTTTTTTTTACCATCTTAACCATTTCTGAGTGTAGTCGAGGAATGTTAAGTATATTCACATTGTTGTACAGGAATTGATGTGAATTTTATCAAGTAACTTGAACTCTGAGTAGAAGACATTTTTGATAAAAGTGATTTTATTATTAGTTGTAATGAGACAGATCAGTTGTCCTTTGGTGTTAGGTAGATCTGGCCTTGAATTCTGGCTGTGTGATCTTGGGCTGCTGTGTGACCTTGAGCTGCCTCTCTGTAAGCCTCAGTTTCCTGTTCTTTAAAATGGTGATAAGAAAAATACCTACCACACAGGGATCTAAGGAATAAAGATGATTGTTTACTATAGTACCAGACACAGTAAGCTATCAATATATGCTTGCTGTTGTTACTATTATCTTAATTGTGGACATTTATTTGCATTCAGTTTCTTCTCAAGATGAAGATAACTCTTTGTAAATGTCCTAGAGAAATATAGTAGCTTTCTGTTCACCCTTCGCAGGTAAAAGAGGTGGATCGTTCCACTACTGACATTTATATATACATCTCTTGTCTCATCTGAGCTGTTTGTGTACAGATAAATGGGCTGCCCATTTTATCCTTTGAAGGTGTGATTATAAAACAATATAGAACCACTTGCTGGTTCAGATCACTAAACATTTGAGGAGTGGGGGTGGGGAGGGTAGATGGGAGAGAATGCTTTCCTAAAGGAGAATTTATTTAACAACATTTTTTTGAAACGGATGTGACACCTGTCTAAAGTAGTTAATATGGGAAGGTGTTTGCCTATAATAATGGTGTACGTTGGGGACTACTGGGGTTCAAGGTAAGACAGGATCGCTTTTCTTTTCTTCTGTGACATTTTTACTCTATCCCAAGTTATTTTTATGGAGTTGTCATCCACTGCTTTTTTCTTTTTGTCTACCTCAGAGTTCTGGGTAGTAGATCATTTCATATTATAGTGCTTGTAATGTGCTGTTTTGCCAAATCTACTTTAAAGTCTTTTTGTAACGTGGGGCTGTTTTCTTGCAGGTTTTTATGATAAGTTCATTTTGCTTCTGGACTTCAACAGTTTATATCCTTCCATCATTCAGGAATTCAACATTTGTTTTACAACAGTGCAAAGAATTGCTTCAGAGGCACAGAAAGTTACAGAGGTTTGTATTTAACTAGGGGCTCTTGAAATTGACATTAAAAGTGGTGCTTGAAGAAGGAATATAATCAAAGGGCTCAGCATTCTAATTTTTCCTCTTAAAAAATAATGTTATGTCCTTTCTTAGTGGTCAAGAATGGGGGAGGGTTGAGTAGAAGGACAATCAGATTGGTTCTGTGTCTTTTTTGTTTAACAGCTTTATTGAGATGTAATTCATTTACCATACAAGTCACACATCTAAAATGTACAATTTAATGGCTGTTAGTGTATTCACACAGTTTGCCAACTTCACCACAATCAATTTTTAGGACATTTTCATTATTCCCCAAAGATACTCCCTCCCTTTTAGCCATACTCTCCCTTATCCCCTTCATCCCTAGTAGATCTAGGCAATCACTAATCTTTCTGCCTGTATAGATTTGTGTATTTTTGTGCATTTCATGTAATTGGAATCGTGACTTTTGTGTCTGGCTTATTTCACCTACACTGTTTTCAAGATTCACCTGTGTTGTAGTATATATTAGTACTTCATTCTTTTTTAAAAATTATTTATATTTATTTTTTGTGTATATTAATTTATTGAAATACAGTCAGTTTACAGTGTGTCAGTTTCTGGTGTACAGCATAATTCTTCATTCATACATGAACATACATATATTTGTTTCCATATTCTTTTTCATCATAGGTTACTACAAGATATTGACTATAGTTCCCTGTGCTATACAGTATGAACTTGTTGTCTGTTATTTTTATTTTTTAATGGAGGTACTGGGGATTGAACCCAGGACTTCGTGCATGCTAAGTATGTGCTCTGCCACTGAACTATACCCACCCCTACCTCCAGTACTTCATTCTTTTTTGTTGCTGAATAATATTCCATTGTATGGATATGTGTCACATTTTGTTTATTTTGGAATCATCTTGTCAATTTGTGCAGAAATGCCTGCTGGGATTTTGATGGGAATTGCATCGAACTTGTCAATCAATTTGGGGAATATTGCCATCTTAACAGTATTAAGTCTTCTAGTCCATGAAATCTGGGTTTTTCCATTTATTTAGATCTTTAATGTCTTTTAAAGATGTTTTCTAGGGGGAGGGTATAGATCAAGTGGTAGAGAGCATGTGCTCAGCATATACAAGGTCCTGCTCTTGGCTTCAATCCCTAGTACCTCCTCTAAAAGTAAATAAATACGTAAACCTAATTACCTGCCCCCCAAATTAATTGAAAATTAAAAAAACCCCAAAAATCAGATGTTTTCTAGTATTTAGTGTACAAGTCTTACACTTCTTTTATTAAATTTATTCCTAAGTATTTCATTCTTTTTAGTGTTACTGTACATGGAATTATTTTCTTAATTTCATTTCTGAATTGTTCATTGCTAGTGTACAGAAAAATAACTGTATTGATCTTGTATCCTGCAACTTTGCTGAACTCATTTTTAGTTCTAATAGTTTTGTGAATTCCTTAGGATTTTCTATATACAGGATCATGTCATCTGTGACTAGTTAGTTTTAATTCTCCCTTTTCTATCTGGATGCCTTATATTTCTTTTTCTTGCTTAACTCCCCTGTCTAGAACCTCCAGTGTTGAATAGAAGTGGCAAGAGCAGGCACCTTTGTCTTTTCCTAACATTAGGGGAAAGCATCTAATCTTTCAGCATTAAATATGATGATAATGGTGGGTTTTCCATAGCTGGCTTTATCAGTATGAGGAAGTTCCCTTCTAGTCCTAGTTTGTTGAGTGTTTTTTTTCTAAATCATGCAAGAGCGTTTGATTTTGCCAGGTACCTTTTCTGCATGTATTGGGATGAGTATGTGATTTTTGTCCTTTAAAACTTTTAATATGGTGTGTTACATTGATCCATGTGTGTAGAACCAACCTGTGTTCCAGAGATAAAGCCCACTTGGTTTTGGTGTATAATCCTTTTTATATGTTACTGGATTCAATTTGCAAGTGTTGTGTTGGAAAGTTTTTTTCTGTATTCATAAGGGCTGTTGATGTGCAGTTGTCTTTTTTTTTTTTTATGTCTCTGTATGGTTTTGGTATTAGAATAATATTGGCCTCATAGAATAAGTTGGAAAGTATTCCCTTTTCTATTTTTTGGGGAGAGTTTGTGAGAAATTCATTTTAATTCTTCTTTAATTTTCACCAGTGAAATTATTTGGTCTTAGGCTTCTTTTTTTGATTTCTAATTCGGTCTCTTGTCATAGGTCTATTCAGATTTTCTATTTCTCTTTGGTTCTGTTTTGGTAGTTTCTGTCTTTCTAGGAATTTGTCCGTTTCATGTAAGTTGCCTAATTTGTTGGCATAAAATTGTTCATAGGATTCCCTTTTAATCACTGTTATTTCTTTAAGGTCAGTAGTGATGTCCCCTCTTTTACTTCTGATTATAGTAATTTGAGTCATCTTTTTTTCTTTGTCAGTATATCTAAAAGTTTGTCAGTTTTGTTGATATTTTCAAAGAAGGAACTTTGGTTGCCTTGCTTTTTTTCTCTCTCTTGATTTTTTTCTCTTATTTACTTCTGTGCTAATCTTTATCACTTCCTTCTTTTTGGTCTCTTTGATTTAATTTGTCCTTTTTTTCTAGTTTCTTAAGGTGGAAGATTAGGTTATTGATTTGAGATCTCTTTTAATATGGATTTTTACAACTAGAAATTTCCCTAGTAACAGTGCTTTGGCTTCATCCCATGAAGTTTGATATGTCAGACTTGCCTTTTTATAGTCCGTCCCCTCCCCCATCAGTCAGTCATTGATCTGACTTCTATCACTATAGCTGAATTTTGCCTGTTCTAGAGCTTCATATAAATGGAGTGATGTAGTATATATTCTTTGTATCTGGCTTTTTTGTTCAGTGTAATGTTTTTGAGATTTGTTCATGTAGTTGCATTATCAGTAGTTCTTTCCTTTTTACTGTTGAGAAGTATTCCATACTTTATTCTCCTGAGATGAGCATTGGGCTTGTTTTTAGTTTTTCACTATTATAATTAAAGCTGCTGTGAACATTCTGGTGCAGATCTTTTTGCGGATGTGTGCCTTCATTTTTTGGGGGGTAAATACCTAGGGAGTGAATTTGCTGAGTCTTATGGGCAGTGACTTGATAAGAAGCTGTCATATTGGTTTCCTAAGCAGTTGTACCATTTTATGCTCTCACTAGCCATGTATCTGAATTGTTCCCCATCTCCTTCAGCACTTGCTATTTTTAGACTTTTAAATTTTGGCTATGAAAGCATTTCTTAACCTACTCACTAAACAGCCTTTTAAAAGAATCTTTTTGAATTATCTCACATGGATTTTAATCTAACCAGTGACCATTCAGTCAGCAGTTTCATGTAGGGCTTAATAACTTAATGCGTGGTTCTTCATATGTAAAGCTTAGACAATTGACTGTCAGTGGGGATTTGATTAGATTTGGTTCTCCAGCAGTAAAAAATGTAAATTAACATATTATCTCTGTATATTGTTTTTCTCTGCTTCTTTGTACATGTGGCAGAGTATGTCTCTTTGCCCTCTAGCTCCTGAATTTATGTCTTTTAGTTCTAACCACATGCTTGGGGGCTGTTTTTCCATCCCAATTTTCCCAGAAGAGTGAATCTTAAGAGGCTTGCCTAGGCTCTTGGTGAGCACAGGTGTCCATCAACTGTGACCACAGGTGTAGGTTCACACAATACAAATGTGGCTGCTAGGAATGGGCCTTTCTGTGGGACTAGAGGATAAATTTACAGGGAAGATAATGGGTTGACATCCCCAAAAAGTAGTAACCACATTTGATTAATAATATTCTTTGGGCTCTATCTTGCTACTGTGTCAGTGTTATGATAATTAACATTATCTGACTCCCTCTACCCCTCTGCCCCCCCCCCCCGCCACCATTTTGTTTATTTGAGCTTTCCACATTGGATTCTGGATATATAATAGAATCATTTCAGAGTTAGAAGGGACCTTAGACGTCATCTAAGCAAATACTACACATGAAGCAGTTTGTAGGTTCTGTGTCATTTTCCTGTGCAGCACCTCATTTGGTCTTCAGAACAGCTAGTGCCACACAGCTAATGCTGGTAGGGCCAGGCATGGATTGTAAATTGACCGATCCTTTCAGTTTACTTTTTATCTGACCTCCGTAGTTGCTGTAAATAAATTGGAACGTGTACCAAGATCTCTTTAATAGGTTTGCTATCATCATCTGCTGTATTGGAAAACAATAGGTCCCTATTACTATTGTGAGATTTTTCATTTGAAATTATTGATCTTTGTAAAATCAGATACTTTGTAAAGACTCGGTTATCAAATGGCATTGACTCGACATACTTTAAGCCAAGAGGTTTATTTTTAATTCTGAACCTCTGAAAGGGCAAATGTGCCTGGCTTTTCTTTGCAGTCTGTTAATAGAATTAATAGAGGCTTAAGAAAAATGGTCTAATGCTTTGCCTGCTTTTTCCTGTTGTAAATTGTAATATAAGAAGACTGCTGGTTGCTTTCTTAAAATGTTGTTATTCTACTGATTGCAAAGCAATTTATAGATAAAAGATATTACATAAATACTAAGGGATCTATATATGTATTAATTTTTAGAAATGTCATGGCCTATTTAAACATGGGCTCCAAATTCCTAAAAGAAATTTGCTGATTTAGTATTTAGACTTTTATTTTTCAGTCTAAAACATTTACAGTAATTGCTGTGAGTCTCCATAGTTTCAAAGAAATTTTTATAGCATTTTGTTTGGTAGTACACATGACTTAAACCAGTAGTTTAGTTCCTGTTTTTTTAATTTCTTTTTAAATCTTAGTAGTCTCTCTTAGTGTTTTTATTTTAAAAACAATTTCCCCAGACATGCTGCTCCCCAGTCTTGTTGAAGGAAGGAAAGGAGCATGTGTAAAAATTTATTTCTTTAAATGATACCTACATTTGTCAGTACCTACAGGGATGGGAGGTAGATGGACTGATAGAATTGCGTGAAAAGAGGGCAGTGTTGACTTGTTCTGCCACCCTCTCATGCATTGGTGACCTTTACTTAGACAAGAAAGTAGCTTTTCAAGATGTGATCATGGGGTTAAGCTCCTGCAAGATATGATATTTGAAATTCATTTCTCAAAAGCTTGGTTTCTCTAAAATTCCTGTCGTGTGTTCATCAGGATGGAGAACAAGAACAGATTCCTGAGCTGCCAGACCCAGGCTTAGAAATGGGCATTTTGCCCAGAGAGATCTGGAAACTGGTGGAGCGGAGAAGACAAGTCAAACAACTAATGAAACAGCAAGATTTAAATCCAGACCTTGTTCTTCAGGTAGACCTTTCCACTGAGCAACGTCTGAGCGACAGTCTTGCCTTTTAAAATTTGATTATCTGGGGGTGATTTAAACATGATGCTGTGGGCAAATGCATGTGCTTAGTTTAAGTTTGTGGGTAGGAAACCATTAAAAAAACACTAGAATGCCTCAAAATACAATACCCCTCTATTTGCAAAGCTGTATCTGACCAAGATCCTTCTGATTTCCGGGAGCTGTGGAGCCCGTGTTTACTTGCTTCTAGGAGGTCAGGGAATTATGGGTCAGGGAATTATGGGTCAGGGAGGATGGGTTGACTGTTAAGAGTTCTTTTTCCGGGGCTGTTGAGGTTTTCCACTTCTTATTGGTGAGCTAGAAAACATCTAAGCGTCTGCAAATTCTCTTGTTTGTCTTTTGTCCTTGTGTGGCCTGCAGTATGACATTCGACAAAAGGCTTTGAAGCTCACAGCAAACAGTATGTACGGCTGCCTGGGATTTTCCTACAGCAGATTTTACGCCAAACCACTGGCTGCTTTGGTGACATACAAAGGAAGGGAGGTAAATGGTGTAACATTCCCATCTGTAAAAATGAGAGTATTTTTAACTGTACATGTTACGGTATGGGAGAGCCAAAAAATGTTACTAAGTTATACAGCTTCAAATACCCCTTTCTTAGGACAAATTTGAGACAGGTAGACTTTTAAGTAAGGATTCATTCATTTGTCCATTTTGTGTGTGTGTGTGTGTGTGTGTGTGTGTGTATTTATTGAGCATCTACTATGTGGCAGGCATTGTTCTAGGCAATGGGGATAGAGTATCAAGCAAGACATGAAAAGCCCCTGTGTCCTGAGGCTCATACTCCACCTAGGGTAGGGGGTGGGGAGAGGATTGTTTGGGAAAAGAGACTGTAAATAAGGGAATAAGCAAACACAAAAAGTAAGAGAATGTGACAGAAGTAAATTCTGTGAAGATAGTTGAGACAGGGTGGTGGGCTAGAGATTGTTAAGATGGCTGGCTAGTTTTGATTGCTCGGGAAAGGCTGCTTTAGGAGGTAACATGAATGAGACTTAAGTGACATGAGGGAGCTAGTATTTTTGCTGATGGTGGAGTGTGAGGGAAAGGAAGAAATCAAGGAGGATGCCTCCATTTTTGTCTTAGAACTGGTTAGCTAGTGGAACCATGTATTCAGATGGAGAAATCTGGGGGAGAGGGATTAAGAGTTTTATCTTGGATATGTTCCCTTTGAGACTTATAATAGATCTATAGGCATGTTAAGTAGGCATTTGGCTGTACAAGTCCCCAATTTCAGGAATATATCAGGACTGGAGTTATGGATTGAGAGTTATTGGTTTTAGAAAGATGGGCCGGATTTGAGGTCCTTTCCCTTTGTAAACACTACAAGCTTCATCTACTTTAGTACCACGTGCATGGGTTTTCCTTAATTTGTAAAAAATAGTTACATTAAATATTAAATTCCACTTAACTCCAATGAACTATTGATTTCTGCCAGTGGATTTAGGACAACTTGGTCTTAAGGCAGGAGTGGTTATGGTCAGAATGCTCATGTTGGGGGCCGGTATCAGAATATTCTAGAGTAGAGGTCAGCAAACTACAGCCCATGGGCCCAATCCAGCCTGCCATCTATTTTTTTTTTTTAATTGAAGAAGTTTTATTGGCACACAGCCATGCTCATTCGTTTAAGTATTGTCTGTAGCTGCTTTTGCGCTACAAAAGCAGAGTTCAGTAGTCAGGATAGAGATGTGCATGAATACGAAGCCTAAAATATTTACTATCTGGCCCTTTTCAGAAAAAATGTTTGCTAACCTCTGCTTTGGAGTCTAAACAAGGACTGTCTAATAGAACTTTGAGATGATGAAAACGTTCTCCATCTGCATTATCCAATGCAGTGGCCACTGGTCACAAGTGGCCGGTGAGCACTTGATCACTGGCTAGTGTTGACCAACTGAGGAAGTGGGTTTTGAGTTTTACTTAATTATAATTAAAATAAGTTTAACTTCAAATATCCACATGTAGCTACCGTATTGGACAGTGCAGATCTAGCTGGCATGAAACAAACAGGATGTTCAGAGCTGTTCTGTTGGTAGCCCGATCTCACAGACTCGGCTCACGGCCCAGTGGGGGAAGGCAAAACATGTATGGAGGGAGACCAGTGTTAATGTGGGAAGCTTTCAGATATGTCATTTCATTAAAACCCCACAAGAATCAGTTGATAGAGGTTAATAGTGTTCCCATTTTGCAGGTGAGGAGGCTAATAGACTCAAAGAGGTGAAGTATAACAAGTGACTTTTTTGAATGGGAACCCAGGCCTTCCTGCTTGTAAGGCCTTTGCTACATGAGGGTTGTCAGCTCTATCTCAGGCTCTCTCCTGACTGCCTCTGCTTTCTGTTCTACCTCTTATTCCTGGAAGTCTTTCTCGATACTCATGTGAAGACATAGGCTCTTTTTACCTGAGAAGATAGAAGTGTTTTAGGGGCTCCCTGAAATGAGGGAAGGATGTTTTCAGTTTCTTAGGCTAAGTTTACCTTAAAAATATTTAAATTTTATTTCTGTGAATGTATCCAGTGGCTTCTGATAGAATACCGTCTTATTTTTGTATTAGGAAATGCACTCACTATGCCCCAACTGGGTGATAATACATGGGTTGACTATTGAGATTGGATCAAGGTTACTCTTAAGTTTCTCAGGAGAGGCAATAGTTGACAATTTACTCCCTTGGAGAGTGCCTCTTGCTGTTGGGAAATCCCTGTTGTTACATTTTCTGCATTGGCTCAGAAATCCACAAGCTTAAAAGGGCACTGTTGATAATGATAAGCCCCAAATTTGTCCAAAGATCTCCCCTACTCTTCTAATCCATTGTACTTGAAGGGCAATATTTTTGTTTAGCTGGATTTTTAATAGGAAATTTAAACTCACTTTTTTTAGTTACATAAAATATAACAATAACAGATCTTAAACTATTTTTAAAAACCCTACTCTCCACTAAAAAAGAATTTCATACAAGTCTAGGAATAATCATATGTGATTTAATTTCTTGGCTTCTACTTTCCCCTTGTCTCTTACGCCTTTGCTGCTTCCTACAAATAAAAAAAAACATGTATAACAACTGTGGGAAATGGGCCTTTAAAGTAATGTGAGGTTAATGAGAAATAATAATTACTCAGTTGCTTCCTGGAAATCTTTTTCTAGAAGAGGATTCAAAGCCATGTACAGAAATTATTTCCTATAATAAAAATGATTGTTAACATATTGGTGATAATTATTAGCACTGGCAGATGGAAGTATTTTATATGATAATCTGACTTTTGGTTTACTAGCATTTTCCATATATACTGTTAGGTCTGTGAACTCAGGCATCTCTTGATTATTAAAGAGGTAGGAGCAAAGTGTAAAATGAGAGCGTGCTGAGATTTTGAAATACCTTTGTAACTTCAAACTTGTCTGTTTTGTATTAAGATAGAGTAGACAAAGTAATATAACCTGAAAATCCTAGAAGTTGTTTGCTTTTAAAGTCCTTGTAGGAGAAATTAGATTAAGGTTCAAGTGGAAATTAATGAGAAGGAAACCTGGTAGCATGTCATCTAAAAAGAGTCTAAAATTTTACATTTGAATATGGATTAATACACAGTCCGGGAACGCTTTAAGCCCCCCTCCCTTTTTATTTTTAAGCCTATTTTGTCTGTGCTCAGTTTCTTGGAATCATGCAGGTTTGGCTCTGGTGACCTAATAATTTCTGTAATCAAATGTATTATGGCTGCTAGAGTACTCAGAGTAATTACTAATTGTACTTTTAAAAACAGGTTTATAATAAAAATGCTAATAGTTGTGTCAAATGGACATCAATATTGTCTTTTCCCAGGTGTGATCTTTCACACTTAAACTGTTCAATGATTTTTAATTGCTCGGTGGTAGAGGAATTAGTTAATGGTTAAGAAATTGTATGAAGGACCTCATAGTGTGCAAGTTATTTAAAAATAATGAACTCAGTGTTTCCAGAGAAGTAATATGTGAACTTAGTTGACAGATACTGAGAAGTGAATTTGTATAAATAACCATCTCCATTTGTGTTTGTTCTCAATGTATGTGTAGAGAGACATAAAAAGGTACTGGGCGAGCTGATAGCACTAAGTGAACATATATGTTAAACTACAGAGAAAACAGACTCGGTTGTCAAGCGATTGGTGTGGTAATGGAAGTAATCGTTCACTAGATGGCGATAGACACCCTGAGTTCATTAATCAATTAAGGGTTTTATTCTATGAACAATAGTGAAGGCCATTTAGTGACACAAATCTGTCCAAATTTCTGACTTTTATTAATTTTGAAACTATTAAAGAAAGACTACCTCTGGACCAAAAGATTGCAATTGTCTAATCTGTTTAGTGTTTAAATAATGGTGATTCTTGAATAATAAGTTTTATTGATAAGAACAATCATCTAACATACCGTAGCAAGCTAATTCTTCTATCAAATAGCTAAATTCACACTCCTGGCCATGGGGCTACAATACATGACTCCCTTGGTCACAGTATCAGGCTAATCTAAAGAGAATTGAAATTATTTTGATATGTAATTTTGCCTCTTTGAATTTGTTGGGGTTGTTTTTGAGGGATTTTAGACTTACTCTATACTTAGAAGCATACTCATTGCATAATCCTTAGTATAATGGTAATATTTGTCTTTATGGAATAATTAGTACTTATTGACGTTGGTATTGTTTTATTTCTGCACTCTGTTATTTCTGTGCCCTTGAGAAAACAATTTTTGGTCTGGATTTCTGATTGCGTTTTAAAGTGAATGTATGCTCTAATGTTTGGGTGTAGAGCCCATGCGTTTTCATTTTCTTACCCAGTAGGTTGAAATGAGTCTTTGCCAGCCTGCTTGCCAACCTGTTGTAGACTGCCTAGCTTTCAGTTGTGTTTGGAACTGAAATTTGTGCATTTAGAAAATTTATCCAAATCATTGCATGAAAACATTGCAATCTGGGCAAGCTTTCCTGGGAGTCTTGGCGATGTGCTAGCAGCTGTCAGGAGCCCTTCAGAGTGGCCCTGGGACGGAGAGCTTTCCCCTTTGTTGATGTCAGTGGCAAAAGAGAATGAATGAATATGCAGAATTAAGCGCTAAAGGAGACTTTCACCTTTATCCGGAAATAAGGACAAATTTCACTTTTTCAATTTTTTTCTTTAAAAAGTGTGATTTTAAAAAATTAAATGCACAAAATATTGTAGAGACAACTAAAGACCCTTTCCTTCCCACCCGTTCTCATTTCTTTCTCTTCCTCAGAGGAAACTGCTTTCTCAAGGTTGGTTTTGTCCTTTTTGCCCAAGGTTTTTTGCTTATACAACAAATATGTGTACCTATACCTGTGGAGCCTTAAAATTTTGTACCATTTATGCATTGTGGTCTCCACTTTTTTTGTGTGCAGTGTGCCAGAAAAAAAAATGTAGGGGAAAACCCCTACTCTGTCTGTATACCACTTTTTAAGTATATCCATTTAAGTATATCCATTTTTAGACTTCATTTATTCATGTTACCTATTATGTAATATTTCAGTGAGTAAATACAGCACAAGATATTTTTTATTCTCCCATTGTCCATGTTTTTAGGTTTCCAGATTTTCATTTGTTTTGTTTTTTTGCTACTATAAATGGTGCTGCAGTACCCAGTGCCATGTGTGCAAGAGTTTCTCTAGAGAGTTACTCAGAGTGGAATTTGCACACCCACAAGTGGTATAGGACATTTTATTGATAGGCACAATCATTTAATTTATGGCAAGCTAATTCTTTCAGGTAACTAAATTTATATCTATGGCCATGGGGCTACGATACATGACTCCCTCAGTCACAGAATCAGAGGTTAATTTAAAAATAGTTGGAAATGATTTTGTTATACAATTTGCCTCTTTGAATTTGTTGTTTATTTTTCCATTGAGAGATTTTAGACCTGTTACATACTTGTAAACATGCTTCTTGCATAATCCTTAGTGTTCCATGTCTTTGTCAGCATTTGTTATTAGCAGAATTTAAAATTTCTGCCAGTCCTAGGAGTTTGAAATGGTATCCCATTGTGATTTTAATTTGCATTTCCCCAAGTGTTGATTAAGGTAAGCATCCTTTCCTGTGTTTTAACTCTTCAGTTTTTTTTCAGTGTGATTTGCCCGTATGCGTATATGTCCTGTTTCATTGGGTTGTATGTCTGTTAGTACTTCTTCTTAGGTATTCAAAGGCTAGCTCTTTTTTGGTCATTTTTTGTTGCAAATTTGTGTATATATTTTTGAGCAAAAGAAGGATTTATAATTATTTGCATCAAGTAAGGAGAACACCGGGGATCTTTCCCAAAGCAGTGTCTGCAAATATCTTTTGAGTTTGTGTTTATCTTTTAATTAATTTTATTTGTGGTCTTTCCTTGTGCAGAAGTTTTTTATTTTAATGTCAAATATTTGTTTTTTGCCCCTGTACACTGTTTTTTTGTTTCCTT
Source organism: Camelus bactrianus (assembly GCF_048773025.1). Lineage (NCBI taxonomy): Eukaryota > Metazoa > Chordata > Mammalia > Artiodactyla > Camelidae > Camelus > Camelus bactrianus. The sequence continues at coordinate 18,769,917 of NC_133575.1, forward strand.
AAGAAACTTTTCCCTCCTCCAATGACAGACATTCTCTCTTACTTTCTTCTAAAAGTTGCAAACATTGGCTTTGCTTATTTAGGTCTTAAATCCTTAAGGAAATTATTTTTAGGGGTGGTATAAGTTAGGAATCTGTGTTTGTCTGTTTGCTTCCTGTGGAGTTGTTGAACCCATTCCTCTATTCTAGGGGTTGACAACCTATGACCCAAGGGCTAACTCCTGTCCACTGCCTGTTTTTGTAAATAAAATTTTACTGGGACACAGCCACCCCCACTTGTTTATGGCTGCAATTGTGCTTCGTTACAATGGCAGAGTTGATGAGTGGCCAGAGAGACTGAATGGCCTGCAAAGCCTAATATGTACTTCCTGGCCCTTTACAGAAAAAGTTTGTGGACCTCTGGTCTAAAAGAGAGTCACATATAATAGAAAAGTCACTCTCATATCTAACAGCATCAGTCATAGTAGGTGAATACAGAGGCAAGTACACTAAAGGCGGTGAGAAGGAAGGAAAACAATCTTTTGGACATCTAAAAAACAAAGATTTTGAAGTTTTACTCATTTAGATTGTCACATGAGAACTCACAGAAGCAAAGGGAATGTCTGTGACTCCTCTCAAGTTGTAGGTGACATTTCGTGTGTCTGCGCATATGTGTACTCTTGGGGGGAAAGGGCACATAGCATTTAAGAGATTCTCAAAGGGGCTCATGATGCAAAAATGCTGAAGGACTGCTGGTTCTTACATTTCATTTGTGCCCTCTTCTGTAGATGGCAGGGACACTTTAGTCTTAAAAATGTATGCTTTTGTCACCTAAAACATGGCAGTATGGAGAATTTTCTTACCAGACCAGACCCATGGAAACTGTATGGGTGGTAGGAGGGAAGAGTTCTGATTCCATCTCCAGAATTTTAATAGCCGCCAGTAAGATTACTTTTAACTTCAGCCGACCTACTAACATTTTTATTTTTTTTAATATAAGAAGATAATTTCTCTTAAGGGTGAAATGAAGATTTAATGTATTTTGGCCAAATATGTTTTACGTTAAAAAAAGCAATATCCTTTTTCAGTGATTACAGATTACTTACCACTTTTGAAGTTGTTTATATTACAAAATTCTAGGCCAGAGAAACTTTTTATTCCCTTTTTATTGTTGTATTTCGGGGGTGTTTGGGTTCTAAATTCTCTGCAGTTCTTCATACCATTCAGCTTTATTAATTCACATCTACTAATTGAGATTTGGTAGTAATTCAGATGGAATGAGTTAAAATTCTTCATAGCACAAATTAATAGTTATTTTAGAGCCTAGGTTCTTTTCACATACCTTTGACTTTCTGCAGAAATACCTGTTTTCATTCAAGTAAGTGGCAGCTTCACTGCAGAGTAAATAATCTATATTGATGAACTTTTAGTAATTAACGTCTATATGTGCTTGTCCATTTGTGTCCCTTCTGAAATTGGTGAAAGTCACATTGGTAAATATAAAGGTAAGAAGCGGAAGCACTGAATTTGGAAATACCCCACGGAAGGCCAGTCCAGATTATGGTAACTTAGACATTCAACAATTTGAGAGAAATGCAATGACAAAAAATTTCGTATATATAGAATAATGTATGCTGTATGAACACAGTATTGCATTTATAGAGACAAATAAGTGGGTTACATTTAGGCCTGGTTTGAATTTATATACCTGAAAACACATAGGAATTCTTTCAAAATAGCTAAAACTTTATAGACTTTTGAAAACGAATTCAGAACATCCTTATCCTTCTCTCAATGGTTGGAAACTAGGACCTCCCAGATGCCTGGGCATGTGCTTCTGTGTGCTCTTTGGGTTTTGAATATCAATAGGTACCAGTTTAGGAGGACCCAGGTGGTGATGTTAGAGGTAGAGGAAGAGGGAGACGAGGTCAGGTCCTACCCTTGAAATGGGCTGTGATCTGTGAGCAAGTCTTTGGTAAGGAGTGCCCCACACCCCGCCTCCTCACACATCGTACCATTGGGTGTTATGTTAGCGCAGTGACAGGTGGTCCTGGGGCTTTGTGGGCTGGCCTCCCCCATCTTCAGAATCTCCTCAGTACTAACCTTAAAAGTGCCAGGGTCTGTTTAGTTAAGGAAGGTGGAATTTCCTTATTCTCACTTTACATTAGGGCCTTTTAAAAACCCACACATTGAATGTTTTACTATTAGATTTCCGAGTGGGTCTGCAAAAAGTAGTATGACTGCTTTAAAGTTTTCTATTAATTGACCAAATAGCAAAACAAAAGAAAAGCCTACAGCCTCAAATTGTTTCCGTGTTCCCCAGTCTCCACTTGGTGCAGTTTGTCAGGGATCACTATGTATACGTTTTGGTGTCCCCCCCCCTCCCCAGCACCCAGCCCTGTGCCTCCACAGAGTGGGTGCTAGTTTGCTGTGACTCTGGGAGCACACTGGCCTCGTAGTTTCTGCAGTTACAGATGGGTAGATGTGGAGGAGATGGATTTTTTAACATAGGCTCGTGATATTTAAACCTATTTTGAGTTTACAAGAATGGCCTGGATACTCAGAACAAGAAAAAGGATACTTTATACATTTTTACTGGGCACTCTCATTTGAGAAGTCAGGGATGTATTTTTGCTTCAACATTTTGCCCATTTAATTACTGAAACCCCTGGGACTATGGCTAAGGATGGGAAGATAAACACTACCAGACTCACCTTGTGTCAGCGCCACTGGTCTCCGCTCAGACAGATGGAGTTTCATTACTCTGACGTGAGTCACAGAAACTGAGTCCTGGAAATCTCTTTCTTTCTTCCCCACCCCTCATCAGAGTGAGTGACTTTGTTAACCCAAACTCATTCCTCTTTCTACATATGTGAACATTTTCTATAAACCTGTTTCGGTGTATGTTTCTTTTTCACAAGCCGCATGTTATTTGACAGGTGTTCTAAAGCTCCTTGCTTTGGCAGTGAACCAAGATGACAGAGCAGTAATGATTTCAAAAGCGCCATTCCCTCCTCGTTAAGACACAAAAAGAAAAGTGTGAAGTTATTAGCTACTGTTCACCAGTGGCATACAAACTGGTACTGTAAGGTTTAATTGTTTGGTTCCACAGTCAGTCTGTCTAGGTAATTTCCTGGATAATACTACTGTTAAGGAAAAAGGAAAATATCATATAACTTTACTTTTTTTCCCTCATCCCCCGCCCCCGCTTCTCAAATTGCAGATACAGAAGGATTGCAGAGAAGGGATCACTGCGAACCAAAATACTGATCTTTTTCCAACTTTCCCTTTACTCATCTGCCCAGGTAGTAGGTTAAGGGTGATGTGGTTGCACTTGACAACCTTGGAGATTTTCCCACCCCTCAAAAGGATCAGCTGCTCCAGCATTTGAATCTGATGGTGTACAAGATGTCACTACACCGTCCTCTTAGTTTAGCCGTGCCGGGTACACATCTTGCTAATTGGAAGAATCGGCAGCCCATGCCGTCTGGTGGCTTGAGTGGACTCTTCCCAACAGTACAGCCAGGCTCTTTAGAGACACAGCCACCTCCAATTTAAAAACAAAACATGTTGGTTGGGTTGATTCTGGCTCAGGACTGGTTAACTGAGGGCAGGCTAATAGAATTAGTGCCTTCTGATTGTGTTTCATCATTTCAGTAGGCAACGTGAGCCTGTGTCAATTTGCTGTATCGTAAATACTGTGTGAAATTACAGTGAGCTGAGTTCAGTAAGTTGTGGGAGTTTTGGAAGGCAGGGAGGATGACATTATGTATGTGTGTATGTGTTAAGAAGCTGTTTGATTTTAAGCCAGAAATTCCTGAGCCCTGTAGTCATCGTCTTAGAGATTTTGTACCTACTTTGAAATTTGGTGCCAGTGTTGGGTTGGACAGCTGTCCTTGTTTCCTTTTTATTACTAATTTTTGTGGGTGAATTAGCTGATGTCCCTTTTAAACTTGAATGTATCAGGGTCTCAAAATTAAAAATAAATTTTTCTTTGAAATTCCCTTCCTCTTTTAAAAAGTGAAATGAAATAGAATGTAACTGAAGCGACTCTCTGGGTTTTTTAAAGAGCAGCAGAGCATGAGTGATTTCCAGAAATGATTTATGTGTGGTGTTTGGAATTGTTCTTTTCAGGTTTGGATTTACTTTTATTACCTGGTTTTATTGGCTTTGTTGTTTTACATCAAAAGATAGGCTCTTTTGAGACTAGTGTTGAGATTTTTTTGCCCGAGGGCTAAGGACTGGGGATGGGCATGGAGCAAAGATATTAGGTTTCTGTCATAATTTGGAGTGTCAGACATTTGGCTATATTTGTTTCAGGGGCTTTTCGCCCCTGCTGACTTAACCACAGACTATATTTTCAGCCCTGTGCAGGAGAGTGGTGTGCCTTCTGCAGGCGGGGAGGAGGGGCCCTTAGGGAAGGGAATAAGTTCACGGGCTATTAATAATGTGCATTGTTCTTAAGGCCACATGTAATATTCCTGTGCGCTGGCCACCGGGGTAGGGTGTATGTTCTATTTAAGTTGGACTGCATGGCATGATGCAGTGGACAGCTGATAACTGAATTACAGGAAAAATCAGTGTTTCTTCTTTAATGGTGTCCTGACAGGGCAGAAAAAAATAACTTTGTTTTCAGAAGATTGGCTTCGAGCGGGTGAATATATTTAATTCATTTACTCATTCTTGCCTCATAGCCAGAAATTCTTTGAGTAATATTTGCTGAGTGTGTGTACTGTGGAGGGAAATGGAGACAAATGACCTTGCTTGTGACCTGTAAGCTTGAGACGAAAGCCTTAGGTAACGACTCCAGTAAGACTAGAACTTGAGCTTGTGAGGCCAAACTCGTGATTCCTTAGTAGTAAACAAGAGAAAGGATCTGCTCTGGGTGCAGACGCCACATGGAAAAGCCTGAGTATGTGCTGGAGAAAGCCCAGACTGGAGACACGGGGGGCCATACTCACCCACTTGCGTGTTTGCTGTGTTTGGTTTTGAGCAAGCAAGTCCCTCTGAGACTCTGTTCTCATTGGTCAGAGAGGCTAGATGATGATAGATAGATACTGCCGCGTGTTCCAGTCACAAAGCATCTTCACGTGGGAAAGCCTGTACACATTTCTCATCACAATGCAGAAGAAAGTGCGAAGCCCCTACAAGGTGTTAGGCCTGGTGCTGGTGTGTTCAGGATCCAGTGGTAAATTGAAGTGTTCAACGTCCTTGTCATCATGGGGTTTTCATTGTGGTAGGGGAGAGCCACTAAGCAAATTGTCAGATGAATAATCATGCCAATCCAAGAGCAAATCAGTGCCAAGAAAAGGACTGGGAATTTCTGAGTGCTGCTAACAAAGGCCCTCTGAAGGATCAGAGCTTTTCTGAGCATGTGACACTTGAGCTGACATCTGAAAAGTGTGTGCTGGAGTTTAGTAGCTAAAGGCTTACAGGGATCATCATTCCAGGGGGAGGGATGCCACGTGCAGAGGTCCTGTGGCGGGCCGAAGCGTTACGTACATGGTCAAGGAAGTGAGGGGAGGCTGCTGTAGCCGGGGTGTGGAGAGGAACTGGGGAGTGATGGGAAGTGAGGCTGGAGACAAGGCCAGGGGTCACAGCATGCCGGCCTTGCTGGCCATATCGAGCAAGGGGTGGACATAAGTAGGTTCTTTGAAAGCTTGAGGGATTGGCTCCCATCTGCATTTTGAGAAGATCACTCTGGCTGAGTGAATTGGAAGGGTCGCAGTAGATGAGGGACATTAGTTAGTAGGCTCTTACCTAAGGTATTCCAGGCTTGCGGTGTTGGTAGCTTGGCTAGTGTGGTGGCTGTCAGGGGAGGGAGAAGAATAGAGACGTGATGGAGATGTAAGAGAAGAAGAATCAGTAAATCTGGTGGCAGGTTGGATGTAGGGCTTAGGGTGGGGAAAATATCAAGGACGACTCCTGGCTGGCTGACTTGTGCAGGTAGATGGGCGGCCTGCCTCTCACTGAGGTGAGGAGCATTGGAAGATGTCAGCATTTGGGGCCAGGGGAGGGAAGGATGAGCAGTCTGATATTGGACATGTTCATTTTGAGGTGGCATGATATGAATTGGGGAGTTATTGGTGAATTGAGGTCATTAAGCCATGACGTGGATGAGATTACTTTGGGAGAGGAGAGAGGAAGTAGAAAGGGAAGTGGGCGGAGGGCCCAGTCTTGCAGGTCCTGGTGTGGAATGGCAAGGAGGTGGAGGAGGGACTTACTAAGAATATATGTATGTTTATGTATGACTGAAGTATTGTGCTGTACACCAGAAGTTGACACAACATTAGAAACTGGCTATACTTCAATAAAAACATATATATATATATACACACAATGTAAAAATAAAACTCAAGAATTCAGTAGGGGAAAAAAAAGTCAGCTGTAGAAGAGGGCACCAGAGGGGGAGAGAAGTAGGAGCAGGAGGAGTCGTGAAAGCCAGTGATGCGTGTTTCAGGGAGGTGCTGGGTGACCATCGGAAAGAGGCACTGGTGATAGTTTTGAAAATTTTCCATCAAATTTCAGAACACGGAGGTGATGATTGACTTCAGCTGGTGCTGTCTTAGTGCACTGATGGTGACCAGAACTGCTGTCGGTGGACATTGTAATTCTCCCCAATTGATAGATGAGGGATTGGAGGCCCAGAGAAGTAACTTGTGCAACGCCTCAACTAAGTGGCAGACCTGGAATCCGGTCCTGGGGGCCCGGCGCTCCTGGGGGTGGCCCGGGCGTGGCTCTGCTGCTCCCTGGGCTGGTGACCTGCTGCTTATTTAACCGATCTCATCCTCAGCTTTCTAGTTTTTAAGGATGGTAACTACCCAGCGAGGTAAATGAGAGTGTGTTAATGCTTTGATTCCGAATTCGAGACATAATAAGCACTCAGTAAACATTAGCCAGAAACTCAGCCCCTTAGCGGTCATGTCTGCACTCTCTTCAGAGCCTCTCTCACTCCCGCTACGTTTTCCTCTCACTTGAATACTTAAAAGTCTACTCTGTTACGGCCCATTTGTAGGCTATTTGCCAAATTATTTTCCGTTTTCTGTTTTTACTTTGTTGTTTCTTTGGCTTTTTGTCCCTTTGTCCACCTACAGCACGGATTTCTGTGATCTCTTTCAGGCTTTCTCAGAACTCACTTTCCCTGAGTGATGTAGCCCGGCCTTCCTAACGCTTTAACTTAATGACCTCAGCTTATACTTACAGCCGTTTGCTCCTAAGGGTTTGATGTTCATGAGTTCACCGAGTATATTGGTTCTCCCCTCCCCTACTCAGTTCATTGTGGCTCATGTGGCTGGCCCTTGACTTAAGTTGGGTAGCAGTTACTATGTACTTCTAAACAGATCCTGTCTCACTTTCTTCTCCGTGTATGAATAGTAAAAATTAGATATACCATTCAATTAGGGGTAATAATAATATATATTAATATATATGTTAATTATTATATATTATAATTAACATATATATTAAGCCTTTAATGCTTGCTAGACACTGTTCTAAGCACTGTATACTGAGAGTAAAGCCCTACTGCAACATATAAGCTGAATTTTAAAAAATGTTTTTTCCAGTTGTGTAAAGTGTAGGAGTCATGTTATTATGAAGTTTATGAAAAATAGTGTTTTTCAGTTTGTTTTTTAGTTCCTCTGTGTGTGTAGGGTGGCATGGAGGAGAAAATGTTTTCATTTATTAGATGTATAGAAACGTACTGAAAATCGAAATGGTCATGAGCTAGTTATTTCCTAACATCTCCGCTGCTCCTCATCCAGCATCTGGATTCAGGCTTTTACCTGGTCCTGTGAATGGCGGCTGGGTGGAGGATGGGAGCCAAGCCTCAGTCAAGTTAGGTCTGAATTTGCCTGGTTATGAGACAGGTAATCATGAGGTTATCTGCCATGATCTCCGTTTTATAAGCTGGGAGAACTGAAGTACGGAGATCGTCAGTAACTTGCCCAAGATCACGGGGCTGGTCAATCACAGAGCCACGATTCAAATCAGGCCATCCAAGCATTCTTAACTGCCCCCAGCATACCTTGCCTGTGTTTTATGAGAGGGTGTCTATGCCGCAGGCCTGTGGAATGGGAGAAAATAGTACTATTATCTTTGCCGTGCTAGGAGCCATTTTTGTTTGATAAGATGTGACTGGTTCACCTGTTTCATTCTGGCTTGGTTAATATTTACAGCCAGTTTATAGGTTTTCCAAGAGTGTTGATTCTCTTTTTACCTCCTCAGTCTTTTGACACCAGCCATAAGGGAATTAATTTGGTTGGTCATAATTAATGAGGCCCTAAGAATAGAATTCTTCAGGAAGAGGATTGGGTGATGAAGCAAGGGTGGAGAGACGGGGGTGAGGAGGAATACTTCCTTCTGTCATATGTGTTTTGTGGCATACATGGCACTGTGCTGTCCACCACGGCGGAAACTGGGATGGTTCGGGAGCATGTCTGCATAGCTTCTCTGTAGCACTCACTGCCTGTCACAGTGGTGAAGGTCGTAGTGTGTTTGCCGTAAGCAGAATAAACAAATAGATCCAGAAAATGTATTCAGTAATCTTTGCTTGATGAGCAGAAGCTAGCAGTTGTTTAAAACAAATGAAGGGGCTAAAAACTCCCCTAACTTTTATTTACCAATCAGATTGCAAAGGGAAAAAATAGCCTATTTTTAGACTGAGGCTCCAATTATGCTAAGCCTTGAAGATAATGAAACAGCCTGACACAAAAGAGTGTGGTGACGCAAGTTTGTGTGGTGAAATTCCAAGACATTCACTGACTTTTTAGGATTCTGCACAGTGAATATTAAGCTCCTAAAGTGTTTGTTGCCCGGAAACAGTGCTTTATTCTTTTACATGCAGTGTAATGAAGTGAACCTGTGTTGTAATTTGTTTCTTGTGAGGAAAAGGGAGAATTAGCACACATCCTCTGCCTTGACTTCCTATCTTTGGCCTCTGTTGTGTCCCTTTTATTTGCTGAAGCCACCAAGTCATGCTGTTACCAATACTGCACACTGCCTCCTGTTGTAATCACTCTGCTTTTTCTTCATATTCAGCACAATGAGGGTTTCCAGTTTTTCAATTAATTTTGTATTGTAGATTTGGCAGAATTTGGAGGCTTGCTTTCCCTGTCGCTCTTTCTTCATTCTGCATAAGCATTACCCTTAGCTTTTCTGCTCCTGTTCTTTCGTAATCATATCACGCAACATCTTCCCTTGGAACTAATTAGATGGGGGGATTTAAGTGAAGTATGTGCTGGCCCAGGGCTTCACTGGCTGGGTTCATGGAAGTTGGCTGTTGTGCCGTCCAGTCTCACGTTGCCTTTCCATTTACAGGTTTGATGATGGGCTTCTGGGTTTTCGTTCTGCTGCCTGTCATTATCTTCCTGAAAATGGAGCTGAGGTGCTCACTGCTCATGTGATGAAAAGTGTAAAGCTTCCTTCCAAGGCAACCTGTTTTCTTACTCCCTAAGTCCTGCTGTAGCTTGAGTCTTACGCAGTCTACTTCCTGGAGACAGGAACTCTGCCATCTTCCATGTAGCCTGAAAGTTTGCTTTTTCAAAGTGGTTGCTGTAAGAAGTAAATGTGGGAAGGCAGAAGGAAAGACCTATCAAACCCAAGAAGCCAAGGCTGCCAGCTCCTGGCATGGGTGGTTTAGGAAAGGCTTTGATGAAGTGGGGCGGGAACAGGCTGTGAAGGGAATAAAACAGGTCCTCATTAGATTCAGACCGAAGTGCTTTAGTGTGACCTGTGGAATTGCTGGAAACATAAAATAGCGATCAGGTGATTGATGAGGACAGCCTGGTTGGATGAAGTGGAAGCTGGGAAATGTCTCTGGCTGGATGCCTGCTATCCACATACAGTACGTTTACTCCATTTCATTTAATCTCCTGCAACCGTGCGGGTAGAGGATCTTATCCCTTTTCATAGATGAAGAAAAAAGTCTCAAAGGGATTAAGTAAATTGCCAAGGTCTCTTTACTTGTAAGTGGCTAAAATGAATATGGCCACTCTTCTGGAAAACAGGAAACATGGACACCAACAGTATTTATCTTCTTATGCTTGGTAAGTAAAATACTGGGTAGTCCGATTGCTGAAAAGGATTTAATAGGTTTTTTTTTTTTTTTTTTTGGTCGTCGTTACTATACTTCAACAGAGAGCTCTTTCTTAAAATTGTAGATGCACCAAGTTCAGTTCATTTATCTGGCTTCCTGTGTGTCAGGTGCAGTATTGAGTCCTGGGGAGTCAAGGGTCCCTGAATGTAGTCTGAGTTGAGAGCGTAGAGGGAAAGGAAAGACATTGACCTGTAAACAAATTCTATACACTATGAATGAGATAAATTTGAAGAAAGAAGGAAAGATGCACATTGCCTGGGGGTTAGAGAATGCCATCCTGGTCCATAGAATAATTCCTACTCTTGGTTCCATGGATTCTTTGGTCATTGCTAGAATTTGCCCAGAGAGGTATGGGATGCTGTTTTTATAGGAGTGAAGTTCCAGAGCAACCTTATGATGTCACATCCTTGGGGGCCTTCTTTTCTAGCTAGAGTTCTAAATTCATGAGGTTAATGAAGTTTTTCTTTTTGGTGAGTGAAGAATCTTCCATTTGTACAACCATTAAACCTTTTCTTTTCTTTATTTTGAATTCTCAGTTACACCTCTCCTCACCCTCTTCTCTGACCAGAGAGGGCAGAGAGGTTTCTGATTCTAGCTCAGCACATAATTGTCACTCAATAAAATTTTTTTTGCGAGAGAGCAACAGAACTTGAAATCTTCCTGTGATTAATTCATGTTGATCTGTGGGAATGGAGCTAGAAGGAGATTAGTTTTGTTGGATAAAAAGCTACCTCCTCACCTTCAACAATAATAGCAAAAACTATGGATAAATCATGAAGTATAAATTAAAGCTCAAGATAATGAAAACATATTTCAAAATTTGTGTTCCTTTATGAAGTCCATCTCCCAGCCAGTAGGATTACATCTCAGCCCAGAGTGCTGAAGGTGCTTGTAATTCCTAGCACCTCACCCTTGATACACACTCGATGAAGAATAATTTGATTATGAAATGGCTATTGGTAATCTCTGGGGAATCCTGGACAATAGGTGTTCTGGCATCTGCCAGACTTGGAGACCACCTCCCCTTCCTGGAACAGATTGATCTTCGAATCTTTTTGGTACAATAAAATGGGGATTGTAGAGAGTAAGTCAAGAATCAGAGATCAGTCAATGTTTCGCATGCTCTCAACTCTCTAGTGAACGTGGTATAAGCAGTACTTGGACATTGCCCTGGGCCTGAAGGTGGGACTCTTCAGCACCTCAAACAATAAAAGGTGGAAAACCTTCTGTTGCTTTTTTCAGAGTAGGAATAAGGCCATCAAGTCATAACTCTTGTAATTTGGGATGCAAATTACATACAACCATGTCAGGATTTTCTTGAGGTTTTCATTCTAGAAGACCAAAAACAGCAGCATTGATTCTGTTTCCTGAAAGGTGAACTCCAGAAAATTCTAGCTTTTTAAGAACACAATTCTAGAAAAAATTACTAAGCAATTGTTTTTCCATATATTATCACAGTCACTAAGGATTGGTATTGGTTCACCAGGAACAGGGAGTCTTGTTAATTTTGTTTTTCCTTTTAGGCTTAATGTTGGATTGAACCACTTGAAAACACTGGTTTTGAAAGTCAAAGCAGTTAAATATCAGCAGTTTCTTATCTTAATAGTTTTTATTGTGTTTTTTTCTGATTGTAAAATTAATACATGTTCATTATAGTATACTTAGGAAATACAGGAAAAAAAGCAACTAAAACTTCATAGTCTAACAATTATTTTTTATATGTTTCTTTCCATCTTTTGCTATATGATATTCACAAGAATACTATTTTTGAAAAACATGACTTAGATTATAGTTCATTTTTGTGGAGTATCTGGCTATTTATATTTAACCTATCATAAGCATTTCCTTGTAATCAGATATTTTTAGAAACTGGATCTTTTACGATTTCAGCAAGTAGATGTTGCATAATTTATTTATCCTTATTCCTACTTTAGCACATTTGTGTTACTTCTAGTGTTTTACAGTGATAAGTAGTGTTGTAATAAACATCTACATGAATCTTGGTCTGCATCTCTGATTATGTCCTTAGGATAAATTGTCAAAAGTGGAATTTCTAGGATCAAGGATGTGAACTCTTAAAACATACTTCTTCTATGTGCCTGCCAGTAGTGTATGACAGAACTTACCTTTCAGCATCACCACAATTAGCGATTACTTCTAAAACCAACAAAGAAACAAGATGGGCCAATTTCATTTTTCTGCCTTTGGTAAGTTTTTAGCAAACAAGATCATATAATCTGATTTTCTCGAAGAACCTGACAAAATTTCTCATGGTATCCTTTCAGTCCAATCAGACCAATGTGAACTGAATGCAAATAGAATTGGGGGGGAATCTCTAGTACTGAACTGTACCCTAGAAAGGCTTTATTAGTTTGTTATTGCCAAATGACAGGGGCCCCTCTATTACTCTGTGGTGAGGCTCAGTGACTGTGTCCAGACCAACATTATCAGTAGAGCTTTGAATGAAAACAGAACATGCCCTTAGTAGATTTGCAGGTAAGTCTCAGAGCCGAGAGGGATGGCTATTAGTTTTTTTCCTACCAGACCATGGGTTTTGTAAGCATAGGAGCCAGAGTACAGAGAGCAGTCCATCTGGAATCAGCTGTGTGGCTGGGGGCAAAGTCAGTTAACGTCTCTCTGCATCAGTCTCCTCATCTATAAAATGGAAGCTTAGCTCATGTGTTTGGAAGATGAAATGAATTAGGCATAAAGCACTAAGACTGATTCCTGGCTCTTAGTAAGTGATAGGTAAAGGTCGGCTGCTGTTGTCATTGTTCATTTTTCTCTCTTGACCGGTAGGTAACATGTGCTTCTTAAATGAATGACTAACGGAATCAGCATGTTAAGGGAGAATAGGCCCATTCTACAGATGAAATGTAGTGGACAAGTCTGACATTTATGTTTTATAATACTAGACTGTCACGTAAAGAAAGGCTGAGATTATACTGTGTGGCTTCAGAAAGTAGAGATGTGTTAATTGACAGAAACTAGCAATAAGGGACTTTCTATCAAGTAGCTCTGCCAGGTAGTAGAGTTGCCCTGTCAGGTAGTGGAAGAAATCAAACAGAAGCTTCCATTCTATTACAAGTATATAATAGAAAAGAGAAGCCTCCTTTGGATCGGAGATTGGACTAGATAACCTTTAAATCCCTTTTAACTCTAGGCCTGTTCTGTGGCTCTGAGTGGAGTATGTAGGATTATCACAAGAGATGCAGTAAGGCCCCGTGAGTGCATCTTTGGAAGGGCTGATGCTGCTAATCCCTGCCCACTCCACCCTCCCCGCTTCAGCTTCTTTCACCTGTTGCACGGCAGCCTCGCCACGGCCTGTTCCTCAGTTTGATGTGGTCGTGCAGCCTAGCTTGGCGTCCTCCGTGGCAGTGCCTTGGGGCGAGTATTTGAAGCGAGGGCACTTTTTTTCATAAAGATACAAGAAAATTGCAAGGAGATTGTTGCCTGCAAAGTGTATCTCAGAATTGTTTTAAAAACCAGGCAAAAGGTTTTGTCCACGGTGGTTGCACTCTTGTAGCTTTATAAGGAGCAGAGGGTGGGCTTCACCTTTTGCTCAGGGGTTCTGGGTCTGGGGTTTGTGTACTCGCCTTGGGTCTCTGCTAAGCCTGGGGAAGGGGTCACTGAGCCCACACTGTCGTATGTTCTATTCAGGCTTGTATGCCTTGGGCTGGGATGGTTTTTCCGTCACATGAACTCTGATCCCTCCCTCTTAAGCTGTTTAAAGGTAGCTTCCAGATAAAAGTTAGGAAGCTGACTTGGGAGCACAAGCAGTTGCTTCCTTTCTTCGGGTTCTTTGCTGGATGATTTCTGACATGTCTTGTCATTGTTTTGCACTGCTCTCCCCATTTATAATATTTGGAGCACTGGCTTTTTGCCACACTTGTCAAGGATTTATGGGAGTTAATGACATGTAGTATATAAAGTGCTTTGAGATTCTTTCATGCAACTTGGTATTATCTTGAAAGCAAGAGGTTTAACTGTTCATTTGTTAGATAACTAGTGGGGTTTTAAACAGATGTAATCACACCATGCCTGTTATTTAAAGTACTAAGTGATACACACAACTTTAACTGCTCAAATTTTCAGCGAAGTGACTTTTCTTTCCTTTTCTGTTTTTCTCCTTATAAGCCCCATTATTAGGGAATGCTCTGGGAAAAATTGGGAGTCATGGTCCTGAAAAGAATTGTCCAGTCTGTGGTTTTTAATGTTCTCAGTTTGTCCTTAGTTTTGCTGTCTGGCAGTCAGTAGCTGACGTGAAGAGCTTATGGCTTCAGTGCATTTTGCTCTTGTTACCAGTGTGTCTGTAGCTGGTGTTACAGAGACGCTAACCGAGTTCTGTGCTGTGCAGTGCGTGGCCCAAAGGGTTGCTGCTCTGTGTGCCAGGTGGGTTAATATGTTTTAGAAAAAGCATCTGCAGAATTTTACAGTGGATACTCTTTCATGGCCATATTAATTTTACCCCTTTTGAGCAGGATCAGTTGACCAGCCAGAATCCAGAGCATGCACATGCATTATCAGAGTCATGTGCAGCAGTGATGTACACACAGGGAGTGAACTTTATGGGGATGGGTCTGATGCTTCCAAGGCCTAGGGTCTCGTTGCATGTATTTTGAGCTGGAGTGTTAAGCCTGGTGCCTTAAGAAGGCTTTGCTTCTCCTTTTAATCTTTAGAATTTATAAAACCAACAGCTTTGTAGCCTTCAGTAGGAGGATTGTATGTAGTGCCCAAAGGTCTTTGGAATGTAGAACCCATAGAGAGGAATAGATCCGGGTTTACTCTTGTCCTTGCATTGTGTAGAACTCTGCAAAATAAAAATTAGAATAATAGAGATGGAATATGTGGAAGATTTTTTCCAAAGATTGCTAAACATTAGATTTCTGGACTCATCTGATTTAGACCGAAAGGAGCTATACTTAGTCCAAACCCCTCATTTTACAAATGAAAAAATGGAAGTCCATAGGGTCCCACTGAGCCAGAATCGGGACTGATGTAAAGCTCAGGGGTCTTCCTTCCCAAGCCGAGCTGATTGGATCTCACCATTCTGATAGCTGCTGCAGAACATCACTGCAGCATTTCGAAAATTCTGAATCACCATATAAGAAAATGACTCTCAGTAAAACAATGCAGTTGTTGAATCCGTAGTCCAGGGAGGTTGTATCGTTTGTATTGATTAAGTAACTTCAGGTATTCCATAGTCTTCAGAAAGGCTTAGCTGACTGTATTTATTTTGTCCACCTTTTACCCAGTTAACAGAATGCTTATTTCCTTATTGCCACTTAAAAGTCATCTGGAAGACTCATGCTGACAGTGTAATGCATGGTGAAGGAAGGGGGTAAAGTAGGAAAACATAATTATTGCATGTACAGTCTTTTTAAAGGCACTTTGCTCTTCCCTCCTCTATCTTTTCCCCAGCCTGGTTGGGTGGATCTGATTTGTGTAGCCTTTTCCCCCCTTTCTTTTCCTCAATTGAGTAAGAGCTATAAAACTATTCAGGAGAAGCTGTAAACTATAGCAGAGCATGTGAAAAGATAGTAGTTTGTGCCTTTCTCAACCTTGTTATAGATCTGTGGATAGTCTGGAGCTTACAAAACTGTACTTAAATATTTTCTATAATATAGGTTGAGGACAGATTTCTATTTGCTGTTGATGACTGTCAAAACAACTTCCCCAGAGCGATTGTCACAGAGTGCGGGGCCTCATTTTCTGATGGAGAAACTGCTTTGGTTTATCCTCACTGTGTTTTTACATGATTATTTCTTATTTTCTCAAGTGCTTATGACATTTAATAAATTTGCAGTTGAGAATTGTGGCAGCCAGTTATGTAAGAAAGGGAAATTGGGCGCCTGGAAAATATTTAAATACAAACAAATGACAACAAAGCTTAACTAGGAAGAGTATGATTTTGAAATTGTGAGTAAAAGTGATCTAGGCCTAAGACAAGCTGAAAACTGTATTTCCTCATTGATTCCTTTATTAACCAAAGTTGTTTTTCCTTCAAACACAAACAAGTCTTTTGTTTAATCTTTGGGAAATGACGCTTCACAGGAATTATTTATTTTGGTTATTGATGGACAATATTCTTAGGATTTGGTGCTCAAGATGTATCTTTTTTCAGCTGTTTTACTGAATCCCAAGCTTTCTCAAGGCATATTTTAAAACCAGCACTAGTAGTAGGCAGACTTATGTTCTATCCTGTTTGTTTGTTTGTTTATTTATTTATTAACACTTTTAGCTTCAGTTAAGTTGGGCTTCTAGCCTGGAGTGTGAAATACAATACAAAAAGATGTGGCCAAAATAACTTTCTAAAGCCATTTCGCCATATGTATACTTAGGAAATACTCTGCTCACAGGGAAAATGTCTCGTTAAGTGTTGGTTACACCAAAAAGCATTTTGCACCACTAACTTTGGTATGAGGGGCTAAAATTACTTGGATGCTGAGATTGTATTGTTTTGGAAAGAATTTAATACTCAACATTCTGTTTGTGTCATAGGTTCTTGTTAAAGAAATGGAAAAGAAATATTAGGTGAATTTTTTTTTTAAGGAATAAACTTTTAATCTTTAATTTCTTTATTTTTAAAAGCTGATTTATGTATCTTTCTTAACAATTACGGTAAAAAACATAGCATAAAACTTACCATCCTCTCACCATTTTTAATTGTACAATTCAGCTGTGTTAAGCATATTCACATTGTTGTGAGACAGCTCTTCAGATGTTTTTTATCTTGCAAGTCTGAAATTCTATACACATCAAACAACTCCCCTGGTTCCCCTCCCTGAAACCCTGGTAACCACTCTTCTACCTTCTGTTTCTACAAGTTTGACAATTTTAGATACCTCATATAAGTAGAATCATACAGTATTTGTGTTTTTGCAACTGGCTTATTTCACTTGGCATAATGTTCTCAAGGTTCATCTGTGTTATAGCATGTGACAGGATTTCCTGTTGAAGGCAGAATGATACTCTGTTATATGTATGCAGCACATTTTCTTTATCCATTCATCTGTCGATGGACATTTGGGTTTCTTCCACCTCTTGACTTTTGTGATTAATCTTTAATTTTATATGTTTCTGGGATAAAACATTTTTGCTAGATTAAAATCAAACACAAATTCTTTTAAGTATAACTGAATGTAACAGTGGACAGAGGTCTGTGAAATATATGGATTTGAAAACTAAAATGTATATATCTTAAAATTCTGTAGTATTAATATGGATTTAAATATATTTAAGTATTTTTTGAGTATTCTGTTTTGATTTTTGACGCATGCTTAAAGTATTTTTTAAATTAATTGTCACTCAGTTGGCCCCAGAGACTGCAGGTGAAGTCTTTGAGGTTGTGCATTATTAACAGAGAGTTTATCCTGGGCATATACAGCCTTACATTTTCTTGAAAGTGAAATTGCCTCTCAGTTTTTCTAAAATGCTCATTTACAGTTTTACTGCATGAGACCTACTGTCAGTTATAAAGGCATCTATTTGAAATTTTGTGAAGTGTTGTGTAAACAGCCTGCTGATACAGGCGCAGTAGGCAGTTCACTGCCAGTTGCAGTAGAGTAAGAAGTAGATATTTTTGCTTTTTGGAATCTTGGGAAGAGAACTGTTTCCCTTGACTAATCCTTATGGAATCATTAGTGAAGAGAGTGTTTAGCTCACTTCTCTATAGGACATTTACGTAGGCTTCTTATTACCATTAATTGCCTCTATGGGCCCAAGGAAATGAAAGTGTGGGCAGGCAGTCAGTTGGCTACTAATGTAAAAAGGAGGTGAAACATAGGACTGGCTTAAATAGTTGAAAGTTGAAAGTACACACAATTAACAGTAATTTTATATGGTCCTGTAAATAGTTGTGCATATACCTGATGTGAATGAGAATTAGTAATGCCAGGTGATGAGGAAAGCATTATTTTAATGTTTGTATATGCTTTGGAAATGGAAGATAGAATGATTTGAAGAACGAAAAACTAAAGACCTTCCAGGGCTGGTAAATAAGTTTATTTGATGTGATTTGTTATTAGGATTTACCCTTAGTTATTATAGTGGTCAGATATTCTTAGGAGTTTGTCTTTTTATGATGCAAGTTAAGAGCAGCTTGGCATCTAAGTTTTAGGTCATACATTGCTGTTTGATTTTCAGAGGGTCTTCTTAAGCATGTTGGATGGCCTGTGCTTACTTTCTGGATTGAAATACACTAAAATTAATTTATTTTTGAGAGCTTTCGAGAAATTACCTGACTTTGATACAGCTAATACTTACTGTTGTTTTCCTGTGTGCCAGGCACTGTCCTAAGCACTTTACATACATTAGTTTATTTAATCCTCATGGCCAAACCCTGAGCTTATTGTTATTTTACTGAAGAGGAAATGAGCCACAGAGAGGCTAAATAACTTGCCTAAGGTCATACATCTAGTGATGGACCTAAGATTCAAAACCAGGCCCACATTGACCATTTTAATGACTATGCATTGTTACTCTGCACTTGGCATGTGAAAGTTCTTGGCATTTGCCACATTTGTAAGGTTTGAGCAAATATTGCTTATGTCTGTTGAACTTCTTAGGACGACTAGAGATGCTATGAAAATTTGCTGTAAAATCGTGAGAGGAAGGCATTGTTCTGGAGACTACTGATTTACCTCATTGATTTCGATACAGGAATTGATTAGACTCTGATTTCTAACCTTGAGGTATATTTGTCAGTTCTAAGAGAAACTGAAGAATGACCTCAGGCATTTAGGCAAATGATTTTGTTTTGTTAGTGTAGTATGATGGTATAAAGATTTTGTCATCTGCTTTCATAATTGTAGAAAGGTAGAATTGAAGAACCGTTCCTGACTTTTGAGGACTTTTGGTCTGATACAACCTTCGCATTTTACCAGTTGAGGAAACAAGTAGAAGAACCTTTTCAGAGAGAGAGTGCCAGGACCGATGACATAATAGCTCACACTGGCGAAACTTCTACCACGTGCCAGGCATTGTTCTGGGTGCTTTATACATGTAAACTCACTAACTGCTCAGAAGAAGCCTACGTAGTATGATGAGGAAATCGAGGTTATGTAATCTACACAAAGCCACAATTCGAATCTAGGTAATTTGGCTCCAGAATCTGTGCTCTCAGTCACCCTGGTAATGATTATAGCATAATGTAATTGACATCTTTTTTATTAGGGCAAGAATGGTTAAATATCAGCCATTTCATATAGTTCAGTCTAACATGAATGGAGATCCTGCCACAGCATTTCACCACCTTGCTGCAAATGGTTCTTTGTGATTACTGGCAATAATTGCTTATGCATGCATTTTCCCACGGGCCCCAGCTGGCTAGAAAGACTGTCGGGTTTTTTCCCCATATTCCCATGTATCTCCAAAGTGCTTTTTCCTATCATTAGTATTCATTTTTCCTAATTGTATTTTTTAACTTATACTTTACAAACTTAGAGTCAATACCTGTTCCAGTGTCATGCTGAATAGAAGTGAGAGTGGAAACCCTTGTCTTGCCCCTGATATCAGGGGGAATGCATTGAGACTTGCAGCAGTAAGTTACGTCATCAGGTATAGGTTTTTCTTAGATACTTTTTTAAGTTGAAGAAATTCTTTTCTGTTCTTACTTCCTTGAGAGTTTTTAAAAATGGGAAATGGATATTGGACTTTTAAAAAATGCCTTTTCTGTGTCAGTTGAGATGATCATAAGTTTTTGTTTTATTCTAGTTTTCATTTTGTTAATATGGTGATTTGTGTTGATTGATTTTCAGGTGTTAAACCAGCCTTGCATTCCTGGAAAAAACCCACATTTGGCCATAATATACTATCCTTTTAATGTATTTTTAAAAGGATTTGATTTGCTAAAACATTTATAATTTTTACATTTATGTTCACAAGGGATAGTGTTCTTAAGTTTTCTTGTGATATCATTGTCAGTTTCAATCACACCAGGATAATACTAGCTTCACAGAATATGTTGAGAAGTAGTCCTTCCTCTTTAATTTTCTGGGAGAGTTTCTAGGAGAATTGGTATTGTGTACCTTAAATGTTTGGAGTAATTCACCATTGTGGAGCCATCTGGGCCTGGACTTTTATTTGAGTAAACATTTTTTAACTAAAAATGTGGTATCTTTATATATAAGATACAAGATTGTTCAGATTACTGATTTCTTCTTGAGTGAGCTTGGTAGTTTGTGTCTTTCAAGGAGTTTGTTCGATTTATTGGTGTGAAGTTGTTCATAATATTCTTTGTCCTTTTAGTAGCTATAGAATTGGGGGTGGTGTTCTCTCTCTGATTCCTGATACTGGTAATTGGTGCCTTTTCTTTTGTTCAGCTACATTGATCAACTTGAACTCTGTCTTCTGGCTCTTCAAACCAGTTAGCCACCTATTAGTACCTGCCCTCTGGCAAAAAGTGGGAAAAATGGGCAACGTGGCCCAAGGTCAAGTCTTTCCCTTTCTCCAGTTGTAGGCTTCCCTCCATTTTTGGCCTGTTTTTGGTTACTTTCTGGTACCTTCAGGTGGTTGTTTTTTATATTGTTTAGAGGCTATAGTTGTTTTCTGTGAGAGGGTTTGTTCAATGCTAGAAGTGTAATGTTTGGGTTTTTGGTTTTGTGACATTCTAGCAAATTGAAACATGCTTTAATAGCTGTTATAAAAGTATGGAACTGGGGAACTTAGCAGCATTTTTTGGTCATTGTTGCCTTTATTAGATTTGATATGGAGTAGCTTAACTGGATATTTAGAATAAATTATGGACTTAGGGAAAGATGAAAAGAGAAATGTTGGGTTAACTCTTTTCAAAATGGTATCATTAGGAAAAAACATTATTTAAAAAGTGAGCATTCTTGAGTACTGAATATGTCAAGCTTCTGAATTTTTTTGAGTGCTTTTGTTTGTCATGGGGGAGTTTTTTAAGAGGAAATGATGAATAAAAAAACCTATATTTTAGGCCTGAAAACAAAGATTCTTCTAATTGCTTAATGTTTATTATATCAGATAAATTAGTTTTAGGTCATAGTAATGCTATGATACTTAAATATTTTATTTTTAACGGACTCTGTTTTCTGGTCATTTTATATTGTACATTTATGCCCTTTTAGAATATACTGCAGTTTGGAGTGAAAGACACTGAGAGAAGTCATCTTACATCTCTGGACTTCAGCCTGATATTTGCTGAGCAGCTATGATGTGCCATGTACTGTTAGAGACATGGGAGGTTCTGTGGTGAACAAGAAGCTTATATTCTTAGAGGCTCAGAAACCTTACCCTTTCAGCACGCTGTGGATGGTCAGACTCACATGTTTCTGCCCTAATGCCAATTTGTTCATTTGAAGTAAGAACTACAGCTGTTAATTAGACTGGGGAGGTCGAACTGAGAGATTACTGCATTTTCTCTTTATAGACAAGCCACATGGGAAGCCAAATTACAATCACAAGGTTGCTTGGTGAGAATGGAATCAAAAACAAAAGGACTTGGTTAGATAATCCGTGATTAGGATACACCTGCCACAGGGGCTATTTGGGTTTCCCCTGAATAATGCTGCGCTAAAGCTTGCCAGTGTCTGGTTCTTTGGGCTTATTTCTGTAGTGACCATTTTCCTTTGTTCATATGATTTTTTTCAAACCAAACTATAAGATAGTTTACTAAACGACAAGCCACATTCTAGGCCTGCTTCCTAGGATTACATTGGATCACTTTTAGAAACATGTAGAGGCTTTCTGGGGGGAGGTATAGCTGAAGTGGTAGAGCGCATGCTTGGCATGCATGAGGTCCTGGGTTCAATCTCCAGTACTTCCTCTAAAAAGAAATAATAAACCTAATTACCCCCCCAAAAAAGCCCCCCCGAAACACCCCCCCCCCAAATAAAACAAAAAAATAGAAACCAGGATAGAAGCATTTAGAGGCTTTCAGATTCTGGGGCTAGGCACACACCTAGATAGTTTCTTGATTGATTTCAACAGAAGGTTACCACATCCATTGTGCAAGTACGTTTTACCCTCAGAGGGCAGCCTTTTTTTTTTTTTTTTTTTTTTTTTTTTGCTTGCCTTATAAGTGTTGATGGTCTGGAAGGAATGTGTGAAACCCTTATAGTTGTCCCCACGTACTGCCAATAATACAGTTTTACTCTGTTTAAGTGGTTATGTAAGATTTCACTTATGCCTTTCATATGACTTATTCATGCCGGGCCCTTGTTCTTAAGATGAATTTCCTACTTATTGTTTCACTAGGAAAGCCTGGTCTGTCCTAATAGAGGTAAAATGAATTTATTTGAAAATGTAGGGAATATCTAAATTTAAACCTAGAGAGTCCTAAAACCCAAGCATTACGTATTTGATTTAAAAAATGAAGGAATTTACTAGAATTCGGTAGAAATGGTCCAGGGAACATAAAAAGTAATTGCCTTCAAGCAGGAATGGCACGACTTGAGGTATGATGAAGACTTAAACCTTGGAATTGTGAGCCATTCTCACTAACTAGATTCTTATCTTGTCTCCTCCGTTATTGTCTGTAGGCCAGCTGTCCATAGCCAGGGTTAAAGGACCACCCCATTTACTATTAAAAAAAAAAAAATTAAGACCCAACGATCTCCATATTTGTCCATGTCAGTTCTCGTGTTTTCACTAACAAAGATGGAGTAGAATCACTGTCCATACATCTACCGAAACCTGTGGGCAGCCAGCAAGGCCTTGACAAGTACTCCTGGGCAAGTTCCTCGAAGGCAAGAACCATTAACAGCAGTAATAATAAATGGATGCAGGGCTTTATAGCTGCTCACAGAGCCCTTTCACCTAAATTATTTAATTTGAATTTCACAAGTGGAATATATAATGGATAGGTATGTTGGTAACCATTTCTACTTTCTTGTCAACCATAATCTTTTCCTCTATAAGTTTTTGGCCTGAGAAAATAGGAAAATGTATTTGTCTCCTTTGAATTGTCATAGTGCCTTCTTTTAGCTGTTTTGTGAAATTTTAGACTCTACCTCTGAGGATTCTTAACACCAAGTTGATCGTTAGAGATAAAAAGCAAAACTAAGAATCAGAGTCTGACTCTCTTAGATGCTGACTGCCTTCTAAAGCCTCTTACTGATGTTTTCAGATGAATAAAAATACAAGGCTACTCCCTACCGTTTTTCAGTCTCCATACCATTCATTCTTAAAGTACATTCCAATTTCTAACAGCTTTCTTTATATGCATTCCCTCTGTAGATGTCAGTGTTCTAGATCTGTATGTATGGTAGCCATTAGCCACAAGTGACTATTTAAGTCTAAATTTTAACTAATTGAAATAAAATTAAGTTTTCAGTTCCTCAGTCACACCAGCCACATTTCAAGTGCTCAGTAGTCGCATGTGACTAGTGACTATTGTATCAGACAGTGCAGACATAGAACATTTCCATCAATGCAGGAAATACTGTTGGACAGTGCTGTTCTAGAAGACTATCAAATAATTCTGCCCTTGTTTTTTTATTTTATCTGCAAGATTTTTGTTTCTAAGTACATTTAATAAGCCTATCTATAGGATGTAAAATCTGTACTTTAAGTGTGCTTTTGAAAAATATACATAAACTTTTAATTTTCTTAGCATTCCCCAAGTAACAGGTCTTACAGGTAAGCAGCAATGGAAATCGAAGTAGAAACTGAAATGATAGAAATGTCCAGTTTCTCTTCCCTTCTGTGGATATTTGCTGAAGTGCAACAGAAAAAGTGGTGCAGCAACATGACCCTGAAGTAGTTAGAAAATGCATAGTTGTATAAGGAAAAGTAACTGACTAACAATAATCTTGAGATGATTCACATAATTGAGATTCCATGATGCAAAAATTTAGGTCAATTGTACTCTCATCAGATTAAATATTAGTCAGAGAGCTTGAAAAGGCATTTGACAATTGGAGAATCTCTCAAGTGTAAAGCTGATATTAAAAGTTTGATATCTTATGTTAGGATCTTAAGTGTTATGAATTAATTTGGTAAAATGTTGAGCACAGCCCATTTGCCTTTTCTTCTTTCTACTTATAAATTCAGGTTATGCAGAACTAAAGGAAAACTCCAGACTAACATTCAAAGATCATTGCCATTAATGATTCAGGGAGCTTCAGGTTAAAGGTGTATAATGTATTCAGGTAAACTAGGACAAAACACTCAGAGAAACATCCTTGATCCTTGCCTGCACAACAGTGGTCCCCTGAGTGGCTGACTATAAGGAGAGGCCTGTTTACTGTGGTGACCAGCACGGTGCCATGCTGAAGGACGGGATTGGATAGGTCTTGTTCAAGGGCTTTGCAGAACAGAGACCATTTGGACGCACTGAGTTCCACATAGATGGAGAAAATTGTATGAATATGAAAGAAGTGATCACCTAAAAACAAGAGCAGAACCCCATGAAATGCTGGTAATTGTTATGGTAGTGTGATTCTGTGCCATCAGATGTCTGTCTAATGCCTTTTTTCACTTAAAAAGTCCATCACTTTCTTGCAAAAATCAGATAGTATTTGAGGTTCAAAGGACAGCTTTTTTTTTTTTCTTTAAAGGCCTTTCCACCAGTTGGGGTGATATGTGTAATGTTCACATAGAAAGCAAATATTCCTCCTTTTACTTCTATATTCATTTTAGATATTCTTTGCCTAAGTAGCAGCTTATTATGAACATGAGTATAGAAAAGAGATTTTTATTCATATTTAAAGAACACCAGTAATAAAAACATTTCCCTAGCTGTGACAAAGAACAGTCTTTGTTTAAGGGTTAGGTATGTCTAAGGAAGTGACTCTTGTTAAGAACTAAGGAATAAAATATAATTCATCTTATCTTGTGTAAGGAAAATTGTCCTAACTTGCATGCTGCTGAGTGCCTAATTTACATTTAAAGCTGAAGTAATGAAGCCTTTATTTTTTGCCAGAAACTCCCATTTCTCTCCCAAATATATTCTCTATCAGACAAAAAAAAGCTCATTATTTTGCATGGTAATGTGTCTTTGCTGATGCAGAAAAGCAACATAATTTAGTTTGAAGGATTAATTTAAACTTTTTTATGTGCTCTTTTGCAGATAATTAAAATTATTTCTGGGGATCAAAAGGTGGGTTTGCAGAGCACACCAAAAAGAATAGCTTTATCCTGTAAGTTACAAAGGGAAGGGTGTAGTCCTTTTCTTACCAAGAGGAAGTTCCTGAAAACTCACGGATTTAGAATTTAAGTTTGACAACTTTAGAACTCATGGAACTTGTAGTTATAGGGGGTCTGAAGTTGAGCATGGATCTATGGAAGGTCTTAGGAATAAACAATATTTATAGCCAATTAAATAAATCTTCTAAATATAATACAAATGACCCTTTAATTTATATTCTTATTTAGTAATTAGGAATACTGTGTATTCATTTTCATTTACAAACCCTTGTAGGGGTGGGTATAGCTCAGCAGTAGAGTACGTGCTTAGCATGCACGAGGTCCTGGGGTCAGTTTCCAGTACCTCCATTAAAATAAGTAAGTAAATAAATAACCTAATTACCTCCCCCTCAAAACAAGAACAACAACAACAACAAAAAACAACCCAAAATAAGTAAAAACAATCCCTTGTTTAATAGAAAATTTGCTTTGTTGCAGGTAATTAAGTACGCTTTGAGGCATTTCCACGGCTGGCTTTCTGTCTAGCTGTTTGTTGCCTTTCTGATTTTCAAACTCAGAAATGGTTGACGCTGATCTCCCTGAGGCTCCCCAGGCCTCACCCCCAGTCACTGCTGACTCTTGGATGCCGGCAGTATGTGGCTGTGAGTGCCAAGTGTAAGTGTGCACTCACCTTCTTGCATTTTTCCTATGGCTTCATTCTACAAATCTTTATCCTTGTTCTGCCATCAACTTTTACCTTTTTTTCCTCTTCCCAACTCCAGCTCCATCTTTCTCTAATTATCCCCCACAGGACTGAATCATTTCGTGCAATTTTCATATACTGAAACGGAATGAAATTTCTGATGTTGCCCCCAAAATACACAAAGTAAATTTGAGAATATGCAAGTTCAACTCAATAAGATCAGATATGGGACATAGTGTACTATCCTGGAAGCGAATGTGTGTGCTCCTAACACTATGTGTTTATATACCCCACACCCATATGTATATAAATAACATTTAACCTAAGAAGAACTTGCAAGTGTTAAGCTACTTGAGAACTTTCAAAGCTTCCAACACAGTTGCATGTTTCAGCAAAAGCAGTCAGTGTGCTTGCTGTCAGTTAGTGGCATAATCGATCATTTATTGACTACCACTTTGAATTTGTGAACAAATGGACATATTTACAGCCTTTTGAGACCTAATTGATTCCAAAGTCAAAAGCTTGTCGGCTACTCCAGCGCGAGTTTCAACTCCTAGATAGTAGTCACCTAATAACTGCTGAAGCCAGATCTGTGCCACCTATCTTCATTGCTCAGGTCCTGTGGGTGTCCCAGATGGGGTTCCCATCAGTGCCATTGACCCTCCCTCCCAACCTTTCCTAACGGGCAGTCATCAGACTTTGGAAGAAGCAAAACAGCTCCTTACTAGAAAGAGGTTGAAACTTTTGTTCTGTGAGTAATTACATTTCCTGTGAAAGCCTTAGTTGTTGTGTTATTGTTAAATTTATTCCTGGATTTTAGTTTTTGTTTTTATTTTTTAGGAAAAATTGTATGCCTTGACAGTATACTACATTCTTTAAATTTTTTAAGAAGTAAATGTTATTTATTGTTCTTATCCCTGAGAAGATCATCCAGAAAGGTAGTCTAGCAAATTTGTGATTATTTCACCCTGATTTGGTATTCCCTGTAGAGGGAACTTTATGAGTTTCTCTTGTAATCACCAATATCATAGTTAAGATTTATTGACTACTTACTCAATAAGGAGTAGTTGGATCTTTGTACTGAGTTTGTGCATACTTGGATGAGATCTATGAAATAGATTCAAATATTGAGGCACTCCGGTAATAGAAAATAGCAGAGCTACCATAATTGATTAGAAATCAGGGAGAAAACTTTATCATTGACCTGTATGAGCTGAAGTTCAGAGTAAGACTGTGGTCATTATTCATTACCTCTTTTCTTTCAAACAGTAAAACTCTTGGGTTTCTGTGGACAAGGCTGCTTTTTAATGGCATGTTCTCCAAACAGCTGTTAGGCACCCCCCTCCCCAATACCACAGACCACATCTGTTCCCACTGTTGATTAGCTAGAGGGTGGAGAAAGAAGAGGCTGGAGCATGTGTAATTACCAGTAATTAATTCTTGTTGAGCCTCCTCATTTCCTTCTATTCTAACTCCACCTACTCTCCTTCCTGTCTCTGTTGTAAATTCTATTTCATGTTATCTACTTGTGGAAAATCATCTTGATGGGTATACAGCTGTTTTCCTAAAATTTTACATTCACCTTACAGTGAAGCTGTTATTTTTCTTCAGATTCCAAAATCTCTTGGTAAGGCAAGGCAAATAGGAAAATATGAAAGTAAGTGAGTACATCTCTTGGGACTAGTTTTCCTACTTTCTTCTGTTCTGTTGATAATATTTCCAACTGTCAACAAATATTTATCGAATATATTCTTTCTTAAAGAAACTAATGCAAGGCATGAATAAGTGTGAGAAAAACAAATGTAAGATACATTCTTCGTCCTTAACATTAATGTACAGTGGAATTAGAGACCTACAAAATGTACATGGGAAAATAGCAATGTAAGTTAACATACAATAATTGTCCAAATTGTCAAGACCATAAAGCAGAGGTAGTGTTCTGTTTTTCTTTCCCTTTGGGGTAAGGTAAGGCTAAAGGAAATGTAAATTTGAGCATTTTAATTAGTATGTCATGGTAGGAGAGAGATACCACAGGCTTGTGCTTTAAAGAAAGTTCACAGTGTATCTTCTTTACACATCTTAAAAGCCTAGATTTTCAAGAGGTGAATGCTGTTTGTGAGTTTGTTTTCAGGAGAATGGCGCTTCAAGTGGAACATTTTTAAACTGCTTGTTTTTAAAATTTCAAATAAATTTTAAAATGTATTTGGTGTATGAGGCAGGGCCCTGGCAGGAAAGAGATGACCCTAGGATTAATAGGAGGATTTGATAAACAGATTATTTACCAAAATGTGGGTAGGGTAGATAGGAAAATCACAAGGCAATTGTGTGAACTTCAGGGCTGGTACTGGCAAGGATATTCCCCTCACAGGCAAAAAAGGAGTGAGAGGAGGAACAGATGCTCTAACCCCAAAAGAGGTAGTGGTGTGAAGAGAGCCTTCTGATTGCAGGTGGATGGATCCAGCCAGCCCGTCTGTGACCGCTCAGGGAGAAAGCCAGAGGCAGAAATAGGCTGCACTAATTTCCCCCCTGATCTCCGCAGTGGTCCCCATTAGCCAATCTCATCCGGAAATTAGGGGACTGGGGAGCTTTTGATGTAGTCTGTTAAGTCAGCCGTTCCTCCTGCAGAGCTGGGTGGAAAGTGGAGCTTGATGGGGAAAGGCAAGATACCTGGCATATTTGGAGACTTTGTAAGTTTGCCTCAATATGAGAAATCCATCTTGGATATGCACTAAATCATCTCGATGACAGTAGGCATATGTCTGGAATCAGCACACTTCTGACCAGTCAGTCACTTCTCAAGCATGTGCACAGGGAGTCATCGATACAGGTTAGTGATTCTCAACCGGGGCGACTTTGCCCACTGTGGGAAACTCGACCGTGTCTGGAGGCACGTTTGTGTGCGGGCTGTGTCGTTAGGATCTGATGGAGGCTTGTGGTGTTAGAGAGTAAGCAGTGAAGTGCCTTTTCATTCCATCCAGGTATGTGCTCAGAGGATTGCTGATGACACTCAGCCAAGCAGGGACCGTTCCTTTTGGTGAGAAGAGACTCCCGAGGTTTGAAAGAACTATTGGAGTTGTGTTCTGAGAATGAAGCTACACGACAGCATAGGTTGTACACGTTGAACATGAGGTGAGGGGTCAGGCCCTAAAAGATAAGAGGAAAGGAGATGACTGAATAATTGAGGTGGAGATGGCAAGCTCCCCAGGGGCGTGGGCTACGTCCTGGTTACCTTATGAGAGGTGAGCACCATGTACAGAATGTCAGTATGTATTTGCCAAGTGAATGAGGCACCCTTAATTGAGGAGAGATGTTTAGAAACAGAAAGAAAGGTGCCTGTGGGAAGGGGCAGATGAAAGATGCTGGAAAGGGAAGAGGTGAGATTCTTACATGAAAGCTACTCTGGACTGCGGAGAGGTGAGAAAGCTAGGCCTTTAAGGGCATATCGGGTGTGCCGCTGCAGCACACTGGATCTCAGCTTCCCAGACTTTGTGTCTGTCCCTCACCTTGTACCTCATGGCCTCCTTTTCTTTAAGATGCAGTAGGTAGGGACAAGGACATTTAGATGATGGTGTCAGAAACCACTGGTCCCCTTTCTCTTTCACCAGCACTGCCTTCTCGCCCTTTTTATATTAACGGCACTGTGCCCTGCAGTGAGCGCCTTCTCATTTTGGACTCAGCTGAAGATGTATGCATGCCTCCAAAGAGAAGATTTGAATAGATCAGCCCATTGGTGTGGGCCTCGGTGTGGCTGGCTCAGTCATGGTGTTTTTACATTCCTTCAAGACCGCTCTTAGTCCTGTTCCTTTCATTGTCAGACAGTGAAAACCATTTACTTGAAAACAACCATGTTTGTCTTTGAAGTTCGTTAAGGTCAGTGAAACTCCTTTGTTCTATACTTTCCTCAGTGCCGAGCCCATTGTAAGTGCTTGTTGAATTAGTGGATTTATGGAGGGTTACTCCTAAGATTGCAAAGAGAAGTGGGAGAGCAAGATAGGAAAGGACATATTTAGGAAACCTTGAGCATGAAGTGTTCAGTCTTCTGAGTGACAGATGGCATTAGATTGTTGTGTTCAAGAGGGTTGGGTGTAGAATTAAGAAATGACGGAGGGCAGAGGAATTGGAAGTACTGCTGTGGGAGCAGGAGTACTGCTGTTGAAGGATATCACCTGGTGGTAGGAAGGGCCGGGCAGGTCGGAAATGTCCACCCTTGAGACTCAGCAGCATTGATATAAGAATGTCTACAATCCATCTTTATAGCTCACCTTGTAGATTTTTGAAAAATCAGCTTTATTGCCCCTAATTTCATAAACACGTTTTTGCTATCTCATCACGAATTTAAAGGAAGCACCACCATTGCTTCAGCCAAAAGTCAAAGATTTGTTTTTGAGTTTTCTCTCTTTTCCTCACTTCCTCCATCTCAGCCTTCAGCATGTCCTGATTCTCCTTCCCATCCAGCTCTGTCCCATGCCCGTAGCACCTCCCCTCTGAATTACAGTTTGTCCTCACTTCCATAACCAGTTCTCCATGAGCCAGAGTGTTTTAAAATCATATCACGTCATTTCCATTTGCTTCATCCCAGCACCTGTAAGTATACTCCTCACAAAGTAGAAGCTCAATACGTGTTGAATAAGCCACATAGAAGTCACGATGGGTAAGAGTCTTTACAGCCAGCCAGCAAACTAACCAACATTTAGACTTTGCTAATCAAAACCACACACTGTCTTTGTAATTATAATAATAGTGGTCATAGATTTGTTAAGGCTTATTACTTTTTTCTCTCCTGACCTGTGACTTTTGGGTTGACACTCATTTTTAGGGTAGTTAGCAAAGGGTTCATAAGTGGCACCGGAGCCAGCAAAACGAGTCGCTCGTCTTTGGCAATCTCTTCGATAAATCAAGAGCAGCCATGGGTATGAACCACACTAGGGAACTGGATACTGTAGTTTCAGGACTGATTAAACATAGGTATAAAATCAGTACAAGTTGAGGGAGAGGCTAATCTTTTTGGGACTATGACCCATTGGAGACTTCGGTGAAAGCTGTGGGTTCTTTATCCAGAAAGCTGTCCCTATAGCCATGAATAGAGAATTTCATAGACCATGAAGGAGGTTCATAGACTGAGTCCGTAGCTCACAGTGGGAGTGTGTGTAGTTTGAAAATGCATCTTCAAAATTACGTTGTTGTATTTGGGATGGGTTAAGACATCTATTTTTGAAATATAAACTGTAGAAAGTAATGTGGCAAAATATTGGCAGATGGGGATGTTGCAGAAAAGAGATTATTTCTTTTTTTCTGTGATTCTTAATTGGGATCATAGTAGAATCGTAAGGGGTAGGGAATTGTGAGGGGCTTTGTTTGTTGGGTTGTTCATTTATCAAACAGAAAACCTCCTGAGGAGCACTGGCCAGTTCTGCCCTGTCCTTTTGTGGAAGAGGCAGAGGCGCATGGAGGGTAAGTACCTCATCCCTGCAGACCGTGCACCTCTTAACTCCGAGACTGGCCTGTAGTCAGACCCACTGAGAGGGGAGCTGCTGATGGGCCAGGAGGAGAGGGTGGGAGCAGGTGGGTGTGGGGCACAGGAAGAAGCAAAGAGGAATTTCTTAAGCATTTGCTCTGGTTGAAAGCAATCCCCCCCGCCTTTCTTTTCCTGTTTTAGTTCATCTTGGCATCTGCATTAAACAGACAAACCAAGAAAGGAGATTTTCCTTTTTGCCAGAAATTCTTAAAAAAAACTTCACTGTTCTTTGACTTCATCTCCTTTGGGGTTAAGAAGAGCTGTTCTTTCTGAACTTATTGTCAAGGGTTCTTGTATTCCTAATGTTTTATCTCAAGCTAGCTTGTTTTTGATAAACCCCTAAAGCAGAAGGTACTTTGTGCAGCTATCTAAGCACTAAAAGCAAGTATATAATGCTGGAGGACCAGAGTTGTAGATTTTTTCCCCCTGCATGATATATTAACTAAGCAGAAAATTTAAAAGAACAAAGACAATAAAAGTAATGTTTGTTAGTGGTAGTTTGAGATATTTCAGGAGAGATGAGATGTGAAGAAAAGCAATGGCCATATTTAGAAAGCTGCCTCAAACCCAAGAGTATCTATTGAAGTAAACTTGATGACAGACTTTTTTCCTCTTCATGAATCATTGTATTCCTATAAAAGCAAAAATTCCTCTTCATCTAAACAAATGGCTTCCACATCTGTTTTCTTAGTTTCTCAAAAGGGTGTCTTCGCCTTGCATTTTTTTTTAAAAAAAGTGTTTATCTGTTTAAAATGAAATATCTTCAAAAGCAGTTTATACATCAAAATCCAAGTTGGTCTTTAGCTTCTAAGAATTAGTTGAGAATGATCTGGTGGTGATGGTGGTTGTATAGGGAAAAAAGAAAGCACATTTTGTATTCTGCATAGGTAAGTTCTCCCTAACCATCCTCTTTAAGTTTTCTTGATTTATGTTTAATTTTACATGCTCTTGGTTTTGGGGACTGATTGAGTAGGTAACTGTCATTGGTAGCTCATCCCAGTATTTTAATACTCTGGGCTCAGAGGTCTGAAAATAAATATTTTCCAGATTTTTAGCAGAAGAGTCAATCTGTTAGTCCCATTGACTAAGGACTGATCAGCAGTTAGATTTTTTTTTTGGTTCCATAATGACTTTTCTCCCACTAAGTCACTAAGAGAAACACACTCATACTGGTTTGTAAAACGCTGGAACAGGTCTCAGTCTCGAGTGAGTCTGCGCACCCTCAAAGGTTTAGGTTTTTTCTTTTTAATCTTTAGTCTCTTCTTGTGTGACAGGCCACCATGCCCCTTGAGAGCCCATCCTGCCATTTAAAAATAAAGAATGAGAAGCAGCTGAAGTGCTGGCTCGTTTGCAGCTGACAGGAATCTGATCTACTGCTTGGATTCTTTATCCGGGGACCGACATGCCAGCAGTGTGTGGCTCGTCCTAGCCATGCCATCTGCAGTCACAAGGTTTAAGAGGGTGGGAGGCGAGGGGGTTGTCCAGGGGAAAGAAAGATCTTTTTCTTTTTTCTTTTCTTCTTTTTTTGTCTGTAAAGGTCAGGGAGAAAGGCTGTAGATCAGCACCTGGGGTCCTACAGCAGGTCTCAGACTCCTGGCTGCTTCCCACCCAGTGGGATTTCTGGGCAGTGATGAGACAGTTGTCCCTCAGGAGACTCCACCCACCCCCTGAGCCACAGCCGGTTCTTCTGTCAAAACAGTGGCTTGCCCTGAGGTCAAAGGTCCATGTGAGACATTTGATATTATCAAATTGAATCTTGGCAACGGCACTCAATTTTATCACTTATGACCTACAGAGTTTCTTTTGAAGGGTGTGAAGAATATTATTTGGAAATGGGGGAGCCCCTCCCCCATCGCTACTTTTCCTGTAGTGGATAAGTATAACCCGGAACTACGAACACATGGCGCTGGCCTAGACGTAAGAAGGCCGCCCTCCCCGCTCCCCGATGCGGAAGAGAGGTAGGAAGCGGATGGCTGTGTCAGAGCTGTAGGAAGCACTTTACTTGTGAAGCAAAGGAATTGATGCTCTGTCTTCTTGTCGAGCCCATCACTGCCTCCAGGAGAGGAGTCACTGCAGTGGTGTTACTTGCTGTTTGTGGGTGTTGTGGTTGCTGGTGAAAAGGCAAGGTGCTCCCCTCTTTTGACCTTTGGAGGCTTACTACAATTATTTGTATTAGGCGCTAGCCACCTGTTGGGATCGTTCTCGTTAAAGGTCAGCGTGTGGTGCCTGGCTGTCTGATGGTGGCAGCCTGCCTCCGATTTGCCAGTGGCCACGGGGCTGTGTGACACCTGCCAGTTATGACAGAAAGAATGGAGATATGATAGCTGGAAGGGAAAGGAAGGTGCTAGAGTTGGAATGAGGGATCAGGAGACCCATGGAGCACCATCACTGTTGGGGGGGGGTGCGAGCTTGCCTTGTCTCTTTACTCCCGTTGCCCCATTGTGAGCCGTCTGTTTTGATGGGCTCCGTTACTGCCTGCAGGCTGATGTTGCTTTGATTTATTCCTATATTGCATCTCAGTTGGGCATTGGATTTCTTGTACCTGAGACTCCTCACGTCCCCTCTATTGAGCATCTTAGCTTCCACCCACTTCCCTATGGTCTCCACTTAGGTGTCCACAGGCATAGCATATTCATCAGTTCCAAAACTGCCCCCTGTGTCTGCTCCCCTTCCCGGATTCCGTCTCAGTGATTGACTATCTCCCCAGTCGTTAAGTCGGGAATGTGGGTGTCACCCTGGACTCCTGTCTCTTCCTCATGCCCCAAATCCAGCCAGTTGCCAAGTCTTGGAGATTCCACTTCCTAAATACCTTGTGACTCTATCTCCAGTGCAATGACTATTATGTTATTCAAGCCTCATTCCTTCTCCCTGGACACTGCCCCCCCCCATATGTATTCTCCACAAGTTTTATAGCCAGACAGACCTCTTTAAAATGTCGATCTGATTATATCACTCCCTAGTTTAAAGTCCTTACTGTAGCTTGTGAGGCCCTTCACAGTTGAGCCTCTTTCCTGCCCTCTCCTCAGTTTACCAAGCATTCTAGCCTTGGCCATACTTTAAATTTTCTTCTCGTTGTGAAGACATAACAAAACAAACAAAATTTTTTAAAAATTTTTTTGAAAACCTAATCTTCTTTAATTACCTTTGAGCTTCTCCTCTGTTCTTGGAATTGTCACACACACTCCTGGTTCCGCTTTTCCTATTATGCCCCAGAGCCCACTTTCCCCTTTTCTATAATCTGCTTCCATGAATTTCCTCTAACTCCTACCCCAGGGACCCCTACTATGTATGCGTGTATATATTTTTCAGTTGCCTGTTTGGTTCTCCAGTAGACATGACACGCTCTAGAGGGAAGGGATTGTGGCTGAATCCCTCACCTTTGTGTCCCCTCCACCTCGCTTATGAGAACTGCTCAGGAAATACTCATTGGTGAGTGAATGATTAGTTCCTTTTTGAGATTCGAAACAGAAGGAAAATAACAGGGCTTCCTAGAATCCGTATCAAATTCTTGAACCTTGGCCAGATTAGAGTGAAAATGCAATGAAGGTCAAAAGTAAAGGGGATTTTTTTTTTAGTAGGGGGTCACCAAATCTTGTATAGCTTATATATTGATGTTTTGTCCTTTTGTCCTCTTCAGATTCTGCACCTTCATCCCAAATGACTTTTTTCAACTTTGTATTCATCTGTTTCTTTCAAAATTTTCTGGATTCTTCCTAGAAAAAGCATAGTTGATGATGAGACAGGAGGAAAAGTGAGGGAACACATTATTTGATTGATCCTTAAATATAGAGGGGCATGCCTGAGTATGTGTGCAACGCGTATGTCTCTGGACAGGTGAACAGAGTCACATTTCCCTAAAACTAGACCATCTTTCTGAAAAGAAGATTTTTCTTTGAAGTGGAAACCCTCCGTATTTTAATCATAGCTAGCTCTTAGAATCTGTTTTCTGAACTTCTAATAAAAGGAGCTGGGCATGGGACACCATTTTGTAAGTAGAGTTGCTATAGAAAGAGTGGTCATTATAGAGCAGAATTTAGTATTTAGTCCTGGTACTGAGCGAGGGAGTTGCCCCCATCCACCTCCCCAGGTCTTGGGCTTAAGAAGCTCTCCCTCCTCTGACCTCTCTCGAGGCAGAGAATAATGAAGAACAGTTTCATGACTGTCCTGTCACACGCCAGCCCTAAAAAGGAGCTTCCAGGAAATCAAAAGTGCTTCCATCAAACTGGTGACAGCAGCACCTTAGTCATCCTCCAACTTCAGGTTGTCCTCTAGACCCCCAGCTCGGTGCTCTCTCAGGGTTGGGCTTCAGGCCAGGTGCTGAGTAATGACAACTGGCAGCCTGTGAAATCTGCCATTTGTGGGGGTCGGGAGCTCAAAGTTTCCTAGTCAGATTTTCCTGTGACCTCAGTTATCAAGAAAATACTGCAGATTCTAGAAAATGCTAATGTCCTTTTTTGCTGTAAGTATTATCTTGATTGCAGCGTTTCAGAATTGCCCAACTTCATTATCTCAGCATAGCCGGCCTGACGCCTTCCTCTCAAATAGACAATTATGATCAATTAAGCACTTTCAAGCCTTATAGACTACTTAATTTTATTAGTCAATTATTTGTGCTTTGAAAGAGTTAATGGTAGCTACCCAAGCCATTATTAGAAATTAGAACGTCCCAAAATAGAAAGGCTATTTCCTTTGTGTATGGCACTGCAGTGGAAAATGCCAAGCATAGTTTTTACTGAGTTAAAGGGTGAGGGAGGGCGGGGTGGGGGAGAAAGTTACATGTAAATCATTTAGCCATTAACCTAATGGGTGGATTTATAAATCCTATTACTCTAAGCCCTTTTTATTTCCACTGAGGCCTGGTGCACGTTTGATCCACTAATGTAAAATTCATTCTGTCTAAGTGATTACTGAAGTAAGACACTTTGAGTCAATTTTCATCAGGTTGTATGAAACTTGCCTGAATGCTGATGTTCACTTACCCTGCGGACATAGTTTGGCCGTGTCTTAATTAGCCCCCCAGATGAGTTATGTGAGGAGTCAATCAGGGAACCAAATCTTGGTGCCTTTTGACATGTCCATGTTTTTCTGTGAGGGGAATAGACTGGAGGTGCTGAAAACACCGAGCTCCAAAACAAGAGGCACTCTTCCTAGAAAAATGCATCTAGACATGCATTCAAATTTTTCCTTAAGAGTTTCAGGGATTTTCAGGTATCTTGACTTTAGGTTAATATCTCCTGCTCTAGTTTCAATTTTGTTGTCTTATGGTTTTTTCTACCTGGAAATTTAATATTTAGAGTGTAGTCTTGTACTTGAACTCTTGTGTTGGTGAATAAATTTGGCCAAAGTGTGCTTTAAAGCTGGCTCTACAAGCTCTCCAGGGTCCTGTGTCAGATATAATGCCATGTGTGGCAATGATGCACATAACTTCAAGTGAAACATATAAGATGTGAGTTTCTCAACTGGAGATTGGGGTGGAGGAGGACTAGAGAATAAGAATGTCATGAAAGGAAGGTTTCTTTAAAGCTGAAAACAGTTTTTTTTTAAAGTCAAAATATAAAGTAGATTTTTAAAAATCCACAAGATAAATAAATATTTGGGGGCAAGAAGTTGGAAGACATGGGAGAAGTTCACTTTTCAATTCATGTATTCAAAGCCATAGTTTGTGGGTGTTTAAGCTTTTAGATCAAAATTATGGCTGTGTCAAATTTTAGGGCAGTGTCAAATTTTAGGGAAGTAATTGAGAGATACTCATAAATATCATTAACTGTGTCTGTTGGGGAGGAGAAACCTTTCAGAAAGCTTTGTTTATTCAGCATGTTTTATATTCCTTACACATGAGCTATCAGAAGGTTAGGTTGTAAATTAAGGATTTTAAACAAAATCAGTTTATCTGGAAACAAGAGTTGTACGGGAGAGGTACACTTTAAGTGAAGTTTATAATTAACAGGACTTTATCACTGGGGTAGAAATTCATTTCTCTTGAGTGGATGTTTAACATGCATTGTATTTGAAGGTGGGACTAAAACTGATTCACTTTTCATTTCTTGCATGGAAAGAGCTAGCATTTAAATATGTGCTGTGTGTGGGTTTAATTGCCACTTTCTATAACCAGCCTTAGGGTCTTCTTGTGGAGATGCACTTATCAATCCATGGCTTTGCTCTTCTTGCGCTGGACCACTTGGGTTGGCCTCCTTTTACTCAAGCCTAAGAAATAAGTATGTATTGACGTACTACTTTGTGCCAGGCATTGTGTTAGGTTTAATGGCAAAGACATGTTCTCTGCTTATAATTTGCTTATAGTTTCTTAATTTTACCTTTTCTAATAGAGTTGTATGCTGTGGTATTCACAGAATAATGTGGGGGCTACATTGGACTAACATACTTGTTAATATCATTGGATTGGAGAGGCCAAAGAGGCTTTTCTGATGGTGTGAAGTTCCTTGTAAAGTGAGTAGATGTCAGGTAATGATAATACGTAACACTGCACACTTAAGTATCAGAGACTGTACAGAACAATTTACATATGTTGTTACATTTAATGCTCACAGCAGCCCTATGGTAAGGAAGCTGCAGTTACTGTCTCCATTTTAAGTCATGAAACTGGGGGCTTAGAGAGAGGTTATACTGTGTGCCTGAGGTCACACAGCTTATAAGGCGTGCTGTTAGGCTTTGAACTCAGGCAGCCTGTATTAAGGTTTTCTAGAGAAACGGAACCAGTAGGAGTGTATGTTTGTCAGGATGAGAGGGTGAAGGAGAGGGATTGGTGTTAAGGAATTGACTCGTGTGATTGTGGGAGCTGGCAAGTTCTGAAATCTGCAGAGCACATTGGCAAACTGGACATCCAAACATACGGAACATAAATTGATGTTTCACGAGGAAGAGTTGAGTTTTGGCTTCACTGAAGGCTGTCTGCTGCAGAGTTCCCTCTTCTTTGAGGGGACCTTGGTCTTTTTCTCTTAAGGCCTTCAACTGATTGTGTCAGGCCCACCTACATTGTGGTGTGTTTCCTCCTTTATTCAGTAGGCTGATTTAAATGTCAATCTCTTGTAAAAACAAAAAACAAAAAACAAAACCAAAAACGTTCACAGCAGCTTGCAGCCTGGTGTTTGGGTATATCTGGGTGTCATGGCCTAGCCAAGTTCACGCATAAAAGTAGCCACCACACAGCCTAACTTTGGAAACTGCACTTTAAAGCATTGTGGGGAAACAGCATGTGAAAAGCACAGAAGCAAGAAAAGAGTACTTGTTCAGTGTACTCACAGCACTTCCAGAAGTCTAGATCAAGGGGGTGTGTGTGGGAAGCATTAGAAGATGAGGTGGGCCTCAACTAGATCATGAGTCTCAGGTCAAGCTGAGGGGTTTGAATTTCATTTTAAAGAGGACGTTTTAGAAGGAACACTGGCAAAATGTGAAGAATGGCTTGGAAGGTACCGATGCTGGAGACGGGTAGGCTGAGTGATTAGGGCCTGGAGGAGGGACAGCGCACTGGCAGGAGGTGCCCCACTGGAAAAAGAGAGTCTAATGTGAGACTTGTTGGCTCATTGGATCATAAAGAAAGTCAGCCCTTTGTTTTAGTTGATGGCTCCTGGGGGTGCCATTTATTATGTTTGGAGCTGGTGAAGGTTTGGAGGAGATGGTTGGGATATAGAATAAATGCTTATGGAACAGATAATTGAATATGGGCTTGGAGAGAGAAAATGTTGAGTCATCAGTGTATGATCACTGAATCTCAACCAAGAGCAGTTACGCTCCCCAGGAATCATTGGGCAATATGTGGAGACAATTTTGGTTGTCATAACTGGAGAAAGTGTGTGTGTGTGTGTGTGTGTGTGTCTGCACACACATGCATGTGCATGCATGCTACTGGCATCTGGTGAGTAGAGGCCTGGGACAGTCCCTGATGACAAAGAATTATCTGGCCTAAAATGTCAGTAGTGCTGAGGATGAGAAGCACTGATCTATATATGTAGATGTGTGTATAATCTCCCCCGTGGGTTTGGGATGGGGGGAGCGGGGGGTGGGTCTCAAGAGAAGGTGGCATATGTTTCTAGGTACTATAAATACGTACACTCGTTAAATTAAGTAGACAACTTGGGAGAGCTGACATGTTTCTAGTTATTTTACAACCACATAGCCTTCAAAAGCAATCTAGAATATGGAAATACATTCTTGTAATGCTAGTTATCTTTGTTGGATATATTAGTGCCTCCTTTTCCTAATACTAAAGAAATGAATATGGTCCAATGACAAAACAACCAGATATAAGGAAGAGATATTGCTATTTGTCAAACTTGGATTCTAGATATTTCTATCTGGGAGGAATCCCAACCTCTTAATCTTGTAAATGAGGATGCCATTGCCTAGGGAGGGAAACCAACTTGTTCTCACATCGCTTAGCTAATTAATAATTGTCAGTTTAAACCAGGACTCAGATTTCAGACCCCTGACTTGTGTTTTTTGTTTTTTTTTGTTTTTTTTGTTTGTTTTTGAACTCATTTATGTAACATTTTATCTTTGCAAAGCATGTTTTCAGCCTACAGTTCTTATTCCCACCTAGCTCAGGGAATTAAGTGGTAGTGTTATCCCAGTTTTAAAGAGAGTAAAGCCAAGTTTTAAAGGCAGTAAGGAAACCAGTGTCACAGGAATGGTGGAGACAAAGTAGGGTGCTTATTAAACCAAAGGCCTTGCTCCTTGAGCATCTTAGAGAAGACACACATCTAAGAATAACAGAGATTAGGAAAATAGGAAAAAGTCCATCTAATAAGATGAAATAAAAGATGTTCGCCAACCAGGAGAACTGAGTAACACTGAGTCCTGCTTGGAAATTGCTGAAATTGGGAATAGGGAAAGCTTAGATAGTGGTCCGATTACCACATATCATAATATTTATATTTCTTTTCTCTCCCCTATCCTTCAAAACCATTCATTTTGCTCCCCCTATCATGCTAATGTATTTTAGAAACTTTCCAGTTTATTTCTAATTTTATGTCATCACTAACAGAAGAATCCTAAAGCCATTTGAGATTTCACTTGTCATTCTGTTCATGTGTTACTTGTTTCGAATGTGACCTTACCTAGCATTTTCTTCACTTAGAAGATTTCCGTTGTGTTTAGTTTCTGTATCAGACACCAAAGTGGGTTTCTTGTTAGTAGATACTGGTATAATAAATCCATACTTTTGAAATAGGAGCTTGAGGCGTTTTTTAACTGGAAAGTTGGTGTTTTCTCCCATTTAGTATTAATAAGCGCTGTTGCAGTCTGTAATAGCATCTACAGACATTTCATAACCTTTGAATGAATGCATGGCAAGGCACTAGTACTCTGTTCTAGCGAAAAGTAAAGAGCCTGGCTTTATCCTGGGCTTGCTAGGAGAACCTGTACCCGCACACCTCGGTTGCAGTTGGTCCCAGGTCACCACTGTTGTTCACCTCCGACCCAACAGACGTGCTCTCTCTGCTTAGTAAACCACGTTGTGGGTTGTATCCCTGAACCAGTTATTCTGTTCAGGAAGCAAGTTTTTGCAATACACTTAACATTTCCTTTTTGGTTCTCCCCACCCTTCCCCAGCATTTGGCGGCTCTGATTGGGGTTAAAACACCTTTTCGTATTACTTTAATTGTTGTCCTCCCCACCCTCAGCCCCACTCCTTTCCTGCCCCCCCACCCCGCCCTGTTCTGCAGAGCCTGCGATGATTGATATGATGGCAGTGCTGTCATTCTTTTTAACCCCCCAAAAAAGTCATTTTTGTTCTAGTTATTTTAATAGAGTCCCATTAAAGCTGTATTGCTGACTGAAATACCGGCATGAAGGGCTCTCACTGAGCTGAGCCCAGGAATTAAGAAGTCAGGAAATGGGCTGCTGCATTGCAAGAGAGCCTCGTGTGACACCGAATCTCCTGATTGGGGAGATCATTACTGCTATTATGACTCGACTTGCGTAGGAATTTTAAATTCCATCTGAATGTCAGTAATAACCCTCTTAGCAAATTATCCTGAATAAAATCATGAAGGCATTTTATATAATAGGTGTTGAATTACTGGATAGATTTGCTAATTAAATACTCTTTGTTCTGCTGCAGTTGACATTACAGGGTAAGATCTTGAACAATTATTCTCAACAGCTGTACTTTGTTAAGGGAAAAATTAACCACAAAGTTTATTTTTTTACACTTGAAGTTGGCAGATTTTTGAAATGTGCTTGAAAAAATTCCATCATCCAATTGGTAATGAGTAGATAAATATGCAGGTGTTGCTGTGAAATCAGATAACTGCAGACTGCCTTATTAATGAATTTAGCAAGACTTTATAGCCCTGTTTTCTAGCTGCTGGCACTTAGAAAATGATTTTCTGTCAGAATGGGTCACTTTAATATTAGGCTTGTCACTTTGAAGTGAACTTGGAAACGGCCATCTTGTAATCACTGTACCTTGTGTCCAGTTGACCTTTCTGGATACCTGTGGCTTTTTTTAAAAAATGCATTTCCTTAATGGGGAAGATATCTGTAATGTGTAAGATTTTGATCGTTGGCTTCTAGAACATTCATGTGGAATGGGCTTTGTAACAAGGCAGTGTGACATAATGAAAAGAAAATGAAACGTAAGGACCAGATTCCAGATCACACTCTTGATTAGCTCTGTTACTTTGGGCAAAATCATAGAGCCTAGTTTTCCTCCTGTGAAAGTGGGGTTTATAATACTGCCGACTCCTTAGGATATTCATTCAGCATGCTACAAATACTCATTGATAGCTGCCACGTACCAGGCCCTCTTTTAGGTCCTAGGAATGTGGTAGACTACAGGAAAGATGATGACTAAAGCTATCCTCAGAAATTGGTACAAACTCTGCAGAGACCTGTTTGGCTATATTTATCAAAAATTTGAAGCATTTGGCCCAATAAGTCCTCTTGTAGGAGTTTACCTTGTTACTGGCAGATTGGCAGATTACGTGTAGGTGGTTTCTACACTTTACCTTCATAACCCCACTTCAGTAAATAACCCTTATATACATGTAATCTGCCGATCTGCCAGTGGAATGCTATGTAGTCATTAAAAACAATAAGGCAGCTCTTTATGTAAGTATGGTATAATCTCTAAAATAATGTGTTAGCTGAAAAAGCAGTTGCAGTATAGTCTTTATAGTTTGCTTAGTTTTCTACCATTTCTTTGCAAAACATCCACCAAGAGGTTTCTGCTGCCAAAGGGAGACTCATTTTAGTAACTGCCCTCACATAGTGTGTGGAAGTGGTTGTGAGTTGGTGGCAGGACATTGTGGGAGTGGGTAATGGATCTGAAAAGTGAGAGTTGCCAGTTCACGTTGAAGGCGCACTCAGGACAGAGTAGGTTTGGTTCACGGTGTGAAAGGAGAGAAGACATCCGTTAGCGCGCGTGTGGAGTTGTAGTGACAGATGGCGCTGGAGGTGTTTTACTTAGCGGAATAGTTACCTTGTGGAGCTGTCTGTTGTGATGAGGAAAGCCAAGCTTAGAAGGGTGGAAGGGGCAGGGGGTGAAGAGAA
Source organism: Camelus bactrianus (assembly GCF_048773025.1). NCBI lineage: Eukaryota > Metazoa > Chordata > Mammalia > Artiodactyla > Camelidae > Camelus > Camelus bactrianus. The sequence goes on from NC_133575.1 coordinate 18,812,809, forward strand.
CTCGTGAGAAGTAGTTCTGTCCTCACTATGATTAACCTGACTTCGGTTGATCTCATTACTGCCCTTTTCCCAAAGGAATTATCAGGTATTCTCCCACAATGCATTTCCCTGTAATTTGAATGTTAAAAAATGAAGATGAAGTGGAGGAGAGTGGATGCTTTTTCATGAGTGAACTGAATTTTAGTGTCTGGTAGAAAAGTGATTGGGATTATTGTGAGATCTATCAGTCACCTGGCCAGCAGTTTTTTGAGTGCCTGTCAGATGTTCAGTGCAAACATGGGATCTGACCTCCAGGAGCTTGTGGTCTAGTTGGGGAGGTGACAAAGTGTCAGCCAAAAACTGTTTCCATTATGGGATTATCATGATTATCTTAGTCCAGTGGTCCTTAACCCTGCCTGCAAGCAGAAGAATAATCTTGAGAGCTGTTTAAAAGAATTGTGGGGCCAGGTATTGGTATTATTCAAAAGATACTCAGGCGATTCCACTGTACAGCCACCATTTAAACCACTGGTTAGCCTCATCATTACTCTCCACCACCCATCACCCCCAGGGCAAGGCAAGGTCTTCCTTGACCAAGAACATAGGACACTGAATGCATAAACAATATTGGGAGACAGTTCTGCAGGGAAGGTAGGCAGTGGAAATGGAAAGTAAGGGGTAGATATAAAAGATACTCTAAGGTCAGGATTTATAGGGCTTTGTATTATAAAAGACATGAAGGACAGAAACGACACCATGAAGTTTGAGCTTAGTTGACAAGGAAGACTCTTGGAGGTAAGAAAAAGAAATATAAATGAAGTTAATCTATCTGGCTCGTTGGAAAAGTGACTTCTGGTTTAGATCGATGCTCTGAACAATGGATGCTGCTCTAGAGGCAATAGCATGGAGTGACTAAGGCCCCACCCTCTGGAGTCAGAGCGCCTGGTTTCGTATACTTGCTCTGTCACTTACTGGGACAAATTAATTATTTTCTCTTTGTTTTTTGCATCTAAAAATTGGGAGTATTCAGTGGCTGTCTTGGGGATCTCGGAGAAAGAAATGAGAAAATGCACGAAATGCTTATAGCACAGTATCCGGCCCATATATTTTACACATAACACATGTACTGAGTGCTCAGTATGTCGTATTACTCCTTTGAAGAGGCCTCCCTTTGTTAAATATGTGTTACTTCTGATCTAGTCTCAGATAATTTATATGTTTTTATCTACATCTACATTATCACCTATATGTCTCCAGTCTTACATCTATTTAGGCCTGGGGACAGACCTCTCTACAGGTATTATCTACCATGTGTGTTTGTTCCCTGAATGTTTATTGAGCCTCACCTCTGTACTGGGCACTTTGCAAGCTCCAGGGATAGATAATAAAGATCTACTTTCTGCCTTCAAGAAGTTTAGTCTAAGGAAGAAATTTAAATCATATATATGTATTTTTTTTAACTTTTTAAGATCCTGAATACTGTAAGAATTGCCAGATTTGAAATGCTCTGTCAAGCTTTGTTTTTAGCCATGCAGTTCTATTTAAATATTGATACCGAGAATAGTTTGCCTTTGTGCCGTATTAGAAAAGGATGTTTTATTATGCATATTTATTAAAAATAGATCTTTACATAGGTCTTCTTACATAGATCTTTACACTAAATCTGCTTACGTATCTCCAGCTAACAGCCAGCGTAGAGGCAAAATTATTTTTAGATTACGTTGATGTTGTTGTTTTGAGGGTTGTAGTTAGAAAACTGTCAAGAGCTTTAAAAATGTATGGAAATGACAAATCATTGGCATACCTATCTCTAAATGGCTTATATTTATGTTTCTATAATTCTGTAATGCATTAATCTTGACTTTTTTTTATTTCATTTAGATTTTGATGCATACAAAGGAGATGGTACAGAAGGTAATGCTGATGACATTTTTTTGTATTCAAGGAAAACTGTAACCCACACAGCCTGGAAATGGCTTCTTAGGATGCCTAGTTTACGTTTATAATCCCTCCTAATGGATTATAGCCTTTTTCTTTTACTAACACTGATATGATCTAGCCGCTGCTTGAAGCCTATATGTGAGTGTTTCAAGCAAATTAGTAACAGTGCTAATTAGAGTTTACTTCCAGGCCTTTATACTGTATGTGCTCCACTGTTGTTTGTGATGATTGATTTTTTTGGCACTCTTCATATTCTACTAAATACTGTTTGAAACTGTTAAGAATTTAATACGGATTTGTGCTCCTGAATTTAAAAAAACCCATTTTGTTTCTGCTTCCTAAATCGTCGTGACCACTAAGTTTGTGGTACAGTGGGTAAATATAGATGTCACTTCCCTCGTCTCGTCTCTTTCTTTATATTATTCAGTCCCACATTTTAATTCATTTGGAAGTGGATACTTCCCCTGCCACTCTTCTGTTTGTTTTAAGGAAATGAGGGAGATTTTCTTAATGTGGCAGTGCTAGCCTTTCTGGCTTACTGAGGTTTAGTCTTCGATTGTACAGTGACAGTATGGATAGGAATAAGCACAGACTTTTGAAAATTCATCTGGAACCTGCAATTTCTATAGTATGGAAAATCTTGAGTTTCACTGTGTGTAATGGTCACTTATTAATTTTCATAATTGTTGCTTTTTATTAGATGAATCTTGAAGTTATTTATGGAGATACAGATTCAATTATGATAAACACCAATAGTACCAATCTGGAGGAAGTATTTAAACTGGGAAACAAGGTGAGATAATTTGATGAAACTATCCATTTTACCTGCTTTCATGAATTCCATGTGTACATGGAACTTCATAAATTCCTGTTCATGTCCATGTGTATCCTTCTGAAAATAATGAACTTGATGCCTTCATTTCTTCATCCTTTTTTATATTTCTTAACTTCTGCTCCAGTTGTTTGTTTTCAGGGTAAAATTCAAAAGGAATTTTTTTCTTCCTTAAGTGATAGATATGTTTTACTTTTGTAAACAGTCTCAGTTTAAGATGTGATCATGTTGGAACTTATCACATTGTCATTCATAAGTAGAAATACATCTCAAGTAGTATTCAGATGCATTTTATACAGTGATAGATAAGGATAAATACCTACCTACATACATACATAATACACATACATCTGTAATTTTTACAGGAGTACTTAAAATATATTTGAAGAGTCAAGGGGACATTTAAAAATAATCATTTGTAGCCTCCTAGTTGCAGTTCATAGTTAGCAAGTGTTTCTTCAACACTTGCTATGTTAGATGTTGTTCCAATAAACTAAAACTAAGATATCATCTTACAAGCTAACAGCTTCCTGTCTTTTCCCCGTAAAATGTGTGAAATTTGAACTATAGTCTTTACTTGAGAGCAGGCTTGACATTACTGTACTCATTGGACCGTCGCTAGAGGTGACAGTCTGTGCCTTGACCTTGTCAATAAAGAGCAAGTAGCTGTTCATTTATTTGTTCAGCAGAGAGTTATTTGCTTATATTCAAGGTGCTTTGGGAGGTATAGGGAGATCTTAGACACTATTTTACTCTCAAAGTTTTATTGGTCATGTGTCTAGTTGTTAGACTATCTAATCTGATTCGGTAGTTTGAAGGTAAGTACTTATACATTCAGTTTTTAGATTAAAAAAAGACTACTTGAGAATTTTCATAAATTTCCTGTGACTGAGCCTGCCAGTTCTATCTTTTGGTTGAGTGGGATGATATATTTATATTATTGTCTATGTATCTTTTTGTCTGTTTTTCTCCCTGTGCTTTTTTGAAGCTCTTGAATCATACCCAATATAATATCATGTCCCATATGACCTAAGTAAATGCCTTCTAGCCTTGTGTGACTTCAGGTTCTGTTCAGATTAACTCTTGGCAATTTGTAGCAATGTTCATCTTCTCCTTGTTTGATGTTTGAGAAGCTAGCACTAACTAATGGTTGAAATTTTCACAGGTAAAAAGTGAAGTGAATAAGTTGTACAAACTGCTTGAAATAGACATTGATGGTATTTTTAAGTCTCTGCTACTGTTGAAGAAAAAGAAATACGCTGCTCTGGTTGTCGAGCCAACATCGGATGGGAATTACGTCACCAAACAGGAGGTGAAAGGATTAGATATAGTTAGAAGAGATTGGTGTGATCTTGCTAAAGACACTGGAAAGTGAGTTCAGCTTTTGTTTTTGCTTTTGTTTTTTCTCTTTAAAAAAATTCAAGCATTAATGACGTGGAGAACACTTTGATTCGGCCAAGCACAAGTACACAACTTTTTTTTTTGTTACTGTTATCATTGCATATTAACAATTCTTACTTAACTTGGAGTGGAATTTTACAGATAGGATAAAACTTAAACAAAGCCAAACTTGTTCAGTAAGAGATGCTTGCTGTAACATGCACCTTATGAGTTTCAACTCACAGTGAGGGTAAACCTTCACATTTTAGACGATTACAACATTACTTTTCATTGATGTTAGCTTGTTTTTGTTTTGTTTTGCTATACTGTTTCTATTAAAAAGTGCCTTGTGTTGTGCTCCTGAATCTTCCTAGTGCCTCCTTAGGATCGTAATTGTTAAAGTGTCCCCATGTTGTGGCTTAAAATGTTCTAGGATTCAAAGTGGGCCATGGAGTGAGACTTTGGCCCCGACTGTATCATTTGTGTGTAAAGATTCTTACTCATCCCAGGTTAATTTAAGAGGTAGTTCTCAAATACCATATGTGCCTCCAAAATAATAAATGTCATGACCGACCCCCTAGCTTTGCACCCAAGACTAAAGATTGTGATAAGAAGACCTGTTTGTTTGTTTTTAGGGCTACATTAACTTATAAAGCACCCATCTTAAAAAGACAAGTCATTAGGTGCTTTTTGTACCATCTTTCCAGGTAATTCCTGCTTTGTGAACCTAACCAATTCTGAAAATAGATGAATTTTTTTTTTAAAGCAAAATTTTAGATTGATTTTACTATTGCTGAATACCAGCAGTTTTTACTTGTTTCCCTGTCTTCCTCTTGTGTTCAAGTTGGGAGATTGAGCAATTGTTGCTTCTGCAAAACTACTCTTGATTAGGCAGAGTTGATCATCTGAGTCTGGGTCACTGTTAGCCTCTTGTGAAATATAGTTTGAAATGCTTCATTGCCCCCAAACGTACCCAAAGATGAAACTACTTTGTATAGACTGTCGATTAGAGTGTTCTCTTCAGCTTTGTGTTTTCTAAGAAAAGATGCATCATAATAGAAGTAAATTTCTCTGAGTTAGAAATGTATTAGTAATTAAAGCTATACAAATGTTTTTGTCAGGGTTCTTTTTCTGACAAATTATAATGCAGCTGTCAAACCCTCGCTCTGCATTTTCTCAGAAATGGATAAAATACTGGCTTCCTTACTCCTTTTTTTCCTTTTTATTTTGGCGGGGGGGGTGGTGTCTGGTTAGAACAACATGAAGTTTTTGAGGGATAGCATGCAATTCGAGAACACTGAGAAATATAATGAAGCTTTTAAGAGAGAAAAGTGAAATCTTCGGGTTTTTAAAAAATTTGCATAAAGAACTTTATATTCCTATTTTCCTAGCCAGTGGTCATCTCAGGTGGGTTGACATTAGATATAATATCTTGGTGCTTCATGAGGAAAGTGAAATATTTAGCCTCTAAAATTTTACCCTACACGGAGAATAGAACTGCTTGGGAATTTTGTAATTGCATAAAAATCCAATGGAACACATGCCTTTCTCTGTCCACATTTTGTGTGAAGCATTAGCTGCCTCGTTTTTAAAAAAAAAAAGATCTGTGTATTTAAGGGCAGACCTGACATTGCAAGGTTGGCAACCTTTGGTAGAGTTAATGTTAAAAAACAAATAGTAATGGCCTTAATGGCCTTTTGGACATTAACCCTCATGTTAGCTTTTAGTCCAGTTCTTCTCCACATGTTAATCTAATCACATTTATCTTCCTTTTCTCTCCTTTATTAATAAAGTATGATATTGAAAAATCAATCCTTTTTTTTTTTTTTGTGCAGCTTTGTCATTGGCCAGATTCTTTCGGATCAAAGTCGGGACACTATAGTGGAAAACATTCAGAAGAGGTTAATAGAAATTGGAGAAAACGTGCTAAATGGCAGTGTCCCAGTGAGCCAGTTTGAAATTAACAAGGTAAATGTGGCATTTATTGCCGAGCCCAGCTGCTGCCGTGTGTTTCCTCCTCCTTCACATAGCTGAAGGACCACCTCATCCTTGCAATTGAAATAAATTCTAGCTCGTGAATTTATTTATCTAGCTGCTTAACAACTATCTCACAGATTGAGCATTAGCATTGCCCTCTTCTGTGCCCAGCCCTGATGCACCCCCGCCTGTCACCGGGCCCTCCTTCTCCGTTCCTCACTTACGTCGTGGGAGCCCTGCGTTTAGAGGTTCTGTGGAGTCATATGTTAGTGTTTCAGGGACTGGAGAGCATTTCCTTCTTCACAGTCTTCCTCAGTTACAGTTGTTTTTGGGGCAGGCCTGTAAGCTTAGAGACACAGAGGGGGTGTGTGTTTGTGTAACTTTACAGAAGATGATCCTTAGAGGTACTGTAATCAGAAGGCATTTTTAGACATTGTTATTTAGAATTAAGATGGCGCTAGCACGTTCTGTATATTCAAAGCTCTTGTGCTTTTTTTTTTTTTTTTAACTATATAAGTTATACTTTATGGTTAGTCTTAGTTGTTGAAATAGGGAATATTTTTTCTTACCTAATTTGAAAAATAAAATCTTGGTTTCCAAAAGTGCTGTGTAATACAAGATGTTAGGTTACAGATTTCTCTTTTTCATTTAGAAAGAGTATCCTTACATATTCAGCTCATTTTGCAAATACCATTTTACCCATTTTGTGATAAATAGATTTTATTGTCAAAGCTCATACTAAAAGGAATTTTAATGAAAAAGAATCTCATGATGGCATTAAATGGAAGTTTCAGAATTAAAACTCATTCATAACACCCCTATACTAAAGTAATGCTTGTCATATTTGCACATTTCCTTACTCTTTAAAACATAGTTTTACATGACAGCAATTATAATGTATATTATTTTGAGACTTGTTTTCACTTAACATGAACAGATTTTTCTACATTTCTGTATTAATCTTAAAAATCATCCTGCTAATTTTTATATTTCGCTGGTATATCTTTAAAAATTTTTGCTTGATTATGGACATTATTGCTATTGTAAATAACTATATTGAACATCTTTATTCATTTGCCTTTTTTGCTTTTGGATGAATTGCTATCTTAGTTTAGGTTCCTTAAAGGGAAATATTTGAGTCAAAAGATAAGAAGATCTATATGGCTCTTGCCAGATTGCTTGGCAAAAGAGTAATAACAGTTGATAATAACAAAATGTATGTGCCAGTTTCACCACAGATTTGCTGATTTGCTTGTAGTGGTGATATTTCATTGGTGATACTATCACTGCTCATGTTTAAGTAAGATGTTGCTACCATAGTGGATATGAAACTGTATTTTACCATTGGATTTAATTTGCATTTATTTGATTCCTAGAGAGAATGAATATTTTCTATGTATATCCTTACAATTTGTGTTTATTCTTAGGTAAGTCATTTGTTTCCTACCTCTTAACCGTGACGTCTTTAACGTCACAAAAGAAGACATTCATTTATATATGAAATATACAAAAAATTAGAAATATAAGAAGACGTGTACCTTGGGACTAGCTCTTCACTTTAAGTGATGCACTGTATGCCTACTGGCATGGAATCACTTGTGACACTAGAAAGTAGTTTCTGTTCAGATTTTACTGTGTCTCAAAAATTTGCATGAATAAGAGTTACTACCTCAGTCTTGCTTTGATCAGTTTTTGCATCAATTATGCAGATGGTATCCCCAACACTGTCTACCTTCTTAGATATGTGGGCACTATGTTGCCAGGGATTCCAGGCACAAGTTTGGAAGGCTGAGCCCAAATATGACCACACTATTGGCAAAAGAACACTGAGTACATGTCCTCATGGGTCATGGGCCCATGTTGTCATCCTCTCACGTGGGTGATGACGCAGTATCACTAGTGTGCTGAGAAACTCAACTCATAGACACATTGGCAGTCTCTGAGTTCTGTTGAACAGTCTACAGTCTTGCTATTTGAAGTTCCTATTATCAAAATTTTTAAGCTTATACAGAAGTAAAGAGAATAGCATCATGAACACCCATGGATCCATCACTGAGCTCCAGTAATGATCAACTTTTAGTGACACTATCATTAATAATAACAGTACTAGTTAATACTTAGTGGTCAGTGCCGTGAATACACTTTTCTGTGGCAGAACTGAAACTGTGACTTACTGTCTTTATATTTTCTATTTCACTTGGCATAGTAGCTGGCAAATAATAGTTGTTCAATGAGCGCTAAAAGAATTCCTTTGCTTTAATCATCCATTCATCAAACGTGTGCACAGTGCTAGATTCTGGGATATAAAGTTGAATAAGCGAAACATGGTTGGTATTTTCAAGATGCTTATAGTCTAACAAAGGTACTTACTATCCCATGCTCTTACACTTTTTTTATAAAGAAGAATTTCTGCAGTGTTGACATAAATACAGTAAAGTCTGATGAAAGGATTGTTTATGTAATGGTTATTCCTATGCCTGTTTACATTGAACTATTTATATATCAAAAGTGACTGTCTTGATTAACATTTGTCTGAATACTTGTACTATGTAAAACTTGTGAGTAATTCAGTTTTTACATTTTGTCATTTTCAAAGGAGAGTGAAATCGAAGAGTATGTATGTGACTGGTTGTGGATGGTCTTAGAATAGAATGTAGATAGGTATGTAGGTAGATTGAGTGATTTTGTGATATTGATAGAGCTTGAAAATGGAAGGTAAGCCTAGGGTGGAGGGGTAATGTGGTGAGATCTACCTTCATAGAGATTTCAGCCCTTGTTGACCAAAGCAACTGAAAGACACTGTGTGATTTTCTGAACTACTGCAATCTTAGCATAAATATATTTCATAAAGTAACACAGAATACTTCACAGTTGATTCATATAGCCCTGGCTAACTTGAGCCTAAACCGCCAGGAAGCATTTTTTTAGGAAAATCAAGGCTTCTAAAACTATCTTGTAAAATCTCCAAATAGCCCCAATCTAATAACTGGAAAGTATGTCAGATGAAATTCAGAATTTCTTAACATTGCATTGAAGTATAGTCAGTTGAAGAAGATAACAGTTTTCTTAAGTAGAGTTATATTGATTAAGATTTCTGTGCAGTATTACCCATCCAAGTCAATCAAGACTTCGCATAATGCAGGTTTGAGGAGATTCAAATACTTGGAGAATCTCCTAGGCACTCTCCTCTACTGAGTATGTGATTTAGAAAGTACATAACCCAGGGTGTGCGGCCGTGTGGGAGAACCTGCTTTATTCTACGACAGAATTCTCACCTTTCCTGGTCTCAGGACATTTCACACTCTTAAAATAATTGAGGACTGCAAGAGCTTTTGTGTCTATAGCTCACACTGATATTTACTGTTAGAAATTGAAACAGCAAAATTAAAAAGCATTTATTAATTTATTTAAAAATCAATGAACCCATTATGTAATTGAAAAAATACAATTTCTCCATGAAAAAAATTATATATTTCAAAATGAAGAAAAATTAGCCAGAGAAATTACGTCATTTTGCAATTTTGCAAATCTCTTTAATGTCTAGTTTAGTAGAAGACACCTGGATTCTCGTGTCTGGTTGGGCATCCACTCTGTTGTGATGTGTGGTGTTGGTTGAAGTATAGGAAGAATATCCAGTTTCACACAAATATGTAGTTGGCAGAAGGAGCAGTATTTCAGTAATTTTTTGAGATCGTGGTTTGTTCCTTGATTCTACACTGATACTCTTTTATAAACAAGTGGTATTTTCTGAAAGGCTATTTGTAATGTGGAAATATGAAACTGTATCGGTGAACTTTTCATACTCTGTTACATTAAAACCTCTTTGTGTGGTGCTTTGAGTGGTATTTTTCCCATACATGATATTATACATCGCTCATTTATTAAATGTCTGGTCCCTGAGTTTTACAGATGTTCCAAATGATGATATATTTCATTGTGCATTATCAAAAACCACATTTTAGAATATTCCTATATATATCACCAGAAAAATCTTTTAAGTATTGGGAAGCTGTCAAGCTCACAAAAGTAGAAACAAATTTTCCAAAATTCTAATTTGTGCCTGGTAGCTTCAGGTTTATCGTAGGCAATGTATACTGTCAAGTGTTTTCCTTGAAATGGCAGGCTCACTTGGTTCTTTTTTGAGTGATTGCCAGATACACAAGTCAGAGTAACAGTACTTGGCCTGTCATTCTTTCAAGTAAAAGTTGTGTTCTGTGAAAAAGGCAGCTAGTTTAGCTTGCAACTCAAGCAACTGCACAAGTGCATTTCTTGGAGCAACCTTTGTTCTTCAGTCTACAATGGATATGCCTTGTGCATACGTCCCATTTTGTCACAAAATTTTAGTTTTGTACTCAAGGTTCAAGAGGTTAAAAAAACTGTGGTGGTGAAGACTACAATGACGATTAGCGCAGTTTGGTGCTGCCGTCCAGGTTCATGCGTATAAGGCATCGGCACCTTTACTGACCACTGCTTCTGCATCACTAGTGCGAGTAGTATTGTTGGGAAAGTCATTTTGACTCCCTGAAAGGTTGTTGGGAACCACATTTCATGATCTGGACACACAGCATGCTATTCCCTGTCCTTCTCTTGTCTTTTGAAACCCACCCCTCACAGAGCTAGAAATCCCCCTCCTTCCCTTTGTGCGTATTGAGTTCCAGTCCAGTAGACTGTATTTTTCCTCACCTCTTGCTTTTAACTTCTGCTTTTTCTCTCTGCTTGAGTGTTCTTGCCCCTGTTATCTTTTCTTAAAATCTGTTTTTTCCTTCATGTGCCAACTTGTTCTTTTTCTTCCATGATTTCTGCTCTCGGATGGAAGTGATCTTTGCCTCTCTAAACTCTCCGTAAACACTTTGTTCACATCTCCCTTCTGGCACTTGTAGCTTATTTTAGAGAGGTGTTTTTGTTTTGTTTTGCTTTGTTTTTTTGTGGAACGAGGAGTCGTCTACGAGTAGCAGATGACTTAGGACCAGTGACCGTCTTACTCATCTTGTGGTACTTTACAGTGCTTGAACTTAGTGAATTATTGCAGCGCGAGCAAAATAATTTCTTCTGCAAGCATTTGGTTGCTGCTGCACGCCAAGAGTCATTCTGAGCACTGAGTGCAGCTGTGAGCGAGGCTGACGCGTTCCTGCTCTCGTGGGGCTTACTTTCTGTTTCAAACTTACTCAGCCTGCCTTCGGAGAGCTTAAGTTGACAGTGTGAGTAAATCCAGTGATTTCTGGTGCCTTTGGGATTTATTTAGGCTCGAGAAACCTTTGAGAAACAGATCATTAAATCAGAGTAACCGTTATCCATCAGTCTTAACTAATCAGTTAATTCAGTGAGAGAAGTGCAAACATTAGGAGAAACTCAAACTGTATAAGAGACTGAATTTATCCCCTTAATTTTTATATCCGACTATTATGTGCCATGGCCCAGAAATTCTTACTTCTTTTTTGTCAGGGTTACACCTGGTTATATTAGTTCCTCAGTGAAGGAGAGAGGAGCCTGGAGGATGGAATGGCTAAAGCTTCCGTGGCAGGGTTTTGTACCTACCGCTTCTGTCATTTTTGTATTCAGGTGGCTGGTATGATTCTAGCAAAGAGGTATTTAGTGTGTGTCTGCTCAAGAAGGGCTTTATTTTAAAGTTTGAGGCTTTTTGTTCCCTCTTTTTCTCTTTTAGGCATTGACAAAGGATCCCCAGGATTACCCTGATAAAAAAAGCCTACCTCATGTCCATGTTGCCCTCTGGATAAATTCTCAAGGAGGCAGAAAAATGAAAGCTGGAGATACTGTGTCGTACGTCATCTGTCAGGTACAACTGTCGTAATGAATGAGCGTCTCCTAGCGCTGAAGAGCCCGTGCTGGGGTCCGTGTGAGCACAGTGTCTTAGTGCTCTTCCAAGATGCTCTGCAGAGAGGGTTTGGTCTTGGTTGGTTTCACAGCATTTAGAAACATTAGTCAGGAATGTGACATACTTTATTAAAATTTTCATAACACATTTAAGACCAGTGAAATTGTTTTGGTGAGACAGCTTTGTAACAGTAGCCACTGTCGCAGCCGCAAGTTAATGTGAGTGACAGTGTGTCGCAGTTTGGCCATATATCCAGCAATACTCCTTTATCATTCCTTTTGCATCAGGTTCCACCATGAATATTGGTAAAGAGAGCAAATGCATTTTTCACTGGCCTGTGTTCACATAATTACTTAAAAAAATATGAAATGCATGATTGTATGGAGAAAGGTAAGAGATCCTAAAAACATGCCTTATGAAGAAAACACAGATTATCTAACCAGTTCCTTTTTTGACTTTATTTTGAGTGGAGGGAGCCTAGAACCCACCTCTTTGACTTCTCCCTGTTTCACCTCTAAGGAACTTCTAAGGCTTCTAGAACAGTTTTAAACCCCTAGTCAGTTTCTTGAGTGTAGCATGTAGCGTGTCTAACAGGGATGAGGAGAAAGAGTAGGACAGAAGAGCTTTTTTTTTCCCCTTTGAAAGCACTTAACTCCAGTTGGAACAAAGGAGAGGTCTCATCCCTTCTCCCTGTTTAACAAAAAAAAGTCAAAGCCAAACCTCTATCCAGATTCTTTACAACTACTATGCTATGGTCTATTTACCATCTGAATAAGACTGCTTCTTTTTAATTAATTATTGCTTTTTGTTATTATACTAAAAAAACTATATAAGCCTTAAACTTCACTGCAATGTGATTGATCTCTGTCAAACTACAATGTGTTTTAAAATCAGAGAGTCTTCAGAATTTAAAAGTCATCTGCTAATATCTGCTCAGTACTGTAGATGATGTACATAACAAATGATTTAACTACATGGACAGGAATCAGCACTTGACTCTGTCTCCCTCCTAGGGTTACCCTTGATTAAGAACTGTTACAGAAAGCCAATTCCTGCAGGAAAATATTTCCATAAATGTCTGACTCGCTCAAGTCCTTAATGTGCTTTTTGCATATTGCCTCTGACAAGTCTCATCTCAAAAAAACAATTTTCATATTATGCAAATAAAGATTTTGGTAAATAGGCTAGTTTTTTTTTTTCACTTATATCTTCACATACATGGAAAAGCTCTCAGATTATTAGTGACAGGAGCAGATGGCAGCATATAACTTTTAAAAATGATGTAGGTTCTGTGAAACAGCATCTGAAAATGATATCAAGCTACAATTATGTTTTGGGTAAACCTGTAATGGAGATGCGTGGTCATGTGATTGATGTATTTAAAAGTCAGGCTTATGTTCCTTGATGTCCAAATATTAGGTCTTTTGATTTCATCTTCTCAGGTCTTAACAATAAAAGAAAAGCTCAAAATGCCGTGTAGTACAGTAAATCCAGTTTGATGTATTTTCACCCCTTTCCCCATTTAACTGGTGCTGAATCTTGACCCGCTTGCTTGTTAAAAGAACAGTTCATGTTTCTTTCATTGATTTGTTTTTCTCACTATATCCCAAGAAAAGCTGTAGGACTCGAATTTGCCTTTGTCCCCTAGCAGTGGGGCCTGCCCACTTTCAGCATGTTTGCTAACCAAAGCTGCCTACCTCTTTTGCTTTTAAGCACTCAAATTACTCTCTTTCCTAACACAACCAACATTTTTAGAATGTGTTTCTGAAAATGTATGATGGCACATTTTTAACAGAGCTATTTGCTACTGTAAGAAAGGGTGCCCTCTAAGAATAGCCTGTCTCCAAAACCGGTTCTGTTTTGTTTAAAATTTACATTTTGAATATAGTGCTCTACTCTATTGATAATTTATTCAGACTATAAATTCAGATTAGTTCAGAGAGTAGTGTTTTTGGTCTGTAATTTATGTTGTAGTTCGTAATCTTCTAAAACCTGTGTGAATTATTCGTTGAGATCTTAAGTCCACTTCCACTTGCTGGTTAAGTTTTAAATCCTTAATTATTTAACTTTCATTGAACATCATTTTCATAAGGCATGCTTTTAATATAATTGATTTAAGGGGCCCTCTGGTCACCTGGCAAAAAATTTTTTTTCCGTTAGTTTTCTTCTAAAGATGACTACATAGTTTTGAATGAGTTGACTGCACCTGGTTGTCTCTGTAAAGTATGTACTTTGTGAAGTTCCCAAATTACTATATGGGCACTTCAAAGAAGACCAGCATTGCTTCTTAACGGTGTATGTCATGTGTTTTTGTACCTTCCGTGGGATCTTGCTAGATTTGAGGATTAGGTCTCTGAGGGATATATCTTATGTCATAGCCCAAATGTTTCTCCAACAGAACACAGGGAAACCTGTCATCTTAGCAATTCTTTTGAATTTAGTCATGTTTAAGCTCAGATTTTTAAAATTCAATAGGAAATATGTTTGAGTCACTGTTAAAACTAGTCTTTTGTGTGGATATTTAAAGACTATGCTTAGAAATTTTCACCCGCTTCTTTTTTTACAGACATACCTTACATGAGAACATCTAATGAATACTGGAAAGTAATTCGAACGCTTTGGAAAAAAAAATTTGCCTCTACAAATTTGATTTTTACTCATTATTAAAAATCATCAAGCTCAACATTACTGTAACCTTACGGACAGATCAGTTTTAAAAAACAATACAATTCTATAAATCAATCAGAGTTCATGTGCTTGTTAAAAGGCAGTCTGATTCAGTTATGGTGCATAAAGACAGTGCCCAAGGATTTTTCACTCTTTTTGTCGTTGGCTGTCACTTTCCTCTCATCTAACAATTCAAACTTCTAAAAAGGCAACAATTAAAGTTGATTAATTCTACCTAATTTCTTCTCCTGTATTGTGAACTCCTGAAAAATAATTATAAGCAAGTCTTTGAATCTGAGATTTGCTTCCTTTCTAGTTATTTCATTATGTCTTAGCATAGAAAGAGTCTAGTTGATAAATAACCCAGTTTATTTCCATCTGACGCCTGGCCAGAGGAAGAGGCCGCTGCCTCCAATTTCTGGTAAGATAGCGGTACAGGAAGGTTGCCTCTGCTTTGGGCTGGGCGCTGCGCTGAGAAGGGACTGATTGTAGCGGGAATGAAAGAATAAGATTCACATTATAATCAGTTTTGCAGAGCAGCTGAGCACTGTGAATAGTTATAATTTCCGAATCTGAATATTACATTCTGTTGTTGCGGACAAGGGAAAAGAGTGGAGTGAGTAGTTGGATGTTAGTCCAGTAGAGTGATCGCTTTTTGATCATGGTGACATCACCCGCAGGACTGTATGTGGGCCAATTATATAGAATTTCATAACTTTTATTTTTAGAGAGTAAAGAGGAAGCCCTTGAAAAGAGGCTGTCTGACCCACCTGCCTTTCCTTGAGGAAGGACCATGCAAACAGCACAAAATGATATGCCCTTCATTCCATTGGCCAAACATTTTGCTTCTAGAGCACTCTAGTCTACCAAGGAGATGTCCTTAACTTTATTATATCTTGTACATAAGTTACCACTCTTGGGCTTTGTTCCCCTGTCATTTGCATCACAGTGATACAGCTAGCTCTCATCAAGAGATAGAGACACACACCTCATCTTTAAGATGATGCTATGACTGAAATTCTTGCACGGAGGGATTACATTAACATAATAAAAAGGGTCACACATGTTTTGTTTTTATCATGACTCCTAAAAGGCCTTTGTTAGCAGGTCTTCTCGGTGTGTTTCTGTGATATGGCAGGTGGAATTATTTAATCTAGTCATGCCATCTTGTTGGTTTCGTGTTTCAACAAAAAATAGAACACAACACATGCTGGATTTACATTCTTGGACAGTGGGCGAGCTGTTCTCCTTGATCTTCCTACTGTTAGATGCATATGAAATGTTCACCAATAGGTCAAAAGGACTTCTTGGTATTTGGAATTGAATATATAAAATTGGAATTGTTGTCCCCCTTTTTGACCAAGCCAGTGTTTGTGATTGAATTTCTCACAGCTTTCCCTGTACCCTGTCCTCTTGTAGGATGGGTCAAACCTCACTGCGGGTCAGAGGGCCTATGCACCCGAGCAGCTGCAGAAGCAGGACAATTTAACCATTGACACCCAATACTACCTGGCCCAGCAGATCCACCCAGTCGTGTCTCGAATCTGTGAGCCAATAGACGGAATTGATGCTGTCCTCATTGCAACGTGGTTAGGTAAGTGTCCGAGCTCACCTAGCTCATCACCAGGCGGCAGCAGCACGCGCGGTCCTCCCTGGTCTATCGTGAGCCTGGTTCAGAGGCACAGTGCTGTGTTGAGCACGTCTTCGTTTATAGTTGGGCATTTATTTTTGTGCTTGTTTGGTTAATGTCTGTCTCCCCTGCTAGACTAAGAACCCCACAAACTTGCTACCTATGTAAGCACATGCCAGAGTAGGCATTCAGTCAGCTGATGCTCAGGGGAGAGAGAAGGCGAAAGAAAGGATAAGAGAACATTTTAGGTGTTGTTCTAGTCTCTGACCTTACACCATTGTGGCTTTAATCAGTGAGCTTCCATTAATAATGAGATTCATTGTATCTTGATTATTGTTTCATCTTGTCTCAGTCTCTCAGTGTGTTTTCATATGAAGTAAAAAGTAAAAGAAGTTTAACTTCTTTAGTATTCGATTCCCTTTTGAGTATCCTGCTCTTGTTTTTTAAAAAGTCTTCTAAAACTGGACTTGTTATCTTTTAGGAGTTAGTTGGTGACTAATTTCTCATCTTCTGTGGTGGTGCCAGCCAACCCTGAAACCTCAAAGCCGTGTCACCAGATTATCATCTCCTACTTAGAAATATATTTCATAACCAGTCCTGATTTCATTCCTAGACGACCAGCATGTTGAGAGTTACACTGCCTTAAGGTCTCCACTCTCTATCCCATTGTACACAGAGATGAAGATTTTCAGAATAGCTGGCCCCTCCCTATCTATAAGTACAGTCCAGATGTCACTGACAGCTTGCAGTCTCTGACTTTGGCAGTTATAGACTAACTTTCTAGCTCCAACCTGTATTTCTAGCCTGACATCTTCTTTAGTGTATTCAGGGTCCCCTAAATATGGCATCACTAAATCTGTCCCTGCTTCATGGAAAATTCTTCCCTTCCTCTCATTGGAAAGTCTGGCTTAAGACATGACCTTTGGGGTCTAGATTCAAACTCTGGTTCTCTTGTTCACAAGCTCTGTGGCTTTGGCAAGCCTCTAGAGCTTGCTCTCAGCCTTGGCTTCTGGTGTCATAAATTAGAGTTGCTCTGACGGAGTGGTTAGGTGGTGGAGAGATGCTCCGCACAGGCCTGGGGGGCGGTGCTCACCAAGTGCCGATTGTGGCCATGCTCCAGCCCCCTGCCAGGCTTCTGCATTAATATGTCCCAACTCCTCCAGTCCTTAAGATTTGCATGTCATTAGTGGTCAGAGTGCATTTGTGGATTGAGATTGGACAGATGAGTCATCAAGTCACATATTTTCCACACTGAATATGTTTCTGAGCTCCTCCCCCCCAGCCCCCCACTGTCTCCACTCTCCCATCAGTGTCTGCTCTGGAAGTGGAAACTCATTTCTGACATTTGCCTAAGCAAAACATAATTAGGAAGACAAAATTCTGCTACCCAAATCATCATATAATGTATTCTCAAAGTTAAGTTGTATTTGATGATGTTTATAAATCCTCAGCTGGGAGGAGGGAGTGTAAGTGCACAATATTTTTTAGCTTCCTTCTTTTTTCTCTCCTGCCTTGAGTGCTTACTCTATCAGAAACTGTAATAAGTACTTTGCATATGTTGTCTCATTTCATCCTTTCAATAACCCCATGAGGACCTGTTGTATTTCCTCCATTGTATAGAGAAGAAAGCTGAGGCTTAGAGAGGTAACTAACTTGGTCTTGTCACATGGCTGGTAAGTGGCCAGCTGTGGTTGGACTGGGACCTTGCTCTCTGTGACTCCAAAGCTTGTGCTTGTAACCACTGCCTCTTCTTAGCTCTGAGAGGCCATGACATTCATCCTCAGCCGGGAGTGGGGTGGCGTGGACATGAAGGCATGGGAGCGTCATCTTCCTTGTGCTCCCTCCTCTCCCAACTGCGAACCCCCACACTGCTGAAAAGCCCTGAGCAAAAGCATTTGTGTTTTTAGAGTAGATCTTCCAGGTTTTCCATCGGTATCATCAAGAACCTGGTCCAAAGGCTCACTGTTGCCCATCTCTTTCTTTGGTTCTGAATTTCCTGGGGGCCCAGAGCTGAGGAGGGATAGATGGAACAAGCCCCGTATCGTGAAGGACACTTAACAGATATAAGCGTGGAGCCTTGTATTTTAGCAAAAGAGATAGAGAATAAGGGTAGTGGAGCCTGGCCGGTGGACAGGTGCCAGGAGGAGACCAGACTGATGTCATTGCTTCTGGGGTCATATTGAAGATCACTTTTATATAAATTAAACAGTGGGCAGATTTTGACTTGCTTAAAAACCAACTTTCTCGTAATTACAGCTGTCTTAGGAGTCCAGTTTTCACAAATGATTTTCAAAGCCAGTAGCCTAGTGGGCCCCCGTTCAGAGGGTTCGTGTTATTACTGACCAGTCTCAGTCTACAGAGGGGCCCCTTCATGCTTATGGTGGTCCCCACACAGCCCCAGCTCTCCTGCGCCATCACCGGAAAGCTCTTGGTGCCAGGTAGCCACTTCAAGCTGCCGGAAGGGCTTGTGTTTTTGGCCCTGAAGGAGCTGCTTCCGCTCCCCCTCATATCTTTTCTCCCATTTTTCTCTTCTGCTACTTGACAGCAGTTTTTCTGCTGAAAACACGTGAGGTTGTCATCACTGTGAAGTCTACCTCCTCCCACCTCAGCCCCTGCCATCCCCAGTGGTGTCCACGTACCTCTCAACATTCGTACGAAATGTTCTAGGCCTTTCTGTCTCCCTCTTTCCTCATGGGAGGGTCCACAGTAATGAAGTGCAGGGCGGCAGGTGCCGGTCAGCAGGAAGATCTGTAGACAACATTGAAGCTCGTCAGGCAGATCCTTGCGGGTGTTTGCCCCCTGCCCAATTTGGGAGCTGCATTTTGATCTGTGTCCTTTATTCCTCCAGCCTGAGTGAAAATGAGGGTGGCCACTATTTACTAGGGGATTTCAGGGCCCTGTTATCAGTTCTCAGTTAGCCTGTGGTTTTAGAGGCGGAGGGAGGAGATAGGAAAGTGGTGGGAAAGTAAGGGGAGTGTTAGGGGGTGCATGGTTTCTATGAGGTGCAAGCTGCAGGCATAAAATTACTGTAATTTGTTTTTAAAGTTCTAAATCTGTTTTCTTTATATAAAAAAACTGCAGTTAGTGAACTGACACCGTTAAATAAGTTGAAGTCTACAAATGTATACATAAAATACAAGCCCTCCAACTGCCTAATCACAGACATAAAATAATTCTTTTGCTTTTAATGTAGTTTTTATCTTTGATTAATGAAACGTATTACAGTGTTGAAACTTCAGTGAAGTTTGATACTTTGTCCTTTTCGTTAGTACAAAGAAATCAGAAATAATGGCATAATTTCATTTACGAAAATTATTAAGTTCAAGATTTTTCATTTTAAGACTCTTTTGTGGAGAGCAGCTATATTTTTCCACTACCTCTTTTTCTGTGGCTTTTATACTGCTTTCCTTGAAATGAAAGGCAAGCATAAAGTGTTGGTTTTATCCTGTGGCTTCACTTTGGAAATTCTCTATTTCTCCCCGTCAAGGTACCTCCTGAAGTCTGTCTAGTGGCATGTTGCACGGCCAGGTGTTCTGTATAGGAAGGTCGTTTTAGTGAAAAGGAGAGAGGACAGTCTATTAAATGAGGGAATGAATAAGTCTGTTGAATTGCAAGAGAATAATTTGTTCTCCCTAATAACTAATGGTCCCCATTATCCCACAGTAAAATGTGTATCATTTTTCTGAAACCCTTGCAAGGTTATTGCTATTGGGCTTAAATAAAGCTAAATTTTACTCTTTTCCATCTGTGAATGGAAAAAAAATATAGTATTACTCTTCTGATACAATAGCCCTATGGGAAACATGGTCACTAAAACTTGGAACTCTTAGCTTTTGTTCTCCGGACTATAGGTTTTTTTCTCTTGTTCTAATGAAAGCTCTCTATATTCTGTGGATGAAATAT
The DNA here is from genome assembly GCF_048773025.1 of Camelus bactrianus. Classification (NCBI taxonomy): domain Eukaryota; kingdom Metazoa; phylum Chordata; class Mammalia; order Artiodactyla; family Camelidae; genus Camelus; species Camelus bactrianus. Next base: position 18,832,951 of record NC_133575.1, read on the forward strand.
TCACAGTATGGGCCACCATCCAAATAGTCTTCTGTACCTAGCAAAACAGGCTGGGGATGAGAGTATTTTCAGGTTCATTCTTGAATGTCATCTTTTAATAAATTCATATTTTACCCATAACAGTACTTAGAATTATATAATATCTTTCTTCCAATGAGGAATGATTTGTATAGTCGCTATCAAGTACATTTCTTCATGGTCAGTGATAAAATTTCAGGCGTGTGGCCATCAGGGCGGTTTTTCCATTGGTCCTGAGAAATTATTGATGTTTGAAGAACTGGAGAATTGAAAATTTAATCTCTGAAAGTAGTACTTAAAACAAGACAACACTCTTAAGCCAGTGTGTTCCTGAGTTAGATTGAAAAGTAAAAATTCCCTTTTTAAAAACTGGCCCGTACCACTCACATTACAGGAGGTAGTTTTTGTCAGTAGACAGGGTCCAGTAACATCTTCTAAGAAATTAAGTCAGGCAGGGGGCCACGCAGTGTTTGAGGGGTGCCTTGGGTGGGCCTAGGGAGATATACCTACGAACGATGGTCTGGGGAATAAAGTGCAGGTGGCTGGCACTGGAATGATGCCACCAGCAGGTGCCTCAGGCATTACTTTGTCGATCACGACTTTGCCTTTTTTCATGATTAAGCTCGCAGAAGAATGTACACAGGTGATCGTCATTTCCAAACCTTAAATATTTTCTATAGCATAATTCATAGTAAAATTTAAAAAGAAAGGTCACACCAAATGCACAGTAGGATATTAAGTCTTCTCAGCTGATGAGAGCTGCCTCTTCCAGGCTGGAGCGCCATTCCAAGCACGTCATCATATGGCCCGAGTGCCTAGCCTGCTTTTGCATTTGTCAGATTCATGTTGAAGACCTGCTGTGCCCAGCATCATAGTGGGCACTGTGAGGGGTGCAGGGTGGAGTCAGCTGCGGCCCCTCTACTCGAATTGCAGCCCGGCCCGTTGAGTCGATTTCAATGTTGTTGAGTCCAGCGGACCACACAGTGTATGTCCCCAAAGAGGTAAAATTAAGGATGTTCAGTGTTTAGGGGAGACAGAGACCACTTCTGGCGGGGGCCACCAGTGGAGGCGTTTGAGGCATCGTGGGACTGCCCTGTAGAGAGGCCAGTGGGGAGTCAGGAGTGGTTGCCCGTCCCTACCTCCCACCTGTTCTTGCAGCCCAGTAATGAATGGCAGGACCCCGAGCTCCATGGGGGTCGCCTGTGCCATCTCAGCCACTCCTGAGTGGCTGCACTTTAGGGCACTGGCAGCCTTTTGAAGGGTATCCGCTGCCCAGCCTTGCACCTCAGTCCCTACAAGGCGAGTGCACAGTGTCTGTTTCTGTCTGACGCCCACAGTGCAGAGGGCCCACAGTGCCACTGCTCACCTCACTCAGCCTCTGAGAACTTGGACCCAAGCCAGAGCATGTTTAGAATAATGGCTTGGAGTAGTGATTCCTAACTCTGCTTTGTAACACTTGAAGTTTCTAGAGGAAAATGGGGATTTCTCAAATTACTTGTTAGATCACTTCTTTAAAAATTTAACTTTACTGGGCAATAATTGGCGAATATAGTGGTATGTTTTTAAAGTGTACAATGTGATGATTTGATATACATTTACATAGCAGAATGATTATCAAGATCGAGATAATGAACACATCCATCGTGTCATATAGTTAACTCTTTTTGAGGGGTGTGTGGTGAGGATGCTTAAGATCTATTCTCAGCAACTTTCAAGTATACAGTATCGTCTTATTAATTATAGATCGTTTTTTTAAAAAGAGACATTGTATTAATTAAGCATACTAAAATGACACCAAGATTGTGTAGCCTATAGAAAAATGGATAAGACATAATAAATGAAAAAATGCTGAATATATCAATGTGCACAGATACTTAAACTATGTTAAATGGATATGTGTGAATAAGAAAAGAGTAAAGGTGATGAATTTTAAGTTCCTCCCTTGTTGAAAAAATATTAATACTCCTATTACTAAAAATAAGAATTTTTACAAAATCAGAAGCAAAACTAGTAAAACAATTACCAACTCACTTCTAAGAAGGTGGGTGTTTAGGGACCTCCAGCCTGGCTCTCCACACCCCCCCCCCCCCCATATCTGTCAACATAGCTGGAAAGAAGAGGGCTTTGTTGTGAGAGAAGCAGTCTTGGTCTGTTATTTTATTTGTTATTTTATGTTCCAAATATTTTTTCAGCATAAAGTTACTGTCCTTTCTCAGGTCTAAAAATACGCAAGAAGACACTTCTAAAGTTTTTTCCTGCTCAGATGTGCATGTCTCATTAAGTTAAAATTCACATTCAGGGCTATCAGACTGTTATTGAGCATATTGTTCATGCTATATATTAGATCCCCATGACGTATTCAATATGTAACTGGAGGTTTCTACCTCTTCATTCCTTTCACCTATTTTGCCCATTCCCCCACTCCCTTCTGGCAATCACCCATTTGCTCTCTGTATCTGTGAGTCTGTTTTCATTTTATTTTGTTTTTTATATTCCACATATAGTGAGACCATGTGGTATTCATCTTTTTCTGACTTAATTTCACTTGACATAATACCTTGTAGATCAATCCATGTTGTCACAAAAGACAAGATTTCAGTTTTTATGGTTGTGTAATATTCGTGTGTGTGTGTGTGTGTGTGTGTGTGTTTGTACATCACACATTCCATTCTAGGATTGGTCATTAGGCTGCTTCCATATCTTGGCTATTGTGAATAATGCTGCAGTGAACATTAGTGCATGTATCTTTTTGAATTAGTGTCTTTGGGGTATTTTTTTTTTCCTGGTAAATACCCGGAAGGGAAATTTCTGGATCATATGGCAGCTCTGTTTTTAAATTTTTGAGTAGCCTCCATCCTTTTTTCCATAGTGACTGCAGCAATTCACAATCCTACCATCAGTACACAATGATTCCCTTTCCTTTACATCCTTGCTAATGCTTGTTTTTGATGGTAGCCATCCTTACCTGTATGAGGCGGTATCTCGCTGTGGTTTTGATTTGTGCTTCCCTGATGATTAGTGAACTTGAGCATCTTTTCATTTGCCTGTTGGCCATCTGTATTCCTTCTTTGGAGAAATGTCTATTCAGGTCCTCTGCCCAGTTTTTTAATCAGGTTGTTTGTTTTTTTGATGTTGGGTTGTTGAATTCTTTGTACATTTTGAGTATTAGCCCCTTACCAGATATGTAACTTGCAAATATCTTCTCCCATCCAAGTAGGCTGCCTTTTCATTTTATTGATAGTTTTCCTTCTCTGTGCAAAAGGTTTTTAGTTTGATGTGGTCCTGTTTGTTTGTTTTTGCTTTTATTTCCCTTGCCTGAGAAGACATATCCAAAAAAATATTACTAAGACCAGTGTCACAGAATATACTGCCTGTGTTTTCCCTAGGAATTCTATGGGTTCAGGCCTTACGTTTAAGTCTTTAATCCATTTTGAATTTATTTTTGTATATGATATGAGAAATCAATGTGAATTTCTTGTATAACATGCATACAGAAAAGTACACAAAACCTAACTGAGCAGCTTGATAAATTTTCACAAAGTAAACACATACCAGTGTAGTCAGTATTGCGCTCAAGAAACAATCTATTACTGCATCCTCAGAAGCCCCCTCATATCTCATTTGAGAAATTATCCTCCATCCCCTACCAAAAAATTACTATCGTGACATCTAACGTCATACATGAGGTTTTCTTATGTTTTGATGCTGCATAAATTGTGTCTTTAACTCTCGGTCTGGCTTCTTCCGTTCACTGTGTTTGTGAGATGGGTCCCTGTGGTTGTACTTCATTTCTGTCTGGTATGAATCTATCACACTGTATGTCTATCTACCCCTGAGTTTTTTTCACTTTGAACAGTTATGAATAATGCTGCTTTGAGCATTTTTGCACATGTCTTCTGTTGAACAGTTGCATGTATTTCTGTCGGGTATATATTTAGGAGAATTGTTAGGTCATAGAGGACATGTGTGTTCAGCTTTAGTAGATAGTACGAGTTTTCCAAAGTGCTTCAATGACATTAGACCCTTACTCGCTGCATATGAGTGCTCCCCTTTCTCACCAGCACTGGGTGTGTCCCATCTTCTTCATTTATGTGGTGGCATGATGTGCTTTTAATTCGTTTCTTTGATGACTGATAAACTTGAGCACCTGTTCACATGCTTATCGGCCATTCGAATATCTTTTGTGAGGCGCCTGTTCTGATCTTTTTCTGCTTTTCTCTTGGGCTGTCTTTTTCTTATTGATTTGCAAGTATTTCTTGTATATTCTACATGAGTCCTTTGGAAATATATATCACAAACATCTTCTATTTGGAGTGCTTTTTTTAAAAGTATAATTTACATACCATCACATGCTGCAATGTGAAGAGTATCGTGCAGTCCATTTATCAAGACAGGATATTTCCATCACCTAGAGGCTTCCCTTGGACTCTTCCCCAGACCATACCCACCCCCTCACAAAAGCAGCCACACATTTGATTTCTATGACCACAGGTTAGTTTTGCCTATTTTAGAATTTTATATAAATGATCTCCTATGGTATATGCTTTTTGTGTTCAGCTTCTTTCACTTAGCATATTTTTGAGTTTCATCCATCAGTAAGTATTCAGTCTTTTAAATTTTACTTTTAAATTTTCATTACTGAGTAGTATTCCATGATAGATAATACCAGTTTGTTTTTCATTCTCCTGTTTATGGACATCTAATTGTTTTCAATTTATGATTATTACAAATAAAGCTGTGACAAGCATTCTTGTCCAAGGCTTTATGGATTTAGCATTCACCTTTTAAAAATTCATTAATGATGCTAAAGTTTAATGATACTAAAATTTCAGTTTGTATATTGTTCTCTGAGAAGTCCAGATATGTGAAAGTCTGGATTCCTGCAAAAGATTCATTTCCTAGAAGGAATTTTTAGGGAAAAAAAATTTCATAGTAGGATTTCATTAATCAGCTTCCCTAGTAGTATAAGTGATTCATTTTACAGACAACTGGCTGGGAATACCAGTTACACGACTCATCTGGAGTTTCATTCATGTGGATTTTTCCCTCTTGCCCAGTTGTATGAATATATGTAATTGGCTTTACTAGAATTTTTTGCATTTGCACTAACCTTGTCTTTTGGAGAAAGAAGATTATTTAGTCAAATGTGTCAGCCTCTCAACTTAATGCCTTGAGTTTAGAAAAGGTTAAATACTCCTTGGGAATGCAGGCAGGTGAACATTCTAAAAACAGGTAGTTTACAATTATTAGAAAATACAGTGGTAGAAAAAATAGTTTTGTACTAAATGTGGCATTGGAGGTATGTGGTGATCTTAAGTAAAAAACAGCACTGCTGAACTCATCCACCCCAATGCCTATGATGTTATTTTCTATAAATACTTCTTGAAACATGAGAGCTTTGATCCAGTTGCCAAAATAATGTAAGAGCCTACAAATTTTCTAATTATAAATGGCAGTATTTTAATTTCATTACTTTGCCCCCTCTGTCCCGTCTTGTCACCATCGCACTCCTCTGCGCTCCCACCGCAGCCCAAAAATGGTGTGACTGGATCACTACAAGTCACAGGGTTGAATTAAAGCACACATCATTTCCACGGCTGCTCTACCCCGGAGAGCTGGTGCCAAGCCCCAGTAGGCTGCTCCTCCTCTTCTTCTGTGCCAGCTCAAACGATTGAAGTCATTGGATAAAAGCTAGTCTCAAAGAAGTGAAAATTCTTTTTCTCAACTGGGGCATAAAGTTTGTTTCTTTCAGCCAGTTGTTCAGAGAAAGCTCTCAGTAGAAGAGATAAGGATTTTGAAATGCATTCTTACGTCTGTTGCTGGCTCAGAGACTACTGTGATTACTTACTGTACAGCGTGCAATTTAATATTGATTACACAGTGTATATGCATGTGTGGCAACTGTGATCATAAAGATTTTGCTTTCATGTCATTCTGACAGTAGTGTTTCATTTTGGAGGGACAGTAATTACAATTGGGTTTCTACATAGCTGCTCTATTTTGCACATTTCGAAGTTCAGAATCTACCTCTAGGTGGCAGCACCAGATACTTTTTCCCTGTTGTTTCACTTCAGCCTTAATGAGTTACGGTATAAGCAGTAAAACTTTTAAGTCTCCCAAAACTTCGAAGTAACCTGCTTGTTGCCAATTTTGTGAGGATTTGGAAAAATTAATTTATATGTAAGTTTGGGTTTAAGTCTGGATTTTGACCTTAAAGGAAAGATTCCAAGCATCAGTGATCCATATTTTTTAACATGACTAATTACACGTTTTCTTAAAAGATGTAACTTAGCCCCCCGTGATATGCCTGTTGACTTATAATTGTCTTCCCAAGAAAATCACTCTTTTATGATATTTTTGTATCCAAGTAACTTGTACAGGATCATTATATACCTAATATTTTAAGGTAATTACAATGTCTTCTCCCTTTATATTTAAAAAATTTACTGTTGACTTATGGCCAAGAGTGCTGAGATGCAATCCCATCTCTTGGGGAAAAAAAGTCAGTTTGTGAATAAATCTGAAGTAATTAGCTAGACCAGTTGGTTTTATTATTGCAACAGTAGATAAGGGTTGTTTGTGGAAATGGACATTCAAAGTAGACATTTCATAAGGCCTGATCTTTTTTCATAACTTTTGGTCACTTGTTGGGCTTTTCTCCCTAAGCAGCAGGCCACCCCCAGGCTCAAGTGCGCTCGGTGGCCGGTGGCCGGTGGCCGGTGACTGGTGGGAAGGCTTCAAAAGAGCTTTCATTGTTTCCCTGTTGCAGCCCGGCTGGTTGTGTCTATGTGCAAAGCCAGCGTCTTTTTGTTACTTGATTTTCAGGTTGTGATAGAAGCTTGTCTCTTAGGAAACCCTTGCTTATTGTTACTCTTTTTCCTTACTTATTGAGAAGTATTGGCCTGGGAAATTGATGAATAATCATCCCATCAGAGAAAAGGTGGAGCTGCTTTCTCATAATCACGAATAAAGCAAGACGTTATGTGAATACAGTTGGATTCACAACTAGAGGTTCAGAAATTTGCAGCAGTTACCCTTCACTACAGGGAATAAATGGCACCATTCAGGGGCATGGGCGTGGTCTCTCTCCATTACTCTGCCCTCCTTGTCTTTAAATGAGAGGGTGTATGTTACCAGACACTTCACGAACTTGCTGTTTCTCTTAAGGGATAGGTAACTTGTAAAATAAAAATGTACAGTGAGTCTTGGAGCCATGTGACCTGTGTTACAGTAATTTATATCACTGTCCAGGAACAGTTTTTCAAACTGTTTTGAATGTGTGTTCTTTGTTTTTTACTGTACACTATCATGTTGGGAAATAGTCACTTTGATTAATTACTACAAAGAGCAGCTGTTAACTTGCTGTGCAACACGAACATGTGTTTCATATATTTTTCCAAATGTATAATCTTGAATGAATGTAGTCTGGATTAAATGATATTCATCCACTATTTTATTTTTTCCATTCATATGATATTTATTGGGTGCTTACCATGTGATAGGGACCATGGAAAATGATTTGTCCTTGAATGTCTGATTTAAATTTCAAAAGTGCATGGTAGGTTGTAGTAGCTCCATTTTGCAGGTGAAAAAACTGAGACTCAGCCTTTTATTCTTAATTCAGCACCTTTCCACTGTGTCAGAGCCAGCCTTTTGTGATTCAGATGTTGCTTTGACAACTGACCCAATAGGATTTAGGATCTTATCACTAAATTCTGAATACATTTGTTAGATTATCTAACTGTGCAGCTGTTGATAGAGTTAAAACAATTTTGAGATACTTTTGGCATTTGAACTTTTTACTCGGTGACTGTTTTATATTATGTAGCTTTATACTAAAATAAAAAATGATAGCTTTCTTTAGATTTCTAAAAAGCCTAGAATTCTTAGGGATTGCTAAGGAATGCTTTCAAGAAAATATTATAAGAATATAGTATGGAATAATTATCTCTAAGTGTAAATTCAAGAATTAGATTTTGACATATATGCTTTGACCAAGGGTAAGTTAAATTGTTTGGCCTTACAGTCTTTTCTCAAATAGTTTGGGGAAACAAGGTAGTGTAAATGATGAGTCAATTGATTTCTTGTGTCATTTTGATTGAAATATAGAAGGTATATTTGGCTTCAGGATTGTCAGGGACATTTTGGCCTACAGAATTTTTAGATTCATTGTTTTTGCACATATTTTAAATTTCTGAATTGAAGAGAACCAAAAAACCGTGTCGCGTTTTGACTCAGATGCTGCTACTGAATTTTAACCACTGCATTAGATTGCAACCTACATGCTGTTAACTACTGAGCCAAGATGGAATCAACCACCGCATTGAAATCAGGGTTAGCAGTTGTGTCTGCATTTGAAGGAGTTGTAATAACAGTGAATTTGTTTTCCTTAATGGGATTTTTATTCTGTATTTTCAGTTTTAATGGTGACACTTTGATTTTAGGAGATTTTAACAGTGCACATTTATTTGAGATTTTCACTGTAACTTTAGGAAAATACTAAAACCATCCTATAGAAGTAGTTACTTCCAAACCCAAATGTCCAGTAGCATATTTCTGCATTGTTTTGATGCAGTTGACTTGTTTTTTTTAATAATCTCTTTAAAAAGAGAAGTCATTTGTCTTGGTAGTATGAGCCTCTATCTTGAGTTCAGATGATTATGTATGTGTGTGTATGAATTTAAAAATAAATCTTTTGTGGATTCCCTTCTTTGGGATATTTCTTGGAGAGGGGAATTCAAATAATTATGCCTTTCTGAATTTATTTTTTCTTTAACATTAATAGGACTTGACCCCACCCAATTTAGAGTTCATCATTATCATAAAGATGAAGAGAATGATGCTCTACTTGGTGGCCCAGCACAGCTCACTGATGAAGAAAAATACAGGGACTGTGAAAGGTTCAAATGTCCATGCCCTACATGTGGAACTGAGAATATTTATGATAGTGCCTTCGATGGTTCGGTTAGTTGTTTTTCTTTGTTTTGTTTTGTTTTGTGAGCAAACTAGTACAAAGGCCCTTTTCTCTCCACTATATGTATAAAAAGGAAAAAGAAAACATGTTTTTTTATGTGTTTAAAGAATTTTAGCGTCATATGAATTCTGCCTTCCCTTTAAAACTTACTTTATTTCTGCTTGCAAACTCTTAATAGAGTATGCTTGAGTATTGTTTTTGGCTTCTTAGAATGCTTGGCCTTGGTGTTTTAAATGGAATCTCTTAAAAATTCTAAATTATCTTAAAGTATCTTTATTGTAATTCCTTAATTAGTAACCTGTATTTCCCTACTCCCAGCCCAGTTTATTAAGACTTAGAGCAATATTTTCCTTTATCTTAAATCAAGTTAATGGGAACTAAGTGTTTTTGGAAAGTTTTTGTTTATCTTTACACATCCCACTTGCCTCCTTTTTGACAAAGGTATCCTGATAATCTTTTCTGCTGTCTTTGCATATTAGGCATTTAAAAAGTTGCAGGGAGGCATTTCTCCCAAGAAGTACTGCCAAAAAATGTATCATTGACCTTGGATCAGAACTTGAAACTTGGCCAATCTACTTGATTCCACTGCAGTGTTATACATGTCCTAGCCATTGGCAAATGAGTAGGCAGCAGAACCGTGTAAAACCTTGAAACTAGAAAAAAATACATCCTTTATCTAAATTAAAAGTAATTATTTTAAGTTAATTTGGACAAACAGCAGATGTTTTGCATTTTTTTGAATCAAAACAAAGCAGTCTTTGGAAGCAAGTGCAAGGAAGAGGCAGACACAGATCAGCAATACTTGCTAAATCCTTGAGCTTTGCTTCATTACAGCTGTAAATAAGATAGTTAATTGCATGGAGGCTTGACGACTTGCAGATGGGCTAACTGTGGAAGAGCCGATGTCAAGCTCTAAAATCTCTTCCACCTGGAATTGCTTAGTGTGGCGGGTAGGGTTATATACCAGATTGGAGCAGGAAACCAAGATGTTTAAGTATCAAGAAGGAAAACAAATGCTCCAGAAACCCCAACAGTTTTCCTATATATTATAATTGCTTTGTCTTTGTTTAAAACAAAACAAAATGAAACATTTTCTCCAACCATGAATAGTTCATTCTTACAGATTTTTACTCCTTCTCTCTTCCCTCCTCCAAATACATTTCATTTGTAAGGGACAGGGGTTACTAAAATCTTGAATTTGCTAAACTGATTGCTTTGTGGTATAACACGTAATTTTTAGGCTTTATTCTTAAAATTAATCAAGTTTGGGGTGAATAAGTGCAGATTTAAATTTTTGATGGGTATCTCAAAGAAAGGATGTTTATTTCCAATAACATGACCTGACTGGTATTTTCAGAGGGGAAGCTCTTGTATGAATAGAGTCTGTCATGTGTTGAATGTAAAAGTGATTTCAGGTTTTCCCTTCAGCTTTGCACTCCATTATGATGGTGGCAGGAGTAGAAGGTATTTGTGATTGAGGGGATCTTTGGGAGGAAAGTGGTTGAGAAAATAGGGTTAAAAACTCACCAGTAAAATGAATGAAGAGTGTTGTACACCAGGACAGCATGTAAATTTTTAAGCACAAGAAACCTTTTATAACCTTTTGTGTATTTGTCTGTCTTGACTTCTGTAGGGAACCAACATGGAACCCAGCCTGTATCGTTGCAGTAACATCGATTGTAAGGCTTCACCTCTAACCTCTGTGGTACAGCTGAGCAACAAATTGATCGTGGACATTAGACGTTGCATTAAAAAATACTACGAAGTAAGTATCCATGATGAGTTTCTCACATACGCTACTTATTTCGGTTTGGTACTTGTTCTAAACTAAAACAATATGGTTTTGTATTATTGTTTGTTTTTTTATGAAACTGTAAAATTTTTTAAAGACTTTGGAGGAAAATGATTTCATTTTCTCTTGGGCATTATACCTCATTAATGAACAGCATTTTTAACAATGAAGTTTTTGCTTTTAAGGAAAATGAGAATCTAATCAGGAAATGTTTCACTTTATTGCTACCTAAATAAAACACAGTTAAATGGTCAGTCAGATCTTTGGGCAGAGGAAGAAAAATCAATATTGCCTACCTTTGGCAAATAGAGCCATAACATCGTATGTGCTGATCTTAATAAACTGCCACTAGCTAACAATTTGTGTTTATGTGGTAAGCTAAACCATTTCATCACTTTGTTTTCCGAGGAAATCAAAATAAACATCTTTTACATTTAAATGCAATTTGTCTGACATTTTAAAAGAGAAAGTCTAATATTTATAAATATATACTAAAACTTCCAGAACAGTGAATGTGCTGTCTGCATTAGAAAGAAGGCTTCTTTCAAATTTTTTATTTTGTTTTGTTTTTAAGACATTTAATGAGATTTTTTCTCTTCAAAAGTTAAAATTTTAAAAAAAACCTGCTCGTTTCCCATTTGATTTTTCTTAGTGTTGCATTATGTCATTTGTCATCTAAACAAAGTTTCTATCACTTGAAAGTTCACTGTAACTTATGTAAAGAGGCTCCACTGGCAAGCATTTCCCCAAATGCTCAGGTTCTGTGAGGTAAGGCTCATGACTGTGATCAATATCATTCTGTACTTTCTACCTCTGTGTTAGTTAACATATGACAAGCATTTTCTTCTTTAAAATCAAACTCATTAAGTGAAAATCAAGTATTAGATCATTAGGATGAAGAGTGAAAACACAGAGTTTCTAGTATTGTGATCAGAGTAGAATAATTTGTATTTGTCAAAAAAAAAAAAACCAACTGGTAGGTTTGTCTGAAGATATTTTTAAAATAATAATTATGGCTGCATTTTGGGAAATCTGAAACATTTTAGTGAGTAAGCCTGTGCTGCACTTAATGAACAGTTGGATGGAAATAAAGGTTATCTGTGGGTTCACATTCCACAGAAGATGAAACGTTCAGCACGTGAAATGTTAGGCCTTTATTTAGCATGAAGAGCCCAAATCAAAACTGTTCAGCTCATTTACAGAACTCATTGAGCAGAGCCTGATTCTTAACTCTTGGGAAGAATTCTTGAGTTTTCTCTCTCTGTT